>NC_089805.1:17520531-18133864 GCF_029633855.1 Hoplias malabaricus | reverse complement strand
CATAATGGCACCTTAGCTTATTTATTTATTTGTAGAAGTTGGTAAGGATCACACAATTTAAATTAAGACCCTAATAAAAATAAGCATAAAATTGACTTTTTTTTTTCATTCATTCATTCATTATAACTTCTTATCCAGTTCAGGGTTGCCATGGGTCTGGAGCCTACCCAGAATCACTGGACACAAGTTAGGAACATCAGTTCTACACGGGGCAACACACACTCACACATTCACTCATAAACTCACTGCTACAGAGACTTCTGAGTCGCAAATCCACCTACCAACGTGTGTTTTTGGACTGTGGCTGGAAACTGGAGCACCTGGAGGAAACCCACACGGACACTGGGAAAACACACCAGACTCCTCACAGACCATCACTTTGGAGCAGGAGAAGAACCACAGCCCCAGGATCCTGGAGCTGTGATAGCAACACTACCTGTTGCATCACCGTGCTGCCCGACCTTGCACATCCCTTTTCTTATTACCATTAGTGAATGCTATTTTTTAGTTGTTGCAGTCCAAATAAAACATGCATCTCCTAAATAGTAATATAGGAGACAGTAAGTCTGTGTAAAAAGGTTTTGTGTTGGGATGTGTTACTGTGAAGAAAACATTTAAATAACTCTTCAAACCCATATGAACCCATTGATGGCATGCTTCAGCTGAGACATGAGAAGTCAACCACCACCTTTTTCACACTGTTACCAACACGCCATTTGGCAGCTCATGTTTGGAGAACAGTTCGGTTCAGTTGGCTAGATATCACTGGGCATTGATGCCTTGTGATTTCCTAACTATAAAACCAGCTGTTATAGAGTTGTACTCCTCAGGAATCCACAAGTTTTTACAAGGCTGGGGTTTTATTCTCACAGGACTGAAGGTGTTGTTTATGGTTGTGCCAGCAAACGAGACTGTATTGTTAGACCTAAATGAACCACTCCAGCAGGGGCATGAGAGAACAGAGAGTTTATTGTCTCTCATAGACTATATAAAAAGAGTGAAAGAGTAAACCTGATGAGGGACACACACACAAGGCTTGTTTAACTTCAAGAATGTAAAAGCTTGAAGAGGACCCCAGAGAGCGTGCATGCTCAAACACACTCATACATACAATCTTAGCCTTGAATCAAATCTCAGTGGGCCTTTCTGTGTGCTCTGCTGTCTGGCAACCTGGAAAAAACATCACAGATTCAGACTGAGACTTATGAATTCACAGAATGAATTTTACTTGTGTGCGCTTTTGTACACTTTGACGACAAACCATACCATCTAAGGAACAGCAAAGACAAAGTGTTTTTGTAATGTATATATGTATATGTATCATATATATGTCATAATTCACATATAGGTTAACATAGACATAATGCACATACATATTCAAAAACAGGTTGTTATGTGTTTGATCACATATTTACTCACATATATAAGATATGTGTTTATTTAGTATTTTCTCTACTGGAACATACCATTGTACTTCAAAAATGTTAACTTTAGACGTACAGTGAAACCTTGACTTAGGAACGAACCGAATTTTCCGAAATACAAGTCGTCGCTTGGTCGATTTTTTGCTTTAAGATTCGAGCCGAGCAAGCTTACGCCTCCGGCCACTAGGTGGCCCAGCGAGCGTTCAGTTCACTCGGTTTACTTGCCGTACAAACATGTCTATCGTATCGCTGTTTTTTGTAGCATTAAGTGTGTAGCGAGTAAGTTATGTTAAGCGATAGAGCACGAAAAAAAAAACACTTAATAAAACCAGTTTATTTCTTTACATTCTCTTCTACTGTGTATTATTAATTTATACACTATTTGTTATTTATAAATTACATATTACATATTTAAAACACGTAACAAATGTGTTGTGGTTTTTGGGGGTCTGAAAAAATAGTATTTCAATTCATTTTAAAGGGGAAATTTAATGTGATATACGAGCAAACTGAGTTACGAGCTCGGTCACAGAACGAATTAAACTCGTAAGTCGGCGTATTACTGTACATGTATTGATGAAATTAGCACGCAAGGTGGTGTATACCATATGAAACAAATGTATAAGGCCTGTGATTGAAAGTGGAAAAAGGAAAGAACTGTTGAATCCACACTCTGGTTCTGTTGGGTCTCATTAAAACTTCATTGTGTAGCAAACAGTCATTAATCATTTCAGATGTCAGAAGGAGCAATGTCACTGAAAATAGACCGAGAACAAGGCGAGAGAGAGAGAGAGAGAGATGGAAAGAGGATAAATAATTGTAAGAGTCAAAGAAAGGGGAAAAGGAGGAGGAATAAAGTAAACGGGGAGAGGGGAGAAGACAAAGAAGATAGAATGAGAGAGAAAAGGAGGGAGGAAAGACACGATGACGGTGCTGAGAGAGAGAAGAGACCGAATGGGGAGGAAAGAAAAGTGTAAGAGAAAAAACAGAATGAGGGAGAAAAAAGAGAGAGCAAAATAATCAGAGGCATTTCCTGAACTCGCCGTGCAGTAACTAGGTACAGATGGTAATATAAAAGGTTGAAACTATTACATTTATTTTCCTTTCCTTTCTTCAGGAAAAAAACAGGCTGTGTTTAAGAAATATGGATTTATTATGTACAGTCTAAACTGGAGAATTATCAGAGAAATAAGACTTGAGAACAAATGAGGATTATTTTAGAAAATGGAAACAAATAAAAAATGTGCAGAAAAATGTGAAATGCTAGCAAACTTTGTTGAGTATAGAGTGGCCTTAAACATTGTGAGACCATTCAACATCGCTCTTTCATCATTTCTTCAGAAATCAAAGGAATTGAAAGGTAATTTGTTCTCCTTTGCTGCAATTACAGTCTAACAAACATCACTTGAACTCGTATTTAATGTACTGAATAGAGCTCCATCATTCCAAAGAGCTCAGTTGTACTGCTTCACAAGCCAATGCTTGGGGATTTATAACCATTTAGCCATATACAGATGCTTGATAGAAGTTTTCTATCAAATAAAATTTCAGAAGGTTTGTACACCAGTTTTGGAAATGAGTGCATATAAAATTCGTAAGGTGTGAACACAAAATTTTAGACATAGAATTTATGTCAGGATAGCAGTGGCTATAGAGTTACGTAAACTTTAACAGACCAGGACTTCAGAATCGAAAAGTCTACAACTTCAGCATACAGTGTCAGCTTAATAAAAGCTTAATAAAAACTTTAGGAGAAAGAAGTCAGTGAAACCAGTTAATTCAACACTGATAATTACAAAAGTCCAGAAAAGAAAAACAGAGAGAAGAAACAAATAAAAGAGAGGAAAAAACAACTTCACTGGGTATGTGTGTATGAACATTAACATGATTTATTAGTCATAAGACATTTAAAATATCCAAACATACTGATCTGTACAGCTGTGAGCTGGCAGATGCTGTTGCATCTAATAAATGCATAATAAATACTGGACCGTTTTTGCTGGACTTCCAAACGTGAATCTGAGATCCACATACACACAGTAACAAAACACAAACACACAGACACAAACACACCCAACAGTTACAATTACTCATATAAATGGCAGATATGTGCTGTCACACTAGTAGCAAGATATTGTGGACTAGTAAAAGAATAACTAAAGAAATGAAGACCGGGAGAAAGCCAGAACATCCACCTTGATCATCAGAATTGTGACTGTCCCCTCACTCGTGCACATACACTCGAGTGCAGACAACATCTCCGGCGCTCATCGTCTGAAACAGATGTGAAAAATGACAAATCCCAGCTGATGAAATGCAATTATGATGAAATTGAGCTTCTGAACGTAAACAAACCAGAGAACAGCATTTCCCTACAAGCGTAGATTTTGCCTTTAAGATTATCTTAGCCCATATAACTACTGATAATAAGCAACAATGTTTACAAGCACATTCATCACCTCATCATAGTATATCAGTAAATGTTCACATTATGTAATATCAAAATTATTTAATGACACAATTACATGGTCAAAAAAAGCATGTTTGTTTTGTCATGTAAGAACATCATATTATATTTTCCATTGGGCTCATAGGATCCCAGTAATGCCAATGTTGTAATACACTGTGATATGTCAATTTTGATTGATCGTCTTCTTTAGTTACACTTTTTACTTACCAAAATGAGCTCTCCATCATTAGTCAATTCACGAGTCCAAGAGGTCTTAGGCCCCTCCCCCTTCTGCAGGGTCTGCTCACAGCTGATTTTTCTGTCTGTCTCCCATTTGGGAAAACTCTGAGAGCAAAAGCAAAGAATAAATAAAACAGCTAAAATCAAATTTATTTCAAACAGGTTCAACTTACACATCTATCTGCCATAACATTATCACCACCTCCTTGTTTCTACACGTCTAATAGCACAGACGGAGGTCACAGTGTTATGCTTGATCTGTGTATACCTTACAGGCAAAAAGAGTAACTATTTAATGTAAAATATTCCATAAAAATTTTTGAAAAGCATGTAGGCCTATATCCAGTTTAGGTGAGTTTTTAGGTGAACATGACTGGTAGTGTGTATATTTAATTAATATCATATACCATGTGTGATAAAAATTGAATTTTTTAAATTTTTATATTAATTCTGAATTAAAAAGTTTATCTTTTTGCCTGTAAAGTATCAGCCATAACATTGCGACCTCCAATTCTGCCAACTGAACCTCAGTTTAATTATGATTCCCAGTAGTGTGAGGGGAACTACATGCTCCTTCCTAAACATGTGAAGCTAATTACCACTTCTTTTTTAACTGCTGCTAACTCAACACACTTGAAGAAAACAAACATCTGTCCAGAGAGCAAGGTAAGTTGAGGCTTCTCTGAGGTGTCACATGTGACTTAACTGAAAAAAGAAAGGTCTGTTCTATGGTATGTAAATTTTTCCAATACACTGATTTGGAAAGGCTATGCTATGCATGAAATGTCATATTATATGTAATTTATTTTGTTTAATTATTTGTAATCAACCCCTACAGACTCTGTAGATTCCATACCCATGCAACACATGCATAATGCAGTCAGAAATTACCCCACAGTTAGCATGAATGGCTCCAGAATGCTTTGGAGCCATAAGGGTTGACACATCTCTGTTTCATATGAATTGTTTATCAGTTTTGAAATCTTAATTTATGCTCAAAAAACAACAACAAAAAAAAAAAAACGGTGGTGTTTTACCGTGCATGGCCGTCCATCTACTGTGGTCTCATTAAAGGACTGTCCCACAGTGAAGGACACGTGGGTGGTGCGTACACTGGTGGAGGTCTGAATGGAGAGTGTTTCTCCCTGCTGTGTGATCTCCACAGAGGGCTTGGACGCAGCTGCCACAGCAATTTTCCTCAAGAAGACATTTACACCTACAGAATACATGGCAATGGAATGAGAGGCCATTCATCCACAGATGGATCAAAAGACTTTCCTTGGGTGGACTTCCTGACCTTAATGAGCATACCCAGTTGTGTACCTAGCTGAGATGGAAAGCATTTCCACTAAATGTTCCTGGAGGTAATCAACATCAGATTCTCCAAACATTTCTCCCTGCCAGGTCAAAAGAATTTTGAATCATTCACAAATATTTAGCCATGCCTGCGGTTCCATTACAGAGTTTATTTCGCTTGAGGCCACTGCAAAGTTGAATGGAGACCATAGAGCACATAAGTGCAGAATCAGGGGAAAACAGGGGCAGCGTGAAGGTACTGCATTTGTCAAAGGCCTCAGTTTCCCAGAACACATCTGAATTCTCCAATTTCTTCATGAGGGATTCATCTCATGTTGGTGGCCAAGGTTTGACCTTGAATGCACGAATACAACAGTTTCTAAGAAGGTGGGTAAATGTACCTGAAGCTCATTAACCTTTACATACTCTTTTTATAGTCTAACCACCCAGAGCCCCCCGGCTGTTTTGAACTCTAATCTAAATTACAATAGAAAAGTGATAGCCCTGCAGGCAAACACACCTCCACAGACAACTGCCCTGAAAGCCTTTTAAGCCAATACAACCCTAACACTAACCCTAACCCTAACTCTTTAAAGTGCGGTTAATTCGATTTGGCCCATTACACTAAAAACTGGCAACGTTCCTAAAATAAGGAATAAGACTGAAGTCTCAGATATGTGTCCATTTGAAGCCCATTCCTGAGAGGAAAGATAAACACATATTTGTGATTAAGTATGTTGAAAGTTAATAATTCATACTCAACACAAACAAAACTGATTTCAAAAAACAATTTAAATTTTTTGATAGAAGTAAAAAGTACATACGTATATAATGGATTACTTTGAGCTACTAAGTTAGGGCTGAACATTATGGCCAAAATTTCTTAATTTTTGTCAATATTATATAATTCCAATATCGATATAAACAGTATGAAGCCCACTGAAAATTTTCCAAGAACAAACAGAAACATGACATCACCATCAAACATAAACGTATTGGCTTTGTAAGTATTCACATTTTTATACTAAATTTTAAACTGCTGAACTGACAAAGTGATAGATGTTGTAAATAATGTATACTGAAATATTGAAAATGTGTTTAAAAATTATATCATTGTTATTGAAACATTTTACATTGCAATATATATTGATATTGAACAACTGTCCAGCCCTATACCAAGTCTATACTATTGCTGTTAAATCTAAAATGTGATATAAAGTATAAACCCATTTTCTGGAAAGGTTGTAACATTTTGTACAATGTATCATACATTTTCATTATGAGACAGATGTGGACTGCAGGCAGGCCAGTCAAGCACACACAGCTGGGGTAGACAGAGCTATACTACTGTAGCATGTTGCAGAATGAGGCCTCGCTTTGTCTTCCAGGGAAATATATGACCATGTTGGCAGCTTATGTCTCTCTAAAATCTAAATAACCACATCCATATTATGCACAAGACAACCTTACTGTGGGCATTGATGCACCCCATACTAATAATTTGGCAGTTCCCTGGTAACAGTCTGGATAGTCAATTTTTTGTTTGGCAGAAAACTGACATCTGCTTTTAAATGGGCCCGTCAGATGAGTCCATTTAACCACAGCAAATGTTTCCACAGTTTTTTTAGACCAACTGAGATGAGCTTTGCCCCAGAGAACTCATTTCTGCACTGAATTGATGTATAAAATGTGGTTGTACATTGTACAATGACAAAAAGCATTGGGGGGGGGGGGGGGGGTGTTTGTTTGTTTTATCTGAATTTTTTATGACATACCTACAGTAGAAAAAACTAATTTCTTTTCAATCTTGCACTGAGAATTATTATTTATTAAACTATTTGAAAATTTTTGTCATAAAGTTGGGCATAAAGTTGTGAGCAATGACTCACCTTTGCTTTGATGGATGCTCTTTTCATACATTTTGCATTCTCCTGCATGCATTGTTAAATAAATGTTCAAGACAACGAACAAAGCACATGTTTTTTAACTCCACTGTATAAATAATCTTTTCAGTTTGTAGGTTATTTTACATATTCATTGATAATAAAAAGGGTGAAAGTAAACAAGGCAATTAAACCAAGAGTGCATGCAGTCTGCATGAGCTGAACTACTCTAAATCCACTGCCAGCATCCTTTAATTTTATAAGTGTAGATTTTCTTTTTTATATATAATTTATCCAATCTGAAAATATGACTGAGAAAATTAAGTAAGTGAGATTAGAAGACTTCAAGGGAAGTATTTTTGCAAGAGTAAGAGAGATATAAAAAAATTCAAACCTACCCAGGGCTTTCAGCAGCTCTTCGAAGTTTTCTGAACTTTTCATTTTCCAGGTTCCAGAAAAGTCAGGCACGTTTCCCTCCATGATTTTCCGAGGATATGAGTGATGAATAAAGCAGTTATGATGTATGTTCAGACTCAAAGCCCTCTTCTCTCTACCGTTCTCTCCGAAATCTTCATACAGTGAATCTCTCTCTCTCTCTCTCTCTCTCTCTCTCTCTCTCTCTCTCTTTGTCTGGTGGGCGGGGCTTGTTTTCCGCGCGAGCCATGTGTTTCTCCGTTTTCCATATGGCATAAAACTTAATCGAAGAAAAGTGCACAAATGAGTAAAAGACATTTTCATATATATATATATATATATGATATATGTTAAATCACTGTCCTCCCTCGTAGACACGAGGGCTTCATGTCGAGGCTTGTTTTTAAACCACACACATCTGCAGTGAGAGTCTGTCTTATCACAGTCTCTAATCAGTCTCGTCTACTCTCACTGTTTTCATAAGAGAGAGAGATGTCTACATGACTGGATTGTTCTGGTATGAGTTCTGAGGTAAATCAGTGAGTACTTGGAAATAAACAGGAACACACAAAAAAAACATGCGAACAAACTTAATATGAACATATTTATTCCTCCTTCTTCCTCTTCTTATCAGTTAGAGAGGATGTGGAACTCAGCAATTAGACTTTCCTACAAGAACTATTGCTTTCCGTCATACAATACTGGATATTCCTAACCTCTGGAACTGGCTGTGTATTGTTTGGTCCCAGGCCCCAACAGCCAAATCCCACACTGTTTAGTAATAGCTTTAACACTGAAATTCACTTAAAAAATAAATTCCCATTATTCTGTAATATCAGATTTTTAATTAAGGCTTATACATTTAAACACTCACTGTAATTTTCTGGATTAATATATCAGCATACTGCTACATTTCCCCATCTTTCTTTAGTAAAGAGATGACAGAACTTAGTTTGTCAAAATGCCAGATATTGTTGCATTTTTCATCTACATATTTGTGTATGGCTGGGTTGTTATGGCATTATTTCAATGTAAAATGTAAAAGCGCTATACATATATCAGTCCCTGAGATTTTTTATTCTCATGCTCAATAATGTTTGGGCTCAAATTTGCGTTGCATGCAATCAAAATCTCTGACTGAATTCTAGTTTATTCATTCATTAATTCATTCATTGTCCATTTCAGGGTCGCGGTGGGTCCGGAGCCTACCTGGAATCACTGGGTGCAAGACAGGAACACACCCTAGTGAGGGCACCAGTCCTTCACAGGGCGACACACACAGCCTCACATTCACTCACACACTCACACCTATGGACACTTTTGAGTCGCCAGTCCACCGTGGTTGTCAGGCTTTTGCCTTGTTTTTCTGTTCTGTCTTTGTGTCTTCTGACTGTTTTTTTTGTTTTGTAGTCTCCTCCCTCGTTCAGCCGTTGCCCCACCTTGTAATCAGTATCCTCAACTGTGTCTCCTTTGTTATCATGCCCCCTTGTTATCTCTTCCTGGTGTTCCTTGTCTGTGCTACTTGTTTCCTGGTGTTTCCTTGTCTGGTCTTGTGTGTAGATGTGTTTTTGTACCTGTTTACACCAGTTCATTCCCTTTTGTTCTTGTCCAAGTTCTTTTCTGTGTTGTTCTAGTTTCTGTTTCTTCCACTTTATCAGTGTTTATGTTCTGTTTATGGTGTGTTTGGTTTTCTTCAAAAAAAGTAATTCCTTGCATGTATGTCTGCATTTTCCTCCCTACAACCGTGACATTTGTATTAAAACACATTGACTACAGTAATTTGGTTTGGGAAGAAAAGGAAACACCTGGAGGAAACACATGCAGACACTGGGAGAACACACCAAATTCCTCACAGGACCCACAACCTCCAGGTCCCTGGAGCTGAGTGACTGCGACACTATCTGCTGCGGCACCATGCCGCCCACTCTAGTTTATCCTGCTCTCAAACCATGTTGTGCCCATGCTTAAATATTAAATTATAATTAAATTATAAATAATAAATAAATAAATTAAAACTAAATTTGTGACTACAAAACACCAGATGATATTTCTTAGTATTGTTTGTGGAAAAGAGAAGATACGCTGCACAAAGTGTATAATGGAAACAGCACATAGCCACAGCTGCTTGATTTAATGATCTCTCAGTAGCCCCGAATAAACTTTAGACCTATCACCTCAGCCATAGGAAATCACAGCATACTCACAGTCAGTGAGAACTGCACTGACCACCCCATGAGAACAGCCATTGACACTCCTCAGCAGACAACATTGTATATTAATGTTGTAATTGAGCTGCCACTGACGCACAATAGAAAAGTGTACTAATGAGCTGAGCTAAAGACAACTCAGCACTCCACTGTGAATGTGGACAAATGGAGACACTCGAGAAGTGCTCAGTTATTCAGCTAGTGCTAAGAATTAGCACCATGCATAACTCAGAAGGACTTGCTACCCTTGTCCATGGTTACATTTTCAGTGTTTTGAACGTGGAACTCAGAAGCTCTGCAAAATCAGATTCCTGTGGATGCAGTATTTTATATGAAATAACAGTAAGAGTATTTGCCTATGTATTGTTTTTTTTTTCTTTCACCTTGTTAGGTCATACAGAAACGGTTCCATATAATTATCAGTCTGTACATTTTGACCAAATAATCCTGTGTGTAACATTCTACTAGCCTAAATTTAGCTTACAGAGAGTAGACACAATCCAAACCTTTGCTTTTAAAGATGTATTTACTTATACACTAGCAATTAAAATGTTATTTGTCACATTAAGTCTTATATAATGCCCCATAGTGTCTGTCACATCGGCTGCCAGTGGCCTTCCACACTACCAGAGGTCGCTCTCATCTGAATTTTAAAACTGGTCACATGTTTCCAGTGTCGGCCATTTTGTATTTTTAAAACTTTGTTTAGCATGCCTCATTGCGAAATCTTGTGTGGTGTTTTGTCCTGCAATTCTGAGCGGTTTTGTGTATTTATCTGCTATTTCTGATATTTGACTACTGTGTTTTGGATTACGTTTTGGCTTGTTTGCATGGTTCTTTGGATTGTATCTCAACGGTTTTGACCTGGCCTGTTTTTGTTTCTGATTGTGTTTCATTAAACCTGCACTTGGTTCCTAACACCTGTTTGGAAGTCCATCATTACAATGTCAGTTTTACAGCTGATTTTACAGATTGACTTTTAACGGCTATCATGATCAGAACATTTCCATCAGCTGACCCTCGTATTTGGGGCCTAAAGCATTGTTTTTTCCAAATTTAAACAATATGAAGGGTCGTTTTTCTAGTCTATAACTGGAAAAGCTCACTCTCAGGACCTTTGTAGCAATAGTGTAGGAAGTATTTGACACATTAGGCAGCTGATGTAATAGTGGTGGTTACATTTTTTTTGCCAGAGCATTATTTTAATATCACAGAGATCTGATGGTTTCAGAGTTGTGTGTATGCAAAAAAAATGTATCTTAGATTTCTCTCACTTTATGATCTTATTTTTCATAAATTGTAAGAATAAAAGTCACATCAGAGGAATAGAGGCTTGTAACGTGAATACATTTAAAACCACGAGGACACCTCTGTTGTATTTAGGCCAAAAAAAAAAAGAAGATTTTTTTGGGTGTCAGGCTTTTGCCTTGTTTTCCTGCTCTGTCTTTGTGTCTTCTGATTGTTTTTTTTTTTTTTTTGTAGTCTCTTCCCTCGTTTCCACCGTTGCCCCACCTTGTAATCAGTATCCTCAACTGTGTCGCCTTTGTTATCCTGCCCCCTTGTTATCTCTTCCTGGTGTTCCTTGTCTGTGCTACTTGTATATATACGCCTATGGTTTCAGTGTTTCCTTGTCTGATCTTGTGTGTAGATGTGTTTTTGTACATGTTTACACCAGTTCATTCTCTTTTATTCTTGTCCAAGTTCTTTTCTGTGTTGTTCTAGTTTCTGTTTTTCCACTTTATCAGTGTTTATGTTCTGTATATTGTGTGTTTGGTTTTCTTCAGATAAAGTAATTCCTTGCATGTACGTCTGCATTTTCCTCCCTACAACCGTGACATTGTATTAAAACACAATGACTACAGTAATTTGGTTTGGGAAGAAAAGGGAATGGAACAAACTTCTAACACAATATAGATCGAGTTAAATGAGCTCTCTTGTTGTATAGATATTTTATGTAACTCCTAAGTAGTGTTGTCTTTTTAAAATGTGCTCATTTTTTTCCTTTCCCTAATACTGAAAAATAAAAGGGACAGGGGCTCAGAAACAGTCATGAGTTATGAGGAAGGGTTCAGACATGCAATACATGTATCACCTATTTCGCACCGATTGTAATTGTTGGATTCATTTATTTTGTGTGAAACTGACCAATTGATACTTAGAAAATCATTATGGAACATTTATTCTCCATTCATTCAGCATCTGAGGGACATCTACAGTTGTGTGAAAAAAGTTCACCGTGCTGAAATTGCTGCTGCATGTAATAAATATATAGGTATAATGTTGTATGCAAATCTATTTAAAGATGAATTTTTAAAAAATATTGTTCCTGTCGAAGGAAAACCATATCTCCATTTTTCTTGATATTTAGTTTACTACGTCGCATGAACACAGCAGCTGTCATTTACATTGTGTGAAAATTTCATGATGAATGGAACAACAGAAATGCTTCAGGATTACTTGGAATTAAATATTGTTACATTAAATTCCATTGAAAAGCTTCTTCTCCTTTCTCTTCTAAACATAATATTTAGGAGATACATGTTTTTCTTTGGATATTGAAGATATGCAAATGTTGACAAAATGCATTAGACCACTGTAAGTTAAACGTGCACACTGTTGGTCACATGTCTAGAATCTTCCCTTATTTAGGTGTAAAATCCTAACACATGGCAAGAAAGATGGAGAAATATGAAGGTAAATGAGAGAAAGGAAAGAGGAATCATACAGTCAGAGAGCTAAAGAACAAATTAGAAAGGAGTTTGAATGGTTAATGAAAGACATTGTAAGCGTGTAAGTGAATAACAAGGGCCAACTTGAAATGGAGGTGCGTTTTTGAGAAAGAAGGATGATCTGAGTGGACAAAGGGAGGCAAGAAGGTTTTGTGTGTGTGTGTGTGTGTGTATGTGGTGTGTGTGTGTGTGTGTGTGTGTGTGTGTGTGTGTGTGTGTGTGTGTGTGGTGTGTGTGTGTGTGTGTGTGTGTGGTGAGAGAGAGAGAGAGAGAGGTTCAAAGATAATTTCCAACAACTCCCTTTTTTTCCACTGTTCCCTTATTCACCTCCCTTTCTCTTGCTTCCTCTCTCCTTCCTCCTCTCCTCCTGCTGCACATTTCAGCAGCTCCATTTCAGCATGTCTGGCAGAACTGATACTCGTGGAAAACGAACAGAGGGCAACAAGGAGGGGGTGGGGGGCAGTGGTGGGGGCAGTGTTGGGGAAGAAATGAGGGAGGCTGTGTGTTCTTAGTCAAAATGGAGTCAATGGCCTAAGTTCATTCTGTTTTCTTAAACCCTCTTTGATCGTTTTCCCCAAATGAACATCTACAGGAACCAACAGGAGCCAGCTAAATCTGAAAATATAATAATCTTCCACACCCCAGTTACTTATTATAAACTTTAGTGTCTTGTGAGTCACTGTTCTCCTGGAGAAGAGCAAGACAAACAGTCAAATGGAGAGACAGACAGAATGGAAAAGAGCCACAGTCAAAGAGTGAGGCCTACTGAAATGAATTGTGTTCCATATTGTAGGTAATTGCAATTAATACAATATTTAACTTAAAAGAATATTGAAAAAAAAACAATGTTAACTTATTAATCAGTACAGTCCAAAAAATTATGCCACAACTAGATCAAATAGATTTGTACAAATAACATTGGATTCATTCATTCATTGTCTGTAACTTATCCAGTTCAGGGTCACGGTGGGTCCGCAGCCTACTGAGCACAAGGCAGGAACACACCCTGGAGGGGGCACCAGTCCTTCACAAGGCAACACACACTTACACATTCACTCACAAACTCACACCTACCGACATTTTTGAGCAGCCAATCCACCTACGAACATGCGTTTTTGGACCATGGGAGGAAACCGGAGCACCCAGAGGAAACACCAAACTTCTCAGGAGTGGACTTGAACTCACAACCTCCAGGTCCCTGGAGCTGTGTGATTGCGACACTACCTGCTTCACCATCGTGCCGCCCAACATTGGATTTACAGTTGCAGTATTGCCTTGAGACACAACATTGGGCAACCAATCAGAACAAAGGTCATTTACATCAAGGGCATAGATTTGTACTTGACATTGGTGGAGACCTATGAATCCCCCGCAATGCTACTTATACACCCTTGATTTACATGCATTCTTAAACTTGTTTAATTTTAGGGTGTAGATAGATGCTGAAGATGGCTGTTTATGTTAAATAAAGTCAAGACAAATTTTATAAAGCAAGCTTAGGCATAGCTTATTGCATCTAGGTTTCAGTTACTTAATTAAATGTTCTTCTTCATTCACATTTTGTAACTGCTTTATCCTAATTATCCTAATTACAGTCACCGTGGGTGTGGAGACTACTTGGAATCATTGGACACTCATATATTCACCCAGTCACTAATACACCTATAGGCAATGTCACACAGTCAATCAACCTACCAACATGTGTTTTTGGGCTGTCTGCACTGTATGCCAGAGGTGTGCAACTGGAGCACCTGGAAGAAACCAGTTCAGATACAGGGAGAACTCCAAACTCCTCACAGGCAGTGACCCAAGGCAGAAATCAAACCCAGGAACTCAAGGTCCAGGAGCTGTGTGGCAGCGACACTACATCTGGAATGGATCTCACAGCCTGATTATTTTACTACTTACCTGACCAATAGTGCAATCAGAATAGAATGTTGATAGAAGGTTGATAATCCAGTATATATTTATATGATGAGAATTTTTGCTTTGAAAATGCAGTGTTCCAAATGCCTTCTTAGACAGAAATCCAGAAATTATTATGTCATTAAAGTAAGGGAATAATCCTGTCAGCTTGCAGGGTGGGGCTTTTAAGGCTGTGCACATAATTCTCACATTATTTTTAAATGGAGGGCTTGCACTTGGTATACAGATTTTAGGCCCCATATCACTGATCATTATCTGATGAACAGAAAGATGGATTCCTGCCATGAATCTCATGGCTCACTTTCAATGCCAACACAAACGCCCCTGTCAGTCACAGGCCCTTGGAACCTTCCTAAATTTACCCCATATTGTGCATCTGACAGTATTTCCAAGTATTGTATTTTAGATAAATTTAAATAAAAAATATGACCTAAAAAGACCTAAAGGATTTTTTACTATTATTAGCTTAATGAAATAAAAAAAAATAATTAAATTAATAAAAAATAAATATAATTTCTGTGGTTTGCATAAATAAATACATGACTTATTTATAAATTACTGAACCTTAAGTTTTGGTTTTCAAAATTTGCTGCTGGATATCCCTGGGTAAAGGGTACATAAATGATAATGTACCCAGTAATGCAAAGGTAAGCTTTTTAAAGGTTCAGTATAATTCTTCAGTCATGCACAATTACAAAGTATTTCAATCTTGCGTCATCATTTTAGAACACTCCAGAGCCAGTATACCATACTGAAGCCAGGTCAAAGGTATACGTAATGTTAAATGTTTACCATAATGAAATATTTATGCATTTCTATGTATTATTTTTCAGCTCAAGGACAGTGGGATCCTCCTAAAAGTTTGTATCCTCCCATGATTGCCTTTAACATTATTTAAATATTCATATATTTTAAACGTTCATGCTTCTTCCTGTTATTTCACACTGATGATTGATTATAGAGCAACAAAGTTATGTTATAATAAACATTATTATTGTTAGGTTTCATACATTCTCCTTGTAGGTGATGAAGTGTTTAAACAGAGTATTAGTATTTAAGTATGTTTGGTATTTACATATCATGTCATTAAAATAATATTAATGCCATTTATAGGAAGGTATATTTAACATAATTAGCATGTTTGTATTAGGATAAATTCTACTTAAGAGAAGATTTCTTAAGATTTCTCAGCTTCAAATGAAAATTATTGTTTGCACTTATTTACACTTTTATTACACTTGTTTACACTGATTATTATTTTTAATGTACTATTAAATATTAACTGTGAGGAGTTTGGTGTGTTCTCCCCGTGTCCACATGGGTTTCCTCCGAATGCTCTGGTTTCCTCCCACAGTCCAAAAACACGTTGGTAGGTAGATTGGCGACTCAAAAGTGTCCGTAGGTGTGAGTGTGTGAGTGTGTGAGTGAATGTGTAAGTGTGTGTGTTGCCCTGTGAAGGACTGGTGCCCCCTCCAGGGTGTATTCCCGCCTTGCGCCCAAAGATTCCAGGTAGGCTCCAGACCACCGCGACCCTGAACTGGATAAGTGGTTACAGATAATGAATGAATGAATGAATATTAAATGTTAAATACATTTAAATGAATATAAACAATATATAAGATAATATGTAACTTTAGAATTTTATTTTCTATATTTAGATTTATATTGCTGTGAGTTAATACACAGTTTTAAACTTGAAACTGGTTACAAAATTATGAGCATCAGAGAAGTTTTCACTTTTAGTTACTGAAATTTGACAGAAATTATGATGATAAACTGGATGGGTTGTGACCTATATCATCCAACATTAATAATTTACCTGCTCGAATGCAGTCAAATCCTCACAACATTTTTTTGTGCATTGACTGTCACTTGTCAATCAAACTCTTGATTAATTGCCTTAATTTCAAAATAAAACATTAGAAGCGCAGGCATCTACAGCCCTTTGACCACACAGTGTGAAAGACCTGAGCACTATAGCGTCCTCTAGTGGTGAACCAGACAAGCAAACTCACTTTTCAGCACATAATTCTGCCACACAAGAAAAAAAATCTTTCTTATTTGACGTCTCTAGTGCCTTCAACAGAATGCAATAATCAGTGCTCAGTGAGAAGCTGGAGGAAGCGGGAGTTGACTGCCACCTGGCTGAATAGACCACTGACTACCTCTCCAACAGATTGCAGGGGTATGGTGATCATGCCTTCTCAAGGCTGGTTCCTTGTCTCTGGAAAGCCCTTACCCGACTTGTTCAAGAAGCCAACTCCATTTCCACATCTAAATCCAGATTTACTTCTCTCTTGCATTCAGTTTCCATTAATGTTAGTCTGTGTATGATCTGTCCATATCTATTGTGATTCTATAATTGTGTTTCCTGTCCTCATGTCTGCCTTTTATGTATGTTTGTTCTGAAAAATGTAAGTGACTTGAAAAGCGCTATATAAATATAACGTATTTATTAACGTGTAGTAATTATTAGACTACAGTATATAATGTGAGGTTTCAGGGCTGTGTGTCTTGATGTGGTCTGCAGTATGACGTCCCATAGGTTACAGGACTCTCTCCTTTCCTTGTTACCCTGTACACAGTGGACTTCAGACCCAACGCGGATAACTGCTACCTACAGAAGTTCTCTGATGATACATATATCATTGACTGTGTATCGGATGGGAATGAGGAGGAATACAGGAAGATCAAGGACTTTGTCACAGCCAGCTTCCTATATAAAAATGTGCAAAACCACTTCTCAAAATGGTTCTGGAGGCAGAAGGAATGTAAATGGTTACCAGCCAGAAGACAGGGATGAATGTGATTTGTTGGACTGAGATTTTTAAATACCACATTATAAGCTCTGCTTAGACCCTTGTGTTTGCCAGCTGTCTGCCACAAATGCATCTGGAAGAATAAATGTGCAATTTAACATAATTCAGATTTTTGGTAATGTAGCATGTAAAGTTCACATGGAACTGGTGGCACTGAGCATGCATTAACGGTGCCAGTAGGGCTAGGTTCGGCCTTAGTCACCAGGGAGGCCAGAGTGGATTTACGGTTGTGGATGGTAAAGGGTGTGGAAGGACTGTAAAGCTGGCTTAGAGTGGGGTGGGGTTGGGATGCAAGACTTCACTGTTGAGCCTTTGGAGGTGTTGTGGGCTCAAGTCAATGAAACACCGACGAGAGGTAGTACCTGCCTGATGACCTCTGTGAAGAGCTAGTGATACAATGGCTGGTTTGCATACTCATGGGCTGGGCTCAATGAGTAACCGTAGTTGTTAAGGATAACTGGTTGCTAATCAGATCATAAACGGCCACAGCAACCTTAGTGTTGAGGTGTAAGATTCAACAGGAATTTTGGTGGCTGCAGGTAGGAAGAGAGTATACTGGGCCTTATGTGAAGCTCTAAAGAATTGGCATAAGATATATTACATCTTATCCTATGTATGATTATAATTACTGTTTCTTAATTTCATGGAAGTGCTGCAAAAAACTTTGTATTTGGTTTAGTTTAAATTGTGGATAATGTAACTCGCTGCTTTAGAGAAAGCTGCAGAATGTTCTGATGCTCTGCTGACTCTGAAGCAGATTTTGAATAAAGTTTTTCCTGCACATTTGAGTTATGACTGCTGCCTCTAAGGAAGCAAAGCATTATTGTATGCTATTCTGTTACTTCTTAAGAAGCAGCAATCATAAATAAAATGTGCAAAATGTGTTTCTATAGATTCTGTGCTTATATTTACTTGACTTGCATCATTTTTATTACTATAAATTTATTTTTGAAAATTCTTTCATTTTATTGGTCTTTTTTTGTATTAGCTCAGCTATAATGTAAATAAGAGTCACCCTCAATGTATTCTGAGTTTAAATAAAGGTTGATTGATTGACGTGCATGAGTATGTGGGGGCTTTAAACTGCTCCTTCAGCAACAGAATCATCCACCCACAGTTTTAGAAGGAGCTACTTTACAGGTCCTTCACCCCATCTGCAATCAGGCTGTTTAAGAATAATTTACTGTAACTGTGTCTTTCTTTTTTTTTTTTCTTCCACTCTAATGTCACATCAGCTAACATTAGTGCTACTTGAATCCACAACAACAGCACAACAATCTAACAATCTAACGTCCAGCGCAGTTTACTAATAGACATGTATTCATGTGTTGTTTTTGTGGTTTGGTTTTGAACACCGCTCTGTGCTCCAGTTCTCACATATGAGTAGAATTTTCTTATTTGTTGCTCCATTCAGATGTTGCTGGAGAATTTCTTCAGCTGCTAATCCCAGTCAAGTTGTTTTGAGTTGGATGAGACAATCATAACTTTTTTATTACATTCATACACATGATAATCTATGCCAATCCATTAGAGCTTCACATAGGTCCCACCTCACTTATTTCCTACCTGAAGCCACAAAATTTCTGTTGTTTGAATCCTGCACTTACCCTCTAGGTTTGCTGTGTTGTTTATGGTCCAATCAGCAACCAGCTATCCGTAACATCAACGGTTACTGATTGAGTCCAACACATGAGTACCCAAACCACCCACTTACTAGCTGTTCACAGGGGGCATCAGGTAGGCAATTCCCCTTGTCTGTGTTTTGCTGTATTAAGCCAATGACACATCCAGAATGCTCAATGGTGAGGTCTGGAATCCTAGACCCACACCACTCCAAGCCACATCCTTCACAGCTGCCCTTAGTTTCTGGCCCCTGATGCCAAACTGCACAAGCAGGGATGTGGTAGACTTGGTTACAAATCCCCTAACACCTATCTCCACTGGTCTTACATGTGCCTGCCACCCGCATTCCCTCACCTCAGCCACCAAGTCCACATACTTCAGCTTCTTCCTTTCAAATGCTTCATCTACTGCATCCTCAAACTGTTAATTTTATGAAAGAAACTATCAATTTACTTTCAGAGCACTTACAACACCATATATGGCCTCAATGTAGTTAATGCAATGCCCTCTGCAACCTGCAATTTTTAGTTATGCCCACCAGCAATTTCCATTCTTGTGCCTCACCCCATCTCCCAATATTTATAGCTTGCCCACACTCTTGAAAACGTTCCCCCTCACACACAAACCTAATTATTGTATTATTACAACCACTCATCAATGCATTAACCTCTAGGCGTTTGCTGTGCAACAAACATGCAAAAACCCTTAGCACCTGATTATGTCTCCATGTATACTGACCCTATGACAAATTAACCTTACTGATAGAGTATGCTTCAGCATGCCAACCCCTGTACATAATCTATAACTAGGGTCTTCCACTACCTGCTGTCCAAGATATTGTGGCCTTGGAAGGACGTTGTAAGTTGCTCCAAGCAAAACCTTAAAACGACTTGCCTCCATTGCCCACAACTCTTGCCATTACTTTACCTTGGAGATTTTACAAATACTCAATGGACATGTCTCTCTGGCTAATCAGTGCATTTTGATGGTTACGCGTCATGTTTCATCTTATACTCAGCTTGTTTGGAGCAGGTACAATATATATTCATGGTACAAAGTACCAAATTTGGCTAGAACTGAGCTGAGTAGGTATACCCTGCAGCGGAAAAGCATCATTACATACATCCACTAGGCAACTAATCAGAAATTAAACTAAATCGATATTCAGAACTTCTAATAGATATAATCTTGCTTATAACAATTAAATAGATTCTTCTTTTTATTTTGTACATTTATTTTTATTAATTCTGTTAATAGGTCCCCCACTGTGTTAATGTACTGTCCCTTTAAAACCACACGTGATTCTGCACCATTCAATATGCCACATGGAAGCAACATGGAATTCTGTGAAGCTGATCAGTTGAGAAAAGTGCTATATAAATAAATTTGATTTGATTTGATTTGAGGAGAGCCTAAACATAGAGGCCAACTGAGCAACTTGAGCAGCTTGTACCAAAGAGTAATGTTGTTTGTGTCTTCTGGAAATGTTTTCATACTGAAGATAAAGAAGCCAAATAGTAAAAGTTTCAGTAACCAAAATTAATACCACCAATCTGTTTCAGCTTTAGAAGCACAATCGCATTACTAAATATAAACAGTGCATGGCTTAAAAAAGAGACTGACAAACTCCCAGCAACATTAGAAAATAAAAAAATAATGCCTTTAATACCTTGGCATATTTATAGTGCAAGCCTTATCAGTGAACTATGAGGGTAAAAAATTGTTTATTAATTGTAATCAAGGTAAACTGTTCAGGTAAACTGTGTACTTCATCATTATCATGCACTTTATTTACCACTTATTTATTTATCATTCACTTTATTTACCTTTTCATCCATTCTAATCTTGTCACTTTATAGTATTCAAGCACAATAACATCCAAGTGCAATTTTATCCTGTACATTATCCCATATTTATGCTTATTCACATTTCAAATAAAATTCCAAATTTTTTTCTCAAACATTGGCCTACACTGAAACAAAATAATTATTCATTTGCTTATTTACTTACTTACTATGGAACATCTATTTGCCGTGCGGTGCTTCCGCACGGAGACTGATTTGTGAAGCACATGAGCGAGAGGACAACGATGGCGAATCACCTTCGATTCGTAGCGCGGACGGTGATGGTGCAAGACGGAAACATTGACGCTGCTTATAAAGCTCTAAATAGGTATTTTATACTCTGCATTACTAAAAAGCAATCACAGTATTTTCGGTTTAATGGTATCTTGCGTGGTGCCTGAGCTTCACCCCCGGTTTATACAGCGGTATAATCCAGGGCTGCGTCTCAAATGTTTCCCTTCACCCTAACGATACCTTTATTTAATGCGCTTTCCGAGAACTGAAATAACGGTTTATTTACCCACGTGTGTCTAAGACCTTAATTGTTGTTCGTCAGAGTGGTAATACATTGTTTGAATCCTAGTGTAAGTATTGTACTTCCTATGTAGTGCACTAGAGAGGGAGTTGGGAGTTGTTTGAGACCGAGCCGAAGTCTTAACTGCTGGCGCTGGTGTGTCTATAGGTTTTCGTTTTGTTAAAGTTTATTAGTAAGGTTTCACCAGCGATTTGAAAATTAATATTGTCAATATCAGCAAAATTAGTAATCAATATTTTTTAACGCAAAAGTGTAAAGATTTACTGTCGTTTTACGCGGGACAATTTCCATATAAATAATTTACATAATGGTATTTTCAGGGGCATTTGCTTTACTAAAAGGTCTAACAGGCCTGAAAAGCCCAAATAGGGAAAAAGAAATAGAGCTATTAAAATGCAAATTAAAATTAACAAATTAAAATCAATTTGTTGATTAATGATGTTTGATTTGGCCTTAATGGCTATCATCTTTTACGTGTATTTATCTTCTTTATATAAAGCCTTAATTGGAGTAGTCTTAAATTACTCTTCTAACATAAAACTTTACTCAGAGGCATCCATAAAGCTCCAGTAATGATGTCTGCTGCATCTGACCTTAAACAACTTTCCACCACTTGAAACAAGACATGGCAAGCCTGGTTTTGCCTGACCAGTGTCAGCTGCAAAGAATTTGGCATCCAAGTATTATGTAAATTTCAGTAAAGGGGAAGCAATGTTTTGTTTGGGTCCAGTATACACACTACTTTGACAAAAATGGACTATGATTCACTTACCAAAAAAAAAGAATATTTATGTTTAATGAGAAATTAAGTGACCTTGTTTAATAAATAAAACAGAGCCTAATGTCAGACCCTGAAAATCTTTACAGGGAGATAATAATTAATCACTAGGTTTATATTTATATTCCCACAAATGTACCCAGAGTGATTAAAACTTGCTATGTCTACTCCATGAGTGTCCCCAGAGCAAGTAAAATCCACTCAGCCCACTCCACATGATTCCTTGGAGACATATCCTTGTGCAATGTAAACTTCATTATCTGGTATATGAAAACCGTGTAGGGTTCTTTACAGTAAATTCCTAAAAAGTTAACTACTATTTTAAAATTTCTTAAGGTTTTTTTAAACTATTTCTTAAAGAGTTGTCTACAAATAATCTCAGAAGCCTCTTTCAGACAACAGGTAACACTTAACTTATTGACAGCCTTAAATATGTGCAATGAAGCTCCACCTGATTCAAAAGACAAATTATATTTTGTTCCCATGTGGCTAATTTCTTATGAGGTTTGACATTGCCCATCCTCTGTCCAACTGTTGTGTCTTTCTCCAGGGTGTTATCAACAGATGGAATCATTGAAACTGTGAAGCGCAGACGCTATTATGAAAAGCCCTGCAGACGCAGACAAAGGGAGAACTATGAAAACTGCAGAAGAATCTACCACATGGAGATGGCCCGCAAGATCTCTTTCATATCCCGGGCAAACAGGGAAGATCCATGGCTCGGGTGTTAGTCAAAGTGGAAGATGATCAAAAATGACTTTTCATAAGGACAAACCATGCACTGTCAGGGGAGCAGTTTCCTATATCTTGGGGAAAAAAAATCAAGATCTGAGGACTGGGATACGGAAACATTAGTCAACATTCAAGCTCTGATGGTGTCCTGGCTCACTGGGAATTGGCTCTATGGAATTTCATTGAAATGCAATAGAATCGAATTCATTTCATTCATGCGATTCTATTAATTTTGTGCACTTGGTCTGTTTGTGTTGTTATTGTACACAGTGTGAAACTGACCATATCCAATGTATGTATGTCTGTCTACCACCATTAAATACTTCCAGAGAGACAGTTTTCTTGATAGGGAAAATTTTTATATATATATATATATATATATATATATATATATATATATATAATAAGCATAAGCAAGCAAGGGTTCACATATCTCTATAACCAATGTTTAGGTTATATCATCTATAACAGTCAATTAAATTTAGAGGAGCTGCGCAATATGGGCACAAGGTTGTCTTTGGTTTTGAATTCTGCAGCCCGTATGTCATGTTTTCTGGTCAGATGCAGGCCCCCTAACTCTGCACCTTTGTGCCCAATGTGATGAAATTGTCCCAGCAGTGGTGAAAACAGTGGGAATAGTGTTGCGTTTTTCCACGGCATGGAACCTACTCGACTGGACTCTGGTTTTTGGTTTTTCCACTAGCTAAATCTAGTGCCTGGTCCCTGGAATCAGGTACTTTCTTTAGTCTCTGCTCGCTTATGGTTTCAAACAAGCTAAATTGGTCAGAGCGCTGATTGTCCAGAGAGATCTGTAATTCACATCAAAATGCAGCGTTCTAGCACAAAATAGCCACTTGTAAAGTCTCTGAAGTTACAGTAGCTTTCACATTTGTTTTTATCCGACTCGCAACGGCAGCTCGTTACATTACCCTGAGTTGTTGGAAGAGGATGAAATGGGTCAGAGGTCCATGAATATCTCTAGAGAAACCCAAACATGCAACAAGGAAATCTGATCTGTGAGAACTGGACTGCAGAGCTGTTTTCAATCAAAATAAATAAAATA
The DNA here is from genome assembly GCF_029633855.1 of Hoplias malabaricus. Classification (NCBI taxonomy): domain Eukaryota; kingdom Metazoa; phylum Chordata; class Actinopteri; order Characiformes; family Erythrinidae; genus Hoplias; species Hoplias malabaricus. The sequence continues at coordinate 18,109,902 of NC_089805.1, read as the reverse complement.
AAACAACACACAAATACACAAGTAAACAGTTACAGCCGATGTTCTGACGAGTTCAAAGCATGCGATCCCCACTAGAGGTGGGTTTTTTTTGCGGCATCCCTAGTTTCATTTCACAGGGGAGCTGTGCTATTGGAAAAGCGACCAGCTAAAAGAGAGTCAAGTGGAGCTGAGCCGAACCCATTCAGTGGAAAAGCCACAAGTATGTCTTGCTGCAGGACGTCAAGCAGATTCATAACCAATATTTCATGTTGTCTAAAGCATAGTAAAAGGACGGAATCTGTTTCTACGGCCTTGCACAACTGGCTCTCTCACTTGGCTTGGTGTGAACACCACACTGGTGCCACTCCATGATCACTGCTTAGAAAGTAGGTCAGGTTTTATAAATTAAGTCTGTTTGCCTGCTGTTCTTAGAAAATAAATGCTGTTTAATTTTTTAAAGATTAGTGACAGTTTTCATGATCATCAATATCATGAGCATCAATAAATAATCATCATCTTTCTACTTAATCCATTTCAGAGTCATAATGGCAACAGGGCTAGCAAAGAAGACACTAGGCCTCTTTCTTGCTAAGAAAAGAATGCATAGACCCCATTTCCAAAAAGTTGGGATACTGTGCAAAATGTAAAAAAATAATAATAATAAAAATGCAAAAATATGCAAACAATTTAAACTATATCTTCAGTTAAAAATTGTATTGCTTTTTCAAAAATGTACACGTTTTGAATTTGATATTGATATGCTACAAAGTAATTAATAAGGTTATCTAGCGAAAGGTCAGAGACGTGATTTGGTTTAAAAAGCAACTTAGGTCACGTCTTTCAGAATTAAATAATTTTGGGAAAAACAGTGCAGACAAATAGTGAAACAATGAAAGAATAATGCTTCTTAAATTAAAATATGGAGAAACCTTAGTTGAACTGAACATAAGTTGTCATCTTATCGACAAATAAGTTAGAAATATATATTGCAGAGACGTAACAATAATATAGAAGCTCAAGGGACAGGCTTACAGGACCTAGGGTCCCTAGATAGTCTCCCATCTAAGGGCTAACAAGAGTTTGCCATTTTCTAATTACTGAACCCAGAGTATTTGCTCATTTTGAGGTGCTAATAAACTTTAAAATACGGTAAAGACTTGATATTCTCAGGCTTTTTTTTTTTCTTTGCTTTATAAACCTCAGTGGTTTTTCCCTTTGAAATCGCAGCTTAAGGAAAAATGTCCAGGACCTAGGGGGTCTCCCATGTAAGGGCTAACCAAGGCAGCTCATACTTAGCTTCAGAAACCAGCCATGATCAGGTATTGTTAAGGTGGTATGAACATAAGCAAAGTTTGCTTTAGTGGTCTGTTTCTAATTACTGAACCTAGAGCTTTTGCTCATTTTGAGGTGCTATGGTTTATGGACTTTTATGGTTACTCCCTTCAAAATAGCAGCCTAATAGAAAACCTTACATTACATAGAAGATACTAATTCTAGAGCAGCCCCTACTTAGCTTCAAAACCAACCAAGATCAGGTATTGTACTTTTACATAGTCAAGTCTGACATTGCCATATCTTTTCTGTACTCTATAGTTTACTAAAACCACAAAATAAGCCATGGCTCATTGTTCAGTAAACAGAAATCGACCACACCAGCCAATAAACTTTGCTTGTGGTCATATCACTCTCACAATATCTGACCTTACCTGGTTTCTGAAGCTAAGCAGGGTCTAAGCTCACCTCATAGGCTGCTATTTTGAAGGGAGTAACCAAAGAAGTCTATGAACCACAGAAATAGGAAACCTAAGAAGTCTGAGATTACCAAATCTTTTCTGTACTCTGTAGTTTATTTGCACCTCAAAATGAGGCATGGCCCTTGGTTCAGTAATTAGAAATAGACTACTCCAGCCAGCAATCTAGTTTTTATGACAATACCACTCGCACAAAAATTGAGCTTGACTGGCTTCTGCAGCTAAGCATGGTCAGCCCTTGTTAGCCCTTAAAATGGAGACTACCTAGGGACCCTAGGTAGTCTCCAAGGTCTGTGGGGCAGCCACTGCCTAATGGTTAGAGGACTGGCTTTGTACCGGAAGGTTGCTGGTTCAATCCCAAGATACAAAACTCAAGTGCCCTTGAGCAAGCCACTGAACCCTAACTGCTCCTCACTTGATGGGGATAGCTCTGTGCGACTGTTTACAGCCCCTAGTGCACTAGTGTGCATGTGTGGGTTCACTGCCAAAGATGGGTTAAATGTGGAAGACACATTTTGTTGTACAATGACAAATAATTGCTCATTATCTAAGCTTTTCCTTTAGGCTGTTATTTTGATGGGAGTAACCAAAGATGTCTATGAAACATAGAATAGGAAAACCTAAAAATCTGAGATTGCCAAGTATTTTCAGTACTTTATAGTTTCTTAGCACCTCAAAATGAGAAAAGGCTCATGGTTCAGCGGACTTCGCTTATGGCCATAGAAAATGATGATGTTATACAGTTTTTGTGTGATCTGTTGGGAGATGTAGTTCTAAGAAAAAGTGACAAAAATGTGATAAAAAGGTAGGATTGTTGTATAAGGATGAACTAAAACTATTTTCAGTGTGTAAACCTGCACAGATGTCAAACGTGGACATAATAATGAAATGCATGCCATTTAATTTACCCTGCTGATGGGTTATGAAACGTTCCCAGCAGATAGTGTTTAAAGCTCAACACTAACATAAGTATTTAGATTCATGTTTCACAACTGAAGATGACAAAAAGGCATTCACACGCTTACGCTCATGGAGGGAAAGGTTCGTTGACATAATTTGAGAAAGAGAGAGGGAAATAATATTCCTTGACCTTACAGTACACAGAACCAAATCTAGCAGGGATGTGCTCAGGTTACTGGATCCCTAACAGTCGAGTGTTCCACAAAGTAGGATTTCTTAGACAGCCAGATCAAATTGGAATTCATGAATGTGCAACGGAATTATTTCCTTAGCTCCCTGCCTTTTGTTTCTGGGCTTATGTTATATGGCTAAATCAGAAACTCTTTCTACGTAGTGTTTTCTTTCTTTCTTTCTCACTCACTGTCTATCTCTATGCAGTGTTTTGTTTATCTCTCTATCTTTTTCGGTCTGTATGCCTCACTTTCTCTCGTGTGGTAGTAGCCGTTTCTCCACACGAGGACCACGTGCGAGAAGCAACGCTTGCAAACACATGTCACGGACCAATCAGAGCCCAGCTGGCTGTTAATTGGTCGGGATGGCGTCCAAGGAACGCTCTCCTTTGGGCGCAGCGGCCAATTGAGCGCCGAGCGTGGCGTGCACGCCAACGGAGCACGTGCAGAGACGCACATGCCGACCCTCGCTGGAAACTGAAACGCTGAAGAAAGAGCGAGAGAGAGGAAGAAGGACTGGAAGCGGTGAAAGGAGGAACGAAGGAGTACGAAGAAAAGGCGCAGCTGGGCTTTACACTTACAGCGGTCAACTTTCTGACCTGGACCAGCCACCAAACTGAGAACCGACTACAGAGGTTCATCCGTTTGGTAGTCTACAGTATTTACAGGACTGTGGTATAGTCCATGAAAATGAGACCACAACAAGGTAAGAGAAAGGGGTTTAAATCCACATTGTCGTTTCTTTAAAAAAATCTTTAATTTCCCCTTCATTTTCTTCATAATTTAAAAAACTCTGTTGTTACACACACTCTTAACGTGTAGGAAGGCTGCATAGTTGCATTGAATGTTTCTCGTTAACACACTTAAAGTTAAATGATTTCGCTTTCTCGTGTAAAGCTGCCGTTTTGGGGACACACTTCATTGGATAGCGGCGATAGCCATTTTATTCAAATGATTCATTAAGCGATTGTTTCCTCCTGACATAAACACAATGGACCTTTTGGCCACTGGTCCTCACAAGTCGCATTTACAAGATAACCATCATGGAGCTTAGCTGAGCGCCGCACAGAGCGAGCTGACAGTCCGCGGTCTACACGGTTAATATTCGGCTTTCCTGCTTATTTCTTGTCCCACTTTCAGGATGAAGCACTGTCAGTTTCGGAGGCGCTGGTATTTCTTTCGAAGCATTGAGAAGGTTAAAAACTGAACCCCCCTCGACAAACATAAACGTTAGTCACACCCATAGGACACGGGGTGGGGGCTCAACTCTGACTTGTTTACATTTTAGCCGCCTTTAGAAGTAGGCCTGTGCGCAAGGTTTCCTTAGAACTTTAAACACACGAAAGACAGTATATTTGTGATGTTAAGAAACTGTTAAGAGACACATTACTGTGTTAACCTTTAGTATAAATAACGTCTCAGACGGTTGAGGTGCCCTTTGTCTCGAGAGCCCATAGCGCAGTGTATCCTTTGGGGCTGGGCAGAGGAACAAAAATGCAAAACAATACAGATAATGTTTAACATTACACCTTCATTGGGATCTGGATCTACTACCAACCCACAGGCTGAAATAAAACAACCCAGTCAAATCTTTGGGATCTGCTTAAATCTGGAAACATGGGATAAAAGGGTTGTTCTGATTTTGTGTTACGTTACATGTAGATTGCAGGCATTTCAGACTTGTCCCTCCTCCTCCTAGTGTCTTCAGTTACATTGCTGGGCCCATGTTATGTGAAAGTGAAAATCTGATTTTAAGTAGAGCAAAACAAACAATGAGTGTAGAGAAATCAATGTACTGATTAAATATTTTGAAAATGAGATTGGAGAAGGAAGAGAACAAAACATAAATGGCCACAAACCAGCGTTTCTGCTCCCCCTGCCTCAATGCTGGGAAAAATGAGAAAGAAATGGCAGGGAAATGGCAAAGAAAATTGCAGAGAAATGGCAAAGAGCCCTCTAAATGTTGAACAACATGAAAAGAGATGAGGATATTGCTTTGTTCCTGTTCCTGGGTAATATTGACTTATTTTTGCTTTTTGTGATTATGTAGGAGCCCAGTCTAAATTTGAAAGACTGCTAACTACATGAAAGTGCTACAAAGCTAAACATCTCGATTTACAATCAAGTTTCTGTGGTAATTCATATAATGAATAACAAAAAACTACAGACAAGTTCAACTTAAGCCACATGCAGCTGTTTTTCTCCAACTGTTCCATCTTAAAAGCTGTGGAGCTGAACACAAACAAACCAGAGAGAACTTCCATTTCCCACAATTTTAGACACTGCATTTAATGAATAAATACATATTTTCCTCTTGCAATGAAGATCTATATTTGACTTGTTTTTGTAAACAGCTTTTAGGCCTATAATGACATGGTTTGAATTTCTTGTGTTTATTAGTCTGTATTTTCCATTTGCATGCATGCACATGCTGAAAAAACTGTTTATACCTAGTGCTAAGACTGGACAAGCAAGCAGTGCCAGTAAAAATTGAAATGGCTGATGTATGGTTCTTCATTGCAGAAGTGATCCAGTCATAAAGAGTTTTTCATAACAAAAAAGTATCCTAATAAACAGAACATGACTTTTTACATTATACAGAGGGCATAAAAACAATGCCATTTTAGGCCTAAGAAATGTATACAAAATTTTCCATGGTTCATGATTTTCATGGTTCTTTATTGCAAGGGCTCCAATGTAGACTGAGGTTATTTGGCTAATTGAGAAATCCTACTTTGTGTAATATTCATAGTGGTGTAGTGGTGTTTGGGTACATTTCTGGCAGCCAAATTCAAACATCCTCACAGGCCCATGGACCCATGTATTGTGCAACATTGTTTAAGAGCAACCGATTTGAAGTTTCTTCAGCTCTGGGCTTGTTTTTCCACATTTTTACTTGAAAGTGCTGGTGTAAGCAGATTCCACCCCCTCCACCCCACCTCACCTCAAGTGGGCTCTTAAATAGTTTGCTTTTACTGATTTATCTCAGTGGTGATATGATCTTTGACCTATGGTGTTCACATATACTGGGCTGCTCTTTGTAAATGGTTTGAAACATGACTTTTGTATTTGTCATTGTGTCTGAATGGAATTCTGGGCAGAGGAATAAAAATGTGTTCTGGTTGTTTTTTCCTACCTACTAATCCCAGTCTTTAAAACCTATTGTGCTCTCCCTTTGTTTTCAAAGCTATACACCAACTTCCTCTTGTTTTCTCATGCTGTTCACTATGTACTTCTTTGTCCAGTCTTTCAGAGGTAGGCTATGTAATTATGAACCCTATATCACAGCCTGGCCAATAAACCACATTCATACCCCTGTTATTTCAGATTTCTTTCTGTGTAATCTCAGGCTAGTGTTTGAATCAGTGTACTTGGGTCAACTTCTGACTAATTCCACCCCATCAACTTTTAATCTGCTGATTTTTCCTCAGTGATGAAGTTGCTTGACAGTGCCTCCAATTGGACATCGCAAGACCCCCTCTCTTCCACCACATGCTTCCTGTTCAGTGAAAATGATCAAAAACAGGATGATTTCTCATCTGAAGTCTCTTCAGAGGGAGACGTTGAGGCAGGTTTGGGCAAGCATAGCCCATCGCCTTTAACCACAGAGCTTGCAAAGAGTCCAGAGGCATATTCAGTCTGTGAAGATCAGCAGGCCTCCACAGCAGAGAGAGACCAGACAGGACACAGCCACAGGACCCCACCATATTCCACTCTGACATCCGCATCCACTGCTAGGCCTCAGACAGAAGGAGACTCTGCTTTTACTCGCAAAGTGAGTCATAAAATAATCCTCCCACCTGGACACTGATTAAATTCAGCATTACAATAGTTATAAAATGTAATGGCGGGGGATGGGTATTATTGTACATACCAATGTCATCTATTTCATATTGATTCCTGAAAAACGTGTTCACATAAATTGAGAGATTTAGTTACAGGAACTGGATACATATTTAGACAGTCATTCCCAAAAGTAGATTTTTTTTTTTTAATAAACAAGAATTTCTTATGGATGCTAATATTGACCACCGTGGTTGTTAAAATGTAATTCTGAATACCATTTAATATAATTTGATTATTAGCATAATGTTTGAAAATCGTCATATTGACATAATATTAAAGTGTATTTAATATAGATTTACATTTATATTTAATCAGCCCTTCCTTAGTACTGATACTCTGTGCTTACAATTTTACAAATCTGGCAAAGCTTGTTTGAAATGGCATTCAAAATTTCACCAAATGGTATTTTACAGAATAAATGCTAACTAGGTACAATGGCAAGTTTTCACAATGGATAATTACTGTTTATTTAGTTCTGACTTGTGAGTCAGGACAGACCATGTGAGGGCTGTCCTGAATACCATTTTTAAGGCATGCATTTATCATGTTGTATACCTTTTTTTTTATCTACATTTCAGGGTAATAATTATAGCAAGTAGTAATTATTGCAGCTTAAAAGTTTTATTTTTAATCTGTCAAAATAATGTAAAAACTAAATTGCAATATTGTGTGGACAGTGATATAGAGTAGTCAATTATAATACAGAAATAAAAAGAAAGGGTTAACATATCATTGCTGTCCAATGAAAAACATGAATCTTCACGTCTCTCTCCCCCCCCCTCTCTCTCTCTCCCACCCCCCAGTGTGTAGAGCTACAAGGTTATGTTAGGCCACTGCTGGAGCTGCTAAATGGACTGAAAACAGGGAGGTTTGACAAAGGTATGTGTCTAGGTCTATGAGGGGAATCTGTGGATGGTACTTTGTGATAGCTTAGAAGGGCTCAGTCCATTCGCTAAAATGTGCTATATCTGATTGACAGGTCTGAGCACATTCCAGCAAAGCGTTGCTATGGACAGGCTGCAAAGGATTGTTGGGCTTCTGCAAAAACCGTACATGGGGTATATTGCTTCATTAAATTATTTTTAAAGGGGCTTTAAAATAATGTAAGCATCACACTTTGCTGTATAATATCTAATAAAAAAAAAGCCCATCTCCAAACCTTTCTCTTCCCACACAGAGAGAAGTATCTGCGCACCCTTCTCCAGGTAGAGATGATGTTAAAAGCCTGGTTTCCTCGAGTCATACCTTGTGGAACTAAATCAACCCAGATGTCCCTGAACTGCACCACTAGCCCTCCACTACGCTGGCATCAGAACCAGTTACCTGTGAAGGTAGAGATCCATAAAAATCAAACCAGTGTGAATAGGCTCACTTGGAGTCAGTGATATGTCTGTTGACCTCTCTAAATCTTTAGGAGGCCTAGACTTATGTTATATCTGACAAAACTGGCCCCATAAATTGAAAATCAATACATGATTTGTTGATTTCCCTGTAAAATTCTAATTATATTATCAGATTATCACACTAGGAATTAAATTCGGAATCTTCAGTTCAGTGCCAAGCATTGGGACTGTAAACTACAGTATCTATGTAAGATGCAGAGGGGGAAAAAATAAAATCACTTCCTTAATACATCTGGAGGAATCCATGAAAGCATTTGAAGGATAAATTTAGTGCGTCTTTCTACTTCAATCTTCCTTGTATTTGTTTGTTTAGCAGTTCAAGGTGTAGGTGTAGGTATTGATGTAATTGTATCTGTGCAACATTTTGTGCAACTACCACACTAGCTTACAGCATCTGCTGCGTAGTGACCCTAGTAGGGCATGACCAAAAACTTCCTGGACACTACGTTCAGAGTAATTCTTTGTCATTTAGTAAGACACTACAGCATTACATTATGGTGTAGATTGGAAATTCTTGTGTACATAGTCTGTACACATTTGGCGACGTACTAAAGGTATTCAGGAGTGATCGATACAGGGAGTTGAGGTTTTGAACACCACTACAACATGGCTGACACACTATATACTGTGGTTTTTCTATGGTATGGATTCTGAATGCAGCTTTATTATTATTTTTTTATTACCATCACAGCATGTGGTTTATTGATTGCTTTTGGGAACTAAACTAAACAAAATGCATCTAAAATAGCATGATAGTAGTCACCTACTCAAGCTTTAAAACTATTGCTGTAAATGTCAGTAGATGATTTACGTGGACATACTTGAAATATTGTCTTGGCCCAGAGTTTGCTTTAACTTAACTAGAAGTGGAAGCAGCAAGAAGGCTGTTCTGTTCTTTTACAACAAGAATGTTAGTTTGTTCATTCATTCATTTATGCATCCATTCATTATCTTTTCGTGTTTTGACCTGCTAAACTGTAAAATTATAATTATTAGAAATGTGCTACAGTATTGAGCAAAAGTCTGAGGGTATGATTTCTATTCAATATTGAGTCAGTGCTTGTATGCATTGCTTTAGGGTGATTTGCTTTCAGATTTTAGAGTCCTCTGTTTATAAAATGTCTTTTCTCAGTAACAGTTTCTTGATCAGAAACAAGAGTGGGAGATTTATTTCCTCTGTTCCTCCAAGATGAGAGCTTTACTTTCTGTATATCTGATGATGACAGTTTTATTATCTACCATGTCTCGCAAGGTTGTTAGGGGTGTCGTTTTTTTTCTGTACCATTCAGTATTGTCTTTACGCTCCAGTTTTGGAAGCCGTTTAAAACTTTAAACTGATTATATATTTATTTGGCTATGATAAACATTGAGAATAGTTGACAATTTTTTTTTTGTATACTGCAATCTAGTTTAGCTGAAAAATGCATTCCTGCACTTAGAAGCCAGATGTTGCAAGCCTGCTTAATTTAATTATTAACAAGGTCAATGCCCCTTCCAAGTCCACAAAAATCCTCAAACCACTCCACTAGCCCCCGGCACATATGCAGTAGATAAGCCAAGACATACTTCAGTAGTGTTATGGTCTGGGATCTGTGGCTGCCGGAATATCATGCTCTAAATGCAGTATATATATATATAATATATATACTGCATTTAGAGCATGATGATTTTTTTTTTTATGGCCTTATTTTATTTTAAGATGTACATTAATTAAGTGTGTGTTAAAAGTTAGCACTCAGTGTTAATTTAACAATAGTGAATTTGCTGTGTAATTGGGTATCAAGCAGCACTATGTACCATAGGTTTAATTGTGAATATATCTATTGATTTATATAGCTACTTTGAGCAAGTGTCCAATATTTTAGAGCTGAGGGAGCAACCTTCCTCACTACAATGGACTACATTTGGGAGATAGATTTTTCTCCCTTCTCTAAGTATAGAGATAAAGATTTATTTAGCGGTGAGAGCCACTTAAATTTGCCTGAGGAAAAGCATTGCATGCATGCAGCTGAAACGGAGGGAATTCACATTTTATGTCAATGTGTGGCCCATTTCATTAATACTTTCATACATTCATACAGTTATTCAGTTTTTCCTGCACTTTAGCTTTCCGTGTGTCCATACATCACCCCCCTCCCCAAAACACAATTTCATTGGGTGGGACAGTTTTAACACACTATTTGACTCTGTCTTCAGGAAATGAATGAATTAAATACACAGTGATTATCAAGTCATCCAAGCCTGGGTGTACAAATAATCATAACTGGATTTGCTCTCTCCAGGACTCTGTTCCCGTATGTGATAAGCAGATGTTTACCTAATAGTTGAAGTGGAAATTGGCCGTAGGTGCAAGGTTTATGTAAAAATGTTGTGGCGACATAAAGTGCATGTGTTGAGCATTCTTTGTGGAATATCAATCATCTCTTTAAAAACTAACTTCAAAAAAACTAAATCCAGATTGATCTCTGTGAGACCAGAGAGTTCACAAGAAAACAATTGGTCATGTTTTCGGGGCGGTGGTGGTGGTGGTGGTGGTTAAGCACACTATTGTTGATCATATTGGTGCTGGCTAAACATGGGTGTGTAATGGCTCACATACACACAATTGGGCATTTGCCACACTTCAAATGTGGTAAGACAGCTGAACATGAGTGGGCAGCGCTTTTAGCAAGTTGTTTCCTGTATTTTTCTAGAAACAATTGCTTGCTTTGACAATGCCACTTTCTAAGTTCTGTGTATGAAAACCTATAAAAATTGACTTTCCTATGAGGTCAAAAAAGCTACTCATGTCATTCTTACATAATCTTTTTTGGAATCTGATATTAATTCTAATCCTTGGTATTGGATTCATGGTGACTTTTGGTTGCTGTCATGAAATGTAATAGTATGCACATGTGTATAAGTGATACAGTCATTTTATTTGGCAGACGAGATGTTTTCAAGGAGCACTGGATGCTTATATCTGATTACAAGCTCACAGTGGTTGAACCGATTCTAAAAGCTAACCATAAAATGTTCCTGTAACCAAGACTGTAGTGCATATGTGTGTGTCCTCGTCCGTCCGTGATGATCTTTTCGAACATATTTAAACATATAAACATTTGAGCTTCTTCTGAACAGTAATGAGAGGAGCTTACGTAACTAAACTTTGGCTGAAATGTCCTCAATTAGATGTTTCCAGTAACCATCTACCAGACTCTAACATTGACTGGAGGAGAGTTTTTCCCATTGCTCCATGCAGAATTCTTTCAGCTGTGTGATATTTGAGGGGTTTCTTGAATTCCCAGATCACCCCACAGCATCTCAGTAGGATTAAGATCTGGGCTCTGATTTGGCAATTTCAGAACGCTCAACTTGTTACTTTTGAGCCACTGGAATGTTTTGGGTCATGGTCATGTTGCATGGTCAGCTTCAGTTAGTCTCACATTTTCCTCAAGCCCCCTCAGAATCTACTATGAATTCTTCACCGTGTGGAGAGCTTGCCAGGCCCTGGTGCAGCAATCAGCCCCAAAACCATGACATTTCCACCTCTGTGTTTCACAGCTGATATGGGGTTCTTGTGCTCAAATGTTGTGTTGGTTTGTGCCAGACCTGTCTTCTGTTACTGTGCCCAAATAATTCAGCTTTGGATTTTATCTGGTCTTTGTCTATGTGCTTTCTGGCAAACTTAAGTGTTGCCCTGAACTCTAGCAAGAGTTTCCTACTTGTGCAGTCGTTTCCTGATGGTAGATATATGTACTTTGGCATCAACTGTGGCAAGAGCCACTTGTAGGTCCTGTTATGACATTTTAGGATTGTTGGAGACTTCTTTATGCATCTTGTGGTCTGAACTTGTTAGGACGCCCTGACCTGGTCTTATTGGCAGGTGGTTTAAATGTTTTCCACTTAGAAATCAGCCATTCTACTGTCTGGATGATAATTGCCAATTGTTTTGAGATCTTTTTATATCCATTCCCAGACTCATATACATCTATAAACTTCTTTCTGAAGGCCTCAGAGAGCTCTTTAGATATCGCCATGGTGATACCACTCACTTCAACAATCAAGGGCAAATCAAACTAGTGTCTGAGGTTTAAATAAGACAGCCTCCAATGGTGAATCTGATTCTAAATATAGACATTTTAAACAGTAATAAAGGTATGGGTGTCTTAACTTTATCCTCACAAAAAATGTACAATTCTGTTCATTACATTTTACAACTTGTGTTTATTTAAAAGTAATATCTTCAGTTTTATTTGTTTATATATATATATATATATATATATATATATATATATATATATATATGCTCCATCTCTCAGTTCTTTTCAAATGAAGTTCATAAGTCTATGTTTAAAAATGTTCAAAAACGACAAAGGTTTTTGTGGTGTCCTAACTTTTTCACATGACTGTATATATATTCATTATGGTTTTAAAATGTTTGACCAAATGTCATACATCTGCTGGAACCAGACTTTTTATTTATTTCTCTCCCCCCCCTTTCAGAAACGTAGATTAAGTTGGTCAGACTCTGAGTCTCTAAGCCCAGGCCCCCCAAACTGCAAGCATAGTCGAGATAAAGAACCAGAGCGGAGTCCCAAACTGACATGTTCTGTGCTCACGAATCAAGGAGCCTCCTCTGCCGGACAGCAAAATGTAGATGCATGTTCAAGAAACCAAGGACCAGTGATGTCAGAATCAGAAGGTATTCCCAACTCCTAAACAAGCAGCTACAGCCACAAGGTTTCTTTACATAACACTGAGTCACCTGTAAAAGGGAATGTATTCTCACTTGTAATACCAATTGCCTCCACAGGTGGGAGCTGTTCAGACACACAGGATTGTTCCATCTCATCCACCACCTCGACATCAGAGCTGTGTCAGACTCCTGGGGAAAAAGAGGTGGCAGCTTCCAGCCATACACACGATCAAGTTCAGAATGTACTTGGGGAGGGGCAAAAAAAGAGAGCTGGTAGGAAATCTTATGTGGCAGAAATAGAAAGCACATAGCATTTAATAGAGTTCCTTATTCCTGAATGGTTTGATCCTCTGATATTGAAAACCTGTGAAGTGAAATGACACGACAGCTTCAGGTAATTAAAAAAATCTTATATTATCCAGATATTGGAGAATAAGGTGTTTAATGAAAGTCCAATCAAGTCTGAACAGGCCTGAAAGGCTTCTGTGAGGCAACCTAAGGATTCCACATAAGGAGCAGTAGCTGAACTACAACATCATGAACAACCAAAGTTTGTTTAAGCATTATGGAGCTTCTGGAGCATTCTGCCATTAGATGATTTACCTGCTATAGACTACATCCCTTTGCTGCCATGACAGTCAGTCAACCTACGGAATGACCTTCAGCTACAGCACTGTAAGATCACAAACCACCTTAACCACCTACAGCTGGAATTGTAAACATTGAAAAGGTATGAACAGGACATTTTAATATAAGTAAATGTGGAATTTTATTGTCAGGTTTCAATTGGATAATTACTTGAAGACTCTGGACTCACTGAATGCCTTAGATCCTAAAGAGCCAGTATGTCATTGCTGTGCGTATTCCTTTACCATGACTTGATATTGTGTATTTATTCAGTGGCAAAAAAACAGGAACTCAGTTCACAAGTGGCAGTTGTGAACGGTTTTCATATAATACAACATAAGTAAGACATTTGTGTTTCATTGGCAAATACAACTTACACATATACCACACATTGTAGTGTTATTAGGAGGTTGCACTATTTATTTGCTTACTTAAAAATGTTTTCATATTTCAAATTTGAAATTGTTGGGCTGAAGTAGGTAGTCATTTTGATTACATTTATAGGCATAATTAAAGGTTTTTTTTATATAAATAATGTACAGTATATGGTTTTTATCTGATGTAATTAACTGTTAGAGCACACAGATCATTTAATTTTTTTTTTTTTTTAATTCCAATCAACTTCATGCAGGACCATGCTGGTGGACTGATATATATTTTTTTTTGTCAAATTCTTTCATACTGGACAGAGCATTTGAATTCCAAACAGTTTTACTAACTGGATTGGGGAAGAACCTTTCTCATGATGGATTCTTGTTCGGCCTCTTGAATTTATTATTTTGATCACCATAAGTTCAGATCAGGACTTTGGATCATAAACACCTTTTGGACAAGTCAGAGCCAAGCTTCTCATCAATCAAGTATAGCCTTCCACAGACCCCTCTGGTTCTTGCCATGTTACTTTGTTGTTTTTGTGATGTTTGAGGCAATCTCTAATATAACGTTGCTGTCCTATTAAAAACATGCATCTCCCAAAATAATCATTTTACATGAGATGGGGGGGGGGGAAAGCCTTCTTAACTTCAATAGTACTGAATGTAAAAGGATTATATTCCAAGTAATTTTGGATCATTTGTATTTGTCCGTTCCTTATGAAATTCACATGATGTAAAGGACAGTGGCTGTGTTCAAATGATGTAAAAAATGGACAAATATTGAGATACATGTTTTTAATTGGACAGCAAACATATATATAGGAAGTAAATTTATAAATACTAAAGAATATAAAGCAAAAATGACCACATTAACCAATACTACAGTGGGAGTGTAAAAACCCTTTCTCTGGAAAAATCTCTGGAAAAATGATTAATTAATTTTCTTGAATCTTTTTAACTGAAAAAAGACAAATGTTTTTATTGACAAATTTGATTGTATTTTGTAAAATAAACAAACTTAGAATTTGATGCCTGCAACAAATGTAAGGGGGAGTTGGGACAGGGAAAAATAGAATATTTAAGTCACACCATTTTGCAGGTGAACATGAACGGTACAAAAACCGTTCAAAAAGAATATTTAAAAATGAGATTGCTAAGCATTTGTGTCTTTCACAATATACCCTACATAATATTGTAAATATTCACAAATCCGGTGAAATCTCAGACATGTAGGACAAAGCCAGAAACAAAGAATGAGTAGTGTGACCTTCGAGCCCTCAGACTGCAATGCGTTAGGATTGAGAGTACTTCGGAAAATCGTTGTTACTTAACGTATTTGGTTGCTGCATCGAGAAAAGAAAACTGAAACTCTTACACAAGGAGAATGTCATACACTTTGTGTATGCAGAAACACTGACAATTTCTCTTAGCCCAAACTCATTGCTTATGGTCTGAAAGACTGGAAATGTGTGCTGAGATTAGATGAGTTCATGATGCAGCTTGGTCTCTGGATGTCAAGTTCTCTGCGCCAATGATAAGACACCATTCATGCTGTTATTAGCTAAAGGTAGATTTAGATTCAAGATTTTTAAATCTAAAGGTGCTTTCATGGTGTGCAGGGTGCATTAATGCACATGGCATGAGTGACTTGCATATTTGTGAATGTAACACTTACGTGGAGGCATTTATTGTGATTTTAGGGAGAATTAATCCCTTCAAAGAAATATGTTTTCAGGGGATGTCCATGTTTATTTCAGCCAAACTGTGCCAAGCCTCATTCTACACATGTTACAAGACATGGCTTTGTAGGCTGTGCTTGTTTGTTTGTTTGACTGACCTGCCGGCGGTCTAGATCTGTCTACTCTGGCATATCATGAAAAGTATTATCAGGCAACAGTGAACACAGATAGTTGAGTAGCTGAACTCTTGTATCCAATACAAGAATAAGCAAAAATTCTACTTGCAATATTTGCATACCTAGTGCTCAAAAAGTGTAATATAACGGAAAGATGATGTAACAGTGGTAAACATGCCTCTGTTCCTGTGTGGGTTTTTTATTTTAATTAATAAAAAAAACGTTTTGGCATCAAATATCAAATTTGTTTTTTACAAAATAAAATCAAATGTGTATGTCGCCTTGTAAAGGACTGGTGCCCCCCACCCCAGCGTGTGTTCCCGTCTTGCACCCAGTGAATCCAGGTAGGCTCCGGACCCACAGCGACCCTGAACTTGATAAGCGGTTACAGACAATGAAAGAATGAACAAAATAAAATCATTTTACAAAAAAAAAAAAAAAAAACACACAGTTTGGAGTATGACTTATTTAATTTTTTTTTTCTTTTTTGGTCTGAATTAAGAGAAAGTTAATTTTAATTCAGTTTTTATTTTAGAAATTTCTGTATGGTATTACTCTAAAACAGAGCAGGTCACATCAAATCAGATTAATTTTGCCTGGTTGTTGATTTATAAATGTGGGTGGGGCACCTCTGCATTGTTTACATTCAGGAACTCTGTGTCTTTTAAAGTAGAACTGTATGTTTGAGAAGAAAAATGACAGTTGATATGACTGAAGTTGTCTGTAAATGTTTATTCACTGTTTGAATTACCACACAAATGTTGTAGCACTTTTCAGTAATTCAGTTAGCCATCCCTCGAAGTAATCTGAAATGACAATCTCAGTTCATGCTTTTGAATGTTTGGAGTTCGACAGATGTCTTTTTCTCTATGAGCAGAGTGACAAAGTGTAGCATACCAGACAGACAGTTTACTAATTTACAGACACTGGACTTTGTAAACACAGTAGACTAGCTTCCAACACACACAAAGAGTGGAGAGAGAGCAAATTGTGAGGAAACAACATCTGAATTTTGTAAAAAGTGTTTTTTGGAAGCAGCAGGAACTCTATTTTGGTGGACTGTGCTTTGTGAGGGGGGGGGCCCTTAACCAAGGCCTTGTTAACTCATGGGGAAGGCCTGAATTTAAAATCCTGCATCCTGTGGATGCATAAATGATTTACATAATTTAGCATACACTCTTATGATGCCGTAATAAAAGGTGCTTAGTATGGTTTTTATGTATATCCTTAAAGAAAACGCAACAAGTTTGGAAAAGAAAACGGCATTTGGTTAGGTAGGAAGAGTTGATGCATCCCTCTCTTCATACTCTTCAGTCAATGCTGGGTTAGCATAGCTATTATCCTGGCTCACTTCCCTTTCAGTAACAGCCTTTCAGGAACTACAAGCAACCTGAGATTATCTACAATAGGGCTTTCCAGTCCTGGTCTTGGAAATCCACCAACTCTAACCAACACACCTAATCCAGATAACAAAAGCCTTCAGAAGCATTTGAATATTAGAACTGGGTGTGTTGGATGGGAGATTGCCAGGGTGGTAGATCTCCTGGACTAAGATTGAGCACCCCTGATAAACACAGTTCACGGTTGACTAAACTAATGTGACCTTCGCTAATAATAGCATGCACTTTTCTGTGGCTGATGGGAAAGACCCCCCCCCCCCCCAAATGTTTTGATGTGCAGGAAACACTAAATAAGATACACACTTAGGAAACGTGAAAATGTATTAATTTAGATGTGTGGTGTATATGTTGAAATTTGCTTTCATGTGTGCATTATTTTCTTTGTTTCAATGAAATTAACATAGCACAAATAGTGCTCAGTGTACCAATATTAATCAGAGAATGTGACATTAAAAATTAGGAGCTCCCTCGAGAGTACATCTCAGAATTTGTAATTTGTGTAGAATTAAAAAATTACAAGGAGCTTATGGGATCCATCACAAGATGTGTGTATGTGTTATTCATTAGTATGAGCTGTTGAATTGAGCAGATATTGCACCTTTTATTTTAATTTGAGACTCCTACTCACACAGTACAGCATACTGTCCTGTACAGTTCTTATTACATATTCTTATCGTAACATTTTATATCTTGTTCAAACTTCCCCTGTGAGTTATTTCTTTCAGCGTTTTGTATTTGATGGCTGTTAAAGTTTTACAAAAAAAAAAAAAAAACTTTTCATATGATTAAATGTTTACATGTTTTGGATGCCTTTGTGATCTTTTTCAAATTACATAGTTGTGTTATCGTTATTTGGGTGTAGAATACTTTTCATTTTCGCTTCCATTTCAGGGTCGTGGTGTAATGATAACACAGGTAAAATCAATTAAATGATCTCAGCTGATGCTTTTATTATTTATGTTTAAAATTTCTTAATTAATAATTAAAGAGTAATTAGTCATTGACAATTCCAGGGATTGGGCAGACTTCTCCAAGCTGTCAATGCAGGTGGCCAAACACTAGAATACTGTTCCTACTAAACCTGTGAAGCCATACCCCGCTATGTCATTGGATAGCTCAATACCCTTTGAAAAGAACACTGACTGCTTGAGAGGGAGAGAAGGGGGGGGGGACACACCAGAGAAACATCACTGTCGTTCTCCCTCAATCCATGGCTGAAGTGCCCTTGAGCAAGGCACCCAACACCCAACTGCTCTTGGGAGCTGAGGATGGCCGAACATTGTCCCTGCCCACTGAGTTCAGATGAAAGATACTCATCGTTAAGAATGTTCAAAGAATTCTAGTTTCAAAAATGTTTTAGTCCAAATGCACTTGTTCAAATCTTTATTGATGCACATATGGATTAACAATATATTTTAAAAACTACTAATAACCAGTATGATATTTGCATATTTATATTGATTAGAATCTGTTTAAACAGAATTGCAGTACAAGAAATTATACTGTGATTAAAAACATGTGATAGCCACAATGGGGAAAATTAGCTACATGGAATGCATGTTGTGTGAGTGTGCATGTGTGTAGTTTTTGAGAGGCTGTGATTTGTGGTGTGTGGGTGACTGTAGCATGGGAAAGTGTGTGTATGTGGAAAGAGAGAGAGAGAGAGAAAGAAATAGCTCTCTCAGGAAACTCTCTCTTTGACTAAGAGACAAGAGATGCATTGTTGCCACCAACAAGACTATCATGTGGAACAAGATTGTGCATCAATGATTAGATGGTCAGTATACAAAAGGGCCAGCCAAAATCAACCTGTTCCTACCTCCAAACTCTCAAAATACAATTGTTAAGGTAGGTTTAAGCTATTAAAATCCTATCCTCTAACTCTTAATTTCTGCATTAACCCATCACTTATAATACTCAGTGTTTTGATGACTGAAAATACCCTCTTAACACATCATTTCATACATCTTCAGGCATTTGGACCTTTAAGGCCTCCATGCTACTGGTTGGTATCAACATACCCTATGCTGTGGTCATGTGGCTTTTTGCTAATGGTACATTTGGGATCTGTATCTACTACATGTGTTGAAAGCAAGCAATGAGGTTCTGTTCATCAGTATTGAACAACATATTCGAAATGGATCAGCTCTGTCCTGTTTTTCCAACTACTGCTCATTCTCTATATTCCTCCTGCTCCTTTCTTCACCTCAATTCCACTGCTTTTTCCAGGGTAGGAGTGGAGCAGTAGCAAAAGACTCTGGAGTACATTAGTGTACTGCTGTACAAAGTCTGGCCCCATCAGGTTACCATGGCGAAACAGCAGTGCAAGTGATTGAAGATGCAAAAATAACCAAAATTTAACACAGCTTAAATTTTTTGCTTAAAAATATATATTTACCCTGTATGTCTGTAGCTGTGGCTGACTAAAGTCTAGTGTCCACGTCTAGTGGACGTGTTATACCACTTTTTCCACAAATTGACAGTTCTCTGGGGTCTCTGCCGTTACAGGCTTTGGTCAAATACCACGAGGATCAAATGACACAGCACTAAAGAGCCTTGTTCAGAAAGCACCTGTTGTGAATGACTTTCTGTTTTCTTCAAACAAGGGGTGACCAGAAATGCTGGCTTTTAGTTGTTTTTAATTATTTATCTGTCTTCATTCACAAATTTGCCATATTTAATTAGCAATTCATTTCTCTCTACTCATTGTGTTTTTTTCCCATATAACCTCACGTTTGCACTCTCACAAACTCAATTGGAGAGATTCAGAAGGAGGGCAGGCAGGTAAGATGAGACACAAAATGAGAATAACTGGTTTATTTCATGTTTTCAGATTTGGGAAAACCATAAAAAACATAGTGTTGTTTTTCACAGTTTATGGGTTGGTATGAACTTCACATACCCAAATACTCTAATTTGGAATTTGAATATACATGCATAGGGAGGTTCAAGTTGCAAGTTGAACAATTGTGCACAATATTTTGGTTTTGTTAGTGCAGGTGTTGGTTAAGACTGCTCTAGTTAAACACCATTTTACAGTTACATAAATTAGAGTTCAGTTCACAAATCAAAGTTATACCAGTGTTGAAATATGGTTGATATACAAATATTAAAAACTATTTCCTTACTGTTATACCACTGAGTAAGGAAATAGTGAAAAAGTCAGTTTGACTAAAGTATATGTCTATGCAGCCCCTAAGGTGACATGGCGATGTTACAAATCATAGCCACAAAATAATATATTGAAGTCAGATGATAATATATTGGGGCAAAGTAATATTATATTGTTCCCACGTAATAATGTTGCAACAAGATAATATATCTATATTCAATAATTTTGATGATGATAATATATTAAGACCACAAAATAAAATGTGGCAATATAATAATATATCATGAGTTTCATGGTGAGTGGAACAGTCCTCTGCCACATGTCAAGTAGAAGGAGAAGAACAGCAACTCTCCACTCCAAACCCACCCCAATTTGACCTCTTACTGTATAAGTAAATGTAATTATATAATGTTTACATGCTAGCAGTGTTGCTTGTTATTAGGTTCGAATCTTTCACTATTGTTTAATTTTGTTTGTAATTGTTTTATGTTATATAACTGCTATATTTATACGTTTGTAATACGTTCAACAAGAAATATTCATCTTAGTGAACGTTTTGCAAACAGACTAAACTTGGTAACCCTGTATTCACAAGAGTAATCAAGTAATGCCAACAAATCAAGTGGAAGGGAGAGAGGGCGCTCACACACTGAAGGCTTCTCTCTCTCTCAGAGCTGAAGATGGCGGCTGGGGGACAGTCGGTGAGCCGCGGCTCGGCGGTGGCTCTGGAGTCCAGTCTGGACCGCCGCTTCCAAGGAGTAACCAACACAATGGAGTCTATCCAGGGGTTGTCCTCCTGGTGCCTCGAGAACAAGAAGTATCACAGTATAATCGTACGGTCCTGGATTAAGTGGCTCAGAAAGTGTAAGTAACACCAGCAGTTCTCACTGCTAACGGCCAAAATGGCCAGCCAGCCCGGCGTGTTTAATCAGGATCATTCTGCACACAAACGTACCACATGATTTTTAAACAAGTTTGGAATCATTGGGGACGAGCGCAGTCGGAAATATCTGCGCAAGCACTGTCTGTGTATTTGGTGTAATGTTGGATAACAGTCCTCTAACCTACCGTTGAAGTTAGCTAGCGACCTAGCAGCTAATGGCTATTAGAGGCTAATAGACTTTGCAGCTTGTTTTTGGACTTTTGGAGGCAGACAGCGACGGCTAACTAGCAAATCAAATTCACTGTAGCGCATTTAAAACGAACGCTATCTCAATACAGTGTCTGAGAAAATTAAGTTGGTTTCTTGTTGGAATTTTCCGTTCCACCTTTAATGGTTATCTAGGTCCTTGTTGGTGCAATGCAACTCATGCGCCTTTTAAGGTGGAACAGAATATCCCAATAAGCAGCCAACAGCAACAATTTTGCAGCTGTAGTTAAATATTACAGAGTGTTCCTGTTAAGCCTGTCCAATAGGACAAGCGCTATTGGGGTATTCCTATTGGACAGTCCTTAAATGTCTGGCTAGCTTTGTGTAATGCCCCCAGGTCTTCTATTCTGTGTTTCTACTCTGTGTGAACTCATACGGAGACAGTTAGAAATCTGAGCGGTTTTTGTGGAAAAAATATGATTAGTTGCGTTTACTTTAGTTGTGGCGAACTCTGTTCCTCAAATATTTTGCATAGGATACTAAGCAAGTATTTTGGCTTTAAACTGGAGAGTCCTTATATGTTTCAGTAGAAAGTCTCAAAGGGATTTTGAGCTGCAGATGAATGTCAGAGGTACAGTCCTGGAACCCCCATCCTGGACATACACAAACAAGTCTTTTGATTACCAACTTTGCTGGAAATTATTTTAAACATTGTAATTCGTACAAAAGTGCAAATAAAAATAAAATAATTCATTTATTTACACATTTTCCTCTTTTCCTAATTTCTACTTGGTGTGTAAAAAAATAAACAAAATAAAAATCATGAAAAGGAACCAATAAAAAGGCTCGTGATATGTTTTCCAGTGGACAGTGATGAGATGTGAGTTGTGTTTGAATTAAATATATTTAAATATAAATTAAATAATGCATTTCAGAGGGCTTGTCAGGAAAAAATATTTACACCTGTTTATTCTCTGCCTTTTTTGATGTAGGACATTAACACTGCTTCTAAATCAACAGGCAAACTTGGTGTTAAACATGATTTCCCTTTGTTAATAGCAAGGCTTATGCTTTATGATGCCAGACAAATCAAACTGGTTTGTAACTAACTCCTTTACATTTAACAAATGCTCAATGGCTGTCAGGTTGAATCAGGGGCTCCACAAACTGTGCACTTAAGCCCATACCCATGCTTATGTGACTTAAAAGGGTCTCCATGGTGGGGATGGAGGTTTGTTTATGTTCAGAAGCTCGCCGTCCTTTTAAGGTGGAATGGTATGTTTGAGGGGAAAAAACAATGGTTGTTTGTACATGGTTGAAGGTTAACTTGCCTCCAAGTTTTTATTCACTGTTTGAATTACCACAGAAATTTGTAACTCAGGTTGTTTGTTTTTATAGCACATTGCTGTAATAATTTATGTTTGATTACAACTGCTTATGGTAGTGGGCGGCTCGGTGGTGCAGCAGGTAGTGCTGCAGTCACACAGCTCCAGGGACCTGGAGGTTGTGGGTTCAAGTTCTGCTCCGGGTGACTGTCTGTGAGGTGTTCTCCCTGTGTCTGAGTGGGTTTTCTCCGGGTGCTCTGGTTTCCTCCCACAGTCCAAAAGCACATGTTGGTAGGTGGCGCCCCCTCCAGGGTTTTAAATTGCTTTAAATTGTATCTCGCATGGTTTTATGACTGAGTGAAATCATATGTTTCCAGATATACTGTCTCACACAAGCTGTATGTAATGATAAATGGTGAATGTGTGCAGGGCTGTGTATGAAAGAGCAGGATGACAGATTATAAAAGTAAAATCAACTTTCCAGCTGCAGACAAAGATCTTAGTTAAATCATCATAAACAACCTGTATTTTAAAATATGACCCGTCTTTTTGAATAACATCTCAAATATCAGCTAATATATAAATATAATTGAATTTAGAGCTGGAATGTAAGAGAGAGTTTTTATTCTGCATGAAAACCAAAATAACTCTTACTTTTTATTTTGCAGATGTATTCAAAATATTTAACATAAGTGAATATGCTTTTACTAATTACATGAACTTACATATTATATACAAATTTCATTATAATTTCAGGTGTCTTATTTCAAGCAGCATGTATAACAAAATCAGATTGTGTAATAAGAAATAATTAGACTATACTGATGGTTAGCTTAAGTAAATTTGTTAGGCAAATTGCTAGTATGTAGATGGAGTCTGTGCCCTGTAAACTGATATCTGTGACAGTGATTCAGTTTGGAGGCTTTGATCATATGTAGTAGAGAAAAATATAAACCAAATGCTTCGATGTGTATCGTGACACACCTAACATGGACTGTGGAACCCTTATTGCAATCAGACACTTCTTTAATGCTCAACAACAGAAAGTATTTCATTATTTTGTATTAATGATCGCTTCAGTTGATTGTGAAGTGTTTTTATGTGTACGTCTCTATCTAGATGTTTTCAGGTTGTGTTCTGATAGATTTTTAGATAATTTTTTAGATAGATAATTTGAAGGCTTTAAATGTGCATTATTCCTTACCTTTTTTACTCTGGCTTGTCTGGTCTTTCAACATGAGTTACAGAATTGCAAATATGTCTTAAGAAATGCTGCATACCTTCATGGTTGAAATATGAACAGTCTTTCAAGGTGGTTTAAGTTGACTGTTGTACTGTGAGAGATAGATACTTACTCTGACAGGTCATGCAGGTGCATCACCTTTTCATTCATATATATATATATAAATACATACATTTTTTCAAATTAATGTTATGCAGAAAGATAATTTTGATTGTGCAGCTTTCTTAACTTGGCTTGACACATGGCATTGGCACAGTTAAATTTACTAAACCATTAATCTGGATTTATAAATAATCAACAGTGCTGGTTGGCTATTAGGATATTTGTTACAATGCCACAGTTCATTTTGTCAGCCTCGTACCCCCAGTCAGATTGTATCTGCTTGAGTTGTTAATGTTATGTTGAAGTACTTAGAGAAAAACAGCAAGTGTCCTCCTCTATCATTTACCAATGTATTTTTTCAGTAGTTAGATTTGGGAAAATATATTTTATACATCAGAATGATCATGTTCAGCTCTGCGTTTGAGTGATTAGTATTGTTGAACAAGAGCCTCCTCCTGCTGTAGCTGACATAAGATGCTCTTAAAGGCTAAGCACCACTTAATGAACCTCAATTAATATTTCACATTATCTTAGTTACTGACATATATTGGTATGAATTAAAATGAAAATAGCATGATTAATTTGCTTTAAAGCTGATAATTTTATTAAATTGACGGAAAAACCCGAGTTCGCTACGGAAATTCTTGAACGCAACCGTGACGCCATTGGTGGACAACAACTGCACAATGCTGCGGTAAAGCACCGTTATGACTGACTTGGACTGCAAAATTTCTAGTGCTGGTTCTTCAGATTCCGATGATATTTCTGAGTTTGATGAAGATGATGAATCTGAAGTGAGAGTGGGGGTGAGTGGGTATTTTAACAACGAAATTAAACCATTTAGTAGCATTAAATCCCTCACACCCAGCATCTTCCACTCCAGGACTATCCACAGGTACAGCAGTCTCTATACTCTCTAAAGTAGAATCTACTGCTGTGCAAACTGTGTTGGGCTGTGACTCTCTTGAAAGAGCCTGTAATGTAAGGAAATAGACCACGATATTACTTGGTCCTGAGATTTTTATCAAACCACACAAACAAAATCAGTTCATCCTACGTGTAAACGGATATCTAGCTAGCTAAATAACCAACATTATTCATGGAAATAGCCTAGCAATAAGCTAAACTAAAATTTAGAGGTACCGTTGTTGTTGTAAATGTGATCACCACACATCTGAAGTCGAACTTGAATTCATCCAACACTATAAACCTCCGTAATGGAACTACGAAGCCTAGTATAATCTGAGCCACCGAGTTTAGCAAGTCAAGTTAACGTTAACTAACACCAACTAAAAAAGTCGAAGTGTACTTACCCTGTTTACCTCCATGTATACCGACCTTTTCGTCAATTTGCATTAAATTAAGTGCGACTTCTAGAGTTGTTGTCCATTATCTACGTCACATGCAAGACGCCTATTAGAGTTTCTGAACACCGTTGGGGTGGGGGGGACCGATGGTCTTTTAAACCTTATTCCTTGAATTAGTAAGAAATAACATGTTTTCTGACTATCAATAAACACGTTAGGAACTCAAATTCCACTATATTTATTTGTTTGACACTTTCATATAGCTATTTCACATGCTATGTGTGCAGCATTGATGCCACATACACTAAATGTAGTCAATCAGCATATCTTTATCACTTCACTCATAGAAACTTTCACAGCCTGTTGACTGCAGCTCTCAACACAGGGTCTATCCAGTCTAGTAATTGACTAGTGCATTACATAAACATTTTTTATGCAGGAATCAAGTCAGAATCCTGATCATGATAATTGGAAAATTTCTAAATAAGGATTTTTGATGTTGTCTTGGCTGATAATTGCTCAATCATTTGTTGGTGCAGTGCATAACAAAACTCTCCACCTGTGAACACAACCTATGAATGATGAATGACAAATATGCCTTTTATAGGTGCTTATTTAAATTCGAATTTGCTCTGGTTATGTGTGCCAAACAGCAGATTCACAGTACTATGTGGTTGCTTAAGCGTTAATGAAGCCATAGCGCTCTGTACACGCACAAGTTTAAAACTTTAAATCTAAACCGGTTAGAGCTCTGATGATGCTAGTATTAAGCCTTTAGTAAACATCAAACATTAGTTGATTGGTTGAAGATGTTATGTCAGTATTTACAGTAACTTGGTCTGTCAGTCTTCAAGAGTTATACTTCTCATTTTATATAAAATACACGGAGTATGGTCTACATGTGGAAAGGATTAGATGTATTGGGATAATATACCCATGGTCTACTTTTTAACCTAATGTTTTATTATAATTTGTGCTTTGCTAACTTTTTAGCAAGTTGCCACTATGTCCATATTTACACTAAAGTAGACCTTAAACAAACTGCATTTCCCATGACAGTCCACAGAGAGTATTTGCATCTTCTGTCAAGGGCATTGAGAAGCATTTTGCTCTGCTGTTTTTTCATTTCACCATTGGACTTGTGCTTCTGTAGGCTGCTAGTTGTGTGAGATATAATTTTATATTATGTTTTTCTGAGTTCATTTTTATGCTTTGAATTGGTAATGAGGTGTATTCTAATGTTCTTGTACAAGAGAAGTGCTCTTGAATATACATCTAGACTTCCAAATAGTTTTGTCACGATACCAAAATTATGATTTTTTTTTATACGATACCTGCCTAAATACCGCAATACCGGTACTGAAATATTATCCACAACTTCACAAATTTGACACCATACATTTCATATGTTAAATAAGGTTATGTGATTTATTTCCAAAATTACTCATTTCAAAATAATAGGTAAAGTTGTATGTATTGTTAAAAAAAAAGTGAATAATAAAATGTTTTCATGCACTAGTATTTGGTGGCTTTACTTTTCATTGCTTTGTTTGAATCAAACCTTGAGAGCAGCCTTGCACAAATATCTCTCAATCCTTTTATGGAAATTTAGACCATGCCTCTTAAAAAACTTTAGTTTTTTGGCATACATTTTGTTGGCATAAATTTTCAATGGCATTGAGGTCAGGACTTTCCACAGGCCACTCCAGTACATTCATATTGTGGTCCTTAAGCCATTTTGATTAGAATTGCTAATAGCTCATTCTTGCTTCTCCTTAGATTCACATTAAACTCTGTCTCATGATGAACAGAGCTTGGAGATCAGAGGCTTGCAGACTCTGTGTCAACTAATAGTACAATATATGGATCTCATTACCTCAATTTTTTGCAGGTCTCAATAGTGCCCATTGTGTTTACTGATGTGCTTGTTTACATAAGAATGAATATCACAAGAATTTTAGCCAGTCCCTTAGTTCTGTTCTCTGGTTTTTTCAGATCTCCCTCTTCTGCGACTGTTTGAACTGTTGTGTGAATTGTTGTTGTATTTTATTTTAGTTTTTTTATTTAGGATGTAAATATTTAAAAGAAAATTAATTGCAAATGTCTGAATATTCTAAATGGAAAAAGTTTTTACTAAAATTCCATTGCTTTTTAAAGTGGTGTCATTACATTATTATGATATTATATTATTTTTATCAGTGGCATATCAGCGACTCATTTGCACTATATATTCCTGTAGAGTTAAGCTTCAGAGTAGTATAAATGAATAGTCAATTGTGTAAACCACAAAGGCAACGTCTTGCCAATATTGATTTAACCCTTGGGGCACTTAAAACTGGCATTTTCTTTTAGAAATTTGCATTGCTGTTTCACCAAATGCTTACAGGAAAACGACATTAAAGCTATACCCTGTGCATCTGAGAATTTGTTCAAAACTCCAGTGCTTACTGCTTAAATATTAAACTCATGTCCATGATCATCTCCTCTTTGGAGATTCGTTTTTGCAAGAGACCTGGCAAATTTGCGCTTACAGTGAAATTATTTAATATTATTTAAAGTCTTTAATACTCTGTTTTTACACCAGAGCTCATTTGGAATAAATAAATAGTCATTTTGTGAAGCAGTACTGCACAGCAAAACACCAGTCCAGTCCCATTCCTTCATTTCAAAAATAATTGTTTATTTCTTTCTGGTCAGGGAGCCTGAGGAATCGTCCTTTTGCACATGTTGCTCAGTTTAAGAGCATGATCTGGTCAGATATAGGACACATTATATAGACTCTGTAAACAGCAGAACAAAATAAAAAGGTTTGATCGCAAAATCAAATTTGAGCAACTTCTACTTGCTGTATGAACGTAGCCTTTGTGGACAGATGCTAGGCTTGTGAAATATGGCAGTTTGATCGTCTCATGATTGTGCACTGTCATGATGTCCAGTGACACCGGCTGGGATTATAATTTAGCATGTTCACATAATGTTTTGAGCAAATTAGATTCAGGTTGTGTTCAATTGGACAGGTTCACATTTGCATGTGTATTTATTTATTAAAAAAGTGTGTATATATATATATATATATATATATATGTGTGTATGTGTGTGTGTGTTTGGGCATTTAAATCATTAATCAATTTTTAAAGGTTAAATTGTGTTCAGGGAAGATGTCAGAAACAATTGTAATTTATATTTGTAGGAGCTAGTGTATTTGGATATTCCTGTTATTTTTCACATGTTCTAACCTTAACCACTAAGTAGATTTATGTGCAAAAACTTGAAGAACATTGAAATGCTCAAATGTAGTTTTGCGTTACACTTCTTGCTTTATTTGCTCCCATAGGATTTACTGTGTTTTATGGACATCAGTTTTATGTGTTGTCTCAAACTTATATTTGAACATGGACATTTGATTTTCATTTGAATGATATTGAGAGATGTTTAAAACGGAGGTTTTTATTGGGTGTCTTACATTCTCCCCATGATAGTACATTTTGTGAAAATGTGTGGACAAAAGCAAAGCTAAACAAGATGCCAGAATACTTAACATTACCTCGAGGTGTTATGAAGAGGTTTATATGCTCTTTGGGGTCGATGTAAAATACGGAAAATTTCCTGTGCAAGCCAAGCGTGCAACAAGTAAAAGTGATCGGTGAGAACTGGGGAGCGGAGCCGTGTTTAATCCAAAATACAAAAACAACATGCAGATACACAATGAGTAAACAGTGCCTAACTTTACTGCCGCTGTTGTGGGTTTCAAAGCCAACAGTTCCTTTTAGAGATGGGGTTTTGTGACATCACTGGCTCCATTTCGTGGGGAGCCCTGCCAGTGGAAAAGTGACAAGCTTTAAAGGAACACTGTGTTTGTGTGTGTGGTGATAGAACAGAATAAGGCTCTGTACATTATTTAGAATTGGAGCAATTTAAAAACTTCAAACATCAATATAAATGACATAGCCTCACTCCATATCCCACCCTGTTTTTATCCTGATATATTTTAACATATCAATATACCACCCAGTCCTACCCTGTCCAGAGGTTCCGGCTAACACGTTGTCATGCACAGCAGTTTCTGCCATTAAATTCAACCATTTTTATAGCTCTGGTCACTTAGTTGATTTCCAGTGTTCAAGTATTATTTTTCAGGCATTAACCAAGCATGTAATTAAAATCTCAGATTCAACCACCCTATGGCTCTATGCTCTATATTGCAAATTAGTGGAGAATCACAATTATTTTTAAGCAGTAATTTTAAGGTAAAATATTACATAGTGTTCTTTTAAGTTTATCTCTGGCCTTCCTAATATACTGAACTTGATTAAAGTCTTTGACAAGGTTTCGCTTTCAATTTCACACCCCAAATCTCTTTGTTAATCTCTCTGTTTTCATCAATACTTCTCACTTTTATCATTCTGTAAAACTCTGATGTTCTTTGGGTAATTTTAATTAACACAGTAAATACTGAGGTTACACTTTTATATTTGGATGTCATACAGCTCCATAATGGTATTTCCAAAAATTCCCTCTGACATTTGGACTGTTATTTTCCCCATTATTTCACCATAAGACTTGAAAGTTCCATCCTCAAATACATCTTCTATAGACTTCTATCCCTGCGATAAGCTGGTGTTTTCAATATAATGTTTTTTTTCCAATTTTAACATCTGGATTTTTCCATAAGGAAGCATATGTCTGAGTGTACTGTGACTTTTTTTGTGTATACAATCCAACAGTTCACTGGAATGAGAATTAATATAGTTAGGGGGATCTTTCTCATGTTTGTACTTTGATCTCTAAATGACTCTGCCAGCTCTCATTCAGTTGTAACCCAAGATGGCTTACACCTTTATTAAGCCAATCCGCAGCCAGATTTGGCTGTCCATCATTTAGTGCTGCTGCCAATGGAGTCACGGTCACCTATAGGGGTTTGTTTTGCGGCTACACTGAGAGAAACAGGTCAGTGCTGAAAACAGACATAGCCTAACACATTTTAGCCATGTTTTTAATCTCAATAAATTAGAATATCATCAAAAATTCATTTATTTCAGTGATTCAATTTAAAAAGTGAAACATATATTATATAGATTCATTACAAACGGTGTGATCTGTTTCAAGCTTTTATTTATTTTAATGTTGATGATTATGGCTTACAGCCAATGAAAACCTCAAAGTCATTATCTCAGATTTAGAATAATCAACACTCTATTCCTTGTGTCAAGCCACTCAGGACCCAGAGACAATACCAGAAATGTCTCACCTGGGCCAAGTATAAAAGGACTGGACTGTTGCTCAGTCCAAAGTCTTGTTCTCAGATGACAGTAATTTTTGCATTTCATTTGGAAATCAAGGACCCAGAGTCTGGAAGAAGAGTGGAGAGGCACAATCCAACCTTCTTGAGGTCTAGTGCGAAGATTTAACAATCAGTGATGGTTTGGGAGCCATGTCATCTGCTGGTGTTGCTCCACTGTGTTATATCAAATCCACAGTCAGCACAGCTGTCTACCAGGAAATTATAGAGCGCTTCATGCTTCCCTCTGCTGACGAGCTTTATGGAGATGCAGATTTAATTTTCCAGCAGGACTTGGCACCTGTCCACACTGCCAAAAAAACTAGTACCTGGTTTAATACCCACAGTATCACTGTGCTTGATTGGCCAGCAAACTTGCCTGACCTAAACCCCATAGAGAATCTATAGGGTATTGTCAAGAGGAAGATGAGACACATCAGACCCAACAATGAAGACAAAGCAACCTGGGCTTTCCGAACACCTCAGCTGTGCCACAGGCTGATTGTTTCCATCCCACACCACATTGATGCAGTAATGATGCAAAATAATCCATCCATTATCCACCGCTTATCCGGATGCGGGTCATAGGGGAAGCAGTTGGAGCAAAGAAACCCAGACCTCCCTCTCCCCAGCCACCGCCTCCAGCTCCTCCAGGGGTATACCGAGGCGTTCCCAGGCCAGACAAGACATGTAGTCTCTCCAGTGTGTTCTTGGTCTGCCCTGGGGCCTCCTCCCCATTGGACATGCCCAGAACACCTCAACAGGAAGGCATCCAGGAAGTATCTGAATCAGATGCCTGAACCACCTCAACTGGCTCCTCTCGACGTGGAGGAGCAGTGGCTCCACTCCGAGTCTCTCCCGGATGTTTGAGCTCCTAACCCTGTCTCTAAGAGAGAGTCCAGACACCCTGCGGAGAAAACTCATTTCAGCGGCTTGTACCCGCGATCTCATTCTTTCGGTCACTACCCAGAGCTCGTGACCATAGGTGAGGGTTGGGACGTAGATTGAACGGTAAATCGAGAGCTTTGCTTTTCTGCTCAGCTCTCTCTTCACCACAACAGACCGGTACAGAGCCCGTATTACTGCTGACACTGCACCGATCCGCCTGTCAATCTCATGCTCCATCTTTCCCTCACTCGTGAACAAGACCCTGAGGTGTTTAAACTCCTCCACTTGAGGCAGGATCTCACTTCCAACCTGGAGAGAGCACTCCACCCTTTTCTGACTGAGTACCATGGACTCGGACTTGGAGGTGCTGATCCTCATTCCTACCGCTTCACACTCTGCTGCAAACTGGTCCAGCAAGAGTTGAAGGTCCCGGCTCGATGAAGCCAACAAGACCACATCATCCGCAAAAAGCAGACATGGATTCCTGAGACCACCAAACCGGACACCCTCTGCCACTTGGCTACGCTGAAAAATTCCATCCATAAAAATTATGAACAGAACCGGTGACAACAGGCAGCCCTGACGGTGTCCAACTCCGAGTGGAAACCAGTCGGACTTACTGCCAGCCATACGATGCAAAATAAGCCCTAATCAAATATTGAGTGCATTTACTGAAATAAATTAACTTATTATATTTTCTTCCACGTATACATCAATAAGGAAAAAGTAAACAACTAGATATTATAGAAAAGCAAAAAATAATTCTTGATCTCATGTTTATTTATTTAAGTCTAAGGGTGACAGGCATATCAAACAAAAAAATTTCAATGTCCATTTTGTTTTTACAATTGGATAAACAAGGACACAACTCATTCCACTTTGTTTTCTTGAGTATAACAATCCCATTTCTCCCCCCCCCCTTCACGTTTTGGAGGCGTATGGAATAGGTCAGCATAAATAAATTAACTTTTTGATGATATTCTAATTTGAGATGCAACTGTACATTTCATTTCCAACTCAACACATCTGTGATGACAGTAACG
Source organism: Hoplias malabaricus (assembly GCF_029633855.1). NCBI lineage: Eukaryota > Metazoa > Chordata > Actinopteri > Characiformes > Erythrinidae > Hoplias > Hoplias malabaricus. The sequence goes on along the minus strand of NC_089805.1, from coordinate 18,077,471 downwards.
CTGACTAACTTTTACAGTTAGAGTAATTATTTATACATAAAAAATTTATGAGATCAAAAATTGTAAATTATTTATATTAGCTGTTTGTGAAAACACAATGTTACTTGGTTATAAAAAAAATGTAAACAGTAGCTTGGATGCAGGCACTTTCTTAATGCGAGATATTCAGTGCCAAGGAGATACACTGCGCTGAGTGTGCACTGTGTAACAGTACTATCTAGAAAAATCTATGTATTGGATCGGGACTCATTATTGGCAGATACTCAATATTAAAAGACCTGATCAGGATCAGGGGCAAAAAAAAAATTGATCGGGACATCACTACCATTTAGGAGTACATCAGTACATAAAATCCTGCCCATATTGTCCTTGATTTCCTTTATAAAAACCCAATTCATATTTTTTATATGATATATTTAACACCCGTTCCATCCAATCCTCTTAAATTTATCTGCCTCTCCAGCTGTCAAACGTCTCCTATTTGTCCGAAAAATGTTCCTTTTCATTAAACTTCCACATCTATTGAAGTTCCAAGTCACCAGCCTAATACAACTGTTAACCATACTGCTCACTTTAATTTCCATATATTATCATATACATTTTACCCTGCTATCTTATTAGAGAATGATTTTGCCTTGTTTCACTGCTTTCAAAATTGCTCAAACCATGAAATGTCAGAAAAAAAAGTAAAATATCCCGGGAGTGGACGCTTTCCAATGTTTGACTAGCAAAAATAAAATGGCTTGTCAAAAACGGAGTTAAATATGGTCCGTGAGAGTCCACGCTGGCTAAAGGATTTAACCTCCACTTCGACAGCTATTATAAATCAAGTCTGTGCCACCTGTGGTATTCAACCACTCTTACCACATAGGGTGGGACAATAATTCAATATCAATATATATTGCAATATAAAATATTTCAATATCAAATATATGCCTTTTTTTTTTTTTTTTTTGTATAGATTTTCTATATTTCAATGTCTCATTTACAGCATCTGTCACTGACATTACAGGGCACTGCTATCAGTTCATTCCACTCAATTTTAAAGTTAGTTTAAAAGTATTAGTATTAATTGATTTTTGTTTGATGACGTCATGTTGCTTTTAGTTCTCTGCACATTTTCTGTGGCATTTGTATTGTTCATATTGATATCTGAATTATATTGTATTGACCAACATTAAAACATTTATTGTGATATAAATTTTTGCCATATCGTCCAGCTCTAATCACACATGATTTCCTCTGCCTCCGAGCTGCCAAAGTGGTTCATGAGTTCACATTTCCAGCTAAATTTTGGTGTTGCTGGATTCACTATTGCATAATTTAAAAATTAAAATTTTCTGCTGTGTTGATGGATTTTCAGGTTGTCAGTTCCCTGGAAATGTTGGGGAAGAATAATTTGCAACCTTCCCAGTCGAATGGTCCCCTCTTTCTCACAGCTCAAAATACCTTCTCCCTTGTGGTGGATCTCAAAAATCTAATTAGAATCATGGGTGGCTATTTATCCTCTCTCGGTCGCAGAGTGAACGGGCAGTATGTTCTCTCAATGTCCAGCTCACTAATAAGTTCCGTGCCCAGGCCATTTGTGAGAATGCCCTGGATGTATTTGGCCAGGTGTCCTCTGTCTCCTTTGCCTTCTTTTAAACCTACCAGCATATTTTCTAGGTCTTTCACTCGTTTACAGAATATATCAGTCAATTTGCTCTGTTTTTCCCTATTATTTTGAGCTGTACTGCTGTATCCTCCACAGTTGATATCTGTCTTTGGGTTTCTTCAGACCGTTCCTGAATGGCCTTTACTGTGTTTTTCATCTCATTTGTGGTCTCCTTGAATTTGGATACACCTGAAGCAACCCCTTGCAAAATAGAATACATTTTAAAGATCTCTGTCGTTAAGCCTTTGGTTTCTGATGAAGTTTGGCCACTTTGGTGAGAATCATCAGGTGGAGGGCTCTGTCCTAGTAGCCATAAGGGTTCTATCCTGATGAATTTCAATACAAATTTGATAAACAGAGTATGTAGTAATTTGACCAAATAGTTTTATGTGTGGTTGGAATGGTACAGTGTTAAAATCATTGGCTCCCATGTAAGAGACCTGGGTTTGATTCCAGGTCAGGGCAACCAGTCTGTGCTACACCAATAAGAGTCCTTGGGCAAGACTCCTAACACTGTGTTGGCTTACCTGTAATACCAGTAACCTTGTAATTTGCTCTGGATAAAAGCATTTGCCAAAATGCAATAAATGTGAATGTACAGGGGTTAGACAATGAAACTGAAACACCTGTCATTTTAGTGTTTCATGGGTAAATTGGACCGGCCTGGTGGCCAATCTTTATTAATTGCACATTTACTCAATGTAAGTATTGAGTAGTAGAAGCACCAGATTATATTGATTTATTGGTAGCCTGATGGAGCCTACACAAAAAGCTGCCATCTTGTTTCACGGTCTCCTGTCTACTCCCCTATTTCTGTTCTTGTTGTCGGTTTACACAGTTCATCTCCCTCTTTGAGCATTACATAAAGGACAGTCATTTCACTCTAAGTGTGATCTATACTTTTTCTTAAATGTGATGCATATAATCCAACATATAGAGTGCGAAAAGAAAGCACAAATTATTTTTGATTAATTTGCCTGTCTCAAAGTGAGAAAATATGGAAAACAAAACCCTGCAGCATATTTGGCATTTGGTATCAGACAATTTAACTTTGTTTTGCTACAGAGGCCTTATGGACCTTGACAGCATAATGCCATGTGATGTGTGTGGGCGTGAAAGTGAGTGTTGGGGCTTGACCAATAGGCTAACACTGTCAGTGTAAGAAAAGCTGTGTTGATTTAGCTGTAGCTAAGTATTCAATTCCTATAAAATGCTTTGTGAGACAACCTTTGTTTATATAATATACTGTGTATAATGATTAGCAGAGATTTAAATGTTCTTGATTGTGACAAAACTCTTGTAAGTTCTTGAAATGACTGGAATATGTTTAATTTTATTTTGTTTTGCTTTATAATCTCTAACTAAAATTATGGCCAGCAGTGTTTGTCTATGATGGGGGCCTAAGTGCCATGTAAACATCCTGTTGTTTACCTTCTTCAGTTATGGCGGAGATTTGCCAAAATGGAAAATGATATATTTTATTAACTTGTCAATATATTTTTGAAAATAGGAAAAAAAAACCCTGCATACTGAAACAATAAATGGAATGGACACAAATGCTGTGAGACTTCTATCTGAAAACAACTCTGAAATTACTTTTACATAAACTTTCACATAAATTCCATGAGTTGTTATATTCACTAACAATTTTACTGGGACCATGCATTCTGTCTGTTATGGCCTCACATTGTCCAGTACATTGTAAGGTCTTACAAATAAGACAACAATATGGTCCTAGTTTAGCATTACAATTTTAGAATTTCTTGATGTGTATTTAGGAATGTGATATTGGAGCACTGTTTAGAAGTTCATTATAATCCTGTACTTTTTACTTCTTTCATTTAGTGTAATGAGTTGTAAAGTAGCTACACCAAATTTTTAATATTAATGTGATTTCTTTTAAACATTCATGTATGTATCAGAGAATATATGCACAATATGCAAATGACTCAAAATCACAAGGAAAGATTTCACTAGACCTATGTGATTGTACATTTTTGGTTATTCTGCTCAGATAATGAAAAACTGACACGGAAAATTTGTAACATATTTCTCTTACGATATAAACAATAGGCTAATGTCAATTGTCCTATGCCATGAATACTTTCCAAACTAAAAAAAAATGCATGTAACCACATTTAAAAACAAACAGAACCTTTTTATGAATTTTTGTTCCTTGCTAGGTGTATCTTAACAGATACCATGCTAAAGCATTCTGCCTGCCTGTCTAAAGCATCACAAATTCTTTAATGACATTATTTAGTGTAGCACTGTATGGTGGCCTCTGCTTAATATCAGATTTTTCAATAGTTCTCTATCTGCTAAATTAGCATGTAGGTTAAAGCTCCAGACATGCTCCTCTGCTGTCAAGCACACTGGATATTCACACTTTATTCCCCACAATATGTTTCTGCTTATGGTGAGGACAGTGAATGGCCTGATTTAAAAAAATTGCCACAGTGCGGGGGTATGTTTATTCATCATATGCTTACCTAGTGGTTCTCTTGTAATGCATTAATGTGAAATAATCTGAAGACTTATTAAACATTTTTCTTAATTTTATTGAAGATGTGTCTTATGAAATACATATTGCTGAGAACAAGAACATTCTGTAATTTATACAAGTTAGCTAAACGGAATTTCTTTTCCATTTCAGCGGATTCACCTCACAGGCTCAATCTCTTCTACCTAGCTAACGATGTCATTCAGAACTGCAAGAGGAAAAATGCTATCGTCTACCGCACCACCTTCACTGATGTTCTGCCAGAGGCTATTAAACTTATAAAGTGAGATTTTGCCATCATTTGTTAATCAAAAGTAACATTTTCTATTTGCTGATTGTCTAATCCTGGTCTACTACCATGATATGCCTTAAGTTTTCACTAGATTTTATTTTATATTCTGTGAATTTTAATGAGCCATTTAGCTCATTGACATTGTTCTCTGTTTATTTTGTTCTCACTTGCTTTTTGTGTATATAGAAGCATTATTTTTAAAGGCTGAGTGACCTTTTCTGTCTCTCTTCAGTACTGTAAAAGATTCACAGGTGCGCAAGTCTGTGGACAGGATCCTGTCCATCTGGGAAGAGAGGAATGTTTATCAAGAAGAGTTCATTAACCAGCTCAGAAGTGGTCTAGTCCAGAAAGAAAAACCACCAGGTTAGACTTTGACTAAAATGGTTGTTACTGTGTCTATGAAGTGTAATCACTTTGCTAAATTAATGTACAGTTGTCTCATACATGTAAGTTTGAACCCTGTATAGATTCTGCCATGTACATTTATTTTTTGTACTAAACTTTACAGCACTACATTGAATAATACTTATGTTTTTTTTTTTTACTTTTTGTATTCTTTAATTTCAGCTCCAGTCACCCCAAAGGCAGCATTGCGATCCAAAATAGTTGCAGAGTTTGTGGTGAGTGGCAGTATTGTATCTAGAAGTTGTCTATGAGCACTGTAATGTGAAGATATTGAATATTATATCTCATGTTCCATTACCTGAATACTTCCCTCTGAATCTGTCTTTGAGCAGCCATCTGCATTCATTGAGCACCTGACAAAGTACAGGAACTCCATGGATGAGATTGAGCTAAGAGAGAAGCAGCTAGCTGCTATGAGAGTGGATGTGTGCAGCACACAGGCACTAAAGAAACTCAAGGGTAACTACAGTACAGATGCTTCTTTTGTTTTTATTTGCTGATTTCTTCGATGTGAACACTTTTTCATGATACCTTTTTGTTCTTAATGTAATGTGTCTGATGCATTGTTGATAATTGTTTGTGTCAGCATGTCTTTTTGAAGAAATGTTTGTAGTCTTCATTTCTGCCTTCTTTTTTCATAGATAAGGCAGGAGGCAAGCGATTTTCAAAAGATTTTGAAGATGGCAGTGCAAAGCTGCAGGACTTTGTGGGCTTTCTGGAAGGACAGGTCAAAAAAGGACCATCACTCATGGAGACCTTAGAAAACGCAGACATCTTCTACGAAATGCAGTACAAAGAAGTCAAAATTGTTACCAAAGTAAGTTTTAGTGTAGTTTTGTTGTTTCCATGAAAAGGAGAATCAGGTATTATTCGAAGTCTTGTATCAAACAAGAATGCACAAAAATCCTGCTTGCAAAATGTTAATAATTAATATCCTCATTTCCCAAATGTTGAACAGTTTCATTAAAAGGAAAGGTGATGTAGCACAGTGGTGAACATGGTTATGTCCCAGCTTTTTTGGAGTTTTTAGCAAGCATCCAATTCTAAACGTGTGTATATTTACAAAATTCTATAAAGTTCAGTAGAAACATTGGGAATCTTTGTGATTTTGACAGTTAAAATTCAAATAAATGAATAAATCTCAAAATTTAGTTTTTAAGTTTGATATTTTATAAAATATCAAACTTTTCTGAATTGTTTATAGGATAAAATTAAGAGCCATATGTGACCTTTGTCCTGTCTCCATATTAGGATGCTACTGTTAGATGTTAAAATGTCTTATGATAAATCTGTAATAAATAATTTTCTCTAGCTTTGTGTAAGATAATGAAAAATGAAGTACTGCATATTATAGTACACTGATGATAGTCTGTCATTCCTTAGGCCTATCAAACTTTTGCAAACAGAGTATTGCATCTCAAACGTAAGCTGGATGCCATCAAAACATCTTTACCTGACCCCAATGAGTCGCCAATCCCCTCCCCCATTGAAGACGTCCCTTCTCCCATTGAAGATGCTCCGTCTCCCACTGGCTCTGAGTCTCCCTTTCATAGCCTGCCAAAAATCGGTACCCCAGACCCAGAGCTGGACGGTCAGGCCATGGAAGACGACCTGATTGCTTTGGGCGATGCACCTAGTCCGCTCTCATCTGTGGGGGACAAAGATAACCGTGATGTGGAGGACATGGATCTGTCAGATTTTGAGGAAACAGAAGGCCCGGCCATCATAGGTAATTAAATATCAAGTACGGGTTGTGAACATCTTCATTGTTGTCATTTATTGAATTATATCCTGGCAGCTTTTTAAACCGATGAATAGTCGAATGAAATAGAAACAATACAAATAATATGGTATACGTTTTAATTACATTAACAGCCATTAAACTTGTAACATATCATGTAAACATGTAACATGTCATTTAAAGTTACTATATGGGTAGTTTTAGCCCCACATGCTCTGCCCACTAGTTAACGGAATGTCTGATACTTTCAGTGCGTTAATCTGGCCTCACTTTCAAGATTCCGACAATTGCATCCTAAACGGCTTTTAACATTCATGTATACGCCATTCCATGTATCATTTTGTACTAGCTGTGTTACTGGTCCGATGTGAAAGCCTCCACGCTTCACGCAAAAATAGCAGTCTTGTGATTGGTTCTTTTGGATGTCAGTCAAATTAGTCTGGCAATGCGAGACTATTTGAGATTTTAAGAGTGTAATACTTGAATATATAAAATGCTTATTCCTAATCACTACTAAATCTTAGAGCTATACATGAAAATTGACAATGTATGATTGGTGAAGTTTGTCTTTTATCCCATTCCACAGTGGAAGAGCGAGTGGAGAAGGCAGGTTTGGCCAGTGTGTCCAGTGAAACTCATGCACCTGCTGTCACTGAACCATCTCAATCCAGTGGAGGTCAAGCTACACCAGTGAAGCAGGTCACAACACCAGCTGCAACAGTGATCCCTACAACTACTTCACTTCCCATAAATCTGGCTGGTGTGGATCTAGGCAAAATCAGCTCTATCCTTAGCACACTTACAAATGTTATGAAAAACTCTGGTAAGATCATATGTTGTTAAGACATGTAAATGTACCTAGCACAAAATTTGATAAAGAAAAGGGCTTAAACAATGCCACAAGGTTGTTGGCAGCATTTCTGATATTTTATATTGTTTTATTTTACTACCACCTTTTAGGGTTAAGCCCAGCATCCCGCTTATCCACTAGTACTTCAAACACCCCTTCAACGTCAAGTTCATATCTGAAAACCCCTACCACGTCCACTCCAGCAGCTGCTGCTTCTGCAGCGAACCCACTGGCCAGCATACTCTCCAGGGTGGACATCAATCCCAGCACCTTGTTCAGCGCCTTGTCTAAAACCCAGGCACAAGGAATTGGCTTCCAGGGTGAGAAGGAAGAGGTTTAAAATTTCTGATAGATGTGACATAATCAAATGCAATCTAATGTTTCTGTTCTCTATTTAAGCTATTATTGAGATGTGAATGGTCAAAAAACTGAGGAAAAATGAGAGCAAAACTTTCTGCTGTATGTTTTCCAGATGAGTCTAATGCAAAAACTTTGCTTAACTTTTACGCTGTGTAATACTATTATTGGGGGGAAACTGTCAGTAGTACTAAATACAGGGCTTCTGAATTAGAATTTGTTTGTGGTTACAAATTGTCTGAATGATACTTATTTAATCCAGCAATTAAATATAAAAAAATAAATATTCACTGCGCGGCAATATTATATCTCCCAAGTAAAACTTTCATTACGGGGAAACAAATAATTAAAAAGGGCTTGCAACATAATTTCTAATGTTTTCTCACAACCAATTATATTTCTAAAATACAAAAACTGTTCCTAGAAAATGGGTAAATTTTTAAAGTATTCAGTAAAAACAGAAAATATATGTTATTTCTCTTGAAATTAGAACCTGCAATACATTTAAAATTGTGACAAGGACAAGTTCAGAATGAAAAGATTATAGAAAACTTTACTTCGTCATTTTCTAAATGATAAAAGTAAGGTAAAGTAAACATGACAATTTTTTCTTTTTCTTTTTTTAATTTTCCTCTAAATGAGTCTTGCAGGTAAACAATGTTATTTGTTTATATTTACATAATACCCCCAAGATTGTTAGTAAAAATACTGGAAACATTTTATTTGTTCTTTTTAACAGTTAAATACATTTTCATGACAATTAATAATTAATGTTTCTGTTAGTTTTTACAATTGTTTCTGTATTGTGCAGGTGATGGAATCAGTTATGCGCCTTAGTCTAACACTACGTACTGGCAAAAGATTCGTTTTAGATTTTGTAGTTCAATTTGAATTTGAGTACGAGTGAAAACAAAATATGGGTTCGTAGCATAGGTGAATGCATGTAAATGATGAAATGTTTAAAATATTGCTCCTTATGGTTTGTTAATAATGGAGTGACATGGGAATCAGGCAAGGAGGAAGAAGGTTTGTATCCTTAGAACAGCTTCTTTTCAAACACATTGACTCCAACTCTGCCTATACCCTTGTTTCTTTTTCTCCGCGTCCATCTCTCCTTCAGGACTCTCATCCTTACTGAACAGTCAATCTGGAATGAGTGCAGTTGGTGCCGATATGGACCCATCCCCAGACCCCACTCACATAGTTCATGCTCATGCCTCTCCCAAGACCACTTCAGCATCATCTGCTCCTCCACTGACTAGAGGTTCCACCCCTCAACAAGCTGCGCCTCTCCAGTCTCCTCCGTCTCCCAACATTATTCAGAGCAGAGATCTTCAAAAGCTTGCAAAGGAGGAGAAAGTAGAGACTGTTAACTCAAGCTTGGAATCCAAAATTGATAATTTCCTCCAGGTGAATCCAGGACTAAGGGGCTTAAATATGGGTTTCCCATCTGTTCTTCCCTGGCCTAAAGCTGTTGATAGTCCATCAACAAGCACAGAGAACCTAGGGGGAACTCCTGTGAGGGATGAGTCTGGTGCCACTCCAACTCAGGATGAAGTAATGGATAACCCTATAGCGCAACCGTTTTTGGATGATGGTGGATCTATGCCAGCTGCATCAACAGCTGCAACCTTGGCAGCCAGTTCTGCACCCTCAGTGGTAGGCACTTATTCAAATGATTCATGGCGAGACCAAAACAGGCATGGTCCACTATTTGGTCCTGGAACACAAAATGGAGGAGAACCCTATCAGAGAGATTTTATAGCAAAGCAGGGCTTTAGAAGTTCTGTGCCTTCTCTTCCAGAAGCAGAGGCTGGACATAACCAGCATGTAGAATCTTTGTTGCCATCATCTATGACAAGCAGCACTCAAATGACAATTGAAAAACCTGAAAACGTAGAGAGAATTGGTTCAATACCTCGAGGGGCAAAGTCATACTTGATTAGTGGTACTACAGCAGACAAAGCTGGCCTGGCAGATGATGCCTGGTATGGAAAAACACATGTAGATCGAGAGGAGCAACATGGGGCCAGCTCTGAGGCATATGAAAGAGAACCATACCGCTCCAAAGAACCTAGACAAGATCTCAACCTCAATTCTGCAACTAATTTCTTTAACAGGCAACTACCACCAATACCCCAGCTCCCACCAATCCCTCAGCTTCCACCACCTCCTCAAGACTTTCTATCCTCAGTAGGGGGTGGAGTTCGAGATCCAGTTGAGAACCTAGATTCCGTTGAAGAAGTGCAGACTGGAGGTGACGACTCTAATTATGTTGTGGAAAATCCTGCTGGATACAATGAAAATGCTCCCCATCAGATCCAGGCAAATGAGCCATTCCGTGGCCATCCAAATGTGCCTGGACCTAGACTTCGTGCTCCTGCACCTCGTTTTGGCCCTCCAGGCCCTCAGATTGGCCCCATGGACTATAACCATCGTCCCAGAGTCCCTCTACCTAATCAGCGCCACCCTAGTATGCCCCTCCACCGCCCAAGCCCTCCCTCTGCTGTTAGAGGCTACCATGAGGATAAAAGTTCACCTCAAACTACATCCGAAGAGGCCTACGTTGGTCCGTATTCTAACCCCCCTAACCATTCTACACCTTCTTATGATAAGCAGCAGCTCCCTTCACCCCAGTCTCACATGTATTTTGGTGAAAACAGAGATGTACCCCCACGCCACCCGGAACCTAGACTTCGTCCTCCACTTGAACATAGGCCTCCTCCCCCTCATCTCTATCGTGCTCCACGTCCAGGTCACTTCCCACCTCAGAGACCTCTTCGTCATCCTCCTCCACCACATATGCCTTATCCCACTGAACAACCATTTCAGAGAGGCAAGCGACACGTTCCTCCTTTCGCCGGACCTCCCAGACCCGGTCCTGGCTTCTACCCACCTAAGAGACCTTTCTTACCACCACGTTACTGAGCTATTCATGAAATCTTAAAGCATGATTGTCCAGATGCTAAATGACTAGCAGCAACACACATCTCCCTGCTAGCAACAATCCAAGATGGATCTTCAGTTTGGTTCCTGCACTTGGCTTCACAAAATAAGTGCTTATTTATCCTGAAGGACTGGTAGATTTAACAGAAGCTTATGTTCATGTAATGATATTGGGCATCTGGAAGATCTTTATTCTGAATTGAGGTGGGGGATGGGATCCACCAATCTCACAAAGGGACTGTGAAGCGATGAGTAGTGAAGAAGAAATGCAGTTTACTGGAGTAGAGGAATGGCGAGATCGCTGGTGACAAGACGGATCAAGCAAGTGGACGACCCTTGAGACTGCAAGATGAAGAATGAGGTGCTCAACCTTTTATTTGAATGTGTTTGGTTTTTTTTTTGGTATTTTATTTCCAGTTATAAGGCAATAAATAGGAGGATTTTATTCAAATATCTACTTCAAAAAGTGCGTGTTTGTGTGCGCCTGCCTGATATTTGGCTTGTAAATGACATTTAAAGGGGATTCACCTCATTTTTCTACACTTCTACATTAAGTTGTAAACAAAGGAAATTCAGAGATGTTTGATATTGAATGCACAGTTCTAGAGAATAACCGAGTCAGAATTGTTATATTGCTGCACTTTCAAAAAATATATTGACTCTTATAAGAAATGGTTGTGAATTTGGAATCTAAACATGTGTCATAAATGTATCACTTGGTCAAAAAATTGTATTGATTACTTTTCTGTTTCCTAAGTAATACATTAATGGTGAAGAAATACTTGCCAAATAGTACCTGTGATATCCAAATTTTTTTTTAAACACTTAACAGGTTTTAAATTCAATATAAACCCCAATGTATGTGTGTGTATGTATGTATGTATGTGTATGGATGTAAGGATGTGTGTCTGTGTGTGTGTGTGTGTGTGTGTGTATGTGTATATATATATATATATATATATACACACACACACACGTGTGTATGCATGTATGGGGTTTACACATCTCATCTTTCATATCTCCAATTTTATAACCAGTTCTGACTCAACAGGTTTCTCTACAATGCATCATTTCACATCTTTGCAGTCTCAGTGATTTAACTTTGTAGAAATGTGGAATAATAGGTGTAAATTCTCCAAGTGTTGTAGTTCCATAGGTACATTATAGAAAAGGAAATTATATTTTAATAACTAAAAGCCAAACGCAACACAGATTGAGTACGCTATTCTATAATTCGTTCAGATTCTAAGGTCTTCATGCACAGCTGACATATACATAGACTAAATCACTGTCTGCTAAAGTAGATAATTAAACCGTGACTTCAGAATCTGAGGCCAAGCTATACCAGATTCCACCTGCTTGGTGTTCATGTAATCTTTTGAGTTTGGCCCTTACAGACTAAGCATAATCATTCTTCATGGAGAGGCGGGATGTGCAGCTTCAAGGGGTGGGCAAGATGGACGCTAGAAGCAACTTTTCTTTCTTTTTTATTTTATTTTATTTTTTTTTTTGGTCTAAGATGGCTGGAGATGCTGAAGAAAAGAAGCTATTCTGTGACGGGTCCAGAATCAACATAGCGTTCTTTACTAGTTCCTGGAGATTTTTTTACTGTACAGACTTAAATAAAGTGTTGGGGGAAAAAAAAACTCCATGGGCGAGTGTTTCTCAACCATGGTGTCTCTGAGTCTTTTCATCCCATCTTCATCAGATGCTGCTTTCGTTTGTTCTGAATAGTTTTCTGATTTGGATTCTTATTTGTTTAGAATGTTAGATAGATATATACTTTTGGTTTGGAAACCTATGTTAAATATTAGCAATGCACTGCATTATGTTAACTCTAAATTTACCCATAGCTTATCATTTTAGGGTCATGTAATTTGCATTTGAGTTAGAAGAAAATGGTAGAAACCCTAAAAATGTCTATTTAGCAAGTTGTAAGTAGCTACTAATGCATCGTTTTAATGTTTGATCAATTCACATTGTTGCATTTGTTAAATCTCTTTCAATTTTTGTAATGTACACATTTATGTTTAAGTAAACTGAATTGTGCAGTTCTGCCTCCAATGCTCATGTACACAGCCCTTCCGCTTGTTTATTACCATCTAGTAAATGGGAGGAAAAAGACTGAGCTTCCTGTTTGTGAAACAAAATTAGAATATCTGCATAATCCATAAAAGCCAGTGTTAGAGGTGTAAATTTAAGTCCCTTGGTGGTTTTGTAAAAAAAAAAAACCCACACAAACGATGCACACTGTTTTGAGATTATTTAAAATATGGATAATGAAAAACAAGTATAGAACCTAATTCCCTAAATTTATCTGCAAAAGCCATTTTGAAGCAAACATGAATTCTACTTAATATTTCCCAGTTTTAATTATTTGAATGGGAGCTATTAATGTAATTTAAAAACGAGTCCAAAAACAGCTAGTTTTAAGGTTTATAATGTCATTTTAGTTTTTGTGAAATTTAATATTTATTTTTTTATAAAATAAATTTCAGTGATAATGTTGCCATTTAAGAAGAGTATCTACAGTAGTGGTGTAACTCATGTTACACTATAAATCAGAGCAGAAAGCAGGGCACAGGAGACAGTGATGTACTACATTAGCAATCTGCTTTGATAGTTGGAATAATTTTATTATTCTGATATAATTGTTTTGTCCTCTAAATCACAAATGGATTCAAAAATATTTAGCTGGCCGTCAGTCAAAATTAGATTCCTTTCTCCTTTGTAAACGTTTTATAATTATATAATTATAAATTATAAGATAAATACTACTAACTACTAAAAGCAGAACATAGCAAGAACACCGTGGTTCTGTTTATTACATATAGGTGCTGTTTTAAGAAAAACATGTATCTCTAGAAAAGTAACTTTATAGAAGAATGAATAAAACATAACTCTCCGAGGAAGACAACGTAAAAAGATAACATTTGAAGGAATTTTGGAGCGTTTCTACTGGTTCGTTTGTCATTAGAATTTTTACATAATATGAAGGATAATTGCTGTGTTCAGATGATGCATCTCCATTTTTGTCGATATTAGTTTACTGCATTTTTCTTTGGACAGCAATGATATACATCATGTGCCGTGTCTGACAGAAATTGTGTAACATTTCTCTAGGGTTTTTATATATTTTTCCCTTACACAAGAAACTGACCGTTTTATTAATTTTTTTTTGTGTGCAATGTTAGCACCCTTGATTGTGCCCTCTATGCTCAGGCTGATGATGAGAAAAAGGTTAGGGTTAGGGTCTGAAAATAATTTTTTCTTCATATAAGATTAAATTAAAATGAATTAATCAGTTAAACACCTTTAAAACTCTTGTGTTGGCCAAAATGAAATATTTCCAAGAAAAAGAAATCCCCTTAACATTTTAAAACTGGTCTTGATATAACTCTGCACCTTCATTCAGAAACTGCCGATTAGTCGATTAGTCCCTTTCTCTGTCTTTGCATAGCCCTCTGCCAGTGGCCTGCAGCTCAAAGGCCCCACCATGCAAGTAAATAGGAGTGGTCCCTTAGGTTTATGATGTAAGAAACCCTGGCTGGCTGAATTTGCCTATTTATAACTGTTTTTGGAAAACTCATCACCAGTTAAAAAAAACAAACAAACAAACAAACTAAAACACTTGATTGGATAAAAAATGTCTCAGTTAACATACAATATACATATTTCCAGGTGTTAATTAACCATATGTACACTTAATAAAATAGATTTTGTAAGGCTCATGGAATAGAACCTTAATTCATTCACCTATTCACTTTAGGAACTGCACCACAATGTGTGATGTTCAGGGATGCACTTCGTTTTTAGATTTTTCTGGATGTTTTTAAAATCGGAACATTCACAAATCATCTACAGTAAGCCATCTTGTTTTTTAATATAACTTCTATTTGTTGAATTTAACATATAGGAGGAAAAAAATGTTATGTTGCATTCAACAAAGAAAACCTTAAAACCATTTTTTCTTTAAATTGCATTAAGTTGCTAAAACCTTGTAGAGGATGTGTATGTATTCATTTGACCTGGGTGTGCTGGTGCAGTGGGCTAGTCTGGGACCTCAAAAACATTAAAAAAAAGTTATATAAATAAAACTAGTAGCATAATAAATAAAGCTACATATTTTGTTTCCGGTGCAGCTGAAGATTCACTGCTGCTACATGGACATGCTTTAATTTGAGAGTATAATGTGTATAGGCAACAGGACTCAGTGTTCATCTCAGTTTAACATTCTAATGGTCTTGTGTAACCGCAGGCATTAAAAAGTTAAGTGAAGTCACATCCTCAGGTTATTGCCTGACTTGAATGAGAACTGACATTGACACTTGATTTTCTATTAATTTGGCACAGTTTATCTACTTGATGGAATTCTGTAATTCTGAACGCTGTACTTCGGTTGCTTTTTTTCTTGACAGATGAAAGCGGAATGTGACGAAGGCCAATCACTGCTTCAAATTCAAAAAAAGGGACCACAGGCTTTTTCTTACACCACTCAAAATGATAATGACTGCGTCTTATTTTAGAAAGAGAATACACGTTATACCAACAAAATCAGTTATAAAATAGCGAAAATTAATATGATCCAAGAACAAGTTTGGACTGTACCTGGAGTGTAGATATAAACTTTACTGAACATCAAGTTCGGTTAGATATCACCAGTGAGGTCCTGTATCAAATTTCCTGGATATTTTTGATTTTTGGTTTGAACATACCCACTTTAACTCAGAAAGGGCTTGTTTCTGAGCTGATGTGTGTTGAGAGTAAGGAGGAATGCCAAAATAGTACACCAGGACCAGGATTGAGAATCCTGGCTCGAAAATACGTTACAGGATACTTTTCAGCTGGTGTGTTTAAAAAGAGCTGTAGATAGGGCAATATCTAAAAAAATAAATAAATAAATTTCAGTTGTGATTATATGAAAAAGCAAACTACTGTAGCAGCATTTATGTTTTATTGAAATTTTATTTTTAAAAAAAGTGTAACTAATAGACATAATTTGAGTGCCTTATTTGTTATTACCGCAATAATTGAATAGTGTCATAGTGCATTTGACGTCTGACAGAGCTAGGATCTCTCTGGCAGTTTGAAAATTTCCATCATCAGCTTCAATAACCATGTCACTCCAGATTGTAGACACTGGATATATCACCTGCTTTTGGGGTTAAAATTTTTTGGGATGTGGGATTTCACAACTTTTAAAATGGGTGACAATGAGAATTTATATAATATTATGTTATCATTATTCACCTATTTAAACTGTTGCATGATTCTAAAAAGGACGACCTCCTAATTGGAGCTAACTGGATAAAATTTTAAATTATACTCCGTGAAAACCCTGGCTCTGGCTGTTGCAGAGAGAGATTTAAAAATGACAGTGCTTAAGCTAATTTCCCTCTTTTCAGTTGTGCTATCAAAAATACCACTTTTTGAAAATGTAGCTTTAAAGTGGATAATTAATCTGGGAGAAAGAATAAAAATCCAGGTGCTTAAAATTATTGATCTGAACAGGAGATTTTTTTTAAGGTATCTATCTCAAACACATGTCCCTTTTAATAATAATTAGATTAATTTTTGAAACTAACTAATCTCAGTATAGATTATACTATATATTAGTAATTAGTATTTAATTAAATCGTATTATTTATTAATTAAATATTATAATATAGTAATTAAATAACTATATTAGTAAACCTTCAAAAAAGAATTATTAAATTGGCATATATACACTCATTAATTTTGAATGGGGAGATAAACGTGATTGAAAGGCTTTTTTCCTGTGTCTTTGTACACATCAGAAAGGAAGCTAAAATTTCTTGTTTGCCTGAAGTGCACTTAGCTTCTTTTTTAAGGAACTGAAAGTAACATGAAAATGTAGGGTTTGGGTAATGCGAAGTAAACATAGGTTTGAATGTGTTCATTAAACACTTTCACTGTCAAACTTCAAAGATCTATGCCTAGAAAAATAGTCGACTACTTGTCTGTACTCAAACTGATAGGAGTTATAAAACACCTTTTCATTTTTTCCATTTCCCTTCTTAATTTAAAAAAAAAATCTTAATTGCTAACATGTTTTGCCATCACATGTAGCTAATGACTGCATCTTTTTCTTTTCCCTGGCTTTAACCCCCACCCCCCCCCCCCCCCTCAACTGGATACTACTGCCATGTCTAAAAATAAGTGACACAGGCTTTCTTTAAGCACTGTTTCCAAGCCATAGTTTTGGATGTCCTCAGCTCCTGTACATTTGAATTTTTTCAGTGGTTCCAAAGAATAAAAAAAAAAACCTGCAGCCAGATTCAGACAAGTGGCAGTAGAAATGAATTATTTTTAGATTTTCTTTAATACATAAGGAAAAAAGACTTCCTGATGAAAACGTTCTTAGTGATTATTTAAAAAAGAAAGTAAAGATTTTTTTCTTAGGTAAGATTTCGTGAATCCAGCCCCGGAATACACTAATTTGGTCAGTAACACATGCTGGTTAAGCTGAAATGTGTGCATTTAATGAGCTCTGTGTAATATTTTTACCCTAACATTACAGTTTCAAAATAATTGTGGAGTTCTATGGATATGTAATATTGGCAATAGGGCCTCTGTCATTGATATTCTGGGTTCAGCACTGCAGAAAACACACTATGTAATTTTTAGAGGAGGGTAGGAAACCACCCCTCCCTCCTCCATGGTTTCAGGCCAATGCTGTAAATGTGTATTACACAAGGGGGAGCACCAGGAGCAAAAAACAATCTTAGTGTTCCTTTAAAGCAGAGAAATACTTAAAGCTCCTGGGAACCCATTTTGAAATTTTGTCCTTTTTTTCTTTAATTCTAAACTTGGGAGTTATGTAAAATGTTTAGCAAAGATGAAATAAAAAAACACAAAACCAATATGATAACCCCATAGCTTGGTGAATAGCTGGATAGCTAGCTAACACGTTTACTAATGGCTCCTAAGCTTTAACTCACCGGTCTCTTCAACTGAGAGAAGAGGTGTGGCTATGGTAGCTTTGTGATTGGTCAGGGTAATAATGACATTGGCATTACCCACTTCTAGAATTTTACCTTAATTCTAGTGGTTCTACATCAAGAGGAGAGCAGTACTGGTCATTTTTTGAGGAGAGATTTTTTAATTTAAACTTTGAATGTTTCACATAGCACACAAGTTTAGAAAAAAAAATTTGGAGGACTTGCTTCATTGACCATAAAACTGTTAACTCAGTACCTACAAAGTAAATTCATTCTTCTTCTCATACATGACCTTATTTATAAATGCGTGAGTGAAGAGCATTTCAAGTTTAAAGAAATCTTACATAATGTAATGGCCCTATACCAATTAAAGGAATATTTATTATTATTATTATTTACTTTAAAATTCCAGCTTCAAATTACTGTGATGCTTTACTGACATGTAAAAGAGAGAATAAAATCACTGTTTTTGCAACTCTGGGCCATGCACTGAAATTGTACTATGTAGTTTAGGAGATACACAGGCAACCACACACCTCCCTCCCCCCTTTCAATTGACCTCAGCACAGTACTCTAAATATGAATTACACAAGGGTCACGAGCAAAACAACCAAAATCTTACCTAGTGTTCCTTTTAAAGCTTTGTTTTCCCCATTCAGGAACCTTTATGGTTAGCTAGTGACAGTATTTTGTTTTCTGGATCTGGCAAATTTCATGACATAGTTTGAGGAGGCCAAGTTATTTAGTCATTATATTAACAATGTTGTAGACATTTTAAAAAAATCCCTGTTTCTAAATATGAGCTAATGGTTATTTTCATTTAGACAAATTTCCCTAAACTTCTGCTTGCTTGAGACATTAAAAAAAAGTCATTAAAAACTATATGCGAATAAAACTTCTCTAAAACATTAATGTTCTGTCTGAATTAATCTTGTCACTTGGGACTTGTCACTGATGGCCTGTTGTAAATACAGTAGCAAAACATCAGTGAGTAATTGCTTTAGCTAGATCCTTAGTTTAAAGGAACGTATCTCTAGAGAAACTTTGAGTCAGAATCGTGCACAGAAGTGTGATGGTGATAGTGGCCATAGGATCCAAACATCCGTGGAATAACCTTTGAAGACTCAAATAGACAGGTTTATTTAATCAATGAGTGTCAAACCAAATCCACAAATGGCCAGTGTTGGTGCATGTTTTCCTTTCAACCAAGCAGAAGCCCCACACTGCTGAAAGTCCAGATCTATTGATTAGATCCATTGATTGAATACAGGTGGATAGAGGTGTCGCTTCTGCTTTTTTGGAAAGAAAACCTGCATCCACACCAGCCCTCCTTGGATTTGGTTTGACACCCCTGATTTAAATGCTTAAAAGCTTTATTTAGCAGATCAAACTAGTTCTAGTTAACAGGCTAATAGATAAAGGATAGCTGACCTTTGTAGTGTTTAAAAGCCATAGTTTATTAAAACCTTGGTGCTGTGGGATTCTGGGTGGTGCAGAGTTCCAAGTATTGACCCTATTATCAGAGGATTTTGAGTTCAATCAGGGGTGATGCCTCAGCTTTATGAAGCTGGGAATCCTATCGAGCACAACTGATTTCACTCTTTGGCCCCCTCTTTCCACACATCTCTCTACTCTTCATGCGAGTCTCATTAGCCTGCATTCTGCAAAGGGTTTAGTGGTTTAATGGCCTTGAAGTTGCAGCAGTGTACAACGTGATGGGGTGGCCTTGCCTTAGTAGAACCATATTCTGGCCCCTACCCTCATTGGAAGTGTGTGCCATCTAGCGAGATTCGTTGATGGGTTTAATTCTCTAATAATATTTGGGTGCACAAAAAAGAGCAACACATATATAGCACAAGCTATATAGGAGGTGTGGTCCTTTTAAAAGATGATTTGGATGTCTATTTAGCCTGCATGTGAGAGTCAATCTACAAGTAATGATTTATAATGATAATTAAATCATTTAAATCCTATATTTGAAAATAGTGTATTGCAACTGAAAATTAGTTTTTGAAAATATATACCCAATTTGAATTTGATGTATGTATTAGCTGCCAACAAGTCAGAGATATTGGGTTTAAAAAGAGCATCAAGGGGAAGCTAAGAATGTAAATAAGTAAAGACAAGAAGGGTTCACCATTCTATGAAAGTCTACACAGGCAAAAACTGAAAATTCAAGAATCATGTTTGTGATTAAAAAAAGTAAAGAAAATAGTGATTTCATCATCTATAATACGTAATATTTAAAAATGTGAAAATATGCCCAGAACTTTCAATAGGCAAAGGGACTAGGCCCTAAAAACAATATTAGCTGGCTGTGATCTTCAGGCCCTCAAGTGACACTGAATTAAAAGTGGATAGGTTTCTGTAGTGGAAATTGCTGCTTGGGCTTATAAACACCCAAAACCATTGTCTGTGAACATAGTTTGTCCCTAGGTCCCTGGGGCAGCCTTAGCCTTATGGTTAGAGGACAGGGCTTGGTATCGGAAGGTTGCCTGTTCGATCCCCAGGACTGGCAGGAACAACCATGGCTGAAATGCCTTTGAGCAAGGCACTGAACCCCGAAACACTCGCCAGGCACCGGGAAATGGCTGCCCGCCACTCTGGGTGTGTGTTCACATCCCCCCAGTGCACTTGTGTGTGTTCACTGCCACAGATGGGTTAAATGCGGAAGACACCTTTTGTTGTACGTCGTACAATGACAAATAATTGCACGTTATCGTAAATTCAAGCCCCATCCTCTAGGAACGCCTGAGGGACTGTCTGGCTTGTAAACACATCATCTCAGTTCCCAAATGTTTACAGAGTGGTGCTAGAAGTGGTTAACATGCCCCTGTCCCAACTTTTTTTGAAACACGTAGCTAGCATCAAATACATAATGGGATTTTAAAAAATTGTTTCCACATTTAAAATATCTTTTTACCACTTTCAATAAAATATAGGGTTTACACGATTTGAACATGCATTTGCAAAGCATCCTAACTTTTTGTAGATGTTCCTAAGTGATCAGACCGAAAGCTCTTAAGATTTTGATATTTTAGAATGTCTCGTAATTGTACCAGGGTTACCAAATTCTTGCATAAGACTACAATTCTATGTTAAGTTATATTTTTTAAAATGATAAGTACACATCCTGAATCAAAAAGGAAAACAAAAAGTACATTTATTGAAGTCCCCTTGCTTAAATCTTGTCACTAAATTAATTGTTTAGAAATAATTTCCAATAAACATAAAATCCCCTTATGCATTAGACATAATATTACTGTTTTGCTTATATTCAGTATGCACAGATCTATTCATGTGTATTTAGTCACTGCCTCTATCTTCATTTACCCCTCTGCCACTGTCCTGCAGGTCAAAGCCCACACCCCACAAGTTGATGGGTTTATGATATGTGAAACTTTAAGCCTTTTTTTATCTGTAACTAAATATTCAAAGCGGAAATGCTCAGCTATTGCTGCTTATTTTGCTTATGTAACGTCTTGTAAAACACACAAGCACAGGTTAGAAAAAAAAACAAAAAAAAACATTGGTTTCAACTAAGAGGTTTTTAGGGGTTGGTCCTTGGGCAAACGTGGTCATGACTTTCTCATAAAATGTAAATTAAAATGCGCAAATGCAAGTTTTGCAGTATACGTTTTAACACTATTGGAAATTAAGGGAATACCGATAACAACAACAACTATGTTTAAAATAAAATAATGATTTGAAAAAACCCCACAAGTTTCAGGGTCTAATCCTGTGAGTTCTCTGTGAGTTCTGTCTCTTTCTGACGCTTAGCAACGAGAGCCTCTCGTTTAGCTCTCTCCCGCCTCTCGCTTGTTTCCTCTTGCGTCGCTTTTGATTGGTTTAACTCTGCTGACCATAGCGGCCAATCAGCGTCCACAGCGTAGATAGACCACGCCCACACAGCGCCACAGTAACTGGGCGTGAGAGATGAGCAAGCGGCAGAAAAAGCAAAAACACTGGTGGGAATACAAACAAATTTTATTGTTATTCGGTTTTAACCTCTTTAAATATCAAGTAGCTCATAAATGATTGCTTTTTTAAATGGATTTTAATCAACATTTACCTTTTGTGAAAATAAAGGAAAATCTATTACAGAATCAATATTTGTGTTTAACTGAACAACTAATTTTCAGCTATTAAATTTTCTTATGTCTTATATATAAGAACAGTGGACAGTTTAATATTATCATTATTATTTATTACAATAAATTTAAGCAAAAAAAATGTCAGTAACTAGTGAAAGGTTTTACTGCTGTTTTTCCATTACAAAATTCTCATGTAACCATGCAAAGGCCCATCTGTGCATTATAGTCTTAAAGAATAAGTTTAAGGATGTGGGGTGCAATTCATTGTTTCCAGTCGTGATTTTAAGCTGCATTTTTATAGTGATGTTATATATTATATATATATATATATATATATATTTTTTTTTAACTCCAGTTCTCCCATTTACTTTGTGCCTATTCTTTTCTCTCTCACTCACAGTTATGCCATTGAGGACACCTTGCTGAAAAGGAATTCTTCTGCCCAACAACAGTGATTTAGAGGACACCAACTGTCAGGGTGTTTCACCTACTTGGAATTCAAGGTAAGCAGTATACTACTAGGCATAGTGCAATTCTAAGACATAAACCCAAAGTTGTTTTGTACAATCTTTGATACCCAATTTCAAAAATATGTCAGGACTTTCTATGTTGTAAATTGCTTGAGGTCAAAGATAATGTTTTAAAGTGTAATTGATTCCATTGTTTGGAAATGTCGGGTAGTACTGTAGGGAGGGATTTTTAAGGTTCTGTTTGACAATGTATCTTTTTTGACAATGGACATACACCTATGTTAACATGTAAAATGGCTTATTCTATCAAATCAGTTATAAATGTTGTTTAGTAGAAGTTATAACAGCTGATTACTGTTGGAATAATCCTTTTGTAAATGCTAATATGAGTACATGTCATGAGAGTCCTTTATAGGTGTCATGTAGGTTATAAACACTGTATAGGGATGGTCACATTTATTCCCAGTGGAGTGAGTTTCTAAGAACATGAAAACTATTATAGTTTGGACCTTTGGTGCTCCCTACTGGCACAACATGATCTGCTGCTCCACAGAACATTGCAGAGTCTGTTCATGTTTTTAGATTTCTTAACATGATCATGTCACATTTTCTGCATTGTAGATTTAATAAAAACTATGAAGGGACATGTATGGAATTATCTAGTAAACATCATCATCATCTTTTTTCTGCTTAATCCATTTCAGGGTTGAGGTGGCAACAGGGTGAACTTTGTCCCCCGCCGCTTCCACCAACTCAGCCTGGGGGATCTCCAGGAATTCCCAGACCAGTCAGATCCTGTTGCCACTGTGACCTTGAAATGGATTAAATGGAGAAGGAGAAGATGCTGATGGGTGCCTTCAGTGTAGAAAATAATAACAATGAAGAAAAAGCATTGAATGTGTCCAAACTTTTGACTACTACTGTCTGAAAATCTTACTTGGTCATATTAAGTAGTGTAGATAGTGTTTACTATAGCTTGATATTTCAGCAGATTGGCTGGTTGCTATTTGAGTGGGTATGAGATAAGGAAGCATGTGAGGAACTTGTATGTACTATTGTTTATTTAAGTTATACATTGTCTTTTACAGTTTGCTTCTCTGTTGAATGAAAATGTTATGATAAATATTTCTTAAAGGTCTACCTTGTGGTACATAATCAGAACTGTCCCTTTTTCTTTAATGTGAAATGGGTTGGGCACATTTTATTACAGGTTCAACAGCCATAAACATGCCAGTGAAAGTTTGTAATTGACTCTTGAGTAAAATTGTGGGTTTGGTATTGCATTTTTCAAGACTGAGTTACCCTGATTTATTCATTTATTTATCCTAGTAAATGTCAGTGTTTTCGAATGGTGTGAAAATACATATAATCTATGTTTAAAAGCCCCATACCAACCAAAATGTATATGCTTGTAAACCGACTGCCGATTGAGGTTGACTACCACCCTCTTTTCCTAATAAATTACTGAGATATTGTGGTCTGACTGTGGGTGTGTATTTGCCCTGGACTGGCGTCCCCTCCAGGCTGTGTTCCTGCTGCAACCCTGAACAGGATGGGCTGTTGCAGACAATGAATGAATGATATAGTGGTCCTTTTCAGATAAAATATTAAGTCACAAGATATAAATATGGACATAAAAATATATATGGAGTATATATTAGGTTTAACTTTTTATATGGGCTCATGATTATGTATGACTAATTGATGGGCAGAAGTTCATGGGGCACATATGTTGTTAATTTTCTGGTTATCCATGTTTGTTTTTTTACAAACCCCGTTTGCAGAAATGTTGGCACACTTCCTAAAAATGCAATAAAACTAATGTGTTTAATCTCTTGGACAATTATTTAAGTAAGAAATGCACAATGAAAATATTATCAGTGTTTTCACTGACAAACCTAGCTGTAATAACAAAAAAATAGAGCATAAACTCTGAAGAAGACCATCCAGACGGTTACTGGTTTTTGAACTTTTCATTGGTATCTGTGAAGGCATGGGGGTGCATTACTGCCCATGGCATGAGTGATGTGCATGCTTGTGATGGTACTATTAATGCAGAGGCTTTTATTCATATTCTGTCCCTGCTTATTTAGAGTGTGTTGCAGACATTCATTCATACAGTCAATGTTTGTAACCGCTTATCCAGTTTAGGGCCGTGGTGGGTCCGGAGCCTATCCAGAATCATTGGGCACAAGGCAAGAACCCACCCTGTAAGGGGCACCAGTCCTTCACAGGGCAACTCTCACTCACACCTAAGGACACTTTTCAGTCGCCAATCCACCTACCAACACGTTTTTTTTTTTTTTTCCCCTCTTTTTTTTTTTTTTTTTTGGAGCACCCAGAGGAAACCCACGCGGACATGGGGAGAATACGCCAAACTCATCACAGACAGTCACCCGGAGCAGAATTTGAACCCACAACCTCCAGAGTGTCTTTATTTACAAAACTGATTTTACATTCTACTCCTTTGCAATGAAACAAGCTGTTCTTTGTTGCTATATGTCGTCTCTGTAAAAATGTTTCATGCAAACCTGTGTTTGTATTAGCTGCCTTCTAATGATTAGTATGGTTACGTTTTTCATTAAATATAAATTTGATCAAACGGATGTTCCCGTCCTCTTGAAGACACTAGTGTTCTCCTCCAGCGTTTAGCTGCTCATTGCTTGAGTCACCACCAGGCGCCGCTGCTCAGTGAATTGCGTCGGTCCCGTTTAGGGCACAACCGAGATTTGTTTTACTTTGTGTTTTGTGTTCTTATTTGGTCGTGTTGGCCGTGTGTGTGTGTGTGTTTTTTTTTAATTCACGTTTTTATTTATTTTTGCTTTATTGCTGATGGTCTGTGGCTTTAAGTCGGGGTCGAAAGGTGAGACGTTCATTAAGCACTTTGTGTGGAATTTGGGACATGGACAGAGATTGACTGTAGGATTCAGGGGAAGCAGATGGTTGCCAAGTAAATTCCTAGTCTAACACCTCAGACCACCATCATTTGCTTCTCTTTGCTCGTTGTGTGCAGTTAGGTTAGTCTTGCTGCTGTAGTACACAAGGCGTGTGTTGTTTACTTTCTGTTGAAGCACGGCTTTCATCTAGTCTAAAGCGCTAGTTGATATTCGTTAGTTTTTGCTCAGCGCTCAGAGGGATTTAAGGCTATAAAGCCGGGCAAGTTCTTTGACTGTGTCCTGGTAAAGCTGCTGGGATGAGCTCGACACAGAAGCCTCTTCACTGTGGACGGTTTCAGCACCGCGGTCAGAGCCTGGGAGAACAAAAGGCGGATTAGCGCCTCTGATATCAGGCACCGTGTCTATACTACACTCGCACTGCAAAAAACGAACACGGGTGAGGAGAGCTAAGCTGCTCCCAACGGGTTCTCTAGGGGACTAGAACGTCAGGCTTCCCTACAATATAATTTTTAATTGTCTATTATTCACTGTTTTGTACTATTTAAATATTATATTGCTAGATATTATGCATTGCATATCTTACTTTTTACTCCACTACATTATGAAATCTGCCGTTCCTTTTGGTTTATTTGTGAATAAAACTGTAATGTGTCTGAACAAACAGCTCCACACAGGTCTCCACGCAACACACTATGGCACCGTTGCTAGGAGATGAACAGAACAGACACCCACAGAATCTCCATATAAACCTTATAAACATTCATGTTTAAGTATATTTATGTAATTAATATGCAGTGCCCTCTAGGGTCACAAAACTCAACGGTCACAGAATTTCAGGTTGATTATATCTCAGCAGTGCGATTATGCTGTCCCATTTCCAAAACTCCTTCGTATGTGGCCGAGAGATGAGCCCAGAATAGGACCTATTGGCTCGGCTTCTTCGCTCAGGGAAGTCCATTAATTTTACAGAGAAGAAAAAAAAAACATGCATGATGCAGCACTGTTGTGTGATGCTGTACTTAAAGTACATTAAACTCGAAATAAACAATGAATGAATACATGACAATGTTTAAAACTTAAATTCGCATATTAGCGCTCTTAGCCACAATGCTAATCGGCAGACACTTAGGCCTGATAGCAACAAGCTAACAACTGAACCGAATATTTTGTCAATATATATACTGCATATACATCATATACCTCTAATGCTCAGGCTTTTTTTTCTCCTTCACTTGCTCATAAGCATTTTGAATGTCTTTCAACATTAATGTTTCCACATAACTATTTTTAGCTAGCTCTATCTAAACTCAACTGAGTTTTTCTTTACAAAATAATCACACACCGGTTATTCAGGGTAAAAAATGAGAAAGAATAGGGCAACATAATATTCTTATTAGACAGTCTGGACAGTTTAACAGCTTCCTAAACAGAAATTATCCTAAAAAAAGCAGATATTCAACAAGAGCCCCTGAGACAGCACACAGATCGAGGAAGAGCGAAAAACTTTAACGTTACATGCTTTAACATTAGAGACAGGTGCCTAGTTGAACAGGGGTTACATGTGATACGTTTTCGTATCGTTAAAAGTTTATTAAATGTATAAACAATATGCATGAATTAAATTTTTTTTAATACATCAGTTACAGTACGAACTAACAGAGTAGCTGACGCTATAAGCCAAAAAGATATTAAACAATAGCAAATATGTCACCAAAAAATAAGCCAACTCTACCATAAGGGTTGAGCTTAAAGTCTAATCGTCCTTTTTGGCCATTACCTCTCCTGTTCACAGTGACAGAACCTGTCTGCTCTGCTGAGCTGCACAACACAGTCTTTCAGTTTTTTTAGTCAAAGAGCCATTCAAAATTATTCATTCTTTCATTCATTGTCTGTAATCGCTTATCCAGTTCAGGGTCGCGGTGGGTCTAGAGCCTACCCGGAATCATTGGCGCAAGGCCTTCACAGGGCAACACACACTCACACCTACACAAATATTTTTCATTATTCACAAATGAATACATCCCAATCTGTTTCTCACAGTCTGCAATTTGAAAAAATACAGCCACATTCATAAATATATGTTTTTGGTTTTCATAGATATATCACAATTTTATGCGAAAATAAATACTGTTATAAAATAAAAATTGTTTAATCTGCATTTGTGGATCAAGTCACTCACGCGTTTTCTGTGACGTGCATTTGTCCATTTCCTTACGCGGGTTTATGGATTTTGAGACTTTCCTTTCGCATTTCACTGGGTCCAAATTTAAATGCAGCCTGATCCACAAATGTGGCCAGCAGGTGAACATTGTTCCCACCAGTGGCTCAGGACTGACCTGTTGCAGCGAAACAACCCCCTGTAGGCGGGACTGTGACTCCATTGGCTGCCGCATTAAATGATAGACAGCTAACTCTGGCTGCTGATTGGCTAAATAAACATGATGCCCAATGAGAAGTGCCACACGGCTCCAAATACGGAAGGATTTTAACGTATTTTATTTGACAACCCTAGTCTGCAGCGAATTTAGGGACGTTCCACTGGGTTTTAACGTCGTTAAATCTAGGGCACCTTCAAAAGTGTTCTACAGTGATCCCCCACCTAACTGTCTGTGATATGAAGCTGAATTCAGCGGCTTGGGAGACCCAAGGTTTTTTTCGAACTTCCACATTAAATATTGCGCCCCTCACGTCCTAAAACAACAGTGCCACCTAGCGGTAGGTTGCTCGCCTGCTCTCCACATTTGCGGATCAGTCATTTGTATTTGGATGTGGAGAAATGCGAAAGGAAAGCCTCAAAATCCAAAAACCCGCGAGAAGAAATGAACAAAAGCACGTCACGGAAACCACGAGAGTGACTTGATCCACAAACGCAGATTCATTCATTCATTCATTATCTGTAACCGCTTCAGGGTCGCGGTGGGTCCAGAGCCCACCAATCCACCTACCAACGTGTGTTTTTGGACTGTGGGAGGAAACCGGAGCACCCGGAGGAAACCCACGCGGACACGGGGAGAACACACCAACTCCTCACAGACAGTCACCCGGAGCGGAAATCAAACCCTCAACCTCCAGGTCCCTGGAGCTGTGTGACTGCGACACTACCACTATTTTACAAATATATGCAATGTAAATTTAAACAAATGTATTTATTTTCGCATAAAATCCTGATATATCTATGAAAACCAAAAACATATATTAATGAATGTGACTGTATTTGTACAAATTGCAGTCTGTGAGACACAGATTAGGATTTATTCATTTGTGAATAGCGAAACATATTTGTGACTTGTGTTTAATTTGTGGATTAACATTATGTATTTGTAAAGTATTTTGAGACTAATCTCTCTCTCCGTACTGGGGTTCCTAAAATGGATATGACTGCACAACAGCAAAAATTTCCAGATGTCAACATACGGCTAGCGATAATGACACTCGCTGCGTTTTATATGAGTTGAGGAACATGTGGATGATCCCTTGAGCACAGCACCAGCTTTTGCACTCCTCCGAGGGAGGGGGAGGAGGGGGGTACTCGGGGGCTGGACAGAGGGGGAGACACCGGCTTACGACGTCAAAACACCGGAGAACCTTCACAGAGAAGCACACACACAGTCCGTCCACACACAAGGTAGTGAGCAGCTTCACACGGCGGGCTTCTGCTTCAGAAAGAACAGACACAGAAACCGAGCTCTCGCACTTAAAACCGCCTCCGTGTAGAAAAACAGCGCGGAAGACACAACCGAGACACAGCGAAGGACATACAGCAGGCCACCACCATCTTCTCCATCACCTCCACAAAGCTGCCATATCAAGAGAAGCGCAGAGAGAAAGGGACGGAAAAGAAAGCTGCAAGAAAACAAGGCAGCAGCATCTCCACCCCCTCAGGATTAAACCAGAGGAGCGAGAGCGAGCAGATATTTCCACACGGTCTACGAATAACAGGGATCATGTAAGACGCAAAGGCACTTTAATATACGAGGAAAATGCATTTAAAAGCCAGGGTGTAGGGGGTTTTGAAGGCAGAAAACGCTGTGTCTTGTTGCTCTCAGTCACGTACGCTGAGAGGCTTGTGGGACAAAGAGCGTGACATACGGCTGTGTGCATCTATAGCAGATTAAACAAAGAAGCAGCCAGGTCAACCGACAGCACTCTCACATACACAATACACAGCCGCTCAGCTTCCAAATCTCATCTTTAATACAGCTCATTTATCCTTTTCTTTCTTTTTAAGAACATGTATTTTTGTCTCCCAGTGGTTAATTATACACGAATACATATGTAATGTGTATGTGTCTGACAATATGTAGGGCTGAGTGATTATTGTAATACTTCTAATATTATGGCATGCACACAATACACCAGTGGTTGCACGTTTGGAAATAAAACATCTACCAAATTCTCTGGCAACACAGTTCAAAATATATATTCTATTAAATGTGTAATCACATATATATAGAGCTGGAACAATGGTCATATGATAGGTTTTGTGATACACATCTCATTATTTAAACACAGACACAAAGCAATGGTAGTGGTACATAAAAAAAAAAAACAAACATTAAAGCTTTGGGCACCAAGATTTATTCATAGATGTATTGCATTAGAAAAATTATGAAATGGGAGATGATGGTAAGATTATGTTTGTAATTTTCATAAAACATATGCTGCTACTTAGTATTCTTTAAACATAGCCTCATTGTTAAATATTAATAATAATACCACATTGCTTGTAACAATTAATCCAGCATATATTGTTTGCAAATCACGTTGGACAGTTTTCATCAGTCCATTCTTGGGAATTTGTTTTAAATATATCTGTAGCTGTTTTGTCCAAATATTGCCCAAAAGAACTGAATCTACGATGTTTTGTCTGGACAGCACCTGTATTATTGTATTTATGCTGAATGGGTTCTCTTATTATTGTTATGCTTTTGTTAATTATTATTGTAATTTTTTATGACCCCCCCCACCTTGTTTGTGATTGATATTCTCACTCTGAGCACTCAGCTGCCTGCACCCCCTTTCTCATTGTTTTGTTTCTGATGCCTTCCTCTTTAGAGCCAGCTGAAGGGAAGCCCCTCTCTTGGAGACCCTCTCCCCCTCCGCCTCGGGCGCCACGAGTCCGTCCCAATGAAGGAGCCTGACGCCATCAAGCTCTTCATCGGCCAGATCCCCAGGAATCTGGAGGAGAAGGACCTGAAGCCCATTTTTGAGCAGTTCGGCAAGATCTATGAGCTGACGGTGATCAAGGACAAGTACACGGGCATGCACAAAGGTAACTCAGCAAGGACTGCACAACACTATTGAGCGGACAGTCTCAAGGGGAGAGGAGAGACAGGCCGTTAGGAGGGGATGAGTTCTCCACAGAGTAGCTATTTGCGTCATGAAATCGAATAAGTTTATAAATAAAGGCAAGCACGAGCTGGGTTGTTTTCAGCCAACCATTACCAAATCTGAGTATGAAAACTTTTGGGCTGTTATTCAGGTAAAATAATGTGTAGGACATAGCAGGACTTAATTTGAGACAGAGAAAGTTTGAATTTTGAATTTCAATTAAATATTACACACAAAAAACAATACTTTAAAACTTATTTTTAATCCTAATATCTATGAGAATGCTAGTTATTAGTTTAAGATTGTAGTTGATTTTTAAAGACCACAAATTATAGGCAAAATTCGCACATTAAGAGATCCGTTCCATTATTCCCTTCTGTTCTCCTACAACAGGATGTGCGTTCTTGACGTACTGTGCCAGAGAGTCTGCCTTGAAGGCTCAGAATGCATTGCATGAGCAGAAAACGTTGCCAGGGGTGAGTGGCTTCTTCTAATCCACTGAATTTTTATGTCACACCATTACCATCACAAGTTGCTTGTTTAAAGTGTCGGTAGATACTATATAATACACAGTCTAGAGTTGAATTTACAGCAAATAAGACACGCTGTGTGCTGTCAGGAACGGAGGGCTACGGAAAGCTTTGCCAACCTACCAGACTCTAATTAGGGATGTAGGAGGAGCATAATCCTTGAGAAGGCATGCGTGATGGTGGCACTCTCTCTGAAGTTGTTGATTAGCTAACTCACTTGACCATCTGCTCTCTCCACGCAATAATGAGCAACCTGGAAATGCAAAAAACCTTCAAACCATGCCCCCCCCCTCCCTTAAAGTCCTCCCATCCTTATGTTCTGTCTCAGCCCATATTCCCTTATTTTCATACCACCGGCTTCTGAAATATGGCAAAAAAAAGGTTTCCAAGCTTTTCAGATCATCGTGGATGGTCTTGGAGGGTCTCTGGGGTGTGGGGTTATGTCTTTAAGGAGTTCCGTGTTTATCTGCCACATCTGTAGCTTAGGATAGCTTAACACAGACAATTATTTCCATGCCCTTATTTTGGTCAAAGTAAAGTAACAGAATTTTCACTGACTTAAAGTACACTTTAGAATTCATTGTGCAGGGGCTGAAGCAACTCCCTATAGACCTCTGTTTTAAATGGGTTTTAAAGCAATAGATTTTCTGTAGTATTGTGGAGTATTCCGATAATAATACTGCAATCCCTCAGCTAGTGTCTGCTGCCCTCAGCTTTGTGTTCCAGTAGGTTAGGAGCAAGGCAGTGAAGGCAGTGACCAGGAGGACATTTGCCTTTCCCTTCAAATTGGATTTGAGCAAATGTAATCGGCCTGAGGGAGAAACGGAGTGGGAGAATGTCCGCTACACTATTTCGTGAACGATAAAGGAAGCGATTCGGTGCTGATTTGCATACATTGCACTGGCAGATGCCGTTAGCCTGCCTAGACTTACAGAGGGAGTGTAGTGGGGTCAGAGAAGTAGGGGATTACAAATGAACGCATTATGGAAAGCCAACTGTTTATACAGCACAGAGACTTATGCAGGGATGTAGATAGCTCCCTAGTGCTGATGGCTGATTTTCAGTTTTGTTTGGATGGATTTGTTTGATTGAAATGGACTGGTATTCAAATCTAGTTTTTACATTTGTGTTCATATGTTTTTATTGTGGGGTGATAGTCAATAGTATGTTATTTTTATATATATTACAGTTTTAGATGATGGTTTCATTTGCATTTACCTATGTTGCCTTTGTATACCATCAGAAAATATGTATTTGTGGTGGTACTTTTTGCTCTTACCCAGTTGGTACCATGATGGGTACATTTTCAGTAGCTATATTAATTGTAGAATTTTAAGTTGCTTAGATTTAAAAAATGATTTCAACTCATGGATTTGTTAAAATTAATTTTTGTTTTGTTTACACAGATTTATAATGAAATCTTTAGGCCTGTGACAGTAGGTTTTTTTTTTGTTTGTTTGTTTTTTGTTTGTTTTTTTTTTGTGGTCAATATACTGTTTCAAAAATAATCGCAAGACGATTTTATGTCACTGATATAAAGATAATTGTATGATGCAATGACCCCCCTCTAAAGGAGCTCTAGGTAGTATTTTTACCTTAAAAGTTCGGTTTCGAAATCATTGTGATTCCCCACTGACCTGTAATAGGGAGCACAGAGCCTCTGTCATTACTAATCTCAGCACAGCAGAAACTGCACTATGCAGATTTTGGAGGAGGGTACTTGATTTCAGGACAGTACTGAAAAAGTGAATTTCACTCCAACTGTAAGTTGAGGAAATGTCTACATAGTGAATGATAAATCAGTAACATAATTATAATGACAGGCCTTGAAATGTTAAAAATATGCATATATATATATGTATATATATATATATATATATATATATATATATATATATATATATATATATATATATATATATATATATATATATATATAAGAGGTTTCAAGCATGTAGAGCAGAAATTGTTAATGCTCTTCTTATTTTTAAACTGTTTCAAATATTGATCAAACAGAAACCAGATTTCTAGAAAAAAACACTATATATGGCATTTATTTAGAATTTTGTATTTTGTTACCAGAGCACCGTTGTGTAGTCTGCAATCTGCACATGACTTACACTGTGGTTAACCAAGGCTTTTTTGCTATTTTTCACTATTGCTAAATCAATATCTCCTGCACACGCTCCTGTAGAGGCCCTGTAGCTCCATTCAAAATCCTATTATTAGCATGACAGTAGTCTGACCTCTGAGACCTTTCAAAGAGGAGGCTCTCGGGTGCCCCCCCCCCATTCCCCTTGCCCTTTAAATCCTCTTTCTCAATCCCTCCAGCCTTCCATTTGTCCACCCTCATCACCTAAGCTTGCGAGACTGTCTCCAACACCCTTCCAGTCCGGCCTTCCATGCCAGTCCCCTTCCCCCTGCTACAATAAAAAACACATTATTAAGAACAACATCCCCCCCTACACTAAACAGCAGTCTCTCTCTCTTGCATACACACCCCAGCTGTGTGGCATTATTACTGGCTGACAGCACCTGCCTCTTGGAGTAGGCCTCATTCCCAGCCCCCACCCCCCACCTCTGCTCTGCCAGACATATAGAATCCCCATGACAATGTGCCTCCATGAAGGTTTTGGCCAGTGACTCAAACAGGGAGCGCAGGCTGAATGGTTAAAATCAAGAAATGCATGAGTCATCCATTCTTCATTGCTTTTTAATTCTCTCTCTCTCTCTCTCTCTCTCTCTCTCTCTCTCTCTCTCACACACACACTCGAAGATTTTCCAGGTAGTTTCTATTAGTCTGTTGTATATACATTGAAGCACTTTACCAACTGCCCTGGGACCATTTAGTAAAGAGCTCTGGGAATATAGGAAAGGTAGAAGGACAGAATACAGAGTGTGTGAGTGAGGGAGGGGTGGAACAGATGGTATAGTTGGAGTGGCACCTGGCCCTATGTTTAATTTCAGGTGAGAGGCACACAGGTTGTGGACAGAGAGCAGGAAGAAAACAGACAAAGAAAAGAGGAGGAGGGGCAAATCTCTTTCTTCTACTTGATTTTTTACAATTAATTTGACTTCCTAATTTTTATTTCCTCATGTCTTTTCTGCACCTTTTTGTTGACCTTTGTTGGAGATCTAACAACTGTTAGAAAACAACTTGTGCTTTACCCAAATTTTAAAAATCACCGCTCAACCCATTTATGCCTAACCTAAGGGTGAAGGTGAAGCACATTATATAATTTTAAAATAATCTGGACTTAAAAAAAAACTGTCACTGTGATGGTTTAATTTTGTATATTTAATTAAAACCGTTAAAAGTATTTACACTGTTTGTAACTTTAGTGGACAATAATGAACCTCTACTGTACCTGTACTATAATATGAAAAGGTAAAAGTGCAGTTTGATCAACATTAGAGAACGCTTTACTATATTTCAGTTATTGTTGCTAATCTGGGACCTGATTCTGATTTCCTTAATTATCTGATAAACCCTATCCATCTGGTGATACACATAATAATTCTGCAAGATGGTGAGCCACCTCAGGGTAATTGAAAGCCATAGCAGGTTGTCACTGTAAGAGAAGTCGTTCCAGTAGTGTGCTTTGTAGAATATTGAAGCTTTACAATGACGAAAATGTTTTCAAGTCCCCAGAAATGCTGGGTGTCCATGTGTAAACAGGATTATACAGATGAGGTATCACCCAGTAAGCTATCGTTTCGGTACTGTAGCTGGATTTGGGTTGCAGTTCAGCTCTGAAAGCGTAAGGCCCTTTCCCTGGATGGAGACTAAGTTGTAAAAATGTAGTTGATTCAGATGGGAAGTATTAGGCTTGGTATCAAACTGAGGAACGACAAGGTGGTAGAAAAAGCCAGATACATTTGGAGGAGGACACCTCATAGGTTGAGGGATGTTTTCAACAGCAGCGTGGCTAACGCTTATCAGAGCTTCCTCAGCACCATGTAGTTCCTTTCCTGCAATCATCTCCCAATCTGCCTATATTTTGTACGCAAGACAGTGCCAGTTTTCAAATTGGTAAAGCACATCATTAAAGCTGTTAACACTGAAGTAATGAAATGGCCAACTCAGTGTCCTGGTCTGAACCAGGTAGACGATTTCTGGAAGATCAATGGCGACTAACTGTGGGAAGAGTGGAACTATATCAAACCAGGGCAGTGTGGGAAAATGGTGATGTCCTGCAGGCAGAGGTGTGCTGAAGTCATTCAGAGCAGGGGCCTCCTCTATGCTTCCTAAAAATAGTTGAACATTTAACAAATGTTGGATTCATAAGGTACTTTTCTGCGACAGTAGTTACTGTTCTCTCATTTTGAACACAGACCTTATTTCACATTAGCATTTTTTCACTATAGTTAAAGCTTCATTAACATCCTTTCTCTTTATATTAGCGTATCTTTAAAATGGGCTTATAGTGGATTTCAAATGTAGGAAAATGAAATTTGTTCTGAAATTTTGAGCTCTACTTATATATATATTTTACCCCTTGCCTGTTCATTTCTTTTTTTCTCTTCCTTATTTTTCTTTTTTTTTTTTTTTTTTTCCTTTTCTCCTACCCACTCCTCCTGCTCCTCCTCCTCCTCCTTCTCCTTTTCTCTTATCCTCTGCTATCTCTGACTCCCTGGATCCAGTTGCCATCCCAACATGTTTGCTTAGCTTTATTCGTCACACTCTCAGGAACAACAAAAGCGGCATGTGGCATTTCCAACACTCACACACACACACACAATGATATAGTCATATTGTGTTAGACTGATGATATTCTCACCCTAATTTTAACCCTTTTGTTCTGGTGCTGTTGTTTTACTGGTTGCATCTCGGATCACTGCCAATTCAATGCATATAAATTAAGTGAATTCATCATAATTCACTGCAGTTTAATTAAATTTATTACAGTTTTATTCATTTCAAATATGCTCTACTGAAATGAAAAATAATAAAGTAATGCAACATTGTTTGTTTCCATGTTGCCCTCATGCTCGAGAATCTGAAAAAAAAAAAAAAAAATGTTATAAAAACATATGAACAGAGAAAGACTGAATACATGCAAATACAGTGGCATGTATATAGTCTAAGTTGACATTGTTTTCTTGCTTGATTATGTATTACATCTTTAAAGTATGATAACGGCATTCACTCTTCCTCTTATTTTAAACACGAGGATATATTTTGCTACTTTTTCTGCTTTAGATATTTAGCTAAACGTGAGATATTTGTTGCTTCTTTTTATAAAGGATTCCTTGTAATTCTTATTGGATTTTGGGCATTCTGCCAGGAAGTGTAGCTCTGTTTCAGTTTGAGTGTTCGCACTGCTGTCATCTTTTGTTTACCTGAAAATATCTTGCCTCGGCTGGTCTGTTTTGCCAGGCTGCGCTGACTGACTCTGTGCTTGTGATTTCCACTTTTAGAACCGTCAGTGTTGAGGCTCGTTACCACCATGTACTGCTTTGAGACGCGTAGCCTTGCATTTTACTTCACTTTTGCTCTTGTTGCCCAATAGTTGGTGCATGGAATTAGAAATAAATATTCTTTATGGCCTTTACAAGATAAGTTAGGGGGTAATCTACACTGAATTGTTTGGTGATATTTCCCGAAAACTGGGGCAGCAACAAGCTGCAGGTTACTAAGGCCAGCCTTCAAACTCTTTTTGTTGCAAATCCAGAACCTACCCCTTATAATACACCAGTAATCAGAACAATTGATTAATCACAATACAATCTGTAAAATAAAAAAATAAAAAAATAAAAACACAGATCAGCAGCTATCACAAACTCTGTTCCTGAAAAAGTTTTTTTTTTGTAAAATGTGTATACATATTTGTTTCTTTATTTAACTGACAAATGTAGAAAGAAAAGCTTTCCATTGTTATGATTGACAAGCCTGAGTTTATTTTGCTAAAGCTCATGTGTGTTTAAAAGGAGATTAAACCAGTACTTCAGTGTTTGTTTAGGGCTGTGTCAATCCATATTTTGATCCCAGGCCTATTGCTACATAGCTGTAATTGCGTTAAATTAGAAACATGTTACAGCTATTACACATATATTATCGCTGTCTAATTAAAAACATGTATCTACATTTTTGTGTTTACACTTGAACACTGCAGCTGTCCTTCACATCGTATGTCCTTCACATGCTTCAAAATAACTTGGAAAAAAATCTTTTTACGTTCATTTCCATTGAAAGATAAGAAGGTTGTTATTTTTGTGAGATGCATGTTTTAAATTGGACAGTGATTATATGTATACGTTGTGTATATAGCTTTGTTTGTTTTATTTGAACATTCATGGACAGGGACTGCACTTAGTCCATGACTATAACAATAGGGATGAAAATTTAATGCAGATGTAGCACAAACTGGGACTCTGATCCAATGTGTTTACTCCGAAATCTTACCTTGATACCCATTTAGCAAATGGCTAGTGATTCATTTGCATGGTGCACATTTTGAGATGTTACAGTAATGATTAACAAACAGTATATTGTTCGGCCCTATTAGGCAGAATGAATGGATTCTGCTTCCATTCGTAGATCAGAGTCCTATTTGCAAACTCCAGCAGAGCCATGGTTCTCATCAGCGTCTGTCCAACCAGCCTTGACTTAATTAACATTTAACAGCATTAGCATGCGCAGAGTTCAGTCTGCTCATAGACAGCTCTGCTAGGAAAATGGCAGTAAGGTCAGTGTAACAATTGAGTGTGTGTGTGTGTGTGTGTGTCTTTCTGTGTTTGTGTGTCTGTTTGAACATACACAAGCACTGAGATGGGTATATAGTCAAGAATGTATGACATGCTTTACTGGGGGAGGGAAAGGCAGGTGTTTTAATTGAAGGGGGGGTGGTGTGTGTGTGTGTGTGTGTGTGTGTGTGTGTGTGTGTGTGTGTGTGTTTGAGATAAGGGCAGGAACAGTAGTAGAGTGTTTAATCCTTTAGATTGATATTAAACATCATTAGTAGTGCTGCCTGGGGAAATAAATATGTAAACTTTTTTTGGGGGGTGGGGGGGAGGGGTCCATGTGCAATGAAGCTGTGTGTGTGTGTGTGTGTGTCAGCGTGTGAAATCATGTTACTGTTTGTCCTCGAGTGTGTTCAAAAAGAACCCACTTTAAATGTGTGGCTAAACAATTAATTATATATTGTCCTTTAGAATAATCAAAATGCTCTATTTAAACCCCTCTTTCTTATTCCCAAAATAAATATTATCTTGGGAAGAAATTCCTAACTGTCTGTGTATGTGAATGGGAAAATATTACAAAACTGTTTAGATCATTTCGATTGGTCCAGTCATCATGAAATTTTCGCTTGATGTAAGGGAATTAACAATTGTTCCAAATGGCAAAAAAAGGGATGGAATGGTAGCAATATATTACAAAATGATTATATATTTTTATGCACATTATAGCACTTCAGCATTATATAAGCGTATGCGTGTATATATAATACACAAGAAAATGTATGTGTTACACTACGAAAGCTGTAAGATTAAGTGTATGTTAGTGTCAGTATCTGTACTCACACTGAGACAAGATGAATCCATTCTTAGAATAAATGAGAGGTTGAAGGGTTAGAGAGCGAGGAATGAGGGAGTGAGGTGAAAGCAGGGATAATTAAAGAGAAATTGGAGGGATACATGAAAGAGGGAGAGGGGGAAGGGGGAAATGAGTGAATGAATGAATGAAAATTTGGCATAATGAACTATGGGTGGTGGGGGGAGGGATACTCTGTGTGTGTGCCTGTTTGTGTGTGTGTGTGTGTGAAAGAGAGAGAGTGAGTGTGTGTGATGGGGGGGGGGGGGTAGCTTTGGATGAGGGAGAACATCTATCAGCTTAAACTCAGACATCTGTTAGGGTGTGTGAGGGTGTGTGTGTGTGTGCGTGTGCGTAAGAGAGTGTGCACAGCCGTGCGTGTTCTTTGATGATTAAAGTCCGTAAACGTAGAACTAAATCAGATATAGACATGCGTGTAGGCTGACAGATTTATTTGCACCTTTAACAAATTTTAAAGGGAATTTTAAGGTTTCAACATATTCTGTAAAAATAATTCATAATTTTTAACTTAACTGTATTATGCCTTGTAAATTAATAAGTGTAAAAAAACAATAAGCTTATTTCAATCTAGTCTCAAAACAGTTCATAGAAACAGATCATTACAATCATTCATTCTATTTTATTTATGAATAAATAAAGCTGCATGTTGTAGTTCTACAATTTTATTTATATATATATATATATATATATATGGTCTGTTAGTGTGTGTTTCGCTGGTACAAGTGGATGAGACACAGTGCTGCTAACCCAGTGCTGCTGGAGTGTGTTAAACATTGTGCCACACAAAACTTGTTGGTCCCACTTGTACATGTAAAGTTACAGATAGCAGCTCATATTTGTTAATAATCCTGTAGTCCTTCATCAGTGGTCACAGGTAGTTACCCACAGGATTCTGGTGGCTGGTTATTTTTGGTTGATAAACCTTAGGGGGAGTTTGGATTTATGTTGCAACTTGTCTTCATTGATTACCGCACTGAAAATGCTGTTATTAAAGCTTAAATGTTAAACTTGCCAAAGCAATTAGCATTTGGGACCAAACTAGCATTAATAATTCTCTTTGCTAGGTGTAAAGCTGGAAACGTACTGTCTCCGGTTATCACGTGATTAGGTTATTAATCACATGCTTCTGTAGGAGTGGCCTTCTGTGACTTTAGATTGATAGGTGAGATGTACTCTATTTATTTTCTTGAACATATCACTTATGCCAAGATCCTGCCCAGTGCTCGTTTGTCAGAGATGGTGCACTTCAACCAATAT
The DNA here is from genome assembly GCF_029633855.1 of Hoplias malabaricus. Lineage (NCBI taxonomy): Eukaryota > Metazoa > Chordata > Actinopteri > Characiformes > Erythrinidae > Hoplias > Hoplias malabaricus. The sequence goes on along the minus strand of NC_089805.1, from coordinate 18,037,627 downwards.
GTCCGTGATCTATAATACATAATATCCAGGGAATGATGAAAAGGCTGTGGACCTGAAGCCTGACTTTCTCCTTTAAATGTATATGAAGCTGTTCTAAAATAGGTTTTAGCCTATATGCTATAAGTGTAAATAGCGACACATAAGATTTTAGTCACCGGTTTTAACAAATGTAAATCAGATAAACTACATAGTGTCAATGATTCACTTTACTTGTTAAATTTTAAACAAGCTTTAAAAAAACATAGGCAAAAAATAGACAACAGGCTATTAGCTCTGCTGTTGTTGCCACTTAAAAATCACTATATTGTTCTTCTTCTTCTTCAGTATCCCTCAAATAATACACCCTGAACTGTTTAACAAGGTATCAGCAGTGAGAGGTGTGCTATGTACTTTTGGAGTGTTTCAGATTTGTCCTCTTTCTGTTGTTTCTGCTCTTTTCATATGAAAAATGGCAGTCCTGTATTGTCAAAATAGATAAATGCTATAAGTAGTTTGTTGTTATTATTAAAGCTTATTTCCTATGTCTAATCTGATACTGAAAATATTTATTCCCTCATGTTTTGCAGAAAATCATGGTGTTAAAATTTTTTGTTACAGATGAAAACAGGAACTTTTGTTTCCAGCACACATATACATCATAGTCAGTGTTAGAACTAATGCCTTAGGTGGTAAAAGGAAATATGAGGGTTTTTCAAAATTCATAAAATGAGTGTGGGTCAATCCCATGATGTAGATGAGGAAATACTAGCATAATACATTTTACATACATTTTTTACACTATACATGTTAACAGTATGTGCTTAATAAATATGTACATAAAAATTATTTCAAATGTTTTTATTTATTTTGGGGGAGATTTGAATGTCTCTCATTGTGTAGTTTTTGAGGGATGTTAAAACTAACCCTGTTGTGTTAAGGCTGTACTTTAGCTTGGCTATTTTCACATGATTTTCTAATCTGAAATGTTATTGAACACCTTAAATATTGTTGCTGGTCTGTGGTGGTATTAAGTGGGTACAGCTCATCAGGTATTTGAATTGCTTCAAAATCACAGCGTTTAATTTCATGGTGTTCAACAAGGGGTAAGTGACATTAATGCTCTTGAGTTAGGAGATCTCTGCCATGTCCTCTTTTTTGTTTTCTCTTTAAGAGCTAATGATTATCTGTGATTGACACATTTTGGGAAAGCCTAATTGATTTTGGCTTATTGATTGGCAGTAAAGTGCCATTTGGGATTTTGTAGTTTGTGAAGGGAGTGCAAGGTGTTCCAGAAAGTGCAGTTCACTTCAAGGCTTTGTCACAAACTGCACAATATATCACACAGGCCTTAAGATTTGAGTGTAGTCTGTTTGGTTTGTGTCTGGCATTTCCTGTTATTGCTTCTCTGTATTTACTAAATATTTTTTTTAAAGAAATTTCTGCTCTGGTCTTCAGTTTTTCTCATTCAGTTTTCTATGAACATATGTTATCAGCAACTTAGTCTGCATCATTTTATATTGATTTATCAACACATTTGTATTTGTATAGCCCAAACGAAGTGCTGGATTTTACTGATACTGATACTGATACATATTTTCCAAAGGTATCACATTATGAGATGCTATTTCAGTTGGTGTTAAAAGCAACATTCATCGTTTTTATCAAAACCACATTTTTTCTTTTAATAAAATTCAGATGTTCCCTCTCCATTTGCTTGCTCTCCAGTCTGTTTGTGCTGAAAACCGATAATGTGCTTAGAAAGACCTAGTGTCAGTAAATGAGTAAAGAAGCAATGTGGTTCAGGTTTACTCTCTCTCTTCTCATGGCACAAAATGGCTGAGAGAGCCCTCCAAACATAGAAAATCATAAGAAGAAATGAGGATATTGCTTTATTCCAGCTCCATAAGTGGGTACCATTGACTTATTTTGCTGTTTCAGATTACTTAAAGTAGAACTGACTCCAGATTTGGGACAATGTTAACTGCATGAAAGTAAACACAGACCAAAAGGGCTACAAAACTAAACAACTTGAATTACAAATGAGTTTCCATGGCTATTATTCACTAACAGTCTATAATATCTTAGAGACAAGTTTAACATACAAGCAGTCCCTTTTCTCCTCTAAAATACTGTTCCACCTTAAAAGACGTAGAGCTTCTGAACATAAACAAATCAGAGAGAACTGTGGTTCCCTACAGTTGTAGACGTTCCCTTTAAAGTTAATGAGCTTGACTTGTCCTAGGACCAGTAATAACTTTTAAAACAATTTCATCCAAACCTTCTTTTCTGCCTGTATTTAAACTGCTTCAACCCTGGTCCCATAGTTGGAAAATGATGCCAGCACAGTCTGAGTCCAAGGGAGCATAACTGGCCTTGTTTTCTTGGTGGGAAGGCTGGCCCTTTCTCTCCCCACATTCCTCAGAAAGATGCTATCCAGTGCATTCATCTGTCAGTTTTTGTAACAGAATTAGAGTCAGTGTTGAACTGTCAACACACAGCTGTTTGAAAAGCTGTGATGGGGATTTAAATTCTAGAAGGGGCTTTTAACATACTTTATGCTCCCATCATGTAATGGTAGTATACCTAGCTTACTGGTTGAACTAAGATTAAATTAAATAATGGAGAACAAATGGACAACAGCACAGACAATATTGATCAGTCAGTACTATGCTTGTGTTTGTGCGTGACTAAAAGACAAAACTGTGTATTTCCTTTATTTGCTTCTCTTTTAAGGTTGAGTTGTTTAATGGATTCAAGTCAATTAAATAAACAAAAGAACTGTGTGTAGCCAGTCTCTCAAGGTGTTTTTCTTTTCTTTTCTTTTACTATGTTATTATTTTTTGTCTTTGTGAAGAAGGCAGCAATAAAATGAGTAATGTACGCAGAGAGAACAAGTATTGGAGAGAGAGAGAGAGAGAGAGAGACATTGGGGGTGGGGTGGCAGGTTGATTATGGTCGCGGGTCCTGTTGCCAGGAGACGGCTGGGACGAGAGATGCTGGGTTGCTAGGGAACGGGAGCGATGCAATGCGTGGCAATTGAGTGGAGGGAGAAGAGTGAGAGTGGGAATTAGTCTTTGTGTAGAGACACACACACACACTTCACACATGGACACTAACAGGTTTATATATGTGAAAATATATATGGCTATGCACTGGCCATGGGAACAGTTATTATATATAATCACATCACTGAAATAGTGTGTTGGAAATTCTCCAGTGTGTATTCTAAATCCTTGTTCTTTCCAGCAAGTGCTGTACACTAGAAAAGAGAAACGACATTATTATGTTTTAAAATCTGACTCTCACTGCGTTAGCAGAAGGGACACACACCAGTACATGTCCAGATGTTTCTATTAGTCACAATATATATAATTTGAAATTGGCTTTATGAAGTCTTAAACCAACAATCAGTTTAAACTAGCATGAATAAAATAAAATACAATACTGACTGACTGTTAGCACAATGAGCTATGAATAATTATGATAATATGACATTTACCTATAGATGCATTCATATACCGTTTTCAGGTTCAGCGCATTCACATGCTGGCCTCAGTGGTTACCTCATAAAATTGCAGAATGTATTTAGGAGCATCCCTAGTTTTCACTGTTGAATTTCTTCATATGTGTTACATGTGGCTGTTGTTATTGTGGCTGTGGCTGTAGTTATTGTAGAGGTGTGCTTTCATTTAAAGGGTTCTTTTTCTGTATTCATTTCTAATGGAAATATTTGATGTCTGTAAACACTATTATAGTCTCAGTCCAAAGAGTGCATGTACAGTGACAAATTTGCCAAGACATTTGCTTTATTAAAATACTGTGTTGTGAAAAACAATGCTTTTTTATCCATTTTTTAATGGATGTAAAAAAAATGAATTAGGACTGGTTTTGGAACATAGAAGTTTGGAGAATGTTATAAGTGGATTTAGGGTGGACATACATAAGAAAATAGATGCAGTTGCCCCTGGCTTGCTCATAGGAGGCTTGGACCCGGATCTCTGTAAAGCTGCTTTGTGACGACTTTTTGTTGTGAAAAGCGCTATATAAATAAAATTTGATTGATTGATTGATTGATGCAGTCTCTTGACACCCCGTTAATTTCATTTCAGTGGTGTGTCATTTCCTGTGTGGGTTAAGGCTTGGGGAGAAATATCCAATTGTCATTGCTTCCTTACTAATACAGTGATAGCAATTTAAAAAGATTTTCTATAAATGAATGTCCAGGACAGGGTTTATACCCAAGAAGACCCAGATCATCTGGCATTAAGTTTGAATGTTGAATGCTGTGGTTTAGGTTGTCATTTTGTTGTGGTTTATGTCATATATAAGCTAGATATTCTCATTTAGGACATAGTAATGTGTAAAATAGGATATCATTAAAACTCCAGTTCTTGTGATTTAGAAATGGCACTCTTTAAAACAAAGATTCTGATAAATAAAAATGTATCAATTTTTTAACCGTGCTGTATATAGTCCTACGTGACCTACATCTATTAGAGATGAGAGCATAAAGTGTGTCACAATTTATTATTTGCAATAATATCATGCCATCATTTTTAAAACAAATAAAAAAAACCCTCAATATTGCAATATCATACCGCGACCCTGAAATGGAGAAGCGGAAAAGAAAATGTATGTATGTATGTATCGCAATATCATGATATTCTAACATGTTTACCAAACAATGTCCTGCAATTAGCCGTAATATGGCATACATTCTTTACATTAGTCGTTTAGGCACAGTGAAGTACAGCGGAAAGTGGCTCTGAATGATTGAAATTACATTTGTAGTAAAATAAAACTTTTTAATAATTAAAATCATTTAATACATTTAATATATATTACATATATTTAATCTAATTTATATTAATATTACTTTTTTTGTTGCAATAGTGTGTTCTTGAAATAATTAAAAGTATTATTTATTTTTTCATCATATCGCCAAGGATATCATTGTCATGAAAATATCGTAAATTATCATGATATTATTTTAGGGGCATATCGCCCACCCCTACTATGGAGGTCAAAGGTGTGTGCGTGTGCATGTGTATGTCCTATGTAGATAAAGCAGTGTGGGGGTAGGAGTGGGTCGGGATGTGATTTGATTGAATAATCTATGGATTTAATATCCCATAATCCCAGTGAAATCCCCGCTGCCGCAGGACACACGAGGGATTAAGAGTGTGTTTGTGAGTGTGTGTCTTTATGATTTGTGTTGGTGAATATGGCAGAGTGTGTACGAGTGGCAGCCGGAAGAGGTCTGTTAATGTTCCACACCCACACAGTCTCCACCTCCAGTTTTGTGTGAGAGTGTTTGCTTGATTATTGGAGCCAACAGGTTTTTACACAGAGAGATACTCTCTCTCTCTCTCTCTCTCTCTCTCTCTCTCTTTCTTCTTTCCCTCTCTGCTTTGCTCTTTCCTATTTTCTCTTTCCTTCCTCCTTCCCTTTTTCTGTCTTTGTTCCTCACTCATTTTCTTCCCCTCCACCAAAAATCTTTTCATCCTCTACACAAACACCCATCCAATTTTCTCTCTTCTACTCGTCTTTCACCTTTTCTCCCGTTTCTTTTCTCTATCTATCTATCTATCTATCTATCTATCTATCTATCTATCTATCTATCTATCTATTTATCTATCTATCTATCTATCTATATGTCCGTCTGTCTATCTCTCCCTCTCTGTCCCTCCCTCAGTTGTCCCAGGCAACCTTGTTTACCTGCTGGAGAGCTCGGCTCTGTGTTGTCATGGCGACGGCAGCCTGGTTGCCGTGCCGACCTGAAGTGGCAGTGCCATGACGCTCTTTCTCTCCCTTTCCTTGCTTTCGTACTCATCCCTTTGTACCCTCTTTTACTCCTCTGTCTCTCCCCCCCTTTTTTTTCCTTTTCCCTCTCAACCCCTCCATCCCTCCCTCCTCCTCTCTTCATCATTTCGGAAGCTCATTGCTGGCACAAAAGAGCCAAAGCAACTCTCCCAAATTAGCCATGAATTTCATATGAAAGCTCACGCTAAATCAAAAGGACTTAAATTGGCTTTAAATAGAGACGTTTGCTGCAGATATACAACGGGAGAGATGGTTTTATTTTATTGTGTTTTATCTGCAGCGACCCGCAGATCCATAAGCTCATGTTTTATCTGCGTGAGAAAAGCTCATTTCACATTATATCAAGAATAAAAAAAAGAAGAAATAGCAGTGGCTTTATAGTAGCAACAATGAAACGTTACAAAGGCTCAGGCTGATGGCTCGGCTCTAGGAGAAGCCTTTTGTAAGCCACGGTGCTCAGCTTGAAATGAAAAGTAATTTCTATCCACGTGACCGGCCATTTAACCAGCGGACTGGAGCCAGAATGATGCGGCAGTATTGCAACCAAAGAGACAAGCAGAAAAACAGCGCTTAATATGCCTGGACTTGCTGCAAGAATAGGCTTCTCTTTCCACTCAGAAGAGAGTACTACTGTCAGAGCCGAGGTTAAAGTTGCTCCAGCCGTAGCTGCAGCTGCTGACATTAAAGGCCGCGGACCCCCATCAGAAGTGACCCTGAGGCAAACCCACCAGGGTGTGGTGAAATGTTACAGTGCCGCAAATGACTGAAGTAATCAATGCGACATCCTTCATTAGTCACAGTGATAAACAGCCCTCTGGGTATTTGACCCAAGTGTGTGTGTGTGTGTGTGTGTGTGTGTGTGTTATTTAAGGGGTAATTGTATAGGGGTTCTGCTCATGTGCAGAAAAAAATATATATTTTTGAGATCCATTCATTCTGTGAATGAATGATCAAAGTTAATAGTTCACAAATCACCTCCCTTATTAATATATTATTTTTCAAACTAAGCATTTGTTACCTTAGACAACCTCTTCTCTTATGTTGACCATTTCTAGTGTTTCTAGTCTCTACTTCCTTCTATGTTTCTCATTTCCTCTCTTCCACTGTTTCTGATCTTGTCTTTTTGTCCTATCTCTACTTCTCATCTGTTGTCATTTTCAATATCGTCTTTCTCTTTTTTTTTCAAAGCCAAAACGAGCAAAAGAGGCCTTATTATGTGAACATTTCACTTTTCAGTCCATGTGCACTATATATCAACACTGTTCCTTTTTTTTTCTATGTCTATTCAGAAGCCAAAAATGAAAATGTAGGAATGTAATGAGAAAGTCAGATTTGTAAGCATGCCTTACAGCTATAAGGTTATCTGCCCTCTCACTGCTCCTCATTCTTTTCCATCGCTGTACCTCTCCACCTCTCATGGCTCTTTTACGCCACTCTTTGCGAGCTCTGAATCTCTCACCATTTTAATCTGGCGAAGGGCTGTAAGCCAGATTAGCAGGCGAGCGTGCTTAATCCCATCACTCCTCTAATCTCGCGTGCATTTTCCCAGTGTCATCTGAACAAAAGTGAGGTAGAGAGAGAGAGATTAGCTCAGAGTGAGGGAGTGAGAGAATCCAAAAATGATCCATGAGGTCTGTGAGAAAGCAGAAGTTGGGGCCTACAAACAGACAGACAGATGAAGATGCCAGGAGTGATTGAGAAGTTAGGGGTTGCACTTTGGAACAAGAACACAGAGACAGATGGACGTATCAAAAGATGAGAGCATCATCCCATATATATATATATATATATATATATATATATATCTTACAAGGGTTTATTCTTGTACTGCAGAACAAACACATGAATATTCACAAACACACACACACACCCAGTGGGGGATTATGACATTTGAACTGTGAGTATGTGTTTGTGTGTGTTCCAGATGAACCGGCCCATTCAGGTGAAGCCAGCAGACAGCGAAGGCCGCGGAGGTAAGATACAGAGAAAAAAATAAACTACGTCATCTATATCACGTTAAGCTTTGTGACAGGTGCTCTCAAACAGAGATTATGAACATTCTGCGATTTATAAAGATTCAAATAAGAATCTTAGATTTCCACTTACCAAATTCCACAAAGCTGAACGTCCAGAGCAGTCAAATGAGCGAAATAATTTAATGCATATTTTCCAGGCAATTCATACTTAAATAATCCATTTTCACTGTAGAAATGCTGTGTTTTTTGGACATATTATCCTACTTTTCATATAGCTTTGACCTGCTGTATAAGAAGTGCACCTTAATTCATTTTAAGAAAGATCTGAATGCTCCATAAATAAAATCTGTAAATAAATTTTGAAAAATTGATAGTTAATAGTTAATATTAAATTTACATTGTGTGACATTTTTTTAAATAAGAATATATTAATTGGTTATTAAAGAAGTTTTAACTTTTGAATGAGAATGCATAGGTCATTGCTGTAATAGTTTCACTTATTCTAACAGTCAATTTGTAACACACATTTCATTTTGAAAACATTTTACACACAAGCACACACACACACACACACACACACACACACACACACTACCTCTTCTATTAAATTACGATGGATGCTGCACTCTAGTGGACAAAACCGAAAAGGCAGCTTTAAAAAATTATAAAAAAAGCAACATTGTGTGTTATATATCGATGCACAACAATACATTTATTAAATTCATTTTTCTAGATTTAATCTAAAAAACATTCTCTCAACCTCCAGACAGAAAGCTGTTTGTGGGAATGCTGGGAAAGCAGCAGTCGGACGCTGATGTGCGGAAGATGTTTGAGCCTTTCGGAAGCATAGAGGAGTGCACTGTGCTTCGAGGGCCAGATGGAGTCAGCAAAGGTCAGCAAGCATGCAGTTCATACAAAATAACCCACATTCCACACTGACTTATGCTATTGTTCTGGTGAGATTACAATCATAATGATATTTTAATATGAATGGATCACACAACGGATATTGCACAGCAGTGCTAGCAGAGTTGCCTGTCACTACTGTTCCGAGAACAGCCCACCAACCAAAAATATCCATCCCAGATTTTTCACTCCTCTGAGGGATCCTTTAGATTGTGTCGTGGAGTTGAATACGGTGCGTCACTCAACACCTGAGCTTAGACACGTCCTTGAATGACTCATCTGATTTATGCCGTAAATTGCATTACTAAATGCTTCCTCTGGCAGCACTATTCTAGATAAAAACCCGCAAAAAAAAAGAAAAACAACTTCTACCACAGGATATGACGGAGCATTTACCCACATGTTTATTACACAGGATTAAATAAAACCTGTTGTAATATTTAATGCTTGGTTTACAATAGGTATAAGGCTTTTTCCTAAAAACGGAAGTTGTCACTCCGGAAAAATGCCTGAAAAGGTACAGTAAAGGTGCAGTAAAATTAATGAAGTGTTCATATCCTTCACAGTTGCAAAGGCATCACCTTAATCCATAGTTCTCAAACCTTATTCTCTAAGAGTCCACATTAGTGCTAGGAATTGGGATTGAGTGAAAACGTGGCCCGTGTGGAGAGATTCTCACGACCATTGTGAGAACCTTGGTTCTCTTCTGGAGAAAAACAAATGTGTCATAGAATATTAATTGGAAATATCAGCCAAATCTAAACAGCATGTCTGTACTGATAATGTTTTATAGCAATTATCTACCAAAACTCTTTCTGCATGCCTAATTCATGCTGAATTCAAATTAGTCTCATGCTATTAGCTTGCTGCTGGCTATTAGCTCACATAAATAAGCTCTATGCATGGGCAGTGGTTAATGGTTTTGATTGATAAGTGTGCAGAGGGTAATTAGACGTGCTGTGCTCAGTGCGAGTGTGTGACAGGGACGGATGATGCGCTCACTGTGGTAAATCATTAAAAGACTCCTCTTGTGGTATGCGGCTGTATGTAGGTCATAGGGAAGGTGTGGCTTCAGTTTGATGACACTTTGAGCAAATTATTTGAATGTGGATGTTGTTGAATGGATGGATTGTGTTTGAATGTGCAGGCATTGTGGTTTGATGGAGTTCTGTGATTTCTTAACTCAACAGAGACATGAAAAAGAAATGCTGTATTTTTTGTATTATGCATTAGTGTGGGAGAGAGTTCTGAAGAGTTGAAGACCTTACATTGACAGATTGGTTTTTTCTTTGGCTGAGTGAACATATTAGATCTAAGATTTTTCATATTACACACGTATACAGGCGACTTATTTTTATGAATGTGAACTGTCAATATAACCAAATCCAACCAAGTTTGGACAACAAATAGTACGTAATATTTCTAGCTTAAAATGACAGCTTTAAAATCGTTGTGATGCTTCACTGACCTGTAATAGGGGGTATAGAGCCTCTGTCACTGCTACTCGGGGCTCAGCACTGCAGAAACTGCGCTAAACATAGGACAAGGGTAGGAAAAATTTATGACACAAGGGGGAGCCCCAGGAGCAAAAAACCCAATTCTTACATGGTGTTTCTTTAATGAGGCTGGTAATGTAAACGCCACTCAAATCTGTTTCAAAAAGATCTAATGTGACGACAAAAAGATGTGTTACATTAAGTAGCAAAATTACATTTGGGGCACTTAAGCCTGGTAATGTGAACATAGCCTTCCACCGGCATTGGTCCTAGATTGGATAAGTATCTGATTAGTGAGCATGCAACATGAATGTGAATGGTCATGTTTGGTGAAATGTTGGATTTCATTAGTCTACATACGCTTAGTACTGTGGTCATCTGCCAGCACTGGTAGCGTCACATAGGCTGTGTCACAAATGTCTCCTTTCTTTCTACATATTGCACTCCAAGGGGGAATGAAATGACGGGTTCTGCACTGAAATAATTCACTCAGTGTTAGAAAAGGAGCCATGCAGGTGATAGTTGAATATGAATGTATTTGTTAAACATATTGTGCAGTACCAGGGTTTGGGACCCATTTGGAACAGAGCTGAATAGATATATCAACATATACATTTAAGGCATTTATCAGGAGCAGCTGACCATAGTGCTTTGTATCAATGTGCGCATCCATCACCTTTCAGTGACTGGATTGTTAGCATTACAAACAGATACAGGTCACTTACAGTTAACGTAAACAATCCAGATCTGATCAAAAAATCTGAAATGATTAATGAGAATGTAATTATAATGTGAACATAGCCCAAGCTGTTTCTCTAATACTACATGTGCAAGACACAAGCTGAAGGAAAACAGCATTTATTTGTGACAACGTTGAGACTATAATTTAGAAAATAAAACCTTAACCTTAAGTATGACTTGTATTGTTTAGTTCACACAGCTGTAAACTGACTAGAGGGCATCAAGGCTCTGACTAATACAGACAATTTAGCATTTAAGCAGCAGTGACCTTTTTATATTTATTAGAATACTCACCAAGTATTTAATCCCCCTGAGATACATACAGAAATGCTTTCCATCTCACTGATCTAATCATAAATCAAACAGTGGTTGATATCACTGTTAATTTTATGCATCTGCATTAAATTAAATGGGGATTAAAGGAGAATTTCATAATGAGCAAAAAAGTTGCTCATTATTCAGTCATTGATATGTTACGAATACGATTTTTCTGATTTGAAATGGTTCATTGTAAAGAAAATGACCAACTCAAATTTCTTTTCTATGAGCATGACCTTTGTTGGTTGGTTGGACCCGGTTGCAGTAGAGAGAATGAGACACTGTCAGACTGCAATAAGTTGTTGTATGTTGTGACTTGTGTGTTGCAGGTTGTGCGTTTGTGAAATATCAGAGCAACGCAGAGGCTCAAGCAGCAATCAGTGCGCTACACGGCAGTCGCACACTACCGGTCAGTCTTTGTTTCTCTCTCTCTCTCTCTCTCTCTTACATACACACACACACACACACATTAATTCACATTTTTTTCTTTACTTTTTTCTACACAGATTGATCTGAATTATGAACACATACTTTGTATCTCCACTCCCTGTCCATTTTATCAGCTCCACTGACCATACGGGAGCACTTTGTAGTTCTACAATTATAGGCTGTAGTCCTGCTTCACTGCATACTATATTATCCCCCTTTCACCCTGCTCTTCAATGGTCAAGGCCCACACAGGACCACCACAGAGCAGCTATGATTTGGATTCTCAGTGCTGCAGTGACGCTGATGTCATAGTGGTGTGTAAGTATGTGTTGTGCTGGTGCAAGTGGATCAGACACAGCAGTGCTGCTAGAGATTTAAAATATCTCAGTGTCACTGTGGGACTGAGAATAGTCCTTTGTCCACTGATAAAGAACTAGTGGATGGTCAACACAAACTGTGCAGCAACAGTTGAGCTACTGTCTCTTACTTTACATCTACGAGGTGGACCTATGAAGTAGGTGTGTCTAACAGTGGACAATGAGTGGACACGACACCACACACAGTAACACCACCAGCATATCAGTAGCACTGCAGTGCTGAGAATGATCCACTACCCAAATCATACCTGCTCTGTGGTGGTCCTGTGGGGGCCCTGATCATTGAAAAACGGTGAAATGGGGATAGGAAAGTGTGCAGAGAAACAGGTGGACTACAGTGTGTAATTGTAGAACTACAAAGTGCTCCTGTATGGTCAGTGGAGCTGATAAAATGGACAATGAATTTAAATACAAGGTAGGTGTGTCACACTTCAGTGATAGTTCAGTGTATATAGCGACTTAACACAACTTAAGTCCTTCCAGGCATTTTTACTCAGAGCAGTAAAACAGAAAAGCAAAAAGAGTGTAGAAGGAAATGAAACAATAAAACAAGATGCTGTGTTTTCACAGAAAACACAGAAGTAAAATTAGCTTGCAGCAAAACTGCAGCAGGAACATTGGTTTATTTCAACGCCTCACTAAACAAATAGGTTTAAATACTGATTCAAACAGTTCTGTATAATTCAGGATGCCTCCCACAGTCACACCTACAAACATACTGTAACAGAGTGGAACAGTCACAATAACACCCTGCCCAGCACACATTTATAGAATGGATGTTTTGTGTTTGCTTCACCCCCGTCATATTTCCTCTCAGCCTTCAGTAGCACAATGCTTTGATGCTGAAGACTTTTCTTTCTCTCTCCCTTCTTTGCTCAGGGGGCTTCCTCTAGCCTGGTGGTGAAGTTTGCAGACACAGAGAAGGAGAGAGGGATCAGGCGCATGCAGCAAGTCGCCTCGCAGCTGGGCGTCATTAGCCCCATGAGCCTTCATCTTGGGGCCTATAATGCTTACACACAGGCAGTGAGTACTAACCTCTAAGATAAAGAATGTTAAAAGGAATCCCAGCTGATAAGACTTGTAAGCCTTAATATGATGGAATGACCCTAAATTATTAAGACACATTGTTAAAAACACAAAAAATTGTTTATTTAGTTGAAAAGATAAAGTCATTATTCAACAATATTCGCAGCCGTTATTTCAGACGCGCAATGGCTTTTGGGTGGATGACGTCAATTGGTTGCACAGTGCTAAACATGAAAGCAGTGAACAATATCTTGAAGAAAATCATGCCACATTGTGTTGCTGTTGTATGTCATTTCCAGTTGAAGGGCGCAGGAAAGACTGATAACAGTCTTTAATCTTTTTTTATCTTTGGGAACACTGTATAGAAAAAGTGAGTACTGAACACAGCTCCAAAAGCCCTGTGGCCCTGCTCTTCACTTCTGCACTTCATTCCGGGGGCATTTTATTCATTCAGTATATATATATATATATATATATTCAGTATATCTCCACTGTGAGAGAGACTGAACTGATTCTGCTGGTGTTAAGTGTAGACTAAAACTAAATTTACCAGGAGTGAATTGGCGAGAACACAAATGCCAAAGATAAGACGCCCTAAATTCCCAGAATATTGAGTGAAGACCATGCAAAGCATCGTGAACATATACCGATTCTCTCCCAGTGTTTAGCCTTATTAATGGTCCCTGAAAGTGAAAGTGTAGCTTGAGTGGTCATTGAAAAATCTGACTGAACAACTCCTGACAGACGGAAACCGGAGCAAACCCACACAGACACAGGGAGAACACTCCAAACTCCTCACAGACAGTCACCTGGAGCTGTGTGACTGCCACACTACCTGCTGCACCTCCATGATGCCCTCATCATTATTTTGACTCCTCATATTGTGGGTTGTTGTCAGTGTTTTCCTAAATGCTGCATTCTGGTTGAAACTGAAAAGGCTGAACAGTAGTCCTGTATGTTCCAGAGTGAAGGTCCACTACCACTGCAACCATTTGACGTCAGTATTCAGAGTGCGCCTCAACAACAACCTAGACATAGTGGGATTTTTACAAAAAAAAAAACAAAATAAATAAACGTACATACAGTCACTGAGATATTTACTACAGTAGTGAGAAATCAAATCTAATAGTTAGCATCTACCTTTTGAGTATTAATTCACATGTTTACAGTCAAGGCAGTAAAAGCATACTTGAAGATTCATATTAAGAATTTGGAGATGTAGTCTATGTTAATCCCGTACATACTAATGGAGTGCTTTAATTAGGGATGTAGCTATATGGGCTGAAATTCTGTGTTGTTGTCAATACATGTAGATATATACCGATACCGATTTCTATATCCACGTTAATAAAATACAGAAAAATGACATAACTAGGATAAACATTATAGGCAAAAGTAACATAACATAGCTTTCAAACAACTGTATGCACATTATAAAATGTAAGGTGTCTTTCTTGTTTTACCCATGTTTGATTAGCTAACTGGTCCTTACAGAGACTGGTCACATCCCTGAACACTTTTTTATATACTAAAATAAGTTAATTAAGATAACAGGTCTACTCAGACTAATACAAATAATAGTAATAAATAAATGGATATGATTAAACACAAAGGACTACAGCAGTGTAGATATTCAGCAGCACATTAATAAAGAAATGAGTGCTTCAGCACTCCCTTTGTGCTTCCTAACACTGTCAGAGGTAGAAGGATCTGAGCCAAACAATTTTTTCTACACTTTCATGCTTTTTTTTAAGAACATGAGCATCACCCAGCTTTCTTCCAGCATAAAATAAATGTGTCAGAAATTATCTATCTGTTTTAAATAGGGGCAAAATCAAAGCATCAGAATGATGCAGATAATCTTTAAAAAAGCAATTGTCTGCCTAGAAAATTCAGATCTCATCCTGCATCTCTAACTGTAATAACTAGTCAAAAAAAGAGACTTGGAACTAGGCCTTATATTTGTGGACTATAAATATCAAAGTGAATTCCTCTGCTGTAATGATATCTAACTAGTTTAGAAGGCCTACAGTAATGTGTTTCTCACTAAGGTGGTTTGAATTACTGTCAGTTCATTTTTATACTGGAGGTAAATCTAAAGTATGAAGCCTTCAGTACAGCTCCCAAGGTTCTGTATCTACTCAGATGGACAAACAGAATCCTGGTTGGGTAATTTCCACAGACGTTTGATTATTACTACATGGACTGTTGGATACCTAGTAATTAGTTAGCAGTTAAATCCCTTACATCCAGATGAGCTATTTAGATTTGAGATTAGTGCTTTAACCTTAAATGACTATATGCCCATGTAGCTAAGTGCACTTAATAATACTATAATATTATACAATACTATAATTTAGTAGAACTAGAAAAAAAAGTGTCTTTCGTACGATAACTTTGCTTCTCTTCTGGCCTTCCTCCTTTAGCTTGTCCAGCAGCAGGCTTTGGTGGCTCAGTCTGCATACCTGTCTCCTGTGGCAACAGTTGCGGCAGTGCAAATGCAGCAGCTGGCTGCTCTCAACCCCAGCAGCATCATAGCCACACCAATCGCGTCAATCACCCCTTCCTCAGGTGCCCCATGCCGCATATAACAACTTAGAATGCATGAGACTCATTTTGGTTTTAAAAGAAACCTCCAGTCATATCAATTCTACAGACCATGTTTGTTCTCATAAATTCTGGATATGTTTTTCTCCTTCAAGGTAGTGACTACATTGATTTGTTAACCTGTCCTGCATGTGAAGCTTTCCCTCAGTACTTATATTTGAAATTGCTCTGCTAAAGGTACAAGCACTCCTCCAGCCATTGCAGCCACACCTGTGCCTACTCTGCCTCCACCAATTGCAGTCAATAGTTACCCACCTGTGCCTGCCCCACCCAGTGGGCAATCAGCCTCTGAAACCCTCTACACCAATGGAGTCCACCCTTATCAAGGTAAAGGTTTACCCATTCTCCAAGCAAAAATATAATGCATATTTTATTTTTATTGGGATTGTATTTGTTTTCTGTGTCTAACAGCTCAGAGTCCTGCTTTGGACCCTCTTCAGCAGGCATACACTGGCATGCAGCACTACACTGGTGAGACATACAGAGATGCATTCGTTTTGTTTATTCCAATATTATTTGGTGTAAAAATAAGTTTTAAAGTGTTTTTTTGTGTGTAACGTACAATTGTAGTAACAAATTCACCTGCTCATCTGTCTTATGGTAACTGTTGTGCAGTATTAAAAATGACAATTTTATTCAACAAAAACAAACCTAAAAATTAAGTCATTTGAAAATGGCAAGTAAGAATGTATTCACCAAGGAATTTGTTAAGTTCCACCAAGGAAAAAGCATGTGCATCAATTTTGTTTGTTCTTGGGAACAATATTGTATCTAAATATATGTGTGCGTTTTGTTTTTTGTGATTAAAAATGATTTTGTTGGTGGTCATGAATGGAGCATATTAATACTTAATTTTTTTAATTATTAAATTAAATGACAACTGTATTTTTTAATACTGCGCAACAGTTACCATAAAACTACCTTTCATAATTTATTATATATATTATTAATTATAATAATGATTTTACCTTGTGCTTTAAGTTTCTTATTCAGGATATTTTTTTTATTAATTAATGAACTTATAGGACTTTTGAAAGTCTACATATTTGACCATACATGTATCTGACTTTTCCTGCCATGACTCCTCCTGCAGCAACTTATCCTGCTGCTTACGGATTAGTCGGTCAGCCATTCCCACATCAGCCCACTCTGGTTGCCCAGCAACCCCAGCAGCCACAGCAGCTGCAGCAGCGAGAAGGTAATGGTCATTTCCTGCTCTCTGCGTCTACCAGCAAAAACATCCTGTTTTCATCACTCACTCTCCTTGTTTGGAGAGAGGAGCTATTCCCTCAGTTGTTGTATTAAATACAGTTCAGTCAAGACAGCAGGAAAAAAAAACAGATCATAACAAACCTCGTTTGGTTTTTCCATCTCTCTTTCTTCCAGGTCCAGAGGGCTGTAATATCTTTATCTATCACCTGCCTCAGGAGTTCACAGACTCTGAGATGCTGCAGATGTTTCTCCCTTTCGGCAATGTGATCTCAGCTAAAGTTTTTGTCGACCGTGCAACCAATCAAAGCAAATGTTTTGGTGAGTTATAAGATGTTTTAAAGGACTAAATATTCAGAAGCTTAGAAGAGTCGTTTCCCTCCCCCAACCCTTGAAATCCTTATATCTGGAAATGAAAAATAGTCGATATATTACGGAAAACATATTTTTATATCTGTAATATGAATCATAACTTAGCACTGAAGAGTGGGAGAGTAATACTTTTGTAGGTAGTTTGATCAGAGGAGGATAGGTCCCCCCTTGTGAGCCTTGTTTCCTCCCAAGGTTTCTACCTCAGCTCAGAGGGAGTTTTTCCTTGCTACTGTCGCCCCTGGCTTGCCCACCTTTCGGTTTAGGTTTCATGGTAAAACTTTGTCTTTACTAGAACTCTGTGAATCTAATTTGCGACAACATCAGTTGTACAAGGCACTATACAAACAGATCTTATTTATTTTTTATTTGATTTGATTTGAAAGCTACCCTCAACAACGTGAATTTAATGAAAATGATTCTTACTGACCGCGACCCTGAAATGGAGAAGCGGAAAAGAAAATGATGATGATGATGATGATAATTCTTACTGTATATACCTTATAGTTGAGTACCATACATCTATACCTAATAAAATGAGGTTTTGATATGACCATGGCTGATTGGTAGAACTTTCTATTTTCATTGGAGAGGATTCCTTTTCTTTGCTTCATGTTTTTGGGTTTTGTTCCCACACTTTTTCAGGTTTTGTTAGCTTTGACAACCCAGCCAGTGCTCAGACTGCCATCCAGGCCATGAATGGCTTTCAGATTGGCATGAAAAGACTAAAAGTGCAGCTGAAGCGGCCTAAAGATGCCAACCGTCCATACTGAGATGGCCAGGTGAGAATGAAATGGGAGGAAAGAGGGGCAAAGTAATATTAAATAATGACAGTGTAATAAATGGTTGTACAGTATATGTTTAAGGTAAATTAGGCCCTTACTTTCAGTAATGCACGGCATATTCTGTAATATAAACAAAAAGATAAGCTCTCCCAGCACGACTACTGTAATTTAAATAACTGTGTAATTCTTAGCTAAATAATTGTTAATTGCACTTTAAATTCATTAATGCTTTACATAAAGTGAAAGAGAAGTTAGACAATAATCAACTGATTAATTTTTACTTTTCATTTATTGTTTTTGTGCTGTGTCATTGTTCATTCTCCTGAAAACAAATGAAACAAACAAACAAACAAAACCTCATCCACACCCAAGGCTGCCCCGTCCAATCATAACTCGTGTGGAGACCACGTCGCTATGGCTATGGTGGCCTAGCAACCAATAAAGCTCCCCCCTTCCTCTCACAGCGTTTGTTGTAAGTTGATTGGCCTGTGTTGGTTGCTGTGGCGATATTCCTGCCTGTGATGGTTGCCATTAGCAAGTTTTGTTTTCTGGCCCTTTGTCTATTATCCTCCATGCTGAGAGTGCATGGCGGGTTACCGTGGTGACCATGGACTGTGTTTGGTGCGTTGTGACTTTCTCTTTTGTTTTGTAAATACTGATCAATAACTGACACTACTATTTTTTTTTAGACTTTTAACATTATTGTAAGTGCAAATAGCTAATGTAGCCAATCACACAAAAGTAACTCAAAGTGAATTAAGCACTTGATTAGCTATTATAACGCTCTAGTGTTTGGGTGGATTTTGTTTTTGATCAGTTTCCTCTGTGTGTTGTTTGGTCATGACTATTTCTTACAACTATTCCCATGCGTAGTCTGGTGGTGTTTTAGTTACTGTGACCGTGGGGGATACAGTGTGGTTGTATTTAATTATGAGAAAGTTTGTGCTAGTGGGTATGCTGTTTTGTGCAATGACTGAGAGAATGAATGAACCTATGTGAGTGTGAGTGTGTGTGTGTGCACGTATTAGTGGGCAGTGTTGCCAGAAACACTTTTATATACAGATATTTAATATATTCCATTTGTAAAACTAATATTTATACACTTATATCTATGACAATCCAGCATTGCTAGAACTTACTATCACTAGAAGATATGACCAGGCAGGCAGATTTGTCTGACACAGCTGATAGAGTAGTGAAACCAAAGCACATCAAAGCAGGCTGGTGCCTATGATTAGTTAAGAAGCTAAACCAAAGAAACTAGCAATTCCTGTTCATTGGGGATGGAAAAAACGCTACAGATATATCAATATCCCTCACCAATTAATAATACCACAGCCTGCAACTGACTAAACAGCATGAGAGGAGGGATTGCTGAAATAACTCAACAAGCTTAGTCTTATATTATTGTGTGATGCATTATCTACTTATTTTTGGCACACTGGCCAAAAGTGGTAAAGCAAATATCTTAAGGTAATGATTAACAATAAACAAACAATGTTCCTCATACCCCAGATGTAGTAAATCATGAAAAGCTAGTGCTAGAAGCCTCAAATCTTTATTCCTGACCAAACCTCCTCTCAACTCACCTGAATCTTCACTGAGGGTCTGGATTAGAACTTAGTATAACTTGCTCTAAATTACACGGTGGGCCCTTTATATGGATACACTTTAATAACATGGGAATGGTTGGTGATATTAACATCCTGTTTGTGGCACATTAGTATAAGGGAGGGGGGAAACTTTTCAAGATGGTGGTGACCATAGCGGCCATTTTGAAGTCAGCCAATTTGGATCCAACTTTTGTTTTTTCAATGGGAAGGGGGTCATGTGACACATCAAACTTATTGGGAATTTCACAAGAAAAACAATGGTGTGGTTTTAACATAACTTTATTCTTCATGAGTTATTTACAAGTTTCTGACCACTTATAAAATGTGTTCAAAGTGCTGTCCATTGTGTTGGATTGTCAATGCAACCCTCTTCTCCCACTCTTCACACACTGATAGCAACACCGCAGGAGAAATGCAAGCACAGGCTTCCAGTATCCATAGTTTCAGATGCTGCACATCTCGTATCTTCACAGGATAGACAATTGCCTTCAGATGACCCCAAAGATAAAAGTCTAAGGGAGTCAGATTGGGAGACCTTGGGGGCCATTCAACTAGCCCACGACAACCAATCTACTTTCCAGGAAACTGTTCATCTAGGAATGCTCAGACCTGACGCCCATAATGTGATGGTGCACCATCTTGCTGGAACAACTCAGGCAACGTGCCAGCTTCAGTGCATAAAGAGGAAAACACATTACGTAGCAATTTCACATATCCAGTGGCCTTGAGGTTTCCATTGATGAAGAATGGCCCCACTATCTTTGTACCCTATATACCACCCCGTAACATCAATTTTTTTGTTCCAATAGTCTTGGAATTTTTGAACAAATTGAATGGTTTTGTTTGTTAACTTCACCATTCACATAAAAGTCTGCCTCATCACTGAACAAAATCTTCTGTGTAAACTGAGGGTCCTGTTCCAATTTTTGTTTTGCCCATTCTGCAAATTTAGTGTGCCGATCTGGGTCATCTTTGTTGAGATGATGCAGCAGCTGGAGTTTGTAAGGGTGCCATTTGTGAGTAGTCAATATCCACCGAAGGGATGTTTGACCGATGCAACTCTCCAGTGACATGCAGCGAGTGCTACGCTGTGGGCTCTTGCTGAATTAAGCTAGGGCAGCCACTGATGTTTCTTCATTAGTGACATTAGTTTTCATGCTTCCACATTTTGGCAAATCCAACACTGAACCAGTTTCACGAAACTTGGCAAGCAGTTTGCTAACTGTAGTGTGGGAGATGGATGGTCTCGTAGGGTCTTGCATTGAAATCTGCTGCAATGACCCGGTTACTGCATTCACCAGACATCAACACAATTTCTATCCACTCCTTACGTGTTAAACTATGCGACATGTCAATGGCCGTATACAAAGAGAATAAATAACTCATGAAATAATAAAGTTACGTTAAAACCAAGCAAAACATTATTTTTCTTGTGAAATTCCCAATAAGTTCCAATTGAAAAAACAAAAGTTGCATCCAAAATGGCCATCTTCAAAATGGCCGCCATTGTCACCACCCATCTTGAAAGGTCCCCCCCTCCCATATACTAATGTGACACAAACAAGAAGTTAATATCACCAACCATTCCCATTTTATTAAGGTGTATCAATATAAATGGCCCACCCTGTACACTGAACGATCACTGGATTAGAAACAGCTACCTTGTATCTACACTCACTGTCCATTTTATCAGCTCCACTGATCATACAGGAGCACTTTGTAGTTTTACAATTACAGACTGTTTCTCTACATACTTTCTAATTTCCATTTCACCCTGATCTTCAATGGTCAGGACCCAAGAGGATCATCACAGAGCAGGTATGATATGCATGGTGGATCATTTTCAGTGCTGCAATGACACTGACGTGGTCGCAGTGTGTTAGTGTGTGTTGTGCTGGTACAAGTGGATCAGACAAAGCAATGCTGCTGGAGTTTTTAAAGTGCCACAGCTGGACAGAGTACACCAACCAAAAATGGGTTGATCAATGAGGTAGGTGTGTCTAACAGTGTGGACAGTTAGTAGACACTATGTATAAAATCTCAAGTAACCCCGCTGTGTCTGATCCACACGTACCAGCGCAACACACACTAACACCTGAGCACCACGTCAGTGTCACTGCAGCGCTGAGAGTGATCCACCATGCATATCATACCTGCTCTGTGGTGATCCTCTTGTGTCCTCATACCTGCAATCATGCTCTGTGGGGGTCCTGACCATTGAAGAGGAGGGCATACCGTGGATAAGAAAGTATGTAGAGAAACAGGAGGACTATAGTCTGTAATTGTAGAACTATGAGTATGTGCTCCTCCTATGGTTAGTGCAGCTGATGAAATGGACAGTGAGATCCAGCTCCTAATCCAGTGATCGTACAGTGTAACTGTGTTTTAATTACAATACGTCTTGATTCTTGGAGGTGACATAATTCAGCATAAATCAGTTGTCAGAATAAATGGTTCAAGTTTATTTTATTATTGTTTGTTTATTTGATTATGTTTCTATTAATAACTCATACACAGAAAATGTTTGTGTAACTCTTGATTTAGTGTTGTTAGCTTTGTAGCTCCAGGTCTATATTAACAAAGCAAATTGTGGACACCAAATATGTTTTGGTTCATTGACTATATCTGAGGTAAAAGGAAAGCTGTGTACATTAGATGATTTCCTGAACCTTATTATTAACAACAATGTAAACGTACATACTGGAATAGAACTGGTATATTGCCCACTACCTCATGCACCTGTGTGTGTGTGTGTGCGCGCGTGTGCGTGCGTGTGTGTGTGCGTGTGTGTGTGCGTGCGCGTGTCTGTGTGTTAGAGAGCGAGAAAGAGAGAATGATGAGAAAATATTCATCCACTTTCTCTCAAATCTCTCACGTGAGGTTTGAGGTGACAGTTTGTGATTGTTATGGTGACATAAGTGACGCATTGTGCTGACCAAAGAACAGCATTCCTCTGTAGGAATTCTGGGTTTTTTAGTGAGGACAATAAACTAAACACTTACAACAATTTTTTCTTTTTCTTTTTTAATGAATTTCATAATTGTTGATTTTTTTATACACAATTCTTCAATTCACAATATGTTTAGTCAACACAGTAATAATTGTTTCAGCAGCTATCACAATCATAATGAGTTGTTACAAACAGCCCAGAATTCCTATGGTGCATGTTGGAAATTTGTTTGCCTGCTAGAAATATTTCCCACTTGAAACAGCCACTAACACTTGAACACACATTATTGACCATACACTCATTCACTGGCTTAATACTTAAATTGCATGGACGTATGGTAAGATCACTGCTAAAATGATCCCACCAAGCACACCACATGTATTATCTGCCCCTTTGTCTGGATCATTTCCAGTTACCTAAACAATTTTTCTCTCTCTCTCTCTCTCTCTCTCTCTCTCTCTCCTTTTTGTCTCTCTTTCCTTCTCCCCCTCTCTCTTTCTCAGGAAAAAAATAAAAGAGGGCTGAAGACATTTGGTGTGATTAAAAAAAATCCACAGCTGCAAATTATGGGACCAACTGCTTGTTTGAAATAACCAGATAAACAAAGAAAATCAAAACTAATATATACATTTAACAGATTTAACTAACCTGCTGCACAAGGCTTGGGTTAAAAAAATATACATTTACAACCTCATCAATATACAGTATAAGAGCGAGAACTATTTGTAGGCACATTCTGTACAGCTAGTCACTGGCTAAAACACTACAGATGCAATGTCACAGACTTGCACATTTATTTCGTGCATACTATTTGAAAGTGTGTGTGCGGGAATTTCAAGGCTCCATTTGGTCTTGAAATCTACACAGCAATGCTCTGCACATAAAATGGGACCAACACAACTATATCATGTCCGCAGAAAAATGGGGATAAACTGGCTCTGCTCACGTCTACTGAGCGCCTGTTCTGTGTATATAGAAATTTATTTGGGCCATAAAAAGGCATATCAACAGGGGAGGGAGGGAAATCGGATGGGTTTTTAAGTTATTTAAGCTCACCACTGCGAAGCATCAAAGGTACGTTAGCTAGAGAAAGACCATCCTTTGGGTGTTGAGGTGGAAGTTGCCTGCAGGCACTGATCTGAGTAGGAACAGCACATAAGAAAAGAAGTGAAAAATCTAAGAGTTCAGGAAGATCAGAGGAGCTAACACACATGGCAGGGGGACATGGGTGGGAGGTGGGGTAAGAAAATGATTATTGTCCATCACAGTGAGGCTGTAGTTAGATTTTACATTTTCAGATATGTTTAGGATGATTTTTGGAGGGAAACTCATGAGGGAAAATAGAGAGGAAAGCATTTTTAAAAATGTATTTCATTGTATATATCATGGTTTGAAAATGGAGGTTAAGATTCCAATCCTTATTATTATTATTATTATTATTATTATTATTATTATTATTATAGAATTCTCCTTGGTTGGAAAAAGTACATTTTTTAATTCTTTTGTTTTTAAACAATTGATTAATTTATTTCTTGATGAAGGCTGTTTTTTAAATTATTTATGAAGATAGAGATTCATTGGCATATGTGCCTATGGATCAAAGTATTTTTAGAACTTTTATTTACAGAATTACAATGAATGAACAATCATTATTCTCTATTTAATTTATTCAGCCCTTGTTTCACAACCTGTCAATTATGAGAAAAATAAAATAAAATTTTAAATAAATTGCAATGTCTTTCATTGTGACCATTTTCATTTTCCATTTTTTCCCCATGTGACAGCTTTTCTACAGAAAGTGTAATATTTTAAATGATTGAATATATATATATATATATAGTCATTAACAGTAGTGTTTTTAAAGTGATCCTAATAACATGTTTTTTATATGTTTATATGTTATTTCGGTATTATTTGTACCCTAATACAAGCATAAGTGCATTTTTTGTGTGTAACATAATTGTAATTCAAATTTCAGACATGCTCCTGCTCTTTTTAATTTTATGGTAACTGTATTAAACGCGTGTTTTTTATATATCCATCCATCCATTATCTGTAACCGCTTATCCAATTTAGGGTCGCGGGGGCTCCAGAGCCTACCTGGAATATGAATGAATAATACTCTATGTTGATGATCATTAGCACTGAAATCACCATCTTTACATCATCTTAACCAAAACTCACACGTGCTTTTGTTTTGTTTTGGGATAATATTCAATGATTAATACATTTTTCTCGCTGGCCCTTTCTTAAAAAAAAGTTTGTAGGTTATTTTTTGTTGAATAAAATGACATCGTTTTTAATACTAAGTCAGTTACCAAAAAATGGCAAAATAGTGGGAGAATTGTTTAGTTTTGAATTACATTATATACGTTACACACTTTATATATTATTAGATGTACAATAACTTAATTTAGGCATCTTGAGTACTTGGGATCATTACAGCTATAATTTGTCAAATCATGACATTATGGACCTCTTCTTGTGTTTTGAAGCATATTCATACAGGTGTGGAGCCCAATCATACATCCCCTATCCTAATCCCCCTTCCCCTGGTTTCCTGTGGTTGAGGTCATTATGTGATTGGATGAAATGTACATATTCCAGCTGTCAATCAAAAACTTGGCAGGGGCCTTCAAAAAGATTAGATGGTTAATGCACGCCTGAGTTTTTGCACACATTTATATATTTGTAATTAAACACAAAAAAATTTGTAACTTTTTAACAAATAGCCTTCATAGTTAACTGTAATGAGAATTATTGATGGTGAGGTAGTGTCACAGTCACGCAGCTCCAGGGATCTGGGTTTGGGGGTTTGAGTCCCACTTCTGGTGACTGCCTGTAAAGAGTTGTGTGTTCTCCCCGTTTCCACGTGGGCTTTCTCCTGGTGCTCCAGTTTCTTCCCAAAAACACACATTGGTATTTGGATTGGTGACTCAAAAGTGTCACCTGTGAAGGACTAGTGCCCCCTCCAAAGTGTGTTCCTGCCTGGATAAGCGCTTACAGATAATGAATGAGAATTATTGAAAACACAATCCCAGAACCATAAAGGGAACCTGCAACTTCAAATTAAATCTGTAGAATGATAGACAAAATAGTTGTGTAAATTTAGAATTTATAACAAATTAAACTTTACAAATTTTCATTGATTATCTGTGAAAATGAACACAATTTAGATTATAGGATTAAATTGTTCTTTATCTTTATTAAACATTTATTATTTCAATGTTGGGTATAGCTTAGTCATTAATGGTTGTTAACATTTTTCATCTTATTTTTTCATTAACATTCAGGACTACAGTAACACTTCAATTACTGAATCAATCATTGACATTTTTTATACACAAGGAAAATGGGAAAGGACTATTCACAATTCCTGAAGCACTTTTTTTTTTTACCAAGATTTATTGTAAAACTGAATAAAAGTAAATGCACTCATTAAATACCATGTTTCTTCAACTTTATATATCTATTCAGTAATATACAAAAACTACATCTCTAATGAAGCTTTCTTTTCACTAGTAGTGAACAGTTTCAAAATGAATATTTAGTTCTAAAGGAGTGTGGTGTGAGATTAATATGTTTTAATTTTTCTTCTAAAAGACTTTTTGGGACTTAGAATTTAGATGGGTCACTTTCAGAGACATCTCCAATTTCCCCAACTCAGATTGGAATCTGAGATGGCACTCAGAGGGTCATAAAACAACACTACAAGCCACTCCAGGTCTTGTTTATGACCCAAGTGGACTTTAAAATTTTCAAGAAAAGGAAATTTGCTTTTAAAGATTGTTAAAACTAAAGAATCAAACTACTTAATTCCCACAGACTAATAGATTCGATCTCTGTTTCACAAGTTTCAAAGTTATAAGATTTAATTCCAATTAGACAATCAAAATTGAAATTCTAATCATGTGTTTAAAATTACTTTTTGGATAAACTTTAGGAACCACCATTTAGGAACCACCAAGATTTTCACATACTGTGCATGTTTTACTTGGTTTAGAATTATGTAAGACATGGTTTTGTCTGATTGATATTACTTTGTGTTAAGATATAATCTTTTATACTAAATAAGCATTATTCAGAAATCTTGGATACTCATTCAACAGGAATCTTCCTTATATCTTTGCCTTGTCAAGTGTAAACTATGTGTGATATCACTACTCCAGGGGTTCTCATGGCCTGGGTTTAAAAACCAGTGGAGCGAAACCTTGCGCACTCTACAGCTTTTTAACATTACAGCCAGTCGGGTGTAGAGTCCAGACAGAACAAACCCAGAACGGAGAAAGGAAATGTAGAGAGAGAAGGAAAGAGAAGGGGTGGAATAAAGGAGAAATTGAGATTCACCCAAGGGGGCATCTGCTTCCAGTCAGGAAGCACAGCTAAGAGAGTCCATAAATTCCAACAGAAGTTTCATCTTTATTTCTATAAGCAATACTAGAAAGCTATAGTTTAAATCCAGCAAAGCTTGATGCCACACCCAGAGCATGAAAGAGACACCTAAGCCCTAAAGTGTAGAACAAGCTGCATCAGGCCCCAGTCTGTGGCCCAAGACAGACAAACATGTCCGTGGCTCTCCCAAAGAAGCAGATCAGCGACGAAGGAGAAACCCTACATGCACCCTCAGAATGATCACATTTTGAGATGGCATCTCTGGGCAAAGGCCAAAAAGACATGGATGTGGCTTGCACAATGAAGCAGATCAGTGATGAAGGAGAATCCCCACAGGCAACCTCAAAACACCACCTGCTCCGACTGAGTGGCCGCCATGTCTAAGACATGTTTGGTTTCTCTAACCAAAAGCCCAATGGAAGAAGTGTCTGCAAGAAGCTCCACAAAAGCCTGGCGTGTTTGAAGTCTTCTGCTGGCTTTGTCTCCACGCCGTTCAAAAAACACGTAAGGTCAAAAGACATGCAAGGTCACTTGTTAAACTCTTTCATAGCTCAGGAGATTGGTGCTGAATGCTTTGCTGAGATAAACTATAGCCTTTTTAAAATTTATGGTAATTATCATAGAGAAATTCCCTCATATTAATCTCTCTCCTCCCTCATGTATTGCTGTAGTCCATTTCATTATAAGAATGTACAATCAATATTCATTATTTGATATTACCTTTAATTAACCAGTTGTGTGATAAAACCTGTCCTTGGTTATAGGTTTGTGTGCGCACCTTTCTATTATTGCTATATATTATTGCTTTCTGGTCAGATTCGATTTTGGAGTCAAGAACACAGGTCAATAAGCATGATAATTAATTCTAGCTAATTCCAGTATATTTATATTTAATGTCATCCAACATGACAGCCTACTTGTCCAAGCCAAAACTGGACAGGTAAACACACTACATATTATTTAATGGCTCCCAACTGTGGGGCTTAACATAATTAATTAAACAATTAATTAAATAATAATTAATTATCACTGGGCACAGTGGCACAGCAGGTAATGTTGCAGTCACACAGCTCCAAGGACTCAAGTCTCGCTCTGTGGTTACAATGAATGAATAATTATCACTGAATCCACTACAGGAGGGTTATTGCGTGATTAGCTCATGAAACTACAACTCTAGCTGAATTATTACTTCCTCTTAGAGAGCACTGCAAGAGAAAGAAACATCGAGCCAGGTCAGTAGATGACTGATGACAAACTGAAAAAATAAAGATGCTTACCTGGGGGAAATGGAGAGTGAGTTCCTTGGTTCAGAAATACAGAGTACACCTGGAACTACGGATACTGGAAGGATTTCCCCTGCGGTGTTGCTATCAGTGTGTGAAGAGTGGGAGAACAGGGTTGCATTGACAATCCAACACAATGGGCAGCACTTTGAACACATTTTATAAGTGGTCAGAAACTTGTAAATAACTCATGAAAGAATAAAGTTACGTTAAAACCAAGCACCATTGTTTTTCTTGTGAAATTCCCAATAAGTTTGATGTGTCACATGACCCTCCTCCCATTGAAAAAACAAAAGTTGGATCCAAAATGGCTGACTTCAAAATGGCCACCATGGTCACCACCTATCTTGAAAAGTACACCGGTGTCTCCAGCATCCTGTCAGTAATACAAACCACCGATATTAGAAAAACTTCTGGACCGATTACATGAATAAAGACCACGCTGAAATATTTCAGGTGTAAGCAAGCACTGTTGAAATCTGTATATTCCTCTCTCATTAAATTGCTTCCTACACGTAAGGCTTGAGAACCTGCTCCAAGTGAAGTTGTTTAAGTGTCTCTATATCTTGTTTTACAGCTAATAGGAAGAGGAATTGCGAGATAGATTGTAGGTTAGGAGCAGCGTTTGCAGTGATGTGGTCACTATAACAAGCCATTGTGTTCAAGAGGGGGCTGAGCCATAAAACAGCCCAAAATCACCTATGGTCATGAGGTCTGAGCAACTACTGAAAGGTCGAGACTGCCGAAATGGGTTTTCTCCGATGGGCTGCAAGGACAATCTCAAGGACCATGTGAAAAGCTGAGTGTTCCGGAGAAGTTCTGAGCAGAACCACTGTGGAATGGCACTGAAAAGTTTGATAGTTAATCTGGGATCTGATAAAGACAACCCCTTGATGCTCCCGCTGGAATATGCCATGCAGGGGTAATGGGGGGGGGGGGGGGGGGGGGGCTAGGGTTGACCCAGGACATGCTAGAGAGATTATCCCACTCGACTGGCCTGGCAGTGCCTGGGGATTCCCCTGGAGGAACTGGCGAAAGTTGCAGAGGAAAGAAATATCTGGGATTCCTTGCTCACCCTGTTATCACCACAGTCCTGAAATGGATTTAGTGGAAAAGACAAAAATAATGAATTCATCAACAGCAATCTATCAGTAGATCAGCAAATCAACTAACCCATCAGGAAGCAAACAATATCTCAACGCTCAAGTAATCCTGCACAAAACAAATAACAGCAATCATCTAACATCTGAAGAATCAATAGCAATGCATCAAAAACCATCACCTGGTCCCTTTCAAGGTCGCAGTGGCAACAGAGCGAGTAAAGAATCCTAGACATTTTTAACCACATGCCAGCCAAGACAGGTAATCCCTTTAGTGCGTCCTAGGTCAAACACCTCCCCGCATGCCACGGCTGGTACACCTACTGTGGGAGGCATCTAGGGAGCGTCTTTGTCAGACGCCTGACAAACATCAACTAGCTCCTAGCAAAGGAGCAGTGATTCTATTCAGAATTCTGATTTGGAGGTGCTGATCTACATACCAACCTACTACAACAGTGACGACACCTCCTTAGCCACCCCCAAACAGACAAAAGTCACCCTGTCCTTGACTATGCCTCACCACCTTGTAAAAAGAATATCAAGAACAGGAGTGAAAATGTACAACCCTGACACAATCCCATGCCTATGCTTAATAATTATTTCAGTTCTGTATGTCATTCAAGTTTATTTCCATTTTCTCAAACATGTTTCTTATCCTACAGAAACACCTTCATTTCTTATTTGTGTCCAATTTACAAGTTGCTATTTTAAACAAAGTAGCCGGTAAATGTGAGGCTGTGTGGGTATCACAGCCTAACTGCACACAAGTCAACTTCAGTTCATTATTTAGGTTAGATTTAGAAGGATCAGCTCTTTTTCGGCATTTTTGTTTTTTAGTAACTACTAAAGATCGAGTGTATAGCATTGCATATGGTGATCCGGGGGGAGAGCGTGCAAGGGAGAGCAAGCGCAAGAAAGCAAGCACAAAAGAAAGCAAGAGGGGTGGAGGGGGGCCTGGGGAGGGAGGGAGAGAGTGCAAGAGAGTGTGAGCAACTCTTGAGAGCGAGATCAAGCACAACAGAACAAGTGTAAGAACAAGAGAAAGAGATTTACTTTAGACATGTATGCAATTGTAAAAAATGTTTAATATGTTATTGCACAAAAAAAGGAATTACTACAGCTGACATTTTAAGTATCAAATGCTTAAAATGTTGATACTTGGGGGCCCCGTATACTCAGCCAATTAAAAAAAATAAATTCATTACAAAAATAAGAACGTAAACTGAGCTCTCAATTTTTCAGAAATAATTTTTAAAAATGATAAGATAAAAACATTACCTGTGGAGCTGGAGGTGGTTGTTGCGAGCACAGTAAAAGGCATGGATAAGTCTATAAATACAGAAAAAAAAACATGCTTTTGTCATCTTACGAAAACTATTGTATAACTGTTGCATTCAACTTAAAAATGTACTTAAGTTAAAAATGGCAATTAATTAATCAACTCATGTAGTAAATTAAAATTGTCCATTTTTATAATCTACCGTGTTTCCCCGAAAGTAAGACAGTGTCTTACATTCTTTTTACCCCTGGAAGTCCCACTATGTCTTACTTTCGGGGTATGTCTTATATCGGTAAAAAATGTCGATTTTTGTTTTAACCATAAAATTAACATTTATTAACAACCTGAACAGTATGGTTTTCACCATAAAACAGTTTTATAAAAGCAAGTGCCAAGAATGTCTTGTTACAACCGTATCATGACGGTATTTCCATGTATAACATGTAAAACAATGAAAAACGGTAAGAACGAACAGTTTGAATATGTTATACTGGAAGATAAAACAGATTTATTCCATGACAACCATGGCCATGCCAATCAGAGAGGCCACCAGCGGCTGCACATGAGGGCACTGAGGCTGCGTGTTGGACCACGGACAACATTACTGCTGCTCCCGCGGCCTCCACATCCCTCCGCTCATTCCGCTCCAGATCCGTCCGCATCCCGCAGTTAATGCAGCAAAATGTACCGGTACTATGGCTTATATTTTTCCAACGTACAGTTTACTATGTCTTACTTTCGGGGTACGTCTTACATTAGCCGACCCCCCTAAAACCCACACTGCGTCTTACTATCGGGGGTGTCTTACTATCGGGGAAACACGGTATGTATTATTTATGTTAGAATAAGCATTTCACAAACTTTGGTTTGCTGGAGGATTCAATGCTTACCACACCGCTGTGGTAAACTGGGAGCTGAACCACAAAGCAAAGCACTCAATTTACTGGTCCATTTATGTTCCTATGGTCATGAGCTTCAGATAAAGACAGGAAGAACATGACTGCGAACACAAGAGTACTTGTTGCTGCGCATACTCTCCGTGATTGCATAGAGAGCATGGAACTGAACCACTGCTCCTTCGGATTGAGAGGAGCTGGTTGAGGTGGCTCAGGCATCTGAAAGATTTTTCCTGGGACGCCTCTAGCTGGAAGTGTACCAACATCCACCAAAAGGGAAGAGGCCTCAGGGTAGAATCAGGACACACTGGCTCAGGAGATATCATCCTAGCTTGTCCCAGGTCCACCTCCTCCCAGTTAGCTGCACTTAGATACAACCCAAGCAGGAGTCGTACACAGGACATCCTTCTCGGATGCCCGAACCACCTCAAGAGGCCGTGTACATAACCTCCTCTACAACATGAGCAAAGTTGTCTCAAAGGTGGGAGCTGAAATCATTCTGGACAGTCCTGCTAACCTATCCCTGCAGACCCGCACTGTGGGCCTACCAGGTCTGTCTGGCAGTTTTCCCTGTTATCTGATTCACCCACACAAGAGATGATGTGATCTGAACTTTGTGTTGGTTATGGCATTCTACCCTGGGCAGCATTACACAAAAAGCCTGGTGACCCCAGTGTTTGCTGAAATCGAAAAATAATTTTAGTCAAATTGTTCAGTGTCATTCCTGTGAAACTACAACTCAAATTACACTGAAAAGTTATATGTATAATGATTCAAGTATCCCACTCATTTTTTTTACTCACTACTACAAAATGTGGATTATTACCTAGGTTCACAAAAAATCCAGACTTCTATCAATCAATACATGTGGAGAAAAAGAACCATTTAACACCTTCCCCAACAGCACAATCATCCATTAAAGTGGTCTCATGTACTAACAAAACATGCACTGTTTAATGACTAATTCCTACTGTAAGTGTCATGTACCTTCCAGTCTGCAGTTTAAAGGTCAAGCCCATTCCAGACAAGTATTCTTGTAGAAGGTTATCAAAGCTCTGTCTCATTCCGGGTGTCTCATTTGGGGTGTTCTTCATATCCATGTGCAGATTCAAAGGTGCCTGTGTAGCTATGAAGTATGAAGTTCTGTTTCTCAAATCTAAGAAATGGCCTCGGTAGGGTCTGGGATTGACTGCCACTCTAGGGACTGGAAAATAAGGAGACACATAAACTGAAACACCATATAATGACCAGTATGACATACACAAGGCTTACAAACTTAAGAGTACTTTTAATCTGTAATACAATTAAGCGTCTTCATCAGACAGTCCTTCAGCCTAAACAAGTCTGTAATTGCACCAACTGCTTTGAATCATTTGGTGACTTCTTGTAAAGACTTCTTGTAGAAGATAGAAAGTTATTTCTATCTTCTACACTTATTTTCTTATTTTTTTTTTTTATATAGAGTCAGGGGTGTGCGATATGGTGATAACAGATCGTGAAGGTTCAGAATACACCATCACTTGGATATCGTTGGATCATGTTAATGCATGTTGCCAGTTAATCTCCACTATGGCCGTGTAGCTTGGCCTCTCAGCTTTAATGACAAATCATTCAAGTCTGTAGACCAATCAGGGGCAATGCTCAAATAAGAAGCCAGGGAAGCAACCATGCTGCGGAGCTTAACACACGCGCACCGCGAGAGACAACGCAGAGAGTTTTATATGGCAACAACAATCAAAACAATAAATAGGTTTTCAAAGCTTAGATCCCTTTCACTGTCTGCCCTTTCCCTACTAAGACCATTTAAACATAGGAGGAGAGTGAGGGAGGCGGCCTCACTCTACAGCCAATAGGGGGGAAGCTCCCTCCTCCCAACACATCTTGAAGTCACAGTACATTTCAATAACATTACTATAAAATAAAATTGCCTCTAGTTTATTCACTGCTTCAAGATTTGGGTATGCATTTTCAGGTGGGGAAAAAAAAAATATATATAAGAGGTTAAAAACCAGCATGAAAAAAATTGTGTTAAAATCAACATGGAGGGGAAAAATAAATTTACCATATAACACACCCCTACAGAGTCCCATTATACAGTGTTGTTTAGCCTTCCCTTTGAAATAAAGGGCTGGATATGCCTTGGTGAAATACATGCAAATTATTTTACAATATATTGTACAATACTAATAAAAATAATAATTTTATAAAATAAAAATAAAAATTAAAAAATTAAAAAAAAAAGTAGACAAAATAAATAAACAAAAAGAGTAAACAACATTACAAACAGGTTAAAATAAGACAACGCAACTGAGTCCATCAGAAGGAAAAAGCATTCTTGCACAGGTGGGTTTTGAGTGTAGACTTGAATTGTGAAAATGAGTTTATATTCCTTAGGTCCAGTGGTAAAGAACTCCAACGCTAGGGAGCAGAGCGGCAGAAAGCTCTACTCCTGGTAATGAGACGAGTGGAGGGGACAGATGAATGTGAATGAGATGATCTGAGGGTGCGAGAGGGGGTAGCAACATGGAGAAATTGGAGAGATATGTGGATGGCCTTGAATGTGAGCAGAAGGATTTTGTAATCAATGTGGACCTTGACCGGGTGCCAGGGGATCAGTTGAAGAAGTGATGTGGTGAATGGAGGGTGTTCTGGTGATGATACGGGCAGCAGAATTCTGGACCAGTTGAAGATTTGTGAGTAAGAGTTGGTAAGTTGAGTAAGTGAGGGAGTTACAATAATCAAGGTGGGAGGTAACGAGGCTGTGAACAAGGATAGCAGTGGTATGGGGAGTAAGGGAGGCATGAAGAAGGTTGATGTCACACAGGTGGAAATAGGCAGATTGGGTTTTGTTATTGATATGAGATTGAAATGAAAGAGTACTGACAAGGATGACACACATACTCTTTACCTGTGAGGAGGGGGAAACTGAGCAATATCAATGTCAAAAGAAAAACTGCAGGTTTTGGATAATGTTGATTTTGTGCCAATGAGAAGAACCTCAGTTTTGTCACTGTTCCGTTTAAGTAGACATGGAGAGAACCAAGATTTTATTTCTACTAGTCTGTAAGGGAGGAGGGTGGAAGGTTTGAGGTGGGTTTACAGGCAAGTTTGAGCTGGGTGTCATCTGTGTAACAGTGGAAATTAATGTTATATTTAAAAATATGGCCAAGGGGAAGGAAATAAATAATAAAGAGGACACCTGAGGTAAGCTGGGAAGTGAAAGTTTAATGCTGAATGAACTGAGTCCATCAGGAGACGTTTGATTTGAACCAGTTTATAGGAGTCTGAATAAAACCAATGGAGAACAGTCTATTAAGGAAGGTGGTGTGACAAAACATGTCAAATGCTGCACTCAGGTCAAGAAGGATGAGAATGGAGAGTAAACCAGAATCAACTGCCATAAGTAATTTCCAATTTAAAGCCATTGGTAATTTTTTGAGAGCGGTTTCTGTATTATGGAGGGGCGTAAATTAGATTGGAACTGTTCATACAGGTTGTTATGAGATAAGTGTGGAGTTGAGTTGCTATTATTTTCTTGAGAATTTTGGAAATGAAAAGTAAATTAGAAATTTGACATAGGTTACTGAAGTCGGTGAAATCAGCACTGGATTTTTTTCAGCACCAGGTTTTTTTTTTCTCCAAGGGCAGGGGGGATGATTTCAGAGATAATACTGGAGGTGGGTTGTGGCCTGAGATGCCGGTGAATCATCTGAATTTTATCACCAAAAAAATGACATGAGGGAGTTACAAAAAGGAGACCAAATTATACCAGTGTACTAACTAGATTTGGTTTCAGCAATACAGTCCTTAAACTAATACAGTTTTCAGGTGAAGCCGCTCAAGATAGAATGAATTTATTTTCCACAATGTGGAAATTCATCTTCGATCACTCATGGCATAACAACACAAATAACATAACATCCACACCCACACAAAAAGTATAGGAGGGAGGAGGGGAAAGAAAAAAAAATCTCAAGAATTCACCATCTCCACAGCATTTGGTAAAAACTATTTCCTATAAATATTTCTAGTAGCTATGAGGGCGTAAGTACTGGAGGAGAGAGAATCCAAATTTATATCCTTAATATTACGGAAAGAAGTGGAGCAGGGGTGTTTAGTAATAGAGAGAGGGAGACTGACAATAAATGAGAGGAGAAAATGATCAGTTATAGGGAGTTCATCTGCTGTATGGTCAAAAGGGAAACACCAGAACATCAGATTAGGTCCAGGACATGACCCTAAGAATGAATGGGAATATCAATGTACTGCTGAAATCCAAAACCCTCAAGGCAAGATGTAAAGTCTGTGGTAAGAGTGTTATTGATATTGTCCATATGAATGTTAAAATCTCCCAGCACTATAATGTTTGGTGAGAGGGTGGACAGGTGTGTCAGCAGAGCAGCAAAATCATTTAGAAAGTTATTACATTTTGGGGGACGATAAACAGTTGTGATGATGGTGGGAATAGATTGAGGCAGTTGACACATGATCGATACAAAGGAGGAGAAGGCCGGAAGACACCGGCAAGACTTTCTACTTCTTGCGGTGAATTATCACGAGTCCTCCTCCCCGTCTGGTGCCACAGGGTTGGCAGCTGTAAACAAACCCTGGAGGTGATGAATCATTAAGTTGTGAAAAATCATTGGGTTGTTGGCAAGTCTCAGTTAAACAGAGGAAGTCAAATTTACGGTCAGTGAGGAGATCCTGGATGAGATGTACCTTGCTTGTAAGTGAGAGGATGTTGAGTAGACAGAAACTGACAGTGGAGTTTTGACATTGGCAGGAGAGTTAGCTGACCAGGCTACACAGGGTAGCACACAACTACCATATACTATACAACTATTTTATCTAATCCTTGTCATTTCTGTCTGAACTGTAGGTCTAGGGGCCTGCTGGCATGACCTTTGATCTCCTGGTTGCCTGTAAAGAATAAATAATTGTTACGTTTGTAGATAAAAAGTGCCACAACACAGCACTTCAAATTACAAACCTAGACACTGAACCTGCTGTTATCCTCACTGGAGCTTTGTTGAGCAATGATTGTGGTCCCTTGTCTTTCACACAATGAAAGCAGAGGGCATGATGCAGAGCACTAAACAAGTCAAGCCATGAATTAATATTTATGAATGAATTTAATTCCAAGAATCACATTAATTGCAACCCATCTCCATTCTGTAAAAGGATCATTGCATTGCAAACTGGAACCTGTTAACACATCAGGTTATTAGTGTGTGTGTGTGTGTGTGTGTGTGTGTGTGTGTGCAAACAGTCATACAGTGAATTCAGAAGTACATTTCTATAACCTGAGAGCAGGATCTTACTGTAAAGTATAATTCAAATTGAGGATTGTCCTTTTGGAATGGTCCTTGGTTCTTCAACTGGACAGGCTTGATTTTGGCCCAATTTAAAACGTTAAAAAATAAATTCTGATTTATGAAATAGCCTCTGATGATCTTGTAAGAAGCTGTTAGTATGGCATATTTATTCTGAGGGAATGTTAAAGGCTGGCGATAAGGTAAATAATTTAGCTAGTAGCCAAATGCACTATTTCTCCATATTCTATCATGTCCAGTACTATGTTCACAAGAACATTATATAAAAATTCCACAGTAAAATTTCTTCATATTAAGGATATTAATCATCTGTTGTATTGTGTATTCAGTGAGCCTTTCAGATTTTTGAGACTCTTTGAAAATTTAGAGATAATGTCCAATGAATTTAGCCAAATGCTTAATTTCCCCACACATTCTGTCATGTCCAATGCTATGTTCACATAGCCATTACAAAAAAATCTACTGTAAAATTTCTTCATGTTCAGGACATTAATAGTCTGTTATATTGTGTCTTTAGTGAGGCTTTTTAGATATTTGAGACTCTTTGAAAATATTCATTTTGGAGATAATATTCACGGAATTAAGCTAAACGTGTAGTTTTTCCATGTTATGGAAGGAGTGTTCGTACTTAGCCATCTAGTGGCGACAGAATGCAACTCTTGCATCATTTAAGGTGGAACAGAATCCGAATAAGAAACTGACGACTACGTAACCAACTTCAGCGTCGTATTATACGTCACGAGACAAGCTGGCGCATAAAGCACATTTAAAAATTACTATTTAGTCCAATGATTTTTACACAGCAATTCACACACTGAACTGCACTAAATCCAGTGAAACAGAAATAATTGAACTCTTTCTGTAATGATATCACTGTGTTTGTCCGCTGAAAATAACCTCTCACGTCAGGTATTTTAGTTCACGAGACGTACTCCAATTAACAAAATGTTATCAAAGAGTGTGGTACACGTTAAAATGTTCACTGTTTTTTCTCACAAATTTAATAATTTAGTAATTTATTTGAATGAATACTTGGCCGACGTTCTACAATGTAGGAAAAGCAAGTGAAACGCACACGTTAGCCTCAGTGTGCACGACTTGGTGAACGAAGCCTCTACATGACATATGCGGTTGTTCGTTTTCTCCTAAATTGCGTCATATTTTTCGCCGAAGCCAGGCGAACGCCTTCTCCGCAGAAAGTATGCTGAGGCTTAAACTCTGCTCCCACTCATTTTCAGTGGGACCATTGGTTCCGTCAGACTAGGTCGCGCGGTGCATCAAGGGTCCGGCCCGTTGGCATCGGTGGACGCGGTGTATGGAGAGGATGGTGCCAAATTGGAAAGCAATCACTGCAATAGGACAATGTGAAATTCAATTCACACACGTCATTGCTTTTCCAAACTAACATGAAGAATACGTGCCAAAATTAAAAGCAAACCCTCTATTACATTGTTTTCACGTTGCTCGATCTCTTTACTGAAAAACAATACACAAGGATTTGCTTTTTAAATATTACATGCTGAATTAGTGTCAGAATTGAATAAAATTACCTATAAAGCAGTGGCGGATGCTGGTCTTTCAAGGAGGGGAAGCTCAATTTCGGCCTACATCATAAAATGTGTCGGTTTATTTATACGTAAATTCTACCCTCCGTTCCTTTTCAAGAAAATGATCTGTGACCCTGTCGTACCAACAAGGCGTCTGTTCCAGGGACTTGACTAGTGTACTCTCAATGGCCAGCAGAGCTAAGCTGCTTAAACGGCCTTGGCCCATGTGAAGTGTGTCCGCCTGTGAGTGTTTTGTGACGGTGGAGGGGCTCAGCATCACCCGCTGGACAGAAACTGCGATAGAAGTCAGAAACTGCGATAGAAGTCAGAAAGAGTGATAGAAGTCAGTCTCCAATAAAAGCAGCTACAAAAAACAACAACCCAGAAATAGAAGCTCGATTTGTCGCTAGTCATTTTTAACAAAGAAAATGCCGCTAAGAGGTTTAAGAAGTCTCCGGTTCAACTCAGAACAGAATGAAAATGTAATGCTCTCACGGATCTTTACACCAAAGGATCGCTGATTTGCTCATTTCGCTGTCAATCAAAAAGGGATTCAGCCTCAGACAGATCATCCAATCATCATGCAGAAGCTGAGCGTCCGGGCCAGCCGAGGCCAGCCCACTGCCCCATAGACCCACAGAGACGCTGAGCGTCCGATGGGCGGGACAAAGCCCAGCATTTATCCAATGATAAATGCTCAGCGTCCACACTGTTTAAAGCACCACTAAGGGAATGATTGAGAGGAAAGCCGTGTTTTTACCAGTGATAAGAGGCTGATTCTGAACAAAAGTTGAGTGCGTTGTAGTGCATATTTATTCAATGACATGTACACAAAACAGTATATATTTGATCACTTCTTTTTTTGACATTTTAGGGGAAGCTGAGCTTCCCTTCCAGTCTTAGAGCAATCGCCTCTGCTAGAAAGGTAATCATTACAGAGTTGTATTGCTTTACCTCGTGAGATACTTCAAAAATAACTGCCAAGTGCCAGCTGGCCACTAATGGTGTATTCTTTAAAGTGAAGCTGCAGGCCAGTTCAAATCTTACAACGGGCTGCATTTGGCCCGGGCTGGAATTTGGACACCCCTGGTGTACAAGGTACAGTTTCCAACCAGAAAATGTTATAGTTGTTTAATAAATTTAATATAGTATATATATTTGGAGGGATAATGATCCCAGAGGGCAATTGTATGTTTCAATAACATTATCCAATGTAATGTGGCAAACTACCTACCAGAGACACAGTGGTGGAGGTAACATTAAGCATTGCTTACTCCAACCCAGCTCTTTCTGGAGTTTTTCATCAGCCACCGAACCAAGGAGCCTTTGAACCTCATTAAAAAAAACATGGCGTGATTTTATATGCTCTTGTTGTGAGTCATATAAAACAAATTTAGTCACTACTGGAGATTTTACAAAAGACTAGTGTGTGCTGGGTGTATACATTTCATTGTGAACTCTGCAAGGGTTCCACTTGATTCACTTGGAACAATGTGTGAGCAAGGACTAAATAAATACCCTCTTCCAGGTCAAATATTTGCCTAATGGAAAAGCAAAAGAGCCAGATAGAGACGAGTAGGGTTCATGCATATGGAATCAGATTGTGCCCAAAAGTATTGCACAAAAAAAAATTAATCTCAAACATAAAACTCAAAATTTTCAACTCTGACGTTTGTGCTCCATGACTTTTGCGCATGAGCACTGAGTTCTGCGCGTGCTCTCTCAGCTTTGTGCGCGAGTGCTTCGATTTCTTTCCATGCGGGAGCTCTCTCAGTTTTGTGCGCCTGATCCCTGAGTTTTGCATTTTTGGCACAAACCTCTCGTGTGGGCGGGTTTTCTCAGGGGTGCCTTCCCATTGGCTGATGAATTTTTGAGTGACAACTCAGTTCACTAACGTGTTAAATCAAAATAGCCGTTGTGGAATGGGTCCAATACGTTAGTGCATGGGATTCTGAGCAGGAGCTCAAGCAGTTATATAAAAATAATTTACTAATAAATGCTAATTTATTCTGTTTTATCCTGGGTAAACACAGACATCACTGCATTTACCTCAGATCAGTTCAAGACAAACAGGTTTGTTTTCACAGTAAATTTATTTATTTAGACGAAACTACCTCAATATCTACATTGATATTGTCGGACTTTGCAGGTATTTCAGCTTTTTAAAACAGTAAATCACAGAGAGTATTCGTGTTTATGTAAAATCCCCACTGTGTCTCTCCACTGCTGAGCTGCAACGTGGAGTACGCATGTGCACTCCAAAATACCTTGGACACCGAGTTGTGACTTAAAAATTCATTAGCCAACTCCTAAGTATACCCGCCCACGCGAGAGGTTTGTGCCAAAACTGCTCACAAAACTCAGAGAGCTCGGGCAGAGCTCAAAGCACTTGCGCACAAAACTGAGAGAGCAGGCGCAGAACTCAGAGCTCACGCGCAAAAGTCATGGAGCACAAATGTCAGAGCTGGATATTTTGTTTGCAAGTTATAAGTTTTATGTTTGAGATCATTATTTTTTGTGAGATACTTTTTGGCACAAATTTGATTCCATACATGCAGACTCTTTTGGAACAACAAATGAGCAGGTACTAAAAACGTGCCCCCTTACATGCAACAAAGCCTAATGGAAATTCAAAAGAGTAGAGTATAATCAATGCAGACTGTTATGGAACCACGAACATGCAGGTACTAAGAAAAAAATGTAGTGGAAAAGCACCATAAGTCTCAGTAGAGACATCTTGCCCTTAAGCGCTATGTTGTCCACGCCTCCTTCGACGTATTCGCCAGAAGAAGGAGACCCCGCCCTGTACTGTCCAGCTCCTCCCCCTCCTTTCTTTCATCTGTGTGAGTGGAGATCCGTGGCGTACCCGCTGACTTCTACCTGACAAACATCTGTCCGCAGCTTTTTTTTTTTTAGATAAATGCGTGAATTTAGAAAAAAAAAAACACAACGTCTTTCAGCACTCGTGAAACACCGCTAACGGTCAGTGGTGTGTTTCGTTTGTAGAAGCAGACAGGAATGCCGTTATTTATTTGCTGAATGAAGCCGAGGAGACGGAGTGAATCGTGGAGGAGGAGGCTGAGCCCCAGCGGTTAAGGTCTCAACGCATTAACTCCCTTTTGAACCCGGTTTACACTCCCGCACTTTGGGTAGAAATGAAGAGCACGGCCTGGGGAGGTGTTGGAGTCGCCGGTGGTGACTGTTGAGTTGTGTTTAGTCGTGGTTTTTAGAGCAGTACGCTTGTGTTTTATCTGCTCTCCTCCAGTATATTTCCCCCTCTCTGTGTGAATCACGAGTTCTCCCTCTTCTTCCTCTACCTGAACAAACACCCAGCGGAAGCAAAGTGAGTACCGTTACACCAGCATACAACACGAACCGCTGCCTCTCCTTTCCCTAGTTCTAAAATAAATGTACATGCTTTTGTGGCAGAACATGTCTTGTTTACTCCCACTTTGCGGGTTACTGCTCAGTTACTACTGAAAGGAGAGCAGTAACCAGTCGGTGGTGTGTTAAGGAGTGAGGCCTGTGTTAAAGGAACAGCGACTGATTCACAGTTGCAATGAGACTCGATAAAGCTGTTGTTTTCATTGGCCACAGAACTCAGAATTGTCTCTTTAATTCTTCCAGACACGGGGTAAAGAAACAACAAGGCTCTGAAGCGTCATTTTCATTGACATAGACTAGACAACAGAAATGATCTTTTAAAGGGGAATTACTCCTGTTTTCAAAAAATCTCTTAATAAACTTTAGAAGTGAAACAAGTCATTCAGTGCGTTTTGGTGGAAACTGTTTCAGTCTAGAGAGATTTCCCTCACTAACGATTTCTATGCAGAATTATTTACAGCTATGGTGATAGGAACCAGGAGGCACTGTGTCTACAACAAAAACATGGCCACTTACATTAACCCCATACCACCAGTGAACCCACATGCCTCCTGATTTGTTATATGCAGAGTTGATTCTGGGAAGTGGGAAATGTGGTGTGTCTGAGTAATGCATATATTCAGTTATAACATAGTATAAAGATGTTTTAGTTTTAAAACTAATCTCAGAGCCGTAAAGAACCACAATTAACATATTTACAATGAAGTTGAGTTTGCGTTTTCTCTGAGGAAGATTTTAAATAGTTCTTGAATAATAGTTAATGTCAGTATCACTGTTTGAAAAAGTGTGTTTTTCAAAGAGCAAAAGCTGCAGTTTTAATTTTAGCTTATATTTTCTTAAACAATGTGTAAAAATTAAATGGAGATATTTATCTTACCTTTAACAGAGTTGGAATAACACTGAGCAAACACTGCTTTGTACATGACAACTACAACAAAATGTCTCTCAGTGTTCAAAATTAAAGACAAGTCTTATTGTGAACATTTTATTTAAAAAAAAAAAAAAAGCCTGTCCCTTAATATGCTATTTAACTTGCAATAGCATTATTGGATTAAATGTTGAACTACATATTTTCTCTAATTCCTGCAGCCTTATCTATAACCAGTATGTAATTCTGACTTAGTTTTACTATGATAGAAAACGTCTCTTTAGTAGTGTTAAAAATGTGATCAAAAAATTGTAGGTGTTAAAAAAACAAAAAATATAAGCTTTAACTTTTTACTCAAATCCAGAGTTGGTGATATATTGTGATATATTCGTCCTTGCACAGGCCCCTGCTATCTCAACATGCATTTGTTATTGGCTTTGTTAATATTTAATTATTTAAAAGTTATTGATTTTGATGACAACACAAAGTGCTGCATGATCTATTGTTTACTCTAGTTACTGTACTGAGATCAGGAACTACTGATAAAAGAAATCTTTACATTTCTTCTGGGCAACACTTCCTCTCACAGTTCAAAAACACATTCTGGTAACTGTGCAAGTATCCACCTGTGTGAGTGTGTGAAGCCCTGGTGCCCTGTCCAGAAA
Source organism: Hoplias malabaricus (assembly GCF_029633855.1). Classification (NCBI taxonomy): domain Eukaryota; kingdom Metazoa; phylum Chordata; class Actinopteri; order Characiformes; family Erythrinidae; genus Hoplias; species Hoplias malabaricus. Next base: position 17,994,276 of record NC_089805.1, on the reverse strand, counting down.
GCTGTTTTGGCTTTGTGCCCAATGATTCCATATAGGCTCTGGACCCACAGTGACCCAGAAATGGGTTAAGTTATTAGAAGGTGAATGCATTACTGAATTGTGAACATTGAACTTTTAGCATCGCTTCATATACAACACCAACATGCAACTGCAGTCACTGCAGATTAACAGCACAGATAAGAGAATAAATGTTGTGGCAGAAGATATGTGGCCAGTTTGTATCAGTGATAGTGAAGCTAGCACTATCTGATGCAGAAATAAATGCATGCAGGGTAATGCATACACACCCAAGTTTAGAAAGTTCACATACTGGAAATAAAGGAAATGGTGCCACGTTTCTTTGTTGTATCGGCCATAACTTTATCTGTTCATTGTGGCCCTTTCCTTTATTAGGACAGAATCAGTTGGTTTAGGCAGGACTTAGCAGGATGGTTTTGCTTCATCTGACCCACTCTTGTGAAATTATACTGATCACTATGAACCTTGAAGGTACTTGCATATAATTCTCTATTTCTTTAATTCTCTTGTTAAAAGGATCCAGAAGTTTCAGTTTTGACTACTGATATAAGTGCAGCTAAAACCAAATTCATGGTGGTATAGACCTTTTGGTTGTCACCTGTTCTTTTTGTTGTTACCTCATTTTGAGAGGCCTGGACATGTTTCGTATCCAAAATAGTGTTGTAGTCAAGACTATTAGAGCCGAGTACAAGTCAGGACAGTGTTAACAAATTTTACAGAATATAAGATCAAAAAGAAGTAGCCTAAATGAGTAAAACATTTACTAAGTTGTAGTAAATTCTCCTTTATTATATGTTATATATATATATATATATATATATATATATATATATATATATATATATATATATATATATATATATATATATTAAATATTAGCATTATTATATATTAAACAATTAATATACAATCTTACAATATTATTCAGCCTACGGAAATTGCACCTCACCATGTGCTTTCTTTTGCAGCTGGCTGGAAATATTGATCCTCAGTTTCCATTATATTGAGATGTGGACGAAATGACATTGAGCTGAATGTTTTCTTTATTTTTTTTTTTTAAATGATTCCACATTTTGCAGACATTGTAGCCTAATGTAAAAACATGGCACATCTACTGGACAGAAACACAGACTATTGCTCACTTTATATTTTTCAGAATAAAGTGTTCATTCATTGCACACAGAACCAGAAAGGCACTGACCTATTAGACCTTCATATTAGCCAAACCAAGGACAGGTTTATTTAAACATGTAGAGGCAGAAAGAGCTGTTTTACTCAGTTTGAATGTACTGTTGATATTTGATTACAATGGATAAAGTTTTGCTTACAGAGACTACTGAGAGATGTATTGCACTTGGCTGGGTGGACTTCACTATAATTTATAGTGTCTAAAGCTACCAAATAAATCAAAGTTTACATCAAGGCAGCATTGATGATATTTGGGAAATACTGTTCTCTCTGGTTTGTTTACATTCAGAAGTACAGCACGTATTAAGGTAGAATTGTTTGTTTGGGGGGGGACTCTTATTTGCACGTGGCTGTAGATTAAATGGGCTGTAAGTTTTTATTCACCGTTTGATTTGCCACAGAAACTGATTTGTAACTCTAGGTGGCGCAACAGGTAGTGTCAATGTCACAGCTCCAGGGTCCTGGGGTTGTGCTTTTGAGCCCCGCTCGGGGTGACTGTCTTTAAGGAGTTTAGTGTGTTCTCCCTGTGTCTGCGTGGGTTTCCTCTGCATGCTCTGGTCTCCTCCCATAGACCAACAATACACTTTGTAGGTGGGTTAGCTAATCAAAAATGTCCATAGGTATGAGTGAGTGTGTGTCGTCCTGTGAAAGACAGGTGCCCCCCACTGCCTTGCACCCAGTAATTCTGGGAATTGGATAAGTGGTTACAGTCAATTAATAAATGATTTGCTGTCTGATTTTCTACTGGGTTTTTATTGGTTGTCAATTTCTGTAACATATTAGATAATTAATTATGTATGTATGAATGATTTGTAACTCTAGATGTTTAGTTTTGTAGCTCTTTTGGTCTGTGATTATTTACTTGCAGTTAACGCTCTCCAGAATTCACCTTAAGTAATCTCATTCGAAATTCAATATTACTCACCTGTGGAGCAGGAATAGAGCAATACCCTCTTCTCAGTTCATGCTTTTTAAAGTTTGGAGGTTTCTTCATTGAGTAAAATATTCCAGATACCATTTCTCTGCTATCTTTTCTTTCATATCAGACTGAGACCCTATGGTATACCTATTGACAGACACTGGGGCATAACACATTAGAATGGTTTCCATCTCGCAGTCACACTGGAGAACAGCAAATGGTGAGGAAACTATGCTGTGAATATCTTCTTTAATATAAGCATACTTATTATCAACTGCATGCATTTATTATCACACATTTTCCTCAAGCATATTTAATTGGTTAATTATTTCAAAAGAATAAATTATGACTTAAATGTCTGTTTACAGGTGGTACATTGTCAGCAGACACAAAAACAACTCTTAGATTTCTTAGAACTGGAGGTTCCAGGTTTCTTTCACTTTTAACTAAATTTTAGCTTCATAGAACCAGTGAAATTTGCCAGATTAATTACCTCTGTGGCAAGAAGTTCACTGCACATTAGATTTTTAGCAAGCTGACTTCTTGTCAAAATAGCGTGCAAAAACCTAACCCTAAAAGGAAAACACCCTTTACAGAGTCATGACACAAGCCCTCACATTGTTCTTGTGGTCTCTACGGCACAAACGGAACACAAGCCTACTCAGGATTGTCTGTTTTCTTGCATGTCTCAGAGAGTAAGTGGAATATATTAATGGCTGCTAAAATTGATTATATAAACATGGCATAATTCTGTCTGTATCTATTTGTGTTATTTTAGAACCAGTGACGCGGAAAACCTTGAGCAATTCTCATTAGATCTACATTTATGTTATGGAGATATTCCCTGGTAAGGGGTTAGGAGTGACTATGTATGGACTATGAGAGGAGTAGAAAAACAGTGTAGATACTAGGTATCTTTATTGGGCCATTATGAGCACGGAATGCTGAATTGGTCTCTAAATCCAATAGTATAAAACATTTAAGCAGCTGAAATAGCACACTCACACTGTAAGATTGTGCTTCAGCTGTGTAGTTTAGTTTTTGAACGGTTTGAAGTGCTTCAATTGAACATGGTTAACATGGTTCAAAATATAGTAATTATATAGCAAATATGTTTAATCTATTTTAGCCTGTACTCAAAATTTGTGTCTGTGTTGAATATGTGGTGTTGCAGTAAGGTTGTATTGTGCCATCTCTTCCTGTGAAATTCGTGATGCAACAAACTACCACATGACTAAGTGTGAGGAAATCTATGTAAAAGGAAAATATATGTTTAAAGGTTTGTTTCACCTAACTTAGAATGAAACCTTTGAAATACCTGTTCATATTATCTCATTTACTTAATATTCACTGTAGTGCAAAGGTGGTTTATAAAATAAACCACCAATAACACCATTAGGTGTTTAAAATAAATAGTATTTTGTATCTCATCCATGGTTGTACCACACTGATTTTAATATAAACACAGAAAAATAGTTATCTATTATCAGTAGTACATAGAATGTGTAAGGACAAAAACAAGCCCCACTTCAGCTTTGGTTTTGGTTACCTAAATCCTCAGCCGACGGAGTTTGCAAAAACAAACGCAGACTTCGCCAACAAGGCTTCCATTAGAGCAGGCAAAGTCCACTTGCAGGCTCTTAAACTTTACCCATCAGCCATCAACCATGCCAGTGTTGATGTGTCAAGTATGTTTCTCACTGGCGTTCAGTTGAGACTGTCGCATTTACATAGTTTTAGAGATTAACAGAAGGAAAAAATACTTTACCATTAATGTGTGGTAAAGACCATAAAGTGAAGGCAAAACACATTTTTTTAAGAAAAGCTTTGATTAATTGTATAATGAGCTTATTGCTCTTGTTTTGTCAGCTATTTTTAGGAAAGGGATTAAGATTAGAAGTGTAAAGCACTACACACAAATACAGAAGAAACAGGACCTCCTGAGTGGATTACCCTGCTGTGTGTTTGTGAAATATTCAGAATATGAATGTAGGTGCAGAGTTTAACAAGGTCAACACTTTCAGTGGAGGTGGCCCACCAGGGCCGGGATTGTGAACCCCTGGACTCTTGAGCAGCAACAAACCATAGCATGTACTAACTGTCAGACCCGTTCAAACATCAGAATGAGAAAAAAGAAAATCTGTCTACCTTTTAATGAAAAGCAGCCACAGGACTACTTTCATTTAACTTAATTGTGAGGCTTACAATTTGTAGACTGCATTCCAGTTGTGTACCACACATTGATACTATGTAGTACATACTATGTACCAAAGTGTGAGTTTGGCAGGCTAGTACCAAAAAGTTAACATACTACACTCCTTCTTACTAACAGAATATGATGAAGTGTTACTATGTCGGCACACGGAATACTAAGCTGCAACACTGCCATTGTTTTCAAAGGCTGAAACTCAAATATCTCCCTCTACACTGCATAGTGCACAGTGTAGGTCATAAAATAATGATTTCTACAATAAAACAGTGCCTTGTATGTTATATATATATAAGTTATATAGTATGTCCATATAAGACTTTTCCAGACATAAGAAGTATTCCTTTTCCTGTTGGATTTAGGGGCAATGGTGTCCAACATTACCATACTCAAAATCCTTACTGACTCGTTCTAAGTACGCACTGTGGATTTTTGAGCATTCTCAACTTTTACACTTGTAACTTTTTATTGCACTCTACATATTCAAACATGAGTTAGAAATAGTATTAAGGGCACAATTGGGATGCAGCTGTAGTTCACCTAAGCTCCTCCAGCTCCCCTCGTAATTCGAGTGCTGTTTATTACTATTTTCCACCTGAGACTTTACTTCCTGTCTTAATTCTTTTCAATAGACTCCAGTTTTGTGCATTCAAGATTTTCCTAACTCTGTCTCTACCTTTTCTTATCTTGGTCCTGCCCATTTTTAAACTCTTCTCAGATAACTTCTATTGTATGTGTCAGTATTGTCCACAGAGTGACAATAAGAATCTCTCTCTCTTTCTGTTCCGGCCAGCTCCAGGCAGCACTAATGACTACAGGTGACAGTACTGGCATTCAGGGGGTGCCAGCCAATGACTGTGGCCGTGATGTCATGCTGACTTCTCAGAATGGCTCCATTGATGGAGTCGGCCTTTAGTGGAGCCGGTGGCCGATTGGCTCAATATGTGCCTCTCAGAGTGCAAGGACAGGAGGAATTCATCTAGTAGCCTTCTGCTTGTCTTATATTCAGGGGTAAAAATGTACCTCATCTGTGTTTTTTTTACTTAAGTTTTTTTAACTTCTATTTCTGTGTCTGCTTTATGAAATATTTATGATTGGGATTATTATTACAAGCATATATTTACAGAGCTCAGATATTTAAGAATGCTGCTGTAAATAATTTTGCTAAAAAGCAGAATTTATTTGCATGCAGATTAGTTTCAAATTAGTACCAAATAGCTGTGTTATTTTATATATTGGCATTAAAAATTAAATTGGGCCAGACTAAAACAGAAATAAGGTATATACAAGCTAATGCTTTTTGGTTCACTCTTCAAAATATATTTAATGGTAGAAAACTTTACTCAAGGCCAGAGTGTTGATTAGGTGCCTTGTGTAGAGCTATAAACTTTGTCTCTCAGTACCTTACCAAAGCAGAGAAAAGGTTTTCACTAATTCTTTAACATATACACAGATAATTTATAACAGTAACTCCACATCCTTTTTTTCACACACAATGTCCATTCTCTCAGCTCCACTTTGGTTAATAGTCCATTTATAGGTTCACTTTGTAGTTGACACTCATTCCCACTAGTCCTTAAAACAAATATATGTCTGGCAGCTCAGGTCTGCAAGAGAAGATTTCTGCGTAATATTAGGAATCATAAGAAACAAATTTCCATATCTGCAGGTAAAGTGTCTTTATGTTTATAAAAATCAGCTGCAGGAAATTGGTCACATCTTTCTGTGATATTAGCAGAAATCAGATCATTGCTGGACTCAGAATTTTCCCATTATTTTATAACCAAAAAGCATGTTTATCAGATTACTCACAAAATATGTAAATGCACTCAGTGATGTGGTGGTGGTGTGTTAGCGTGTGTTTCTCTGGTTTGAGTGGATCAGACACACCAGAGTTGCTGGAGTTTTTAAACACTCTGTCTACTCACAGTCCACTTGTATATGTAAAGTCAGAGAGGGTAGCTCCTCTGTTGCTTCACATTTTGTGTGGGTCATCAGTGGTCACAGAACGCTGACTCTATTTTTGGTTGGTGGCTTATTCTCAGTCCAGCATGGACAGAGGGCTTTACTCTACAACTCTAACAGCACTGCTGTGTCTGATGCACTCAGATCAGCACAACACATTCTAACAGATCGCCAACACATCAGTGTCCCTTCAGTGTTAGGAAAGATCCACTACTCGCGTCATACTTGCTCTGTGGGGGTCTTGACCATTTGATGAACAGGGAGCTAACAGTGTATGCAGAGCAAAAGATAAACTCCATTCTGCAATCGTAAAGCTACAAAATGAACATGTATGGTCAGTGGAGCTGAGATAATGGAAAGTGAGTATACAAACAAAGAGATGGTACTATTGTTATTGCAGATTGGTGTATACATTTTGTAATAAAAAAAAGTTAAGCACCAACTGTAATGCACAGTGCCGACATCCAGCCTGGGGCTTGGCTGAACAATGAGGTGCCCAAACAGGAGTATCCTTATTTGAATATATCCCAAGCCAAAAAAAAAAAGTGTAGTCTGCTGCTGTTTACTCGGGCATCTAAGCCCTAGAAGCTTTTATTAAGCTGCTGCTTTTTGTTTGTTGGGAGTTAATGATGTTGCTAATCATTTTAAATTGAGACAAGCAGGTCAAACTAGATTATTCCCAGGTCATGGTGCTATTAAGTATTTTTTTTCCTTCTCTTTTTTACACTGTAATAATGTTAAGTCACGAATTAGCAGATAACAAAACTGGTTTCAGGAGATCATTCACGTTAGATCTTCAGCGCTTTATGGAACTGGTATAATGGACCTTAAAGGCTGCCTTCAGATTATTTTGCTCTTGTCTCTCGTTTCCTTACAGAACCAGGTTTTACTTTATAACACTTGGCTTCTAGAAAACCAGTACATTTTGTGTTTCCTTTGAATTTTTGAAACCTTGGGTTTGTCGTGATTTGGGGTTTATCCAGGTAAACTGTATTTATGAGGGCCTTTTCAAATGTCTTGAGCTTAAGCATTTCTCACTAGTCAGCTAAAGAAATATTTTACCTCCTGTTAATATCAGGCAATGTGGATTAAAATGTCTGATTATATGTTAAATGAGGACAACTATGACTTTTTCCTGTCCCCATTGTTTATCCAAAACAAGTGCAAATTTTTATTTCAAACATAAAATAACTGATTTACTAATTTTAAATGTGTTGACAATATGTAGTTAGATTATTAGAATAAAATTTGAAATAAAAGGACAACAAAAACACAGTTCATTTAGATGTTACCAATATGATTTTAGTTCAGGGTACAGGTTTCAAAATATTGTCAGCATTGTGATGAATAGCAAACTGCAAAAAGCTCTGACACTAAGACAATGCTTTAAAGCTTTATAAACACCAGAAAAGATGTGTTTTATTAAGCTATGATACTCCAGTAAGTACTCTCCTGCTCCTTCTTTGCTATTAGTAGCATGTCAATTTTAAATTAGCATAGTGGCAACTTGTGAAAATGTGAGCTAGCTTTTCTTATAATATATTGCTGGAGCACAGTGAAAGTCGAACTGAGGTTGATTGGGGAAATAAAAACAAACATGAGGTGAAGATGCAGAATACAATTATTAAAAACTCAATTTTTTTTATATAAAAGTATAGTAATTATATAGTAATGTAAACTCAAAAGTTACGCTTTCAGTTGCAATTTTCAAAAAAAGCAGATTAAAATGAAATTTTGAGTTTATATAACAATTTTTTTTATTATTTGCTGTGGTGCAACAGGTAGTGTTGCTGTCATGCATCTAGAGGGTCCTTGGGTTGTGTGGTCATTAAGAACAACTTCTTATTTACAGTGGCAGCCTGGCAAAAGGCAAAGCCTTTAAGATACATAACAAACCTATACACAACAAAAACAACAGAAAGGGTCTTTGCAGAGTTTGGTATGTTTTCCCTGTAACTTTGTGGGTTTCCTCCACATGCTACAGTTTCCTTCCACAGTCCAAAAACACATGTTGGTAGGTGGATTAGCTACTCAAAAAAAGGGTCTGTAGGTGTGTTTGAGTGTGTTTTACCCTGCGAAGGACTGGCGCACCCTCATTGTGCCCAGTGATTCCGGGTAGGCTCCGGACCCTAAATTGGATAAATGCTTACAGACAATGAATGAATAAATGAATGAGTTGCTGTCTGATTTCGACTGGGTTGTTATTGGTTGTCAACTGCTGTAGCATTTTATAGTGATGTAGAAATGCTAATCAGGTCTTCTGTCCAACTCTGCAGCACTATGTTGTCCAGACTGAGTGAATGGTTCTGGAATGAGAGGCTATGGTTTCCCGTGGGTTTGGGCTGGGCTGACATTCAGGATCGTGATGGTCGCACCTACGCCAAAGGATCTGACCTCTGGGTGACCTTGCCCATTGCTCTTGCATTCCTCATAGTACGGCAGATCTTTGAAAGGTTTGTGGAGACCAATATACATTTTGTCATATTTGTCAGCATTAACATTTTAGCGAAACAAGTTCTGATGGTTAGGAAAAGAAAAAAAGTAAATTAATATATATATATATATATATATATATATATGTTTCTATATTCAGCTAATATTTGGTATAAAATTCATTTAGCATTTAACATAAAGCATTTTGTATAGCACAAGTAACATTTCATGAGGATTCAAGTAATGGGTTGCCCCTTCTGTTGGTGTTTTCAAAAATGAATAAAAATGCAAATGGTATATTATGCCAAATGTCAGCTTGCTGTCAGGTTATTATGATTCTATGCTTTGAATTTGGGCTGTAATGTTTAAAATATTTTGGGGATTTTTGAAGACATTTAAAGAATTACAAATATACTAAGGAGAATATTACAATTATTGGTCTGGTAGTTTCACAAAATTAACAATTGAAATGCTTTTGTAGGACACTGGCACTTTGGCTGGCCTCATTGATGGGGGTGAAAGAGAAAGTACGAGTGCGGGCAGCACCTAACCCAACACTGGAATCTTACTTCTGCTCTACAAGTAAACATCCTGCACAGGTATGGAACATTTCTACATTAACCTCACTCAACTGCACAATTATGTTGTACAGTAGGGGTTCTTTTTCACAGTGCAACCCCATATTTGAGGTAAGCATATTTTATGACCCTCCAGAGAAGATGGATGAATATGAAGATAAATATAAGAAAGAACTGTTGAAATCAGCCGTTTTAGCACTGCACAATTAAAGACTGATTTGAATTTATGTGTACATGGGTAAAAACAGCACTACGCTAATTTTATTGGAGCCCCAGTACAGAAAAAACACCCTCAAAATGAGTTTTTGTCATAGTGTTGTTTCATATTGCTGTTTTTGCTCAATGCATTTGAAAATGGCTGTGTCTGTTGCTCTACTGTCCAAAATAATATATTTTTTACATTATTACTAACCATCATTAATTTATTACAAATTGGTCATGCATCCAACTCTGGACCAAGGTCCACCATTTGGTACTAAAGCCAAAATGCCATAAAGGATAAAGCCAAAAGGTTTATGCTTCTGATCACTAGGCCTGGAATGTTGCTGGTTTATGAATTTTAGTGTTACAACATCAGTTAAAAAGGACTTACTTATTAGCTAAGTATTGATGCATTAAAGCATCATATTTAGTTAAGTAAATACTTTGTTTTGAATTTTAACAAGCAGGCAAACCCTCATTAGACTTTCACAAAATTATATGATACCTGAAAATATGTACCGTATTTTCCGCACTATAAGGCGCACCGGATTATAAGGCGCACCTTCATTGAATGACCTATTTTAAAACTTTGTCCATATATAAGGCGCACCGGATTATAAGGCGCATACAATAGACGCTACAGTAGAGGCCGGGGGTTACGTTATGCATCAATTAGATGGAGCTGCGCTAAAGGGAATGTCAACAAAACAGTCAGATAGGTCAGTTCAACTTTATTAATAGATTACAACCCAGCGTAGTTTAAGGTAAAACATGTAGTGCAATGTTAATTTACCCCACATAGTGGGGGGAGGGGAACTTCTCCTCGATTCAATAATAATAATAATCACAATATAGTAACACTCAGTGCAAAGCGATAACAATATATCAATAACTCAACGTTGCTCAAACGTTAAAATCACACAACACACAAAATAAACACGTAAAGCTCACTTTACTAAGTTATTCCTCTATTCCCGTGTTCTTCTGCGTGACTGATCGCCTTGAGTTTAAACTCTGCGTCATATGCGTGTCTCTTAATAGGAGCCATTTTGGGGTCTTTACATAAAAAACAAATGGAAATGAAATATATATACCGGTATATATCCAGCATGCACCGCGCGCGGAAGAAAATGAAGTAGGCGGCTGCTTACCGTAGTTGCGAGACCTGGTGTGGCTCAATATTGTTCCATATATAAGGCGCACCGGATTATAAGGCGCACTGTCGACTTTTGAGATAATTTGAGTTTTTTAGGTGCGCCTTATAGTGCGGAAAATACGGTACTCTGATATATAGCAAAGTCTAACCTATACTGTGTATATTTCACATAGCATTATTAAGGTCAGATATTGTATTCCATATTGTTAGACTGAGTACTGTTACTTTATCTTGCAACCATAAACTGAAGTCTTTCCTTCGTGTGTGTTGTGTGTGTGTGCGTGTATGTGTGCTCGCTGCAGAGTATAGTTGAGAATTTAAGTAAACAAACAGGCTATTCAGAGCAGCAGGTTCAACGATGGTTCCGGAGGCGGCGGAACCAGGAGAGACCCAACCAGCTCAAGAAGTTTAGAGAGGCCAGGTACACACACAAGCTCACATGCTTACTCACTTACTCACTCTAAAATAAGATGATGTCCAGACGTAGGACAGCCTCATGTTTTGAATTAGACATTTCTCTTGTAGCTCTATTTCTAAGTGCACTTGGCGCTGGAATTAAGCTTACTCATAACACAGATACATCACTAAAAACATGCACGAATATTCGCACAAACCTTACATGACTTTACACTACAGGCCAATGCCAGTATAATTCAAGATATTATTGAGCATCCCTAGTAACATATGTTACTGAAAGCAGTTGCCCCATATGTGAACTTAATGCTTATTTGCTATACTGAGCTGTAGTATCTAAAATCCCAAATTATATATTTAGCACAAGATAATGTCAAATTTTATATTCTTAATAAGCTTAAAACCTGCTTTTGGTCTTTTCTAAATTATTGTTCTGATATTGGACCAATTAATTAATGATGGAATTCATTTATAATTATAGCTATAGGGAATTACCTTTTATTACGGATGAGGTTTAAAACAGCAAAATAAAGAACTGACAGATACCAAGAATGGCATGAAAAAGTGTAATTAAGTGAGTAATGTATTTAATATATAATAATATAAAATGTAATTATTATTTCAATAATTTGATTATTGATTATATTCACATGTAACACCTGTCTCTGATATTTCAGTCTTTGTTTTTATAAACCATTCAGTGCAAATTAGACTCTATGAAGGCTAATGTTGTTAGCCAAAAAATGACATATGAAAATATGATGTCTTTCATGATGTATGGAACTCATAAAAAACACAAGGATTTTCCTCAGAGCTTGAAAATTAGTATTTGGGGGGGGGGGGGAATAATTCCTAAGACATTGCATTTCATTTTACAATGTTAAATTTTGGAACACTCATTAACACCGAACTGGAATTTTGCATGGAATATTTGCAAATCCGTAACCCACCTGTAACCAATGGCAAAAGCCTTTTCTAGGCCATGATGCATTCAATTAAAGTAAGTCTTGTAGAATTTTTCAATGTGACTTGCTACATTGTGGTTCTTGGGCAGACTTACCTGAGCTGAATGTGCATTCTTTTACAGTTGGAGATTTACATTTTACCTTCTTGCTTTCCTTGCTGGCCTGGCCGCACTCATTGACGTGAGTACTTTTAATACATATTGTGCAACATTGTAGTATATTAATGTTTGGATATGAAACTATGAATCTCTGTGTTTGCAGAAACCCTGGCTGTACGAAATGGAGGAGATGTGGAAGGGCTTCCCAACACTTGTATGTTTACACCAATGTGGTTTTGTCTTGAACTGCACTAAGCTTGTATAAACATATATATGATCACAGTAAATACAAAAATAAAAACATATATAAAACAAATAAGAAATGTAGGTGTGAGTGAGTTTGAAGAAAATGTTTTGTTCAGATTCTCCTTGATTTCATGAATTTGTTAAATCAACAGCACACATTATTTAAAATCATTATTTATTAACTTGTAAAACTAGGTATTGGATGATAACCTCAAATAATACGGACTGCCACGAGGAGAGTTTAAAAAGTTAAACCAACACATTCGTACACAGAGTATCACACTTACTGGAATTATGTTATTTGGTTTTATTCTAATGTTGGGCATCATTTGTTGTTTGTTTTTAGCAAATAAATACTTACTGCTCAGATAAATAACTTTTTAAATATCTGGTGCCTAAAATTTTTGAACAGTACTGTATATAAATAATAATAATGTGTATGTGTGTGTGAATGTAAATATCTGTTCTGTAAAGCCTGTGTTGTGTATTTTAATTCCAGTCATGTTTTAATAACACGCTATACAGCTACTAGGTGAGCTAGGTTTCTTTTCAATTCATACCATTGTAGCTTTAGTGCCAGCATTAAATAGAAATTTAGCATTTCCTAGAGTTGTGCCATAAAAATGTCCTATACATTTTTAATTATTATATTTTAATATGATATTAATAATAAAATAAAAATGTTACATATATTCAAATATTTGACAAACAAACAAGGGGGATATTTGAAATTATCTGAAAGCACTTTAACAGAGGAACCTGCTTTCTGCAAACAGATCTATTGGGACCTACAGATCCTGGGCCCATCAGAAAGTGTGCTTTTATACCTTATTCTATGAGCAGAGGGTTATGATTGTGCAAATATATGGCCCTCATGGGTCCCTGAAAACTAACCTTAGAGAACTGATTTACATAAACTTGGCACTCCAAAAAATATAATCCTTTATTCCAGGAAATTGGCTAGACCTGTGTCTAAAACTGTATTCCTTAATCTTGGACCTAGAGCAGCTCTGCAGTGAATGGTGATAGCCTGCTCAAACACACGCTTATTGCTCTTGTTAAGCTCTTGAGAGACGTGATAATTAGCTGAGTGTTTTTGAGCAGAAGGGACACTGACACGTGCTGAGTAGGATTATTCTTGGAATGGGATTGAGAAACTGCGTCTAGAGCTTGGCTGAATAGATTGAAAGACTTTATTTGATCTCGATAGGCTTTTGGCACCTAATATGCTTTTAAAGGGGTTAATCTCTCTCTCTCTCTCTCTCTCTCTCTCTCTCTCTCTCTCTCTCTCTCTCTCTCTCTCTCTCTCAGACTCTACTAACATCTCAGTATTGGTACTATATGATTGAACTGGGTTTCTACATTTCCCTTCTGTTCAGCGTGGCATCTGATGTGAAGAGAAAAGTAAGTACCTCACACAGCTTTTTTAATTATCTTCAGAAGGTGTGATTCCGGTTCTTCATCTTTTCATTGTTTAAGGTATTATTTGGAGTGCACAAACTAGATTTTTAAAATAAAGTGAAAGTACAGTATAAGTAAAGGTTTTAGACTTAGATTTTAGGCCCTCTAGTGGTCTATTGTTCTAACAGTTTAATCATGATCTAGGGTGCAGAGATGTTTGAGGATTTGCATTTAAATGGCTTATTTATTTATTGATTGATTGATTAAGATGTAAACAGGCCAGAAATGTTCCAGGATGCCCCATGCCCCCAATTACATACACTATATTGCCAAAAGTATTCATTCACCCAGCCATAATATTGAATTCGGGTGATCCAATCACTTCCACTGCCACAGGTGTATAAAACCAAGCCCTGTTTCTACAATCATTTGTGAAAGAATGGGTCACACTCAGGGACTCAGTGATTTCCAATACCTTGACTGTGTAAATAAAGCAGTCATAATTGCAATAGGCATCGATCATAAGCAGTAATCAAGATTCATAGTGAAATGGGAACAGCACAGCATAAGTAAAAGTAAAGAAATCTTTGTTTTATGTTACTGATAAATTTTATCTTCTAATATTTTCTTTTGTGCTTTTTTTTTTTTGTTGTTTTTTGTTTTTAAGGACTTTAAGGAGCAGATTGTTCACCATGTGGCCACCATCCTGTTGATTGGCTTCTCCTGGTGTATGAACTACATTCGAGCTGGAACACTGATCATGCTGGTGCATGACGCCTCCGACTATCTGCTCGAGGCATGCAAACAAAATAATCATGCATTCACACAGACATATTCTCATAAGTATGCCACTGTCTTTGTTATTGTAAAACCATCTCTTAACACCACATGCTTTCGACCCTGGTGAGTTTCCATGTAAGTGCGGATAAAAAGCAATTTTATAGCATCTTGAAATGTAACAGGTTGATGATATATACACTGCTCAAAAATAACACATCATAGATCTCAATGAATTACATTTTCCAGTTGAAAATCTTTATTCATTACATAGTGTAATGCATTGAGAACAAAATAACATAAAAATGATCAATGTAAATGAGAATTCTTATCCCATGGAGGTCTGGATTAGGATGCATCGTAAGGAACCCAGGGCTCACTGCACCAGCATATGGTCTCACAATAGGTCTGAGGATGTCATCCTAGTACCTAATGGCAGTCAGGGTACCTCTGGCTAGCACACTGAGGGCTGTGCAGCCCCCCAAAGAAATGCCTCCCCACACCATTACTGACCCACAGCCAAACTGGTCATGTTGGAGGATGTTGCAAGCAGCAGAACTTTCTCTGTGGCTTCTCCAGACTCATGTACTGTCACATGTACTTGGTGGGAACCTGCTCTAATCCGTGAACAGTACAGGGAACCAATGGCGACTCTGTCAATGTTGGTGGTTGGTGTTCTCTGGCAAATGCCATTCGCCCTGCATGGTGTTGAGCTGTTAGCACATGCCCCACTTGTGGATGTCGGGCCCTCATACCACCCCATTGAGTCTGTTTCTGACAATTTGTGCAGAAACATCGTTATTAGTGGCCTGCTGGAGGTCATTTTGCAGGGCTCTGGCACTGCTCCTCTCCTTGAACAAAGAAGGAGGTAGTGGTCCTGTTGCTGGGTTGTTGCCCTCCTACGGCCCCCTCCACGTCTCCTGGTGTATTGGCCTGTCTCCTGGTATCTCCTCCATGCTCTGGACACTGTACTGACAGACACAGCAAATCACTTGCCACAACTCACATTGATGTTCCATCCTGGATGAGCTGCACTACCTGAGCAACTTCTGCGGGTTGTAGACCCCACCTCATGCTATCTCTAGGACTAGCACTGACAAAATGTAAAAGTGACCAAAACATCAGCCAGAAAGGAAGAGAACATATAAATAGTCTGTGGTCACCACCTGTAGAACAAGGTTGTCTTGCTAAATGCCTCTCATTTCTACCTGTTTTCTGTTCCATTTGCACAACAGCAGGTGAAAATGATCCACAATCAGTGTTGCTTCCTAACTGGACAGGTTGATTTCACATAAGTGTGATTGACTTGGAGTTGCATTGTGTGGTTTTAGTGTTCCCTTTATTTTTTTGAGCAGTGTATAATGGAACCACATGTATGAAAACATTCCTAAAGCTCAAATTGTGCTGTTCATGTTGCCTTTTGTGTTAGTTATGTTAAAGTGAAGCTAAATCAAAGCAGACACTATTTTCTGTAATCCTTAGTGAACATATTACAACTTTGCACAGTAATTACTTTGCCAAGTGTAATGTGTTTCATATTATTACCGTTTAATTTGAATATACAAAATAGAAAGAAAATGTTACTAACGTAATTAAACATTTTGAAAAGTCAAACTGCTGCTAGGTTAGTATTGACCGCTAGTATATTTACTGCAATGAAATTACTTTAACTACACTTGACATACAAACCGGATTCCAAAAAAGTTGGGACACTAAACAAATTGTGAATAAAAACTGAATGCAATGATGTGGAGATGGCAAATGTCAATATTTTATTCGTAATAGAACATAGATGACAGATCAAAAGTTTAATCTGAGTAAATGTAACATTTTAAAGGAAAAATATGTTGATTCAAAATTTCACAAAGTCAACAAATCCCAAAAAAGTTGGGACAAGTAGCAGTAAGTGGCTGGAAAAAGGAAATTGAGCATATAGCGAACAGCTGGAAGACCAATTAACACTAATTAGGTCAGTTGATAACATGATTGGGTATAAAAAGAGCTTCTCAGAGTGTCAGTGTCTCTCTGAAGCCAAGATGGTAAGAGGATCACCAATTCCACCATTGTTGCGCAGAAAGATAGTGCAGCAATACCAGAATGGTGTTACCCAGCGTAAAATAGCAAAGATTTTTAAGTTATCATCAACCGTGCATAATATCATCAAAAGATTCAGAGAATCTAGGAGAAGGATCCGGGTACTGAAATGGCCAGCCTGCAGTCCAGATCTTTCACCTATAGAGAACATTTGGCGCATGATAAAGAGGAAGGTGCGACAAAGAAGGCCCAAGACGATTGAACAGTTAGAGGCCTGTATTAGACATGAATGGGAGAGCATTCCTATTTCTAAACTTGAGAAACTGGGCTCCTCTGTCTCCAGACGTTGAGTGTTGTAAGAAGAAGAGGGGATGCCACACAGTGGTAAAAAATGGCTTTGTCCCAACTTTTTTGGGATTTGTTGACGCCATGAAATTTGGAAACAACATATTTTTCCCTTAAAATGATACATTCTCTCAGTTTAAACTTTTGGTCTGTGATTTGTGTTCTATTCTGAATAAAATATTAGATGTTGGCACCTCCACATCATTGCATTCAGTTTTTATTCACAATTTGTTTAGTGTCCCAACTTTTTTGGAATCCGGTTTGTAATTCTACACACCCCTATTAAAATGGCAGGTATTTATAATGCAAAAAATAAAAACAAGGTAATTTCAGTACATTTTCCACATTTAATGTGATTTAAAATCAGTGTAATTCAAATGGAAAAACAACCTGGAATCTTTTAGGGGTAAGACAAAAAAAAGTCTTAAAATAACATGGTTATTATGCACACTCTTAGACTAATACTTTGTTGAAGCACCTTTTGATTTTATGCCAGCATTCAGTTATTTGAGTATGAGTCTTGTCAGCTTGACATGGCAGTCGTTGTCCACACTTTCTTGCAAAAGTGCTTCAAATTTGTCAAATCTGTCAGGTCATCAGATTATCAATTGGATTGAGGTCTGGGCTCTGGCTGGGCCATTATAAAACTATGATTTTCTTCTGGGGAAGCCATTCTTTTGTTGATGTGGAGGTATGCTACCAAACCATAACATAACTTCATCAGACCATAACATCTCCCCAAATGCTTTTGGCAGAGTTGATGTAGGTCTTTGCAAAATGTAGTCTGGCTTGGATTATTTTTCTTTGAAAAGGGCTTCTGTTTTGCCACCCACCCCACAGTACTGACATATGAAGAATACAGGAGATTGTTGTCACTTGTAGTACACAACCAGTACTTGCCAGAAATTTTAGCTGCACCTTTAAAGTTGTGACAGGCCTCTAGGAGCACACTCAGATCAGTGCTGTTCTTATGCTTTTGTAAATTTTGTAGGGATGTCCGGTCCAGCACTTCATGATAAACTAATGGCTAATGTTATTTCAACAATGACATGCTTTTTTCAGACCATGGCTTTTGCTGTGAGATGCAACTAATTAAATATCAGCAAAATCCTACTAACGCAGCTGGAATAAATATGGGTTTAAATACTTTAATTGATGACAGGTGTCTACTACTAATTTACATGAGTTTAAGTGATAGGTTAATTCTTAAATGTTTGCCTCTTAGCGCTGGGATCTTGGGTTCAAGTCCCATCTGGGTGGAGTTTCCATGTTCTCCCTGTGTCTGTGTGGGTTTCCTTCGGGGTCTCCGGTTTCCTCCCACAGTCCAAAAACATGGAGGTTAGGTGAATTGGCCTCTCTCCTGGTGTGAGTGAATGAGTGTGTATGTGAATGAATGTCTGTATGTGTGAGTGAATGTGTGTGTGCCCAGATATGTATTGGCGCTCTATCCTGGGTTAAACCCTAGTGCCCGATGCAGTCCTCCAGGTGGACGGTCGTTCCTGGTTGAGAGTACGCTGTGCACGTTTGGCTGCTCGTTTGGCTTCTCGCCAGTGTGTGTGGATTGAATGTTGTGTTGATTGTAAAGCATCCTTGGGTTTCTAGAAAGGCGCTGTATAAGTGTAATTTTAAATTAAAAAAAATTTAAATATCCCGAATTATTAGAGGTTGTGCACACTTATACAACCATGTAATTTAAGTTTCATATTTTTATTTTCCTTTCTAGATGATTTCAGATTAAAAAAAAAATGCCATTTTAGCTGGGGCATGTAGACATTATATATCCACTGTATCTACAGAAATAAGTACCCAACTTTTATGTAATATGTTACAATAAAATATTAAAAATTACCCGAATATTTTGGGGAAAAATATGATTTTAGTGAATATATTAAGAAAATCATTTGAACAGTAAATGGATATAAACTTAAATACCCCTCATGATTTTTAATATTGCTATTTCCTTAAAGTACAAAATGAAGCTATTACAGACACTATCTAGTGCTGACATCTGGTGGAACACTGAAGCGATAACACTAGAATATCTCACTATTTTTATTTCTCTCTCTCTCTCACACACACACACACAGTCAGCAAAAATGTTTAACTACGCTGGCTGGAGAAAGACATGTAACTACATCTTCATCATTTTTGCTGCTGTGTTCTTCATTACAAGACTTGTCATCTTCCCTTTCTGGTGAGAAGTCCAATTCCATTGAATTTCAACTACTTAATAAAAGCCTTTTTAAAATTCTTTTAATAATAGTTTTGAACAATCAGATTTCATGGAAAGAATATTTATTTAGTGTTATAGTACTTGTTTAATAATTAATGTATTCAAAATTTCTCTTTCTCTCTCTCTCAGGATCATGCACTGTACTTGGGTATATCCAGTGACCGTTTATCCTCCATTCTTTGGTTATTATTTCTTTAATGGGCTGCTATTTGTGCTCCAATGTCTGCACATCTTCTGGTTTGTGCTCATTCTGCGCATGGCCATCAAGTTCCTCCCTGGCAATGTAAGTCAGTCTCTCTCTCACTCATTTTTGTTTTACATGCTTGTTAAGTAGCTTATTTGTTCACATGTGAATATAGACGAGTTCACAATTACATCCCTATACATTCTGAGAGCCAGAATTATGTTAAAAAGGAATAAGAGGCAAACCCAGAAACAAGTAGCATGCTCCCAGGTAGGGGGTGAGAACCTACCCCAAAACGAGTTCAAATATCTAGGGTTCTTGTTCACATGTGATGGGAAATGGTATAGTTTGGCTGTAGGTTAGGTGCAGCGTCTGCAGTAATGCGGTCAGAGAGAGCTGAGTCATAAAGCAAAGCTCTCAATTTATCGGTCAGTCTACGTCCCCACTCTCACCTATGGTCATGAGCTCTGGGTAATGACCGAAAGAATGAGATCGTGGATACAAGTGGCCGAAATGAGCTTTCTCAGATGGGTTGCTGGGCATACTCCAAGCTCGGAGTAGAGTCACTGCTCCTTTGTGTTGAAAGGAGTCAGTTGAGGTGGTTCAGGCATCTGATGAAGATGTATCCTGGACGCCTCCCACTGGAGGTATACCAGACACGTCCAACTGGAAGGCGGCCCCGGGGTAGACCCAGGACACACTGGAGAGATTATATCTCCCGGCTGGCCTGGGAATGCCTGGGGATCCCCCAGGAGGAACTGGTGGAAGTTGCAGGGGACAGAGATGCCTGGGCTTCTTTGCTTGCTCTGTTGCCAACATGAAGATTTTTAAGTTATCATCAACCGTGCATAATATCATCAAAAGATTCAGAGAATCTGGAACAATTGCTGTGCGGAAGGGTCAAGGCCGTAAACCTCTACTGGATGCTCGTGATCTCCGGGCCCTTAAACGTCACTGCACCTCAAACAGGAATGCCACTGTCAAGGAAATAACAGAATGGGCTCAGGAATACTTCCAGAAAGCATTGTCAGTGAACACAATCCACCGTGCCATCCACCGTTGCCAGCTGAAACTCTACAGTGCAAAGAGGAAGCCATTTCTAAGCAAGCTCCACAAGCTCAGATGTTTGCACTGGTCCAGGTTTTTTTTTAAATGGATTGTGGCAAAATGGAAGACTGTTCTGTGGTCAGATGAGTCACGATTTGAAGTTCTTTATTGAACACTGGGACGCCATGTCATCCGGACCAGAGAGGACAAGAATAACCCAAGTTGTTATCAACGCTCCGTTCAGAAGCCTGCATTACTGATGGTATGGGGTTGCATGAGTGCTTGTGGTATGGGATCCCCCAGGAGGGGGGTAGACCCAGGACACACTGGAGGGATTATATCTCCAGGCTGGCCTGGGAATGCCTGGGGATCCCCCAGGAGGAACTGGTGGAAGTTGCAGGGGACAGAGATGCCTGGGCTTCTTTGCTTGCTCTGTTGCCAACGCGACCCTGAAATGAACAAGCGGAAAAGATTATGAGGAAAAAGAGGCTCCCTGTAGCGTTATGAAGTTGTATCCTGGACGGTTAGCTATGTTGGAAAGTGGGCTAATGTGTTTAGAAGTCAATCATGACCATAGCCCTGATTTCTGATTTGTCTTAATCCGATTTAAATACATTAAAATGAAGGGATACTAACATTACACCAACACTCGACCCATATCCTGCTTTGAAAAGAAATAACTGGGGCATGGGCATGCTCATTAATTTAAGGCAGATATTTGCCTTAGTTTTTTTCACTGTACATATTTTCTTTATTTCTGATTTTATAGTATTTAATGTTAATTTTTCTGTAAACAATATCTTTCTGTCCTTTAGCATATTGTGGAGGATGAGAGGAGTGACAGAGAAGAGACAGATGATTCAGAGGAGGAGGATGAACCAGTGCAGAAGGAGAGATCAACCAAAATAAAAAATGGACCCCTGCAAAATGGTCACTCTTCGTCTAACAACAACCACCGAAAAATGGAATGATGGAGAAGAGAAGGAAGGGTGGACAGTATAAAATATGATGTGGTTATCCCTAGCTGCCTATAGCGCATACACATGTGCGTGCGTACGCACGCACGCACGCACACACACACACACACACACACACACACACACACACACACTCCACATATTCCCCACATGGGGGATAGCAGTAAACAGATGAAGGGGAGGTCAGTGAAGATAATACAGTTGAAGAACTGACTAACACACACACACACACACACACACACACACTCACTCACACAAAATATACCAAGACTTAGAAGGTGATCTGTCACATACTTAAACACTAATCCTAATACTCCCAGAAAACAAACCTGAAACAAATAACCATACATTTCCTTTTTTGGACTATGCACTAAAATGCACTAAATTCTAAAAGCCCTAGTTAAGTGTATGCCTAGTGCCTAAAATTTCAGATTTTCAAAATATGTGCATAATTCCATAGTTGAGAAGTAAACAAACTCAGAGTAATTTGATGTGAATTTGCTCTTTGTAGACAAACTTGCTGATTTCTTTCTAGTGGTGGTGATCTAGAGAAAGCATGAAACAGGGATGAATATGTGTACTATAATACAATATAATGTAATTTAAAATCATGTACTAAATAACCAAATAGACAAGTGAACATTTTGAGATTTAAAAATAATGGAGGACACTAAGATAATTCTTAAATATATTCTTTGAGTATTATATTGCATTGCAGATCTGCCAACAAGGAATTAAAATATATATTTTTATACTTATCTCAGAAACATTCTCTGGGATTATGAATTGTATTTGTAATCACTTAATATAATAACTTTTTGTGAGGTAGCTTCTTTGCTTTGGACCTCTGGTTCCCATCACCAGCCATCATGCTACAAATTTCTCTACAGCAAGGAATTTCACATCAGAACACTCTGGATAGTTTTGTTTACATCTTAAGTATTTTATTATGCAGAGATACTGGAAAATGTGGAATTCCTCTTTAAAGGAGTACCCCAGCATTTTAAGGTAGTGTCTATAATATATAGTGTATGATCTGAAACTGCAGATTGTCTTCTGTTATATTCTATTTATTTTGATCTAAATCAGCTTTTTTATGTCTTACTTTTCACACCAGGTCTCAGTGCAACTTTTTCTACTCTTCCTTGTACTTTCATGTTGAATCCATTAAGGGTTGAATATCCCTGCTAACTTTAAATGATCATCTGAAAACAACTATTGCTACTATAGAATTACTTGAAGTGTCGCAAATGCACTGTTAAATTCTTGGCTAAATTTCCATGTCATTCCAATACAGTATCCCCCTTATCACCAAGTGGCCTTTAGCGGAGTCTCCCAGCACATTCTTAGTGCATGCATGCATATACACATAAGCGTACAAGCTCTTTCTCTCTCTCTCACACACACACACACTGCCAGCAACCCTCATAACTGAACTTTCCTTATCTCACTTTGCACTATTTTTATATATATATATATATATATATATATATATATATATATATATATATATATATATATATATATATATATATATATATAATACAGCCTACTGTTATTATATATTAACACTGCCCTAAACATTACCTTCTAGAAGTTGGTTCTAGAGAACAACAGCAATCCACAGGTTAGAGTTTTCCCTGATAAATCACGTATGACTCCTCTATTTACCCATTCAAGCTCTGTATAAATATGTGCTTGTGTACACTGAAAAACTTTGACTGTTGTGACCTTCAAGGGTTCATCTACAGGAACTTTAATGAGGGAACATACTGTACTTTTTTTTTTTTTTATTGCATTTATTTCATACATTTCCTCTCCAGGCATTTTATTTTGATTTTCGTTAAAAAAAAAAACAAAAAAAAACAATAACAATAATAATAATGTTTTCCTCCTGGAAAGAGAATGTAGTGTGTCTTTAAATTTTTGTTGTGCCTTTAAACGTATGTTTACGTAATCTGTTTTTTTTTTATTGAACAAAAACATACAGGATCCTTTTTTTTGACAATGTAGCAACTGTTGCTAGGTTGGACAAGCTTTTTACCAAAAATAAAATTCAACTTGATACAGTGTAGTCACTGCATAATATTGAGTTACACAATTAGTCCAGTCTCCAATTTTTTTTATTATTTGACATCATTTAAAAACACCACATTTACTCTGTGTCAAAAATGTAATGAAAGGGCCAATTGAAATCACTCAAAATGACTTTTAAAAATATTTATATTAGCTTGTATTGAAGAGTCAGAGATTTTTTTAAAAACACCAGTGTAAAGCTTGTCAAATATTGGAACTGTAGCTCTCGGGGAAGAAACATTTTGTTGGCAGAGCATAAACAGGTTCATTACGTGATGATTCTGACGTATTGAATGAGGGAAAACCATAACCTGTGCATGGCTGAAACCCTCCAGGCCTGCAGGGTTTGGCTAAGTTGAACCTTTAGTGCTGCCATGACATCCCACCATGGGAGCAACCAGTAGCTAAATCGCCAAATGTTTAAGCGTCCTGTCTCTTTGTGTGACAACTATTTTGGTTGTCATTTTCTATTGCCTAATGTGTAACCCAGCCTTAGACGCTGTTCTTGCTTAAATCGATGTGTCTGAGACTTGGTTAAACAAAATAGTTTAATAACCAATGGGAGAAATTTTTCATGACAGAGTTTTCATTTTTATTATTATTTTTTTTATTTAATCATTTGTCTTGATTCTCTAATAATAAAAGAGGACATTAGAAATGTATTATTTAGTTTAATTATTTTTGTGTTTTTTCTTAAATGTTTTTTTTTTTTTTTTTGTAGTTTTTCATTTAAAATTTTTTAAGGCCTAAACTAATTCTGTTGCCAGTCATTTAAATTATGCAAATAGTGTAAAAACAACATATATTCTTCAGCTGGAATTGCTGGTATATAACTCTTGGAAGTGGACTGATATACTACCCACTATCTATCAGTTGTGTGGAGCTCTTGGCAAAAGGGTGAAAAATGACCTCCTGGTGGAGTTAGCACAGGGGCAAATGCATGTTTATTACAAGTTGAACAGAAATCCACCGTTCCACCTTGTCCTTGAACAAAACATTCAGTTTATTGAAATCAAAGGCTTTTTGCACCTCAGTAATAGACAAACTTTAAACTGATGTTTCATCTCCCATGTATAAAGATAGATTCAGTATTTATTGACCCATTTACAATCAGATGCACTTTATAAGAGTTAAAGTTAATGCTCTCTAGAACAGACTTGTTGATATGTAACACCTGCAAGGCAGCAGTGCTTTAACTGACTGAAATAGAGGGTAAAATCCTTGTTTACGGGTAAAATCCTGTCTGAATAGAATTCCGTATTTTCTGCCATATACTTTTTATACTGCTAATAGTTCTGGCCCTCTCTAAGCTATTATTCTGCTTCACAACCCCACTAGATGCTTCATTATGTCCAAAGTATTAGACTGAAAGATGGGAACACTACCTGAGACCAGGAATATGATTAAATGTTTAGGTCATATGTTTTACATGTTTGGTTCCTTTTTTTCCCCCTCTCTCTTCGTCCTTCTTTATTGTTATATCAGAGCTAATGTAAGTTCCAGTCCTTCTGTTTATTTTCAGCATCTTGTTTTTATACATTTGTTTATACATTTCCTCCTTGTAAGAGTCTTACTTTTTTTCTATATTTGTGCTATTCATGTTTATGTTGGTGATTCATTCCTTGCTCTTCATGCATCTCCTCCTTAGCTAGGTATAGTTAATATGGTAAAACATAAAAACTTGTGATACTTGAAGATGTTTATAAAGTCTGTAATATTTTGTTTTTCTGAGGTTTGGTAAAGTTCAAACCTGCGGTGTATTATTAATGCAATGTTTATAAAAGCAACTAAAGACTGTTATTGCAATTAATAATTATCATCATTAGGGTTCAAATCAGTTACAGTATCCCACCAACAGGCCAATGGTTAGACAGCTATGTCATGCAGAAGCATATGTTTGGCCAGTGTGCAAACATAAATGTTACTCACTATATGCTCAGAACAGTTAATCATGATGGAATTCATTGTGATAATGATATACTGTCATATAACCCACCCCTACTACAATCCATGCTGAATCTTTTTAGAGCTAGCATTATACAGGGTGTTTTACCAAGCCTCCATGAGCCTCACCATGTTTATCATATTTTCCAACCTTTATCTGTTTGTCTCACATTCCTTATTCTAAAATCTTCATTCTTTCCAGGCTCAATGCCAAGACCAATACAACCAAACCACTCTCACTAGTATTGCCTTCAGCGGTCCCAAACACACACACACATTCACATAAAATCATGAGTGTCTCAACTGCCAGTGTTTTTATGTTGTCTTTTGTATTGCCTTTATGCAATGTAAGATAAAATGCTCATGTGGATAACGAAGTTTATGGTCCTGTGTTTTTTTTTATTTTATTTTATTTTATTTTAGTTTTATTTATTTATTTTTTTCTCTTTGTTTGTGTTTTGGAGAAGAGTTCCATGCAGCAAGTAGACTTCTACTGTCTCCAAGGTTTTGACTCTGTCCACATTAAAGTACAGAATTTGATTTCACTTATTCACTTATCCAGTTATAATCATTAAATACATCTCTAAAATACATTTAGTGACAAAACATAATGTATAAAATTAAATTCAACTGAATAAATTAACATTGACATCACATAATCATCTATGCTCAATTTTACTCTTTTAAAGGGGGACGTGGAGTATCATCTCATTAATGCCCTAGATTTTAAAAGAAATGTAGAATAGCGGGTGCTTGGAAAAACACTGAATATATAATGTAATTTTAAATGTGGGTAAAGTCTTGTTCAATTCACCCTGTGACTGTTTCTATTTATCACTTCTCATTTACATTACATTTTCAGCACTGAACAAAAACATTATTATTATTATTATACATTATTGTGTATATATATATTTTCCATGCAGATAATTGAATGGTTTTAGGTACGAGTGTGTTGCCCTGTGTTGCCTTCTGCCCATTGATTCCAGGTAGGCTCTGGACTTTGGAAAAGCGAGTTACAATGAATGAATAAATTACAGCTTCAAAATCATTGTGATGCTCCACTGCCTTTGTTGTTGCTAATCAGAACAGCACTGCAGACATTTTACTGTGTAACCTTTATAGTAGTTTTAGAAACCACTCTCTCACTCTCCCCTCCTCCCAGCCCAGGAGGATAAATGAGGATAAATACCAAGTCCTTTCAAGTTCTTTTATAAAATTTAAATGTCTCCTAATTCAAAAGACTCCAAATCCAACTCCATTACTCCAAAGTGCTACAAAACTAAACAACTGTTACAAATGAGTTTCTGTGGTATTTCTAATAGTGAATAAAAACTTACAAGCAAGTGCAACTTCAGCAACATAGAAACAAGTCATTTTCTTTCCTCAGACATACCATTCCACCTAAAAACACTTAAAAATAAATAAATAAAAAGGATTTCCTCACAATTTAAGATGCCCTCCTTAAGTGGCTGCTAACTCCAACCAGGAAAGACAGCCAACACCTGTAATGTCACTCTACACTGAACAATCACTGGATTAGGAACACCTACATTGTATCTACACTCATTGTCCATTTTATGAGCTTTTATTGACCATAGAGCAGCATTTTGTAGTTTTACAATTACAAATTGTAATCTGTTTCATCCTGCTCTTCAATGGTCAAGGCTCCTACATAAAGGTATGATTTGGGTGGTTGATCATCTTAGCTGTAGTTACACTGACATGGCTTTGGTGAGTTAGAGTGTGTTGATGGTATGAGTGAATCAGTCACAGCAGTACTGCTTGAGTTTTTAAACAGTGTGTCCACAGGTGGACTATAAATTGTAATTGTAAAACTGCAAAGTGCTTATCTATGGCCTGTGGAGCTGATAATATTGACAGCAAATGTAGATACAAGGTAGGTGTTCCTAATTCAGTGATCGTTCAGTGTATATCTAATCACATACACCACAAATGAGCCACTGTCATCTAGATTCACAGACATCCATCTAGTCAAAGTCTGAGAAATAAATCTTGCCTTTGTTATAAAAATAAATTATATTTTCCTTCAATTCTCAAATGTTTATATATTTCAGTGTAAAGCCTGGTTTCTTGCTGTGGCATAGTACGGTAACTTATAGCTTTGTCTCAAGTTCCATGTGAACTTCTTAACATGATTCAGTTACAACGTGTGTCTGACTGGTGGCATTCATTGTGGAAAAAAGTCTTCACTAATGATATATAAACGCCCAGCTGTCACACCTCCGGGGTTATTTGATCCACCAGAAAAAAAAAATGGAGATTGCATTTCTAACTGCATTTCTCTTCCCATTGCTCTGAAAGAAATGCTGGTCTGGGTTCTACAGGTTACATAATTTTTAAAAATAAATATCAGCAATTTTTAAGATACAAATTGAATTACTCAAATGACTTTCTATCTACAAAGTGGACCAATAATATAGGTGTTTCTAACAGAGTTGAGTGGACACAGTGTTCAAAAACTCAACAGGCACTGCTGTGTCTGATCCAATCGTAACAGCACAACACACACCACTATCACATCAGTTGTGAGTATGATCCACCCCCCATATCATACCTGCACTGTTATGGTCTTGTGGGCATTCTGACAAAATGAAGGACAGCGTGGAATGGGGTAACAAAATATGCATAGGGACAGGAGGAATACAGTCTGTAATTGTATAACTACAAAGTGCTCCTGTATGGTCAGTGGAGCTGATAAATGACAAATGGACAATGAGTGTAGATACAAGGTAGGTGTTTTTAATCCTAATGTTTATAAATGTAATTTCACTATATTGCCATATAACATATTCTCTCACCCATCCAAATGATTGAATTCTACCGAATTTGTGCAACTTCGAAATATGTTGTTTGAATTTTTTGAGCTTGAATTTTTTTATCTGAATTTATTAACCTTGAATAACAGTGAAAATGTGTTGAAAATTCACGAGTTTTATTCAAGAGCAATTCAGATACATAATTTCAGTGCAAAAAAAATCAGATGCATAATTTCAGTACAAAAAAAATTCTGTGCTACAAATTCAAAGGTGGTAATATTTCAAGTCTGATGAGACAGATTTGCTTCCATAGTCAGACCTGACTGAGGCGGGAGCAAGAATGTAAACACAGGAAGGTCTGGACTAGTCAGTTTCTGATCCATTTGTCTGATTAGCGGCTAAACTTTAACCAGTTCTCTGTTTACCTGCCTACTGCGTCCAATATGCAAAGCACACCCTGCCTACGAATGCCTTTTAGCACCAACCTGCAGCGTACATTTTATTGATGGGTTGGATTGAGGTCGGATCATGTTCTCACCAGAAATTAACCACACTGAAGTTCAAATTAATCGGACTAAAAATGCTGGTGTGAAAACTCCCTAAATCACATGATGCTAGCAAGCTGGATAGCTAAAGGCCAGCACAAGCTTTGAGACATGTACCAGCCACACTGCTGTTAATGTAGTGTCATTGAAAAGCTCAGCACACTTGGAGCAGAACACAAAATGCCTAGTGCTGGGGGTCGTATACCTTTTGTTATTTGGTTTTCAGTTTATAATCCTGAAACAGAAAAAACAGAGAACTACTAATTTCTCCTTTTTGAAGTATACAATGAAAGGTACACTGACCTCTGAGCAACTCAGAAAGCATAATGAATGCAGCTTGAGTTTTCCAGAAGTTCTCGGATCTTACATGAGCCAAATCACTAGTGAAAATGGTTCTGAAGGCAGCACTGCGTTTGAGGCAGAAGGAACGTAACTGGTTACCAGCCAACAGGTGGGGATGAACCTGACTGGTTAAAATAGATGTGTCTGAAGCAGATTCTAAAGAAGTATTTTCCTGTTCATTTGAGTTATGACTGTAGCTCCTTCAGAGGCAGCAGTTATAACTCAATTGTTACACCAGGTCCGGGTTTTATTGTATAACATTCTGCAGCTTCTTCTGAGGTAGCAGTCATAACTCAAACAGGAAAGCACTTCTTCAAAATCTTCCTCAGAGGCAGCAGAGCAATAAGCAGCTTCCCAAGAGGCTTTCCTCAGCTTCCCAAGAGTTATATTATCCTCCATTTATGCAAAAATAAATAAGTAAATAAAAATACTGAAAGTTTTCAACACTAGCATAAAGTGTACAGTATATTGCACCTTTTTGTAACTCTAACCCAGAACAACTTTAAGTAGTGATTTGCACACAAGCTCATGGATCTTTCGTTATATCAACCACAACCGGGTACAAAAATAGGTAAAGGCTCATTTTGTGGTTTTCTATGGAAGGATTAGAATCACAAAACCAACCAATGAAAGGTACATGGACATGCTTAGCACATGATGATTCTCAAAGGCTAGAACGTGCATCAATATGAAAACTCTCTATAATATTAAAGATGATCTTTTTAAAACCAAATCTGTTATGTTAGCTAATAGGCCCCTTAGCTAGCTAGCATCATGTTAAAACTGAAAGAAGGGAAGGCCAATTACACTTTGATAACGGAAACAAACTTTTTGCATTGAATTTGTCTTCTGGAGGGAACAGGGTGATGAGTTAATTCATTTTTGAGATTGAATTATTAAAGAATCCATTAATTCTTTATTTTTCAGCCTACATAATTTCTCACCATGCTGTATAGGTACCCTGCGGCCAAGAAGAGCAAAGTCTCACTGTTTAGAACTATTTACAGCTGAGAGTCATGAGCCTTTTGGGTAATGAAGCTTGAAGGGCATTACCTTCTTACTGCTGTTTTCATATCTCAGATAATTAACTGTCTGTGGTATAGTTCCTAGTTCCTAACCATGGCATGGGAGTGTGTGTGTGAAATCAGACACTGGTTCAACAATGAAGTACAACACATACTCTAGGTGTAATAGACTCTGTATGCTAATGTGGCCGTGTCGCTTTTCCCCTTCTACCTGCCAAACATGGAAAGGTCATGGAAGGTTACTCTAATCCTGTTGAGTTAAGGTTTCTGTTTCTCTACTGGCAGAGAGATGATCGAGGGAGTGGACTTGGCTCTTCTCTCTCTCTCTCTCTCTCTCTCTCTCTCTCTCTCTCTCTATCCCTCTCTTTCCTTCTCTCTATCTTTCTCCTCCCTGAACTGTGGACCATCTGCATTCCCTCATGAAAGACATCCAGCTTCTGATGGCACAGGTAAGTTAGCAGAACTATTGAACTGGGGAAAGGGCTGAAACTCATCACAGAAATGAGATCACACTCTGATGAGAGGTTAATTGGGGAAGAGTGAGAGTTATCTCTCTGTATTGTATGGAATATTGAGTTGAATAATGCAGTGAAATATTAAACTGTGCTTAGAGATGCATTATTTATTCATTATAAGTTACATACACATGCTACACTATGTGTCCCAAACTTTGTAGACCCCCTTTTAAATTATTCAATACAGACTTTAAGGTGCATCCTTTGTGATCGCAGCTTGTATAATCTCCATGAAATGGGATGCTCCGTAGCAGCTGCACATGGGCCTGTGGTCACCATTCCAATGCTAAGTGTCAACTAGAAGGGTATTAAGCTGGGAGTGCTGGATAAACTTTGGGATCAGTTGGAGTGCCTGAGAAACTTTACATTTACATTTACAGGATTTAGCAGACGCTCTTATCCAGAGTGACTTACAAGAGTGCTTAGTGTTCAGACAGAAATATGCAACTTCATTTCAGAAGAAATATGCAGGTGTCCAGTAGGTTTTCACCATGCAGAGTGCAAGGTAAATTTATGTAATAGTACTTGATTTTTTAAAGAAATTAAAAGTTATGTGTACCTATAAGTTTTTAAACGTTTTTATGTAAGGTATAAATGTAATGCAAAAACCAAGATTCTCCTGCTGCTTTGCCATTTTATGGTAACTGTTGCATAGTATTGACAATGACATTTTTATTTTATGTTATTTAAAAGAAATCGAATTATTAAGTATTAATATGCTATGTTCACGATCACCAACGTTAACATCTCCCTTTTTAAATCAATTAAAATAAACTTGCACATACTTTCTGATATAGCATTGTCCCCAAGAATAGAACAAATCAATAAACATGCTTTTTGCATTGCTTTTACCTTGATGGAACACATAATGAACGCAGAAAATAATAAATTCTCCTTGCCTGCCATTTTCAAACAAATTTTTTTTTTACTTATTTGTATCTTAAATTAAATGGCAAGAAATGTGTTCATTTTTAATACTACACATAATTTACCATAAAACAGCAAAAGTGTGGGAGAATGTTAGAATTTTATTTACAACTGCATTACCTTTGCTTATTTAATACCACCACATATCTGCATTTGTATTATTGCTGATGGCAACTAAAAACTATTGGCCTCAGCATATTTTAGAAGGTTTGTGCAATCCATCTTACTTGAACCACTCTCACTTTTGTTATATTTGTTATAATTGCAAAATGTATTTTCAGAAATCCTAGACTTAAAAAATAATGCTTCATCATTACACTCCAGACTTTGCAATTATTGCATCGTCCAGCTATTATTAGGAGCCTTGTTTTTAGTACTTATTACTATACATGGGCTATTCTTCTACATGTCAAAGATTCGGTTTTAGAACTGGGTTCCATTTTCTATTTCTCAGAATCCAAGTGAGCTTAAGCACTTTTCCTATTTTCTTTTCTTTTTAATGTGTTCTGAAAACCTGCAGACTGATCAACTTTTACTAACGCAGTATATGCATGTTTAATGAACTTTCAGAAGTCCTAGAGCTTCATCAAGAGTAGTTACTTTACTGAGTAATGATACATTTTGACTGTAGAAAGATAATTGTCTTTTCCATGTTCCTTTGATTGTATTCCTATTACAGACCTGCTTCTGTACTGCTCTTGCTGGGGGTCTTTCTACTTGTTGAAAATATAAAGCCTGTTTCACAATACCTTTGTAGGGGAGCAGACTGGTGAGGAAATTTATCCACCCCAAGTATTCACTAACTTCAACAAGCATTGATTAACTTAGACTAAAGGAGAAAATGGATACACATAGAAGGGAGATTGAAGATGATTGAAACATGATGTAATCCTTTTTTAAACAAAAACAAAATACATTAATTTAATGTTACCATGATCTCATGTTATGACCTTGGTATGTTATATAGTATTGTGCAAAATCAGAGACCATTCATTCATTCATTGTTTGTAACCGCTTGTCTAGTTCAGGGCTGCAGTAGGTCCAGAGCCTACCTGGAATCACTGGGCACAGGCAGGAACACACCCTGGAGGGGGCACCAGTTCTTCTCAGGGCAACACACACTCACACAGTGACTCACATACTCACACCTATGGACACATTTGAGTTGCCAGTCCACCTACTAATGTGTGTTTTTGGACCGTGGGGAACCGAAGCACCCGGAGGAAACCCATGCAGACACAGGGAGAACACAGTCAGAGACCACATTTCAATTATTCAATTTGGAGTCAAAATGGCTATTAAATAAAGTCAATATCTACTTTTACTGTCCATTCTCTCACCTCCCCTGACCACACAAGACTATTTATTAGTTCTACAATTACAGACTGAATATATAGCTCTGTATACGTTGTTTGCCCCTTTAACCCTGTTCTTCTATGATCAGGACCACCTTATGGCATGTTTGATTAGGGTGGGGGTGTGCTGGTTGGTGGTGTAACAGCAGTGCTGCTTAAGATTCTAAACACTGTGTCCGCTCACTGTTCACTATTAGACACACTATTAGTTTACTACATATTTTACTATGTATTATGTTTACTACATAATTTGAACACAGCAGCTGTCTCTCACATTTTGTGAACATTTCATGATGAATGGACCAATAGAAATGCTCCAGAATTACTTGGAACAAAATCTTTAAACATACAGTGGCGCAGCAGGTAGTGCACATAGTATAATGGATACCAACTGAAAGGCTAAGTACCTAGCAGAAGAATCTGGAAAAAAAATGACTGGATTCTATTAAATGTATTGCTTTTCATATGTACATATGTACAGTCAGATAAGGGTTGACAGGAGTTTGACCATGCATTGAAATGAACATGTGACAAGGGAACCGTCAAATGGTATAAAATATAAAGTAATGAACAAATCTGAACTTGACAAGTTTTTTAAAAACTGATAACAAATACTATTTTAAGAAAGGCTTTTAATTACATGGGCCCATTAATTCATCTCTTATCTATTCACTACATGTTTCTTTGGTTCTTTTCTTTGGGCAGGGGATCGGTGGACATTTCAGCTAATTGAGGAGAGCAGGATCACTTTACACCATCACCCCCCACCTCCTCCTTCATTTGCATCTTACGGCAGTCACCCAAGTAATTCAAATTCAATTTGAATTAGCAGAGTGGGTTTCTTTCTGGACTAGCCCTGATGGGCAACTTAATTGCCAGCTAGGATCGTGTTTCTTCTCCCAAGCGTCATGCACTCCTCTCCTCCAGTTCTCCATCCCCACTCCGTCCGTCCATCCTCCCCTCCTCTGGGTGTGACGGCTGATGGTCTGAACCCTGATTGAGTTACTAAGGTGCTGAAAAGGCCAGGCAACTGGATGACTGTAGAACAATAGGCCTCACTGTACAAGGCCACGTCCAAACTGCCATCATCACCTTTCAAACCCACCTTTTTAACTATATATATATATATATATATATATATATATATATATATATATATATATATATATATATCAAGGCTCACATGCTAGTGGGCAGTCACATGGCCAAGCTTTAATGGTGATGGAGGTTGGACAAAAATAAAGTTTCATTAGAAATGAAATCTCTCATTTAACCACAGTTTTATTAGACCGTTTAATATATAGGTTTTATATTCATTATCTAAACCCACCAGAGAATGTACAGTATCTTCTGTGCTGTATGTTTAATGTATAAATGAAAACTGAATCATTCTATACAGTGACCTGCATATACTGTTTCTTCATTCATTCATTCATTGTCTGTAACGGCTTATCCAGTTCAGGGTCGCGGTGGGTCCAGAGCCTACCTGGAATCATTGGGCACAAGGCGGGAATACACCCTGGAGGAGGCACCAGTCCTTCACAGGGCGACCATTTCTTCATGTATTTGTTAAATGTTTTAAGCCATAATTTCCTCAAAACAAGCATGAATGTCTCAAGTATCAGGAAATGTATTGGTACTACTAGGTGTACAAAAACCATATGCTGTAAAGCATTCTTGTGTAATTCAAAACGTCTGCTGCTTCTTTGCCAACTGTTGCATAGCATTAAAAAAGGACAATTGTCTTTTTTCTGCAAAAATAACCTAAAATTGAAGTTTTAATATGCTACATTCACAAACACTAATACTGAAATCACCATTTTTAAATCATATAAAACCAAAACTCACCTGCACATTTTGGACAAAATATTGTCTCCAAGAACAAGCAATAAATGTGCCTGATGAAAATATTATTATAATATTAAAATAAATATTTTCTGTTGAATAAAATGACAATTGTCATTTTTAATAATATGCAACAGTTACCATAATATAATGTAAGGCATATTATAAAATAAAGAGTAGGACAAGGTTTGAATATTGAATTACAGTTCTATGTTACACACAAAAAATGCTTTAAAAGTAATTGGTACATCTACTTTTTCCACGTAATAAAAGAAAATTCCAATTAAATTCCAATAATCACTACCGAGTTAGTAAGACTGAATGGAGCAATTCACATTTCACACTACACTTAGGGCTGGACGATATGGCCAAAATATTTATCACAATATATTTAAAATTTTTTGTTGATATGACATATTCCGATATCGATATGGACAGTATTAAACCACTGAAAAACTGCCATAAACCAACAGAAACATGATATGACCATCAAACATAAACCTATTGGCTTTGTCAATATTACATTTCTTAAACTAAATTTTAAATAGAGTGCGCTGAAATGGTGACAGAGTCCTGTAATTAACATCAGTCATTGACAGATTTTGTAAATAATGAATAATGAAAATGTGTTTAAAAATAATATAATTGCTATTGAAACATTTTATATTGCAATAGACAATGATATTTAATTATTGTCCAGCCCTAGATACACTCAGTGACTTTGTTAATATCTTAATGATTAACCCTGCAGCTATTTTAAAAATGGATGGAATTTACCTTTACATATGTAGTGTTGTTTCCACTTAACAAAGTATGTCCAAATCTGTATGCTATCAGATAGCCAACGTTGTTATATAAATCAATATATCATTTCTCTTCATTTCAGAAGATGTTAATGGCAGCGTCTTCACAATACTGAAGCTCTGTTAAGATGTCTCATGCTAAAGACTGGGGGGCTTTGCATTCAAGATGACATTAGAAATGTGGATTTTTATTTAAACGCCACATTGTCTGCAGCAGTTGGTGTTTGACTCCATCCCTCTTGCACCAGAAGTTCATTGGCTGGAAGCCTACTGTGCCAACCAGGCTTAAGGCAACAAAAGAAAGAGATCACATCACATTGGTATAGAGCCAAAGAGAGTGAGCAGTTACTACTATACTACGAAACTCACTTGAGATCCTGAGCCTCAATGGACCAACCAGTACCTCCAGTGTCTTGGCTAGATGTGGACGTGGATCTGGGTTTTGCCCTGTTCTTCCTCTTCCTACTCTGCCTCTTTTTGTTCATCGCAATCATCCGCTGTGCCCAAACAGTAGTCGACCCTTATGGAGCCATCTCCACCTCCACCTATGAGGGGGAGCAGATTAATAACTGACGGTTGCTTTGGCCTATCCCACGCAGCGATTAACCTGCAGGGATTAGGCCAGGACCTCTGTGAGGATTGTTTTTTGCATGAATATTGCTACAGATGCCCTAGAAAGCCAAATATATATATATATATATATATATTTCCCACAATATAAATTATATTGTGTTTGTTTTCTTGAGATCTTGGTAAACTTATAACACTGCCCTCAATTAAATGCAACATTGAAAAAAAATCACTTTTTATAAAATGCTGAGGATGCTTCCTCAATATTTGCTAGCTCTCCAGTCTGTTTGTGTTTACCAGTCTATTGTGTTTATAAAGCCCCAGTGTCCCAGTTAAAAAGTAAAAAAAAAAAAAAAAAATGACATGGTTAGATATGCTAGGCTTCATCTCTCTGTTCTTGGCAGAGAAAAGGCAAAGAACACTCTAAACCTTGAAATTCATAATGTTTCAGATTCAGACTCACTCTGAATTCTGGAGGTAGCTAACTGCACATACCAAAAGTACTACAAAATTAACAATTTAAGTTACAAACAAAAAATATATCTGTTACATTGGGAAACAATACAGCCACGTTGCGTTAAAGACACACAACTTGAGACCTCAAGAAAACAAATAATATTGAACTACTGTTTATCATAGGAAAACAGACTAAATACCCTTTCACACGTGCATGATAACCCAGAGTTCATATGTGAAAGGGGATTAAGTAAAATGTGCAAATTCAAGGCTTTAGAGGGGGGCCACCAGGGATTTCGGGCCCCATGAGAAAATACCACATTGGGCTCCACCACCCCACCATCACAGACATTTTTAGGGCCCCCGTCAGTGACAGGACTTTAGAATATTCAACTGTTTATCAATAAGTCAAACCAATTTACTAATATAAAGTAATGCTAACCATACCCTAGAGAACTCTGACAAGACTCTGGAAAGACATTTAAAAAACTTAAGGTTTGACATTCTTGTTTCTGAAGAAAAGATGATAAAAGATGATAAAATACATTTTGCATCTTGTGGAGTAACTGCTATCCTGACCACTTTACACCAAGTGATTAAGATGATAGGAAGGTGCCACAACTCAAACAAAACTCTCAGGACTTTATTCCAACTTTGGAAACTTGTTAACGGCAGTGAAATTGCTTGAACAGTTTTAAGATTAAGACTTAAGATTAATTTTGTATTAGTACCAGTTTATACAGAGACCACCATTCAGTTTTTTTTCCTTTGTATTAGGTTTTGTACTGTAGAAAGAACATGTGCTAAGAAATGCACAATTCACAAACTCAAGACAAAACATAGTCAAATTAGGCCAAATTAATTCAAACACAATATTAAGACAACAATAAACCAGGAGGTATATTGGAACAGATCTGTGTTCACAGACCTTGCACAGGGAGGGAAAGTATGATAAGTCAAAATAAAATATATCTCCTGTCATACAAAATCGGGTCTTATTACGGACACATATAGATGTCAAGGTAACCATTTGTCATTAAAGACATCAATTTGTGTTCTCAGTGCAAATGCAATTCTCTCCATAATATATATGTCATTAACTATATCCAACATATCCATTCATTTACCATAGGCCATTTTCTGGCCTTTTTGCATGCCACTAAAAGCACTAAGCAGGTATTTATCTTGCTTTTGCCCTGAATTTCTTTCAAGTCACAGAGGTACATTACTTTGAAATCAAAGTTAATTTTCATCTTTACAACTGCCTCCAATATAATTTCTCCAAAATGGAGCCACAGAGGGACAGTTCCAGAAAATGTGGAAATTATTTGCTACAGTTTCTCCACAGGACCTCCAGCAATCGGTCGGACCAGAATAACATTTTTAAGCTTTGTACCTTCAAAGCTACTGTTCAGAAGAAATATCTTAATAAAGATATGTTAAAAGACTCATGTTTCAGCTGTTATTAATTACACCTACACATACAAGGAATTAGATTTAGGTTACAGTAGGCTGCAGTGCATGTAGATTGACAACATATCACAGCAGCATAGCATAAACAAAACAAAACAAAAAACAAACAAACACGCACACAAAAGCCCCAACAACCATACATACATACTATCATACATACACACATACAGTCAAACTTTACATTGTGCAAGTATATATTACAGTGCTGGGTGCAAAGATTATGTGTTGTAGTGGCAGTGACAAGGACATGTGAGTGCTGAATCTGAAGACACACTAGTTGGAGAATTTATGTACAGAAGATTGAGTATATCCAGACCCCTACACATCCATCATTCCTTCTGGAATTAAGGCTACTAATATATAGCGTTTGCTCCTTTGCTGCAATAACAACCTCTCCTGGGAAAGCTGTAAACTAGATGTTGGAACATTAATCTTATTTTATAAGTTTACTGTTTCCACTGATGAAGGACTAAAGAACGATCAACACTTTATCTGACTTTACATCTACAAGGTGGACCAACAAGGTAGGTGTGTCTAGCAGAGTGGACAGTGATCAGACACAATGTTAAAAAACTATAGCAGCAGTGTCTGATCCTCTTACAAAAGCACAACACACACTAAGAGTGGTAGTCCTGACCAATGAAGAGCATGGTGAAAGTTTGCTAACAACGTATTCAGAGCAACAGATGGACTACAGTCTATAATAGTAGAACTGCAAAGTGCTCCTGTATGGTCAGTGAAGCTGAGAGAATGGACAGTGAGTGTAAAAAAATGAGAGAAGGGCCTAGTATTATGACTGAACAGTGTGTGTGTGTTATATTTATTATTTATACTGATGTAGACCTTAATGTTTAGTTAACTGTTATGGCTTGCCCCATCTCAAATGTCAAAAGTCTCAAATGTTGGCTATGACTCTGGGATTGTATTTACCCACAAGAGCATTGCTTAAGTCATGTTGTATGTTAAATTCTGGCACCTACAATACTGGCAAGTCTTCATTTTATGTAGATTATTCGGGCTGTGTGTTTATGTTTTATACCTGTTTAAAAAATGTGCCATGAAGACTAAATTAATCTATTAAATTAGAAGGAGTGTCTAGACATTTCAGATAAATGGTGTATTTTGATGTGCATAACACAAATGGTACTTGAATTATACATTCCTGTTAGTATTGGTACTTTGTAACTTTTTTTTATTTTAAACCCATAATAACACTATATATTCAGCAGTTGTGGAAACAAAATGCAATAAGTTTATTAGGGAATAGGGAAGTGTTCACATTAAATAAGGCCACAGCTGTGTTTATTTTCACAACAAGTATTATATGCAGGCAACTATCTCTGTATGCGAGTCACATTATGTTGTTATAGCAGAATGGCACGAGAAGATTTTCTGTGCAGAACGCAATTAACTTTTAGTCCTCCAGCCTTTCTGAATTGTTCTTAAATTTGTATTTAGAATGAGTTTACTGAGCTCTCTATCATCTGGTTGGCTGTTAATATTCCATACCTTGACCCTGAACTGGATAAGCGGTTATAGACAATGAATGAATTAATAAAGTTTATTAGGTGTAGTTTATTTATGCTTTTATCAAAGATTTACTGCTGATTCAGCATGAATGTTTTCTAGAGGAGAGCTAATTAGTGCAGCACCGGGTTTGTTTTGGAGGGAGGTATAAAGCAGCTCTGAATGTGTGAGGGAGAGCGTGTTTGAAATAGTTTATCATCGTGTGTCAGTAATAAATTCAGTCTCTGAATGACTCTATGTCTATTTTCATGTGTTTTATATATGAAGGGCTCCTGCACTGTGGTGTTTGAAAGTATCTCACCGTCATTTAACCTGCTATGTGTGTTTACACCGCTATCTTTGTGTGCATATACTGAGCGTCACTCATATTTTAAATTAGTTTTTACCATGGAGAAATTTAATCACAGAGACCGTTCTCTGCAGAAACTGTGAAAATGTCCACAAGGAAGAAAACCTAGGGGTGTCAGTGCACATGCGCAAGCACAAAATGCCGCCAATTTATTGGTTGTAATATTGGCTAAAATTCCAGTATTGGACCGATAACAATAACTAAAGAATCCACATATTGGCAAATAATATATCGGCCGCCGATATATATATATATATATATATATATATATATATATATATATATATATATATATATATATATATATATTGAATTCATAAGACGTTTTTTTAGGATTAACAGCGTATGTAGTGTTTTACTTTGGATAAATAAGCTGCAGTGTGAGGTTCAGCCATGTTGAATGTGGCTACAAATAGACCTCACCTACATGGCCGCCCTATACATCCGTGAGAAGCGGGGTGGTCACGTGCTCTGTTGATATCACTCCGCCGCGGACGCTTGTGCTTCCTTTCCGGCAGCGGCTAAATCCTCGCCAACATGCCAGTGAGTACAAGAGAAAGGTTTAGTGAATATTACCGCACATGTGAGGGGTATTCGAGCCGAACCACGAATATATATCCGGGAGAGTGTGTTTAGAATAGGGTGGTGTTCTTTCTAATGGCCTAATCATTTCGGAAGGTGAAATTAAGTAATTTTTATCCACAGCTCTTTACCGCGCGCAGAAGAGCTGCTGGCGTTAAGAT
The DNA here is from genome assembly GCF_029633855.1 of Hoplias malabaricus. Taxonomy (NCBI): domain Eukaryota; kingdom Metazoa; phylum Chordata; class Actinopteri; order Characiformes; family Erythrinidae; genus Hoplias; species Hoplias malabaricus. The sequence goes on along the minus strand of NC_089805.1, from coordinate 17,953,613 downwards.
GGCGGCGCGCACAGAACAAAACATGGAGGAGTCCAGGCTTCTGTCTGGCGCGTGACGCATTCGACAAAATATATTTAAAAAAAAACCCCTCAAATCTGTACACTTTTTAAGAGTTCCTTTCAGTTTCACAAACACAATATAGAGGTCGGTGAGCTTCTAATACTCAACCGATAATGGTCAGTAAAGGCATGGCCATAAATTATGAAGGGCGTTGTGAATATAACGACAATATGTCTGCGTGTTGTCTGACACTATAGTAATAATTGACCTCGTTTCGGTGTGATTTAAACAAGTAATCTCTCGATGTCCACAGCTCGCTAAAGACTTGTTACACCCGACCCCCGAGGAGGAGAGGAGGAGGCACAAGAAGAAGCGTCTCGTACAGAGCCCTAATTCATATTTCATGGATGTCAAATGTCCAGGTGTGTTTCATTAAGCACGTTACGATTTAAATGGGAAATGTCAGACATTTTCTGTAAAATGTACCTGATTAAAGGGAGTCTATGCTTAAACTCATTCAGGCTGGGTTGATGTTAAATTAGTGACTTATTTAAAAAGTTGCTGAGTATAATCAGTATATGTATATTCAGATATGACATGTTAACACATTTATTTCTCACACAGGATGCTACAAGATCACAACAGTCTTTAGCCATGCTCAGACAGTAGTTCTGTGTGTTGGCTGCTCAACTGTGTTGTGTCAACCCACTGGAGGCAAAGCACGTCTCACAGAAGGTCTGTATTTTATTTTATTGATTTATTTTGAATAAATGGTGCTCTGAACCCTGCAGTTAATTTTATTGTCCATATTAGAGCATTCGATCCTTCATGTAATTTAAAAGATAATTCTGCATTTAAAATTTTTTATTTGTTATTTTTGCATGTTTTATAATATTCATCTTTTGGAATAGTACCCCATCTTTTTCTTAAAATACAGTTTTGAGTGTACTCTTTTTGGTACATCAGTGCTCTCATACTACAGTACCCAACATGCACTACCCAGATGCATTTCCTCAACTAGGAAACACGTGCCCATCCATGTGTGTCTATTTAAAATATATATATTTTTTTCTTTTCCCCTCCCCTCTTCCTTTAGACAAGTTTGTTTTATAAATGTATTAATGAATGAATGAATGCATGCACACATAAACATGCCCCAGTGGGCAAGATAAAAATAAATGTTGGGTAATAATTACCAGTAATGGTAATTATGAGCTAATGTTATATTTCAATATTTTTCATGCACAATAACCAGTGTTTAAAAATGCAAGTTTATAAAATGTAGGATCTTCTATGAATTCTACTTGGAATGAAATGCAGACATATTGAGTCATTCTGCTTGTTCAGTGTACAACATCTTTGGATCTGTTTAAAATATCTGACAGATCAAAGTATCTCTTGTGATAATATTTTATGTAGTTTTTACTTTTGTTTATGTTCCTCAGATACTTCCTCGAATAATACAAATAAAATTAAAGAAAATAATAAATCGATTTTCCAGTGGTCACTTTAATCACAACATACACTATATATATATACTTGCAGCTGAAGTTCATTGCTGTGGCTCTGCTGTCTCATCTAGATGTTTGCTGAAGCCTAGTGAACCTTTATATTATTATTTATTTATATATATATTTTTAGGTGGTTTATTGGCACAGTTCTCTCTTATTCGTTTATACATTGTCTGTAATCGCTTATCCAGTTCAGGGTTGCGGTGTGTCTGGAGCCTACCCGGAATTTTTCAGCTTTAGTTTTTTGCAAATTAATTGTTACAGATTGCGCCTAATTTGATTATGAAGCAAGTCATATTGGCTTAATGTGAGGGACTAAATTGGATGAGGTAATCATGCAGTTTAAGTGGAATTGTGTGGGCAAACCTCTGATTAATCTTTGCTTTGAGTTGGTGATTGATTCTATTTAACTGCTAACTGCAAGATAAATAATCAACAACAGTTCAGTTTGAATAGAGATGGCTAATTTCAAGTTGATTAAGTGAATCTGTACTAGCATGGTATAGAGCACTAGAATACTGCAGATGTAAAATTGATTTGGATATACAAGCAAGAATTGTACTGCGTTATTGTGGCTGGCACTAATTAAATGAACATGAAATTTCACATAGTAAATGTGCTGCCTGTAGTCACTCATTAAACCTTAATTCAGAAGTGTTATTTATTTATTTTAGTGCTGCTGCTTAAAAGTGCCTGGTGGAGAAGGGGCAGAAATACACTATTTAATATTCTCTTTTTGTTTCTCCTTCAGGGTGTTCCTTCAGGAGAAAGCAGCATTAAGCGCTTTTTAAGTTGTTCCTGCAAGGAGTGAGAGAGAGAGATGGGGTTAGACTTGGCCCTAGTGAACTTAGCCTTTGGGCTTCGATCTCCACTAATTCCACGTGTGAAGGGGAAACACATCTTCCATTTTCAGTTGCTTGGTCACTTGAAAGGATGTCTCTCCAACCCAGTCTCTTTCTTTCAGTAAAATGTTTTTGCTAAAACAATACTGTGGTGTTTGAGTATTTATTTATTTGCAGGTAAAGCAAAATCTGGGACAAACAGACAAAGGCTTGACATTTTTATAATAGAGTTTTGGGGTGAGTGAAGTGGTATTTGTGATTAAAGAACTAAGGATTGCTTCAGTTTTTCAAACTGCTTAGACAAGTTTGTTTTTCTTCTACATATGTTGAACAGGTCAGATGATCTTAGACTCCACTCAGTAGACCCCAGAGTGAACTGAACACAGATTATCTTCTATGTCTTGTGTTATTACAGTCTGCTAAATACATACATTGTGAAAACATCATGTTTTAATATATACCTTGAGGCCTGACATTTACAGTGACAGTACTGTAAAGTGAACCACACAAACTTATGACGTGTGGTCTTGGGATCATAAAACAACACAGCTGCAATAGGTTAAATCACATGATGTACCACACAACACTGCAGCAATTGTGTGTGTGTGTGTTGTACACATTCATGTGCCTGGCCAGTTGAAATTACAGAAATCTATTTAATTGGACTGTCTAGCTTTGATTTTGATGAATGTTTGCTGTGTCATTGTTTCAGCAACTTTATGCAAATATACAATGTTTTTGTCCGTCCAGCACACCAGTAGTTTTGGCCAAAATTTTGTATTGGCATTGGAATGGTCTGACTACTCCAAAAGGTCAATTTATGGTTGAAAATTCTTCCTCATACTGGAATATGCATGTGCCATCATGGGTGAAAAAAGTACATTCAGGTATACAGCTAGTTTCACAAATTTGCTGAGCATACACCTGGCCATCTGAAGTAAGCTAAGATTATAATGCCTACAGAGGCTTATAGAGAGGGCAATTTGCATGGTAGATGCATCATTAATTTATTGTGATGTACCCATCACTTTGAGATAGGGAAAATTTTAACTGCTCAGACCACATGGCCTTTTACAGAGTCCAAACTTTATGCTTGTTTAACCATTTTTGCTTTTAATCCCCGCCAATAAGGTTTTTTTTTATTTGCATAGAATAATTTTTTTCCTCCAATTTGAAAAGACATGCAGGAATATTAACCATTAAAGCAACACTTGCTGCATTTGAACAATGTCAGAAAGTGGGATATAAATAGTTTCCTCTTAGCAAATTACATCTGAATGGCTGACAAAATCATATTTACCACGGGTAAACTAGATTTTAGATGATGCAGGATTTTACAAGAGGTGAAAGAGAGCAGTCTTTTACATTTTCCCCTGGAGAATCATGGATGTTTTCTGTAGCTAAAAATCAAATCATGAAAAGATGGTTTATTATTTAAGAAGTACTTTATTATGCATTAATTCGTTCATTCATTCATGGTGGGGAGTCGGGAGCCTACCTGGAATCACACCCTGAAAGGGGCACCAGTCCTTCGCAAGGTGACACACACCTATGGATATTTTTGAGTGGCCAATCCACCAAACCAATGTGTGTTTTTGGACTGTGGGAGGAAACCCATGCGGACACGGGGTACTGATCTTAGTGGCCGGTGATCCTACTTGTTTTCTCTACTTTAACTTTTAACTCTATAAGGGGGTGTTAATAAGCAGGTTAAACAGGTCATTCATTGTCTGTAACTGCTCAGGGTCGCGGTGGGTTCAGAGCCTACCTGGAATCACTGGGCGCAAGGCAGGAACACACTCTAGAGGGGGCGCCAGTCCTTCACAGTGCGACCTACTAACGTGTTTTTGGACTGTGGGAACAAAAGGGAGCACCCAGTCACAGGGAGAACGTTTAGTCTTCTACTTCTTGTAGTGTCATATTTTCAGCTGAAAGAAATTTAGTTTAGACTATCAGTCAGACCTGTTTGGTAATCTTCAGAGAGCTGAACAGGACAGACATGACAGGCTTCTGCCAAAGAATTAAGAGAGGTTTAAAAAGCAGAGGAGGTTAAATACAGTTCTGCAGTCAGTAATCATTTATTATGTGTAAAAAGACGTCAGCGAGCTAGAAAGCCTACTCCACACTATCGCTCACTTTCAATTATGATAGCCCCACAGTGTAGCTCAACAACAATTTGGCCATTGTGAGGGAAACAATGTGCTGAAATGCACTCTCAGTGCAGAAACTGCTCACAATTTCACCACCAACTGTTGACCTCTCTGAGGCTTCATAGTCCAGTTCAAGGTTATTATAGTCAGATAAAATCGCTAATACAGTTGCAGTAAGTAATGTTTCTAGATTTTACCTTGTGCCTTCTCAGAGTTACACACATTTCTTCCTGTCTTCCCTACTCTTAATTTCCTGAATCAAAAGTGAGATCTGCTGTTCTGCAACTGGTGTTGGGTATTGTTTCATTTACTTATTATTGTAGGCTAATTGAAGGACCATCCTTGCAACTTCAACATAATTCACCCATTGTAAGCTTTAGTGAAATCTAACAGTAATGCTGAAGATTGCTGAATACCCCTCCCTCACCCCTCCCTGAATCAGGCACTTCAGGTAATACTGGTATTCAGTAGAACCAGTGATTGGTTTGTCCATTTTGGGCTACTGTTGAGACATGGCATTGCAGCATGACAGCTTCTACAGGAAGAGAACCTGGTTCCTATGTACAGTTGCATCAAAATTATCAACAGCTTATTTAATAATTTACCAACTTTAAGCTGTTTGCAATAAACCAATCAAACATGCACATTTTAAATAGCTAAACACAGCTGATATAATGTGGTTTCTTCAAATTCAACAAAAAATGTCACTTTCAGTGACTACTGCAGTCTTAGAATTATTCAGACCCTTCATAAAAAGTGGCTTTATCACTCAGTAGGGCACAATTTTGCTGGTACGACCTGCTGCAAACATAATGCATGGCCAGGTATCAGCTTTTGGCAGTGATTCTGAGGAATCGTGGCCCATTCTTCATGGTTTTGTCCTCCAGTTCAGTAATATTTTTTGGTTTGTTTGCTGCAGTTGCCCATGCCTACTTCTAATCTCACCAGTGAATTTCTAAGGGGTTCACAACTGTGACAGCCCCTCCAGGATCTTTCAGGAGTTCACAGAAGTCAAGATATTTCTTCTAGGGTTGCCTAGAATCCATATTTCCCTTCACAAGCTTCAGATTTTCAAATCTAGAAGAAGCAAAGCAGCCCCAAATCATCACTGAGCCACCATTAGTATGTAGTCAGGATGTTTTTTTCAGTGTGGGCATCATTCTTCTAATCATCCAGGTGTAGTGTTGATCCATAGGCCCATTCATGCATTATCTGTAACCGCTTATCCAGTTCAGGGTCGCGGTGGGTCCAGAGCCTACATGCAATCATTGGGCACAAGGCAGGTATACACCCTGGAGGGGGCACCAGTCCTTCACAGGGCAACATACACACACACACACCTATGGACACAATCCACCTACCAACGTGTGTTTTTGGACCGTGGGAGGAAACCGGAGCACCCAAAGGAAACCCACGCAGACACAGGGAGAACACACGGAACTCCTCACCAGAAGTCACCCAGAGTGGGAATCAAACCCACAACCTCCAGGTCCCTGGGGCTATGTGACTGTGACACTACCTGCTGCGCCACCGTGTCACCTTCCATAGGCCCAAAAAGTTCAAATTTTGTTCCATTGCTCCACAGAAGAGAATGTTAAGTCCCAAAATTCTGTGGCATATTTATATGGTTTTGAGACTGGAGCTGACATTCCTTTATGCTTTTGGGTCAATCAAGTTGTACGTGTTTCGACCTGGAGATTACAGCATTTAGTATTTACTTTTTGCAGCTGCCAACAAATCTGGCTACAGGTATTTTGCAGTCACCTGAGGATTTCTAATTACTTGCTTCTGCAGGAATCTGATGGCAGCTGGTAGTAATTTCCTTTTGCAGCCATGTTCAGGTATGTTCTCTACCCTTGTAGAAAAAAAAAGTTGCATAGAGTAGTTTCTGCAGTGCTGAGACAAGATTAGCAGTAGCAGACACTCTATTCTCCCTATTACAGGTCAATAGAGCATCATAATTATATTATTAGAGCTGTAACTTTAAGGTTAAATTATTATGTAGTGTTCCTTTATCATTCACAAAAACAATGTTTTAAATTGCATATAGCTGTAACATATTTACATGTTAACAACACATCCGAACACTCCAAAAATCAAATTTAATTTGGTTGTTGTTAAGCTCTCCAGCGTCTTTTCACACTCTTGCTCTGCTGAGCACAGCTAAATTTGTCAACTACTCACATGCCTTTGTTTACTGCAGGTGATTTTTAACAAGCTTCAAGGTTAAGAAGCTGCTCTCCCACCCAGCAATAGTCATGCCACATCAGCTGCAGTCTTGCACAAATGAAAAAGCTCTAGAAGGATTCCCTATTCTATTTGCCCTATTTCTCACAAAAAAAGTCTTTGTAATACAAGCCATGGGCTCCTGCCAACACAAATCCACTTCTTCCTTCCAAAACGTTTTTACTTGTTGGGAATAGAGACTTTACACCTTCCTTATGTTACAATTTGAATTTGAGAATCTCCCAATCTCACCAATCATGGGGTCTATGCTAGAAAGTAATATTTTTACCCTAAGACAGTCTTTGCCATCAAATCATGTTCTCTGTCTCAGTGTGGATGTGACATCTAGTCTCTGTGGCTCTTTTCATTTTATCAATGGTAGAAATGTCACTATTTTCAGATTTCTATTACTCTATATGTTGGGATTGGATAAACAAAATATATCTTCAAGCAATCCTCCACAGAGGAGGTATGATTTGGGTGGTGGATCACTCTCAGCACTGCACTGACACTGATGTGGTGGTGGTGTGTTAGTGTGTGTTGTGCTGGTACAAGTGGATCAGACACAAAAGTGCTGCTGGACTTATTAAACACTGTGTCCACTAACTGTCTACTCTGTCAGGCACACCTACCTCGTGGGTCCACCTTTTAAATATAAAGTCAGTGACAGTATAGCTCATCTGTTGCTGCACAGTTTGTGTTGGTATTCCTCTAGTCATTCATCAGTGGACACAGGGCACTGTTGGCTGGAGATTATTGCTCGGTGGACAATTCTCAATCCAGCAGTGACACTGAGGGCTTTAAAAACTCTTACAGCACTGCTGTGTCTGATCCTCTAAAACCGACACACATTACCACACCACCAGCACCAACTACAAAGTGATCCTGTATATAGTGGAGCTGAGAGAATGGATAGGTCGTCATAATTTTATTGTTGATCAGTTCATATGAGACAGATTTGTGTGTGAGTACTTTGTAACTCATTTATTTATGTATTTTTGCACGAGGCCATAGGTTAAAAGTCTATATTAGCACTAATGGAATATCTCATGTCCAAACAAATTGCTTGGCCAGGCTAACTGTTGTACATTTGATGATCTACATGTGAAAGAAATTATACCTTAGAAAGGTGTAGTTTAAATAACTGAAACCATGTTAAGCTGTTTCTTTCTAATGGGTTGCTATGAAGTGAAAGAGGCCTAAGGTGAAATAGATTTTTAATGTCCTTTCTGGAAATCTTATTTCAAAATGTTTATGTAATAACTTACCTTTGTTGGATGTAGTTTTTACATCAGGTTACAAACAGTTTTGACTCTGTATATTTTTCTAGTATGGAACATTCCAAAACAAACCACTTTAAATGGCTACTTTTAAAATTGATTTAAATATTTTCATTAAAAAAGTTTGGTAAAATTCCACTTAAGAGGAGTAATGATGACTTAATTACTTTAAAGTGTTTGAGTGTTTTCAAGTGATAATACACTTCTGCTGTTAGCGTACATTTATGAGAAAGGGGGCCAGTTTTACTCACTTACATTTACATTTTTAGTCATGTTAGTTTATGTTTGCTTCCTCTAAATTCATTTTTATCCTACATGCAACCCACACTACTTTGCTGATATTTACGCCACTCGCTTTAAAATATCTGATTACATGTAGAATAAAAGTATCCCAAGCTTATGTTCCCATGTTTATAGATGCTGTATGTTTGTTCTAAAAATATAGAAGAAGTGACAGGAGCCTAGGTCTTGGACAAAAATTATGTTGCATAACGATTAGAAAGATCTTAAATTAGTAAACGATACTGTGAAAAGCCTAGTCTGTAAAATTGAAATTGAAGTTTCTTTTATGGCCCAAGAGACATTGCAGGGCCCTCAGACCTTTAGCTAAGAACTGTTTTCTAAACCCCTTCATTAAATAATCAATGAGGGTCTTAATATCAAATTAGATCCTATTTCTAAACTGAAAGGGTGCACTGACCTAGAAAATGCTTTACATGCAGTTCTTTCTCCCCAAGTTCTCTCAAAATGACATTAACGCTACTAAGATGCTTCGGTCTAATTGCTTTCTAATTTGATTACCATTGAGTACACTGACTCAGGCTCACTTTCTGAGATATATATTTTCATTTTTTGGTTTTGTTTTGTTTACAGTTTGAACGGGCACTGAACTTTTGTATGGTCCTGTTTAATAGTAATTTTGCTTATCACACGTGCAGTCATAATGCCTTGCCACTTTTTTGTGAACTCCAAACTCATATCTCCATATCTGGTGCCAAAGTAGAGCCTGTATTCCATTAGTTGACGATTTTAAATTCAGCAGTGCAGCAAGCTCGAGTAAACCACCATGTCAGTGACCCTGCTGTGTGGAGAATGATCTGCCAAGAAAACATTATCTGGCCAGGGGTGGTCCTGGGGAAAGTGGTGGATGACACAAAGTCTCCGTTAGTAACAACAGAGTTATAGTGAATCTATAAGGGAGAACACAAGTGCTAGATGACTGTAGGTAGGGTTGAAGATGAATTTAGGAAGGCTGTAAATACTGTAGTATTTAAAAATGACAATTGTCATTTCATTCAACAAAATAAAAAAAATGGAAAGAGAGAAGATTTTTTTCATCACATCATTCATTATGGGCTCCATCAAGGAAAAAGTGCATGTGCATTTATTTGTTTTGTTCTTGGGGGGTAATATCATATCCAAAATACATGAGTGTTTTGGTTTGGATGATTTAAAGATGGTGAAAGTGATGATGTTAACGTTCATGAAAGTAATATATTAATAATAAATATTTAGGGATTTTAATAAATACAATTACAGTTGTCATTCTTCATACTATGCAACAGTTACCACAAAGTGACAAAACAGTGTTTGAATATTGAATTACTATTATATGTTATATTTTAAAACGTATTTGTACAACTAATAGGTCCAGATTAAAGTCTCTCTATAATATTTCGGTTCTACTGGTTTATATTGTCTCCTATATTTATAATTATGTTTTTATATTATTTAGGCCAGTCTATTAGCTACTCACTCTTGATCTGTGCGTCATCCTCTCAGTGTATTAGCACCGTGGGTTTGAGGTAACACTAGAAAGTGAATAAAATTGTCAGCGACTAACAATTAGAGATAATAAAAAAAAAATTGACCTGTAGTTCCTAAAACTGCCACTAAATGTCGCTAAAAGTAACAATTCAGCTACTGCCGGCAGATATATTTTTTCACGTTTTTTTTTTCAAAACATAACCTTAGTATCTCTTCTTTATACAAATGTCTGTTGTCTTTTAAAGTCCTCTTGTCTCATGCTCAGCTGAACAGTGCTGATGTTTGAGAGAAGGCTCAAGATTATCCCCCAAAGCTCAGGTGAGCTTCAAAGGAATGCAGAAAGCACATATTTACTCTATGAGCCACGAGAGAGCGCTTAGTGAGGTGAACATCTGGCGGGAAAAACTGAATTGAGACGTAAGTGGAACCTTTTACTTTTTAATAATGACAAGTCTCTGGCAACAGAGAATATTATTTCATGTGTATTTCTAAAAGAGTTAAAAGCAGAGAAAATGTATATAGGCAAACGTTTCGGGATCATCCAAAATCTGTTCATCCAACATTTATTTTTTTATTTATTAACTACCTATTTATTATTAGGTAGTTGGTCCACATTTTGCTGCAAAACCTTAGCTACACCTCACCTCTGAGACTTTACATTAGAACATAGCTGTGAGCATTTAATGGCATTCAATCACTAGAGCAGTGAGACTGGGTCTTTTGAATAGATAGTGTCCTCGCCCCTGAGAACACATATCCACTGCTGCACTAACTAATTCTACTTTTGGCAGTGGGCATAGCAAACGTAAGCTCATATGCAGATGCCCCAGAGCATCCTATTTCATTTCATGTTTTTCTAGAGATTATACAAGCTGTGAGTGCCCAGCTGTACATCTGTGTTCAAGATATGTGCTCCTTAAAGTAGCTAAATTCACTAATCAGCAAGAGTGTCCAAAAACGTTTGTGCATATAGAGTAGATCCACAGCAAAAGCTCATAATTCCAGCTCAGCCCAGGAGACCCCTCATTATACACATTTTTTTCAGCTTCATATTATCTTGCACATTTGATCGCGCACCTTCACTTACTTACATGTGTTTAGAGCACAGTAAACACAGAGCGTGTGGTCATCACAGGAATTAAAGGTGTATTGATTTATAGATTTTAAAGGAACCTCTGTAATATTGAAAGTTTACACAAACTTTCATATATTTGGCATTACACAGCGGCATCATCCATCCCATCATCTGTAACCGCTTATCCAATTTAGGGTCGCGGGGGGTCCAGAGCCTACCTGGAATCATCGGGCGCAAGGCGGGAATACACCCTGGAGGGGACGCCAGTCCTTCACAGGGCAACACAGACACGCACACATTCACTCACACACTCATACCTACGGACACTTTCGAGTCGCCAATCCACCTGCAACGTGTGTTTTTGGACCGTGGGAGGAAACCGGAGCACCCGGAGGAAACCCACGCGGACACGGGGAGAACACACCAACTCCTCACAGACAGTCACCCGGAGCTGGAATCGAACCCACAACCTCCAGGCCCCTGGAGCTGTGTGACTGCGACACTACCTGCTGCGCCACCGTGCCGCCCCAGCGGCATCATTTTTTAAAAAACTTATTTTTATACGGAAAAGCAGGCCACAAAGCAAACCCATTTTCTGCCAAAAAATAATATAAATATTATTTATATTATATATTATTATATATTATATATATTATATAAATATAATATAATATAATATAATAATATAGTATTTTATACCTGCAATCTACCAATTAAGCTATGTTCTACTATAATATATTAAATTTATTTCCAAGGAGCTGAAAACTGTGTAAATACAAAAAGTTTGGTGAGAATGGTCACAAGAAAGTGTATGGCGTATTCCATTTCTAGACTCCTCTGCTCCACAGTCAAGTTTTGAGGGGATTTAGTAGGATGGCTGCTGCTTAATTTTCTAACGGCTACCTCTTTTCAAACTGCTGCAAACACAATGCTGCTGGACGGCTCAACAAGCTTGAAGGAGAACAAAAACAGCCCAAGCCTATTGTGTCAGCAAACAGATCCTTCTGCTGGCTAACTTCATACAGTTATGGACAGGAGGGAGGGCTGTGAGAGAACAAGGACAGTTGTGCTCTCTTGGGCTTACCAATAGTCATTCCATCACCGGGGATTAAACCGGTCTCATCATTATAGGGTCACTTCATAGTCCACTGCAGCACTCAGGAGCCTCTTTAATGAATCTTGCAAGCACAGTTGCACTTAAACTGTTGAATAATTTACTGGGGCACTTTTGTCATAAAAGGAAAGCCTCCACCCATTCTTGCTCATGAAGGACTTTGTTTGTTGAAGCTCCTTTTATACACAAGAGTGATTACATGTTTCTTTAAGATGTTTTTGGAATGTCAATCAGTTTAAAAATAAGGCAAGGTAGCAAAAAAATTATTAATTCATTGTCTGTAACCACTTATCTAGTTTAGGGTTACGGTGGGTCCGGAGCCTACCCGGAATCACTGGCCACCCTGGAGGGGGTGCCAGTCCTTCACAGGGCGTCACACACTCACACATTCACTCACACACTCACACCTATGGACACTTTGAGTTGCCAATCCACCTACCAATGTGTGTTTTTGGACCGTGGGAGGAAACCGGAGCACCCGGAGGAAACCCAGGAGATCACACCAAACTCCTTACAAACAGTCACCTAAAACTAAATATCAGAATTATTTATGTTTCTCCTTCAAGCTGAACTGCTCATCCTGTCTGACCTGATACTGGAGAAAGATTGCCTGGAACATCTTTGACCACAAGCAGGCATCTACATTCGCCCCCTGACCTCAGTATACTGTTTTGAGGGTTGCACAGTACTTTATTAAAACAGCTCTTAACACACTCATAATGTGGCGTTTGGGACTACTTCTAAAGACTACTGTGCATATATTTAAACTCCTTAATGTTTCTTTTATACTGTTCTTAGTTTATAGACCGCTTTTTGTTAATTGCTTTTCTCCAGAGTCTCTCTGAGGATGATGGATTCTGTTTTCCCAGTCGTGTTTTTCGAGGTGTCTTCTTCGTGTTGTGTAGGAGTTTTATGTTGCCTCAGAAATGCTCACTTGTGGGTATGACCTGGATTTCTGTAAATCTTTGTGTCACTAGTTGTAAGAAGTGCTCCATTATTAAAGGAGAATTGAATTCAGTTGAATGAAATGAAAAGCTTAGATCCACAATTCATTAACTGGAACACTAGGTTAAAAAAAAAAAAAGCAAAGTTTATTTTGCATAAAAACCTTGAAAACGTCTTTAGGGGGACTCTTGAGGAACGTCCATATGGTTGCTGTGAAAATTTACAAATGTTTCTATGGGAATTGCTTTGGGAATATGAACATTTCTCTTTGTCTTAGTTTGTGCGCTGCTCTCCTTTTCACAAATGTATAAATGTGATATGCTGAGCCTACTGGAGCTTCAATAAAAAGAGCAATATTACCTACAGTGACAAATGCGCAGAGGGATTTTCACAGCAACATATAGGCCTATATATAAAAAAAAAAGTATAACATAATGCACTGTTTGCACACGCAGAAAAATGTAGCTTGAAGTCTAATACATCTAATAGCGGTAATATTCACTTGACATGCAAAGCTATTTGTGATAGATTTCAATAAGTAACACTTAGACAGTGGTTCTTCCATCTAATGCCGTTTGTTGCTTTAGCTTTGGCATAAGCAGCCTGCCAGAATCACTTCAGTAGCTTCATTAATTGTAACAGAAAGAATTAGCCATTAAAGAATTAGCATTTAGGCTCTTACGAGTCTGTGCTTGAGGAATACATTTACAGCAGATTCATTCTTCTTCTTCATGTCTCTAATGGAGTTTCTTGGCAGTGCATTCTGGACATTTGGCCACACGCATCAGCAGGCAACTGTCAAAAGTTTGTGTACACATGTCACATATTTACTGCTGCCATCTAAAGGTGTTATCACAGCATTCAGAAAAGACTCTACTTTTCTGTTTTTCTGTAAGAATGAATATTTTCTGCTTTACTGCCATTTACCTCTATTTGACTGTACTCGATATATGCACTTTCTTACTGTTGTGTAAATACCTGATTGTGAAAGCCAAAAACTGGAAAATAATTTCAGTCAGCTTAAATCATTGCTATCAAGTCATACATTTTTTTCACATGTTTTTTACAGTAGAAGTGGAGTCATGTGGAGTTTGGATGATGTAGTTTATTTGCAAAATAAGCATGGCCACTGGAGACTTGATTTCAAGCATAGTTACAAACTTGCAACAAAAGGCCTTTTGGTCAAGTGTGAAGACATCCCAAGTTGATTCAACAAGGAGTGATTGGCTGTGAACATTTCATGTATAGGAAAATGGTAGTTGTATAAACGACATATTAACATTTTAGTTTAATCAAATACATTGGTCTGGAACGTACAAACACAATCTAACACAAGCAGTGATGTAAGAAATGTGACTGGACTAAACTGCAGGCAAAAATGCCTGTCATTTAATGCTTGACATTGCTTAATAAATCATAAATGCGTTGTAATTTCAGAAACATTTATTTAATATGCCGGCAGCGGGAGCTCAACATGAGGGACTTCTCCTTTTCCAGCGGCATCTCAGAAGGCTACTGACGAAAGTACTTGAGAAGAAGGCCAAGCGAGTATAAAGATGCATCAAATATAAAAAAGGCTCTTAGGAAAAAATGTAATATGTAATAAGAAAATCTTATAAATACTGAATCAAGTATGTATTCTTTAGAAAAGGCATTGCTTCACTACTAGTAATAAAACCCAGACCTATTGGCCCAAATTTGAGGATTGTCTTACAGGAATGTCACTCAGCATTTTTCCTTGTAGACACACTTGACTTAGAAATAGAATCTCTCCAAAAATCTGTAATCAAAAATGTATGCATATTTAACCAATATCTGCCTTAATATACATGATATAGTACATGTATAAATTATTTTAGTGATTTAGTGAAGTATTATAAGTGATCATTTTTTTTGTGCTAAGTGCCAGTAGAGAGGTGGGAAATTTTACAATCAATATATATATTTTAGTCAGAAAAATTCATTTTAAATATCACCCAGACCAGGTCAGTCACACAGTGTTACTTGATCTGCTTAAATAGGTGTAAGATCACATTATTTAACTTTAACTGGCTGACACTCAAGATGTAAATGTAAGAATTGCTGCAAAAGAAGAAGTGGCATTATACTGTCGCTAGTATTATTATTATCTCCATCCATCCATCCATCCATCCATTATCTGTAACCGCTTATCCAGTTCAGGGTCGAGGTGGGTGCAGAGCCTACCTGGAATCATTGGACGCAAGGCAGGAATACACCCTGGAGGGGGTGCCAATCCTTCACAGGGCAACACACACTCACACATTCACTCACACACTCACACCTATAGACACTTTGAGTTGCCAATCCACCTACCAACGTGTGTATTTGTACTGCGGGAGGAAACCGGAGCACCCGGAGGAAACCCACGCAGACACGGGGAGAACACACCACACTCCTCACATACAGTCATCCGGAGCGGGAATCGAATCCACAACCTCCAGGTCCCTGGAGCTGTGTGACTGTGACACTACCTGCTGCGCCACCGTGCCGCCCCATTATTATTATTATTATTATTATTATTATTATTATTATTATTAGTATTATTTATTATAATTGTTTACAGATAATGATTAACTGAATGACATCACAGTTATATCACAGTTCCTTTCAGTTTAAATGTGCTTATTTTTGATTATATTTTGCGAGATATTATTGTTTGGCTTCCTTCTGGATAAAAAATGAGACGAAAGCAGCATGCAGACTGTAAGCGATTTCTTAATGTATTATATTTTAATTTAAGTGTCCTGCTATTTTTTTAAGCTCTGGACAGTTGTGTTATTATTTTAAACTGAATGACTCATCTGTCTTAACCACCTGTTTTACTGCTCAGATATTATGCATTATTAAGTCATTTTGCTGAGTACATCTTTTGACATTTTGAGATGCAACTGTGAATACTGAAGCAATCCTATTAATTAGTGGTTGTCTCTGAGTGAAATATGAACTCATTTATTCTTGCTTCTTATATATTGCTACCTGTGTCATTCTCTTTTTTTAGTTCTATTCTCCGTTTCCTCTCCCAGAGTGCAATGAAGTGTAAAAGCCTCCATCCTGCAGATCTCCTGGGATGCCTGACCCTGCTACACACAAAAGTGCGTGCGCACACACACACACACACACACACACACTGCCCTACTCCCCTTCCACCCTCACCCCCCCATGGAGGCTCTGGAAGGGCAGCTGAAGTAATAGGGTAATCTATTACACCGTCTCTTCCTCTGTACCTCCTTCTCTTGCATTCTCTTGCTCCCTCTCTCTCTCTCTCTCTCTCTCCTTCTTCCTGCTCTCTCCGTCTCATTCCCTTGCTCCTGTCTCAGCACTTCGTGTGGACGAATGAGGAGAAGAGTTTAACTAAGCACATTGGCTCAGGGTGCCTGCAGCTTCCAGCACTTTGTCAATTAAAGTCCCTCAACATACAATCATCCGTCTCTTTAAACCTACACACTCCCAGCCCAATATGCATTTCACCTATGCCAGCAAATTACATTCAGTCGTTACATTCAGCCGTTACATACTACTAACTTGCCCAACACTGACTATTCACACAGCATGTAGACAAAACAAACAAACAAATGAAAAACTTTAGTTTATTGTAGCTAAACCTTATTGTGATTTCGAAATTTTAAGTCGATTGTATTAAAATCACAGATTTAATGCTTTTATAAATCATAGGCAAAATAAAATATGATCCACAAGAGATGGCAAATAGCCTACCTCACTGTAGCTAAGCTGGTACCATATGACCCATCCATTGCTATAACTGGAGAAAAACTTTACTATGCACAAAATGCAAAAGGAAAAAAGACAAAGCAGCTAATTTTTGCTGTCCTAAAAGGCATTTTAAAAGCTGACTAATTTGCACATTTCCCTGGTTTAATGATGCTTTAATGAAACTTTAAGGAGTCATCACTCACAGCAGAATTTTTTACTTAGCCACAGGTTGTGTGTACAGTGATGTGCTAAGAGCTTCTGTGTTCCATACATCAGAGGATGCAGAAACCACTTCAAAAAGATGTGCCATGTAGCCTCAGGCCTGGGTCCTTGCTTCAAGTTAGCACTGACCAATCAACAGAGAGAAGTGGGGAAAAAAGGCTTTATTAAATTAAACCACATAAAAGAGATTCCCCACCTCCTACAACATGAACCAGCCAAGCACGTTCCCTCTGGGTATAAATAAAGAAACGGAGGGACTCTAGGGGGTGCCTTAGATTTTTGTTGTGATACACTGACAACACAGGCTGCTATTTCCCCCTCAGCTTGTCATTAGAAATGCACTTTAGAGTTATAATGCTTCATACTGTGCATATCCATTCATACTTCGTACCAGCTGTTTCACAGAACTTTGCTTTTTATTTGGACTACATGTGGCAGTGGATTGATCTGATGCAGAGTTCCAGATTTATCTCAGTTGGCAGTGTGTAGATTCAGAAATACGCCCTCTTTAAAGAGGGAACACTTATGTGCCAGTTAAATATTGCAGTGTTTACTATACTTTCCCTGATTATTATTGAATTGGAAATAGGGCCAGGCTAACATTAGGGACAGATTAAGGTTCTGTGACTGATATTTGAAAATGTATTTTGTGATCTGATAACTGCTCATTTCCACTTATTTTATTCATAAAAACAATATATTTCTTTTCTAAAATTTGCTTGTTTATAAAAGCAATACTCACAATGGTTCTGAGGCAGAAGTAATGATACTGGTTAATGGCCAACATTCATTCATTCATTCATTATCTGTAACCGCTTATCCAGTTCAGGGTTGTGGTGGGTCCGGAGCATACCCAGAAACACTGGGTGCAAGGCAGGAACACACCCTATAGGGGGTGTCAGTCCTTCACAGGGCGACACACATTCATTCACACACTCACACCTATGGACACTTTTGAGTCGCCTATCCACCTACCAACATGTGTTTTTGGACTGTGGGAGGAAACCGGAGCACCTGGAGGAAACCCACGCAGAACACATCAACTCCTCACAGTCACCTGGATTGGGACATGAACCCACAACCTCCAGGTCCCTGTAGCTGTGTGACTGCGACACTACCTGCTGCATCACCGTGCCACCCACCAGCCAACAGACAGGAATATAATTGCTTAGTAGACACTGGGTGGAGATTAGATGGTGGGTGGTGGTTAGATTCATAAACAACAGCGTTAACCAGTGAATCTCTGCCTAGACCGTTATGCTGGGTTCTCTGTGCCCTAACTCATCTCAGATGCTCTTTCTGAATCTGCTATAGAAGGGTAGCTTCGTAGACATATTGTGTGTGCTTGACTGACGTACCTGCTTAACTACACTACTACACTATCAGAAAAATTGTCACTGTGGTAGGACCATCAAGGGTACATATTGAGTACTTTTAGTTAAGGAGTGCAATTGTATCATATTCTATAATAATTGTAGAATTTTAAGGAAGAAATGTTAGTCCTGATTTCATATACCCTATTTAATCTTTAGCACTTTAATTATGTATAATGAAATATTCCAAATATTCACCTCTCTTTCTGGAGAAGAGAATGTAATGTACCTTTAGAGAACACAAATGGACTTTAAAACCACAGGTAAGTAAAAATAGTGACAGTCTAATAACTCTAGTAGCCCTGCTGTGTCTGATCCACACTGTGAAACAGTGATGTGTGAATAAAGTTGCTCTGATATTTTCATCAAGGATTCTTGTCCCTGTGCAAATCCACCATAAACATTACAAAAAAAATATGAAACAGCGAAAATAAAATGTCCCATCATCTTTTGGCAAAACAAATTATAAACAATAAGAGTTTTAGTTTAAAACTGCAGATAGAAGCAGTCTTGGAGACTTTAATAAAGGTCTGTGCTGAATTAGTCCCCTGAAATATCCAGGAACTGCTGCATGGGGACAACAAGGGCCACAGATGTGTTGTGAAGGTACAGAGTGTAGCAGATACAGGGAATGGAGGGCAGATAACTGGTCTGAAGGCAGGTGAGTAGGAGCCTCTGGCAATTAGTGTTCCATCAGTGTGAGGACAGGAGGGCAGTCGTTAAGTCAAAGGCAGTAAAGAGGTGGCATACTATCAGTTTGTATTTATGGATTATAGAGAATATGAATATTGTCGGGGTGTGGTGAGCAGATCTAACTACAACAGCCATGTGTGTTGATATATGATCCATGTCTGGCCTACACAATACATGCCATACCCAACTCAAGTCCGGTTCAAACAGTTGGCACATGCCAGTGCTGTAACTGTGCCATGAGGGCAAAAGTACCACAGATTAGGTCTAAGCCCTTTATAGATATTTATATATATAAATATTAATTTAACATGTTTTACTGTTTGACAAGCTGGTCACAGGCTAACAAATCTACAGTGAAGCCACTTGGAATTTTATATAGACATACTCTTAAAGTTTTAAACCAGAAACCCAATAATTTTTTCAAAATTTGGGTAAATTTGATTAAATATTTTAATCTTTGCCTTATTTCAAATACATAACACAGCTCTTCCTCCATTTAATTTTATTATGCAAAGAAAAGTGCTCACGTTACCAGAGGTACTATTAGAGGAGACTGTATTATTTCGATCCGAAAAAGTGCCTTTAGCCAGTCAGCATTTTCTGTAACGGCATCTAAGGAATGGAATTTACTGCCAGTTGGTATTAGAGAAAGTAATACTTATAGTAGTTTTATTAATCAGGTGAAGTTATGGTTTGTTACTAAACAAGTATGTGAACATTAGAATATGAAATATCTACTGATAATTTCTGCTGCATGCTATCTTGTATGGGGTAGTGTTGCTACTGATTGTGGTTGTGTGAGTTGTCTGTAGAGTGTTTGTTTGTTGTTTTTGTTTGTTTGTTTGGTTTTGTTACTATTGATTGTATGTAACAATTTTGAACAGTTTTGTGATTGTATAATTTGAGGTTGCCTTTTTAAAAGTTTGCCAGGGACTACAGATGAAAATTGCCCTTTTTGGCTAACTCTGGCTTTTAGTACAGAACAGATTATTCTCCAAATATCACCATACAGTCATTGTCATTGAAAGTAAAAATATGCTGACCTTTTTACTAAATTGAATTCCTTTAGTGTTGTAGTCTTGGCACCATTGCCCTGTTTACATTTTATTTAAATTGTCTTCTTACCATACTTAAGTGTTGTACATAAACTTAAGTATACTTAATGCACTTAAGTACATATTTTGTTGATGGTAGGTAATGCTAAACTGTCATTTCTCCTGTAAAATCTGAAATTAGAGTTGTTACAATGCTCAGAAATCATCTATATTATGCAGATTCCTAGATTTAGTATTTGCACACTAAAATGCAATACTGAGTGTCACATTAAAAAAGGTAGAATGGCTTAGATTTTTATTAGGTGTCCAATAGGAACCCTATTGTTCTTGTTCTGTATTTTCATCTACTTCTTTTTCTTTCTCGCAGATGAAATGCGAAGGGCAGCCAATAGATTTGCCAACAGATTTGATACTTACTCAACAGGTAGTAAACCCTCCTGCTACTCCTGCAAATAATTACTCTGCAGACCAGAAAGATCCCCACTCCACAGCTACCTCTCCCTCTCCCACTTCTCCTCTATGCAGACCAGATGGACTCCCCCACTCAACAGCTACCCCTCCCTCTCACACTCCATCTCCACAGAGCACCAAGAACCACTTTTAAAAACACTACAAAAACTACCCTAAACATGTGACTTCTTTCTCAGGAAAGGTTGAATGTTGGCTGTCTCTCCAGTCTTTTAATTTCCAATTGTTCTTTAAATAGGTTATAATATATACAAAATGTGTTTATATATATAAACAAAAAAACTTTTTAGGTTACATTAAAGTGAAGCTGGATAGAAACCAGAAAATCTTATTCTTGAACAGTCTTCTGTGTGTTGTTCACAGAACTTGCCTGACCCAGTTGTTGAGCGTTTGCACAGTACTGGGAAATGGCAAGTCTAGGGAAACTGTCACTAGGGGAACAGTCACTTTATTCTCCCTTGGAGATTTTACTAGTAAACACTAGATAGAATACACTCGGAAGCTTGTGCCTATGGCCCTTGCTGCTTGTTGCTCGTTTTCAAATAATTCATTGATAAATAAAGCTTTTTTAAAATGAATTAATATAATATAATTATAATAATATATTATATATATAATATATATAATAATATAATTAATATAATATAATGAATTATATATATCTATGGAAAAAAATAAGATATCACTCCAGTTTTAAATAAGACTCTCCAGACTCTTAAATCAGAGTCTCCACATGTACAGCAGCCATTCCATTCAAAGTGTTTGTTGAATACCTTCACAGACACACATCATTCTAGTTTGAGATGCTGATTAGGTGATCACTTGAACAAACCTATTCTAATGAGCAACAGCATAAAAACCACTGCTGCTGTCGTCACTATTCACTTGTTATAGAACTAGCTGGATGGGAAAAGCAGTGCTAGGACTATCCAAAAAGTAAGTGTAATCAAAATACAACTACAGATGCCAAAAGTGTTGAAAATAAAGGTTCCTAATGAAGAAAAGAAGGTAAAATTGTAGCTTTACTGGCAGAGGGATACAGTGAGTGTCAGGTTGCTTCCATCTTGAACATTTCAAAAACTGCAGTTCACAACAACAAGATCAAGTATCAAACACATGGGACAACAAAGCTACAGACTGGCAGATGTCGAAAACGACTTTCTACTGACCATGATCACTGCCACCTCATTCGAATGTCACTTAACAATTGTAAGATGACGACAAGTGACCTACAAAAAGAATGGCAAGCGGCAGCTGGGGTGAACTGCACAGTGAGGACGGTTCGAAACTGGAGGCAGGACTGAAGTTGTGCAAAGCTAGAAATAAGCCCTTTATCAACAAAAAGCGAAGAGCCAGACTGAAGTTTGCAAAAGACCATAGGGATTGGACTGTAAAGGAATGGAGTAAGGTCATCTTCTCTGATGAGTGCAATTTCTTTTAGCTTTGTCCAACACCTGGTCATGTAATGGTTAGACAGAAACCTGGAGAGGCCTACAAGCCAGAGTGCCAGCCAGTGAAATTTGGTGCAGGATTGGTGATGATCTTGGGGTGTTTCAGCAAGGCTGGAATCAGGCAGATTTGTCTTTGTGACCGACACATGAATCAAGCCATTTCCAGAACTGTGCTGGAAAAAAAACTTGCTTCCTTCTGCTCTGACAATGTTCCCCAATTCTGATGATTGGCTTTTTCAACAGAAAAATGCTCCATGTCACACAGCCAGGTCATTCAAAGTGTGGATGAGGGACAACTAGATCAAGACCCTATCATGGCCAGCCCAGTCTCCAGACCTGAATCACATTGAAAACCTCTGGAATGTGATCAAGAGGGAGATGGATGGTCACAAGCCAGCAAACTAAGCCAAGCTCCTGGAATTCCTGTGCCAGGAGTGGCGTAAAGTTACACAGCAGCAATGTGAAAGACTGGTGAACAGCAGGCAAAGACGTATGAAAGCTATGATAAAAAATCAGGGTTATTCCACCAAATATTAATGTCTGGGCTTATTCTAAGTTGAAATATTAGTACTATGTTGTTGTTCCATAAAGTGGAAGGGGCAAAACAACAAACGTTTACTTTGTAGCAAGTAAATATATGCCTACAGTGCACATTTTATAAGGTTTATATTATAAAAAACCTATAAAAAAAAAAAAAAAATATATATATATATATATATATATATATATATATATATATATATATATATATATATATATATATATATATATATATATGAATGGCACCATGGTGCAGCAGGTAGTGTCATTGTCACACAGCTCCAGGGTCCTGGGTTTGTGGGTTTGATCCCTGTTCTGGGTGACTGTGTTGGTGTTTTCTCTTCATGTCTGCATTGTTGCCAACTACTCAGTAAGTAAAGTTGCTATTGGCTGTTATAGAAGTTGCTAAATTATGTAATTGCGTAATTTGCATAGTAGTCATTTTGTAATTTACACTGTAGAAGAGAGGAATAACGTCATGGGAGAGTAAAAAACACCCTAAATATGTTTAGAAATACAAAGAAACTTTCTTCTGTTGATTCTTGGGCAGTCTGAACACTCGCTAAATATGGCGACAATGTCACTAAGTTGGCTACACTGTATGTGCTTCCTCCAGGTGCGCCGGTTTCCTCCCACATTCCAAAAACACAAGTTGGTAGGTTGATTCGTGACTCAAAATTGTCCATAAGTATGAGTGTGTGTCGCCCTGTGATGGACTGGCTCCCCCTCCAGGGTGTGTTCCTGCCTTGCGCCAAGTGGTTCCGGGTAGGCTCCAGACCCACCATGACCCTGAACTTGACAAGCGGTTACAGACAATAATAAATAAATAATAAAGTACCCTTTTTTTCTAAGAAAATATTGTTGGTCTCCAATATGGGGGTCTGAGGTTAAGGCAGTGTTCCTGATGGCCAAATCAAATATTTCTACAGACAGTGTTTTCATTTCTGAGATCTTTTCTTTTTACCATTGATGGAAAGGGGCAAGATTAAGGAGGACAAGGTGAGCTGTGGCAAGTTCTCTTACATCTTCATCAGTTTTCCTTTACCCATCTCTCTCAGGGAATCCGAGGGACTTGCTGAGAGAGAGAGAGAGAGAGAGAGAGAGAGAGAGAGAGAGCTGACTCGTGCATCTAGAATCAATCAGATGTTTTTCCCCTCACTCATTCTGATTCGCTGCCGGCTCCGAGAAGCAAACGTAGGCTCTCTTTCTCCCTCCCTCCCTCCTTTTCTGTGCCACTCTTGCTCTCATTCATTCTGTCCAGTGCTACATCGCAGCACCTCCTGCTTTCCTCTCCTCTCCTCCAGTATTCCTCCTATTCTCCTCCTCTTCTTCCGCCTCTGTTCCGCTTCTCCTTTTGGCATCTCTGCTTTTCTGTCTTCTTCATATCACTTGGAATGTGGCACTCTTTGGCTTTGACTCTGTTTGGAATCTCTGCTTTGGTCCAGGGTAGGTTTCTTTACACAGTTTTTCCTCTCTCTCTCTCTCTCTCTCTCTCTCTCTCTCTCTCTCTCTCTCTCTCTCTCTCTCTCTCTCTCTCTGTTTGTGAGGATTTTAGTGGTAAAATGTGTAAAGAACACTCAGCAACAATTAATATATTATTGAAGGCCTTATTATTTTGCAGCCCTTTAGTTTACTGTGTTGCCGTTAAACCTGTTTGCTTGTGGACTGTAGACAACTGCACAGATCTCACTGCTTTCCACATGGGAAGGAGATTTTACCTATGTTGGAAAATGAGGGCAAGAGAGGTGCAGAGAGAGTGAGAGAGAGAGAGAGAGCGAGAGAGAGAGAGAGAGAGAGAGAGAGAGAAACATGCTTTACCAGTGAAGCGCTGAAAGCTGCAATCATAAATTTCAAACCCCCCACCTCCCCACTTCTCTCTATCTGGCATTGACTTTCTCTCTCTCTCACTCTCTCTCTCTCTTTCTCTCTCTCTCTCTCTCTCTCTCTCTCTCTCTCTCTCTCTCTCTCTCATACACTACAGCTTTCATCCATCCTAACCCATGAATAAAATCACAGCACCAGCTGGGTAGGGTTAGAGTTGAGAGGGAGATGGACAGTGTTTTTTGTGGGGGTTGAGGGAGAATGTGTGGGTTGTGTGTGTGTGTGTGTGTGTATGTATGTATGTGTGTGACAGAGAGGGAGAGAACGAGAGAGAGAGAGTGAGAGAGAGAGAGAGAGACAGAGAAAGAGAGAGAGAGAAAGAGAGAGAGAGAAAGTGTCACTGTTGTTTGATGGATCTGCTCTTCGATCTGGGAGCCTTGTTATGTTATTATGGACATGTTGCTGCAGTGGAGTGAAGAGGCTGTGAGTGTGTGTGAGAAAGCCAGTGCTTGCCCGTAACTCGTGTGTGTGTGTGTGTGTGTGGGTTTGTGTTGGGTTATGAGTTCTCTCTCTCTCTCTCTCTCTCTCTCGCTCTTCCTCACTCCATGTCTCTCTGTCCCAAGGTCTCTTCACATACATCACTCTGTCTGTCCTCCATATTTCTCTCTCTCTCTGTCTCCTTTCAGTCTTTTATCTCCTATATTCTTTCATTTTCTCTCCCTGTTTCCAGATCTTTCTTTTCCCCCTCTCACTTTCCTTTCTCATTTTCTTTCTTTTACCCCTGTCTCTCTTGACTCAGTCAGTGCACTTCATGTGCACTTGTGTATTCTTATAATTCATACAGCGTCCTACTGTGATATGTGTCACATCAACGTCATCATGGTTCTTGATCCATGATAATGATGTTTGTTTACACTGGGTGACAAAAATACAATATGACACATACAACTACACCAAATGAGCTTTTTCTCATTTTACAGGGTCACAAAAAGGATGCTGTTTAGGTACATATGTTTCCCTTAAGGTACAAATAATGTAAATGTGTAAATGTATTCCTTTACAGCAATATATAATAAGATGCTGAGGATTTCCTCACCATTTGCTAGCTCTCCTGACATTTTGCATGCCCCAAATCAGTCTAATTTGATTATGAAGTGTCAGTAAATGGGTAACAAAAAAACCCCCAAAAAACCAAAAAAAACCAAAATAAAAAAACAAAGGGTCTCGGTCGGATATGCCAGGCTTTCCCTCCTTTGCTCGCGGCAAGGAAGGTATTTAGACAATGAAGAAACCTCCAAATGTTGATAAGTATATTGCTCTATTCGTGATCCATAGGTGGGTTATATTGACTTATTATTGCTGTTTTTGATAACTTAAGTTGGAACTGATTCTAAATTCGGGAGAAAACTGACTGTATGAAAGTAAACACAGACCAAATGTACTTCAAAAACTAAACAACTCATATTACACACATACAGCCATGTACAAACAGCAGTCATTGTTTCCTTAAACATATTGTTCCACCTTAAAAGATGCAGAGCTTCTGAATATAAACAAACCAGAAAGAATAGCAGTTCCTGGGAACCGTAGATGTTGCCTTGGAGTCAACATAGCTTAAAAATGACGTGGACAAAACATGCAAAATTTGCTATTTACTTACTTAAGTTCTCCAGCACACTCATTTGGATATCTGTTGTGCCTACCCTCCTGAAAACTGTGAAATAACACAGTTCAGTCATTTTTTTAGCCTGCATAAGTCAGAAAATATGGGATCCAACGACACTCAGATTTGGCTCTCTTTCTGACAACATTTGTACAGATCCCATCTCAGTGGCAGTTTTTACATGTTGTAAAGTAGTGCGCGCGCTGCCATTTAGGGAAAGATTCCTGAGCCATTTACCTACTGTAAAATGAGAAGTAAGGTTATATTAATCCCAAACTGACATCTGGAGGAACATTGCGTCATATCCCGGAGGGAAAAGGAGATTTTTGCCTTTTTTTTTTCGAGAATGAAGGAGCTGGAGGAGAGGTTTAGTGATGAAATATATGGTTTAAGTAAATGTTCAGTGGTTGAACGAAGCTCCACGATCAAATCCACAAAAAGCCCTGAAGAAACACTCAGTGAATTGACATTTCTAGTAGCTGTAGATAGGTTTCATGCACAATAGTAGCCTCCGTATGTATTTTTAGGTACAAGTGTCCTACTCTTTAACTTACCATTAAACGTTTATATTAGCTCTAATAAGAGTATGAAGAATAAGTATTTGGTTTTGCTATCTTGTGGCCCATTATATGTTGTGACTAGAAGATAAAGTCATTGAGTGCTATATATATATATATATATATATATATATATATATATATATATATATATATATATATATATATAGAGAGAGAGAGAGAGAGAGAGAGAGAGGCTGTTCTCAGAACAGTTGTGACACTAAAATCTCCAGCAGCTCTGATGTGCATGATCCACACTGTGACTGCAATGCGTGAATTGAATAGCCCCTCCCATCTCTCTTATTGTCACTGAGATTTCTTATCCAGTGCGAATCCACCATAAATATTACTGACGAAAATCATTCTAAAAAAACTATCGGCACAGAACTTAAGTCATGTAAAGTAAACAATGAGAGAGATCCATAGTTTCTCATATACATTAAAAAGTTTATTTTTTTTATGTTTGAAACCTTTAAAAATGTAATTAAATAGCATATGCCGATTTATTAAAATATATTGCAATTTTATTTATACATTTTTTGTTAATTTGCTTTGTGGTCAGGAATATATTTGCCATTCTCTTTCACAACATATTGTATTTAGTAACACTTTGCTGTATGTGTTTAAAAGGCTACAAAACACCTACATATGGTTTTTATGACAACTGACATGAACCTAACATTTATAAACAATTATTCCCTTTATAACGTGTTACTCATCATAAAAGTTGCTTTTAAAAAATTGTGATATATGAACCGTTATGAACTTGAGCAGCACTGCTGTGTCTGATCCACTTGTACTAGCTCAAAATACCCTAACACACCACCACCACATCTGTGTCACTGCAGTGCTGAGAATGATCCACCACCCAAATCATACCTGCTCTGTGGTGGTCCTGATCAGAGCAGATCAGAACAACGTATGGATTACAGTCTGTAATTGTAGAAATACAAATTGCTTCCATATGATCAGAGGAGCTGATACAATGGACATTGACTGTAGATACAAGGGAAAAAAGTGAAAACTTCCAACGAGAAGCAATGGAAATCCAAGGTCAAGGTGCATTGGTGTCTGATCCTAGTATCTGTCACTTTTTAACAACAGTGGACTTCATAGAAAAAGACCCAGAATGACCCAGAGCCACAATATAACTTTCAAAGCAAGGGTGTAGATTGGTGGGGACCTGTTTTTTTTCTCTCTCTCTCTCTGTGATAAAATAATAAAGAACTGATATATTACATATACTATTCTATGTGCGTTTAAACTATTCTGAAGAACAATTAATAATTTAATTCATGAATTATATAATGTTAAATAAATGCTAAATGACTGACAAAGAAGTAGTTTAGACTTAAGTTTACTTCAGCTGTAGTGCAAATGGCAGGGGCGCATACATCAGTAATAATATAAGTAGATGGAGCACTGCATAATCTCTACAAAGCCAACAAAGTAACAATCACAGGAAAAAAATATCTCTCTCAATGTGTCAATGAAAGTACAAGACATTTCATCCAGATCTTTGTACAAGCCTGGAGTTTTCTCGGACATAGAAATTTTCAACTGAAGTTAGACATGCTACTCTGGGAGATTGTAAGAGAACAGTTTGCTGGACGTTTTTTGTGCACTTAATTTTCAAACCATGTTATTCATAGCTACAGATGACTTTAGCCTGCTGTTTGTTATGCGCAAAATCCTAGCATTGCCATGAACTTTATTATGATGGATTAATTTCATCAACTGACACGATTCCTTGAAAAATAGCTTATGTCCACCTTCTTTTTGCTGCCCTCCTCACTCGCTTTTAACACCCATGTGTCATCCATGTGACTGAAAAGTTTTCCTTGCAGTTTTGGTAGCTACAGAGTCTCTTGTGACAGCAGGGAAAGGCACAGCCAATCACACTGGCCATATGGGAAGGCAGGACTCGAGTATAGAATGTGATTTAACCCTTTCTGCACCTCTAGGTTAATGAGATTTTTTTTTCTTGTGGAGGGAATCAAATTATTGGTGGGGACATTTCAATAATTGCTGGATATGGTGGTGACACATCACTTACGTCCATGCTAATTCTATACCCCTGTTTCAAAGAAAAGAACACCAAACACATGCAGAAAAACTGTCACTCGTGTGGTACCTTTTGCTGTCACTGTGATGGTACCCTCAAGGGTACATATGCAGTACCTTTATTTAGGGAACATAGTTATACCATATTCTAAATTAATTGTAGATTTTGTGTTCATCATATGCCCTGTTTCATGTCTAGGAATTACAGGGGTTGGACAATGAAACTGAAACACCTGTCATTTTAGTGTGGGAGGTTTCATGGCTAAACTGGACCAGCCTGGTGGCCAATCTTTATTAATTGCACATTGCACCAGTAAGACCATGTGCATCCAATGGTTCAAACATTGTATCCTGAAGGCGGTGCCATGTATCAGGATGACAATGCACCAATACACACAGCAAGACTGGTGAAAGATTGGTTTGATGAAAATGAAAGTGAAGTTGAACATCTCCCATGGCCTGCACCAGATCTAAATATTATTGAGCCACTTTGGGGTGTTTTGGAGGAGCGAGTCAGGAAACGTTTTCCGCCACCAGCATCACATAGTGACCTGGCCACTATCCTGCAAGAAGAATGGCTTAAAATCCCTCTGACCACAGTGCATGACTCTGTATTGACTGTATTGCAAAAGGAGGCCCTACACCATACTAATAAATTATTGTGGTCTAAAACCAGGTGTTTCAGTTTCATTGTCAAAACCCTGTATATTTCATTATTATATTTTATATATTTCTATAAATAAAACTTACAAATATTCAACTCTTTTTCTGGAGAAAACAATCTAATGTACCTTTAGGGAACACAATTGGACTTTAAAACCACTGCTGTACCTTTAAATGTTCATTTACACTGTTCATATATTTTGTGACAATAATGTCACAAAACATTATTGGTTTTTCTGACATTGCACTGGAGGCTTGGTTATGTTTTGCAGCTGTTTAGCTGTGTGGCACACACAGCAAAAGGAGAAATTGTGGGTACCAACAATTTTGTCCACACTTGTATATGAAATGACATACCAAATACCACACCTGTATGTAAAATGGAATACCATGTATATAATACGTACCATATAGGTGCATTTTTAAGTTTTACAAAAGTGTAGCCCATCGCTTGACCTTTTTTTTTGCCATTTTACCCTGCTCTTCAATGGTCAGGACCACCACAGAACAGGTATGATGTGGGTGGTGGATCATTCTCAGTGCTGCAGCAGCACTGATGTGGTGGTGGTGTGTTAGTGTGTGTTGTGCTGGTAGGAGTGGACCAGACACAGCAGTGAGGCTGGAGTTTATAAACCCTGTCCACTCATTGTCCAATCTGTTAGACAAACCCTCCATGTTAGAACACTTTGTAAATGTAAAGTCAAAGTCAGTAGCTCATCTGTTGCTGCAGTGTGTGTTGGTCATCCTTCAGCAGTGGACACAGGACGCTGTTGCTTGGATATTTTTGGTTGGTAAACTATTCTCAGTCCAGCAGTGACACATAGGGATTTAAAATCTCCAACATCATGAGAATAAGCCAACAACCAGATAAAACTGGCTCTGTGGGGGTCCTGACCATTGAAGAACAGGGTCAAAGTGTGCAAAAAGAATGCAGAGCAGATTGCAGAATGTACCTGTTTGGTTAGTAGAGCAGAAAAAAAAAATGGAAAATGTGTGTAAATATAAGGAGGTCATTATATCTTTATTGGTAGTAAAAACAATCTTTTGGAAGTTTCTTGTATAAATAAAGTTGCGCAAATACTTTAAAGCTCACTTAAGGAGAACCCCCCTCAAAAAAAAACAATAAAAAAAAAACATCACGTGTTGTGCCCTGCTCTCTGAGAATGATAGAGGCTGAATCTCTTCAGTCCTAGGCAGCTTACAGAACATCTTGAATAAGACTTTTCATTTTGAGAGTTTAGTGTTATTTATTCTCCACAGTGTCCTAACCCTGGACATAAGGTGAAATTATTACAGTTTTATTATTTATCATATTGAACCTCCAACATTTATCTAGTCTTTTTGACAGCTTTTCTATTTAAAACTTGTGTTGTGTTTATACTTCAGGACCAACAAAATGTCCAGAATTATTTGTAAAAAAAAAACATAATCTCCTTTGTCTTTACCCAGAATCTTGTATCGAGTAGGTCTGAGATCTTGTATTTACAGTGATTAAGTAAAGAGTAATAAAAAGTGTAGCTTTAGAACTTTTCCTAATATAACTATTTTTTACATTTAGTGAAGTAAACACTTCCCTCAAGGTAAACTCCCAGCTATCAAAAGGATGTCTTTCATACATCTCTATAAAATTGTTTTACCTTGTGCGAATGTTAGTTTTAGGGACCCACAGACGTCTTTTCTTACAACACAATGCTATAACCAACACAGGATCAGTTATATACTTATATAGTATAGTAACTATATACTTATATACTATAGTAACTCTGCAACAATAAAGGGATGTCAGCTTACTAGGTATGCTTAAAATTGTATGAGAATTTCTTTTAATACACTCATAAAAATGGATAAACCTTAAATCATTAATTCAAAAGTAGTCACCTATTTTGCATTGAGATAAAAAAATCAGCTCTTAAAACATTAAAGGAAATATATATTTTTAAATGTAATATTTAATGGTGTTGGATCAGGTGAATTTAGACAGACAGATTCAACTTCATTGTCATTGCTCAGTACAGGTACAAGGCAACGGAATGTACTTAGCTACCAGAATTGCAAATAGTATCATAGTGCAAAGACATATGAGTGTCAGAGAGAGAGAGAAAAAGGTGCAATAAGGACTAGTACTAGGAATATATATATATATATATACATATATATATATATATATATATATATATATATCACACTCTGTCTTATTTGAATGTATACATAAGTGAGTATTTGCAATATGGTATAGAACATAATGAGAATTTACAGTTTATTATACAGAATATATAGAAAAAAAATATGCAGCATTGTACAGTGTATATATAGTGAACATATAGCATTCTTATATATTTATAAATGTGCAGTATATTTGAATGCTAAGTAAAAATAAGGCTAGTGTATGTAGTAATGGTGGTGTACAGAAAGAACTTCTTTTTTTACTTCTTTACTTTCTAAATTCATGGAAACACAAATCCATATATTTCATATTTCTGAATTCTCTGTGAGATCAGACTTCATTTCCGGAAGTTGTCTTTTGTCTTGTGGTTGCCTCTATTGAGTTAATATTGGATTTAGTTCTGTTGTTTTTGCACTGAAATGAATGTGATGTATTCATTTAGCTAATTCTGAACCAGCTGGTCAGGACTAAATGTTATTTTTATTTTAAATCATGCCACAGTTTAATTTAATCCCCTTTACTGCTTGTACAAAGACGTATCATAATCCAGAGATAACAGTGGCAGAAACAGATTCCGTTCAAAATAGCATGTATTTTCATGCATATTATTTTAAAAAGGAGACTTCAGTAAGAATGTTGGGTAATAATTGTGTATAAAGTACTGCACAAGTCAGAGGGAAGCCTTCATTCATTTAATTTACACTCATAACCACTATTACATATCCGCTATTTGTTCTTCAGGAGGTAATTTTTGTGTAGATCAGACATAAGAAATTGAAAAGTTAAAGGAAAACTAATGAAAAAATAACATGAGATTCAATATAATTTGATAGAAGAGAGGAGAATGTCAAGCTCCATTCTTGCTTCCAATCCAAAACAAAACAAAAAATATTTTGTCTATGCTTCCACTGTGAGATGACAACTCTATACCATGGTTCTGAAAGGATGTATAGCGGTCTAGAAGATATTTCTGAAAAAAAAAAAAGAATATTTGCACTAGAACACTAAAAAGTCTCTGAGGTTTCCTGAGAAGCAGAAAATGCAATCGACATCTAAGACAGGGTACTTAATCTTAGTAAACCACTTCTGAATATCCCTGAGCTGAAGGTCCAGAGAGGTCAAATGAGCAAGACAAATGAACACATATTTTCAGTCAATGCATTCAGCCTTAACCTAGCAATTTCCACCGTCAATAACACCGGCAATAACATATATGCCGAGCATGTTGGTGAAGATTATATGGAGAAAAGATGTTAAAAAACAGAAAGTAAAAGCCTCTGGGTCACAGCCTTCATATATAGCTAATATTTGTGTTCTATTCTACTCTCAAATCCCCAACCCCTTGAAAACTTAAACCCTTGCACCATTTTGCTTACAATTAGACGACATCTTCAATGTACTTACTTCAAGGAATGCCTTAGGGCAAGAATTGGGATGGGACATATATCTCATTAGCGGCAAAATATTACCTGCTCTGCTGCGTCCAATAAGCAAAGCACCCTTTCACCGACCTGTTCCGTAGGTACTATCGTTCGGTCGGATCGAAGTCAGATAACGTTCTCACCAGAGTTCGTTTGGGACTAGACCGAGACCACATCCCCTCGAGGATCCCAGCTGTGTTTGTCCACATCCGAGAACACCTGCCCAAATGAACAGCACCAATAAATAGTGCAAAAAAAATGCCCAAAAACCTGCCCTTGATGTTTTGCACTTAACCTGTGCACCAGACCCCAATAGAAACGTCGGGAAAATTAAGATTTAACTTGGAGCATCATTTGTTGATTTGCTAAGTACCTTTTGACAATCACAAGCTGACAAAATTACTGCATGATATTGTTTTTTTCAGGCTTTCATAGCTGGACATAGCATGATAAAATCATACAGAATTAACATACAGATACACTATGATTTTTTAAATCTTTTTTCTTTTGTAGACAGTTAAAGTGGTTTACATTCCTTGGAACATTAAAGGGTTGCTTGAACCACCTCCAATGTGCAGCAACCACTTGGATGATGCAATGGCAGCCAATCCACACCAATACTCTCACCACAACTCAGCTATTCAGGTAGAGAGGTCAAGAATTATTAAGCTAATTGAGGATGTAGAAATGTCACACTGGTAGATTTAGCCAAACACTGGGTTAACACCTCTTCTCTTTTATGACCTCAGAGTCTCATTTACAAGTAGGCCCCATGTATTCAGTACAGTGTCCCTGTACATGATCATCGGTATCCACACAGACAACAGCGATAGCATCCCCAAACAACTCTTCTACAGAAGTATCCTAGGGGGTCTCCCATCCAAAGACTGGCCAGACCTGCTCTGGTGTTAAGGTGCTTTTTTTTTTTTTTTTTTTTTTTTTACTTTTGCTGATGTTTTGTTGTTGGTAATGCATTAGATAGAAGTCTGTACCCAGATCGAAGTCTAAATTTGAGTTTTAAAAAAACATTTAAGTTGATTCCAGAAACTGAAAGTAGGCCTCCTGAAAAGGGCAAAGTCTGGATTCATTAAACACTAAAAAAAACATGACATTTAGAACACATCTGTGTAATTTTCTGTTAAATCTATATTTTTTGCCTTTTTCATGACCTTGGAAAATAAATAACTTGTGCTTA
Organism: Hoplias malabaricus; assembly: GCF_029633855.1. Classification (NCBI taxonomy): domain Eukaryota; kingdom Metazoa; phylum Chordata; class Actinopteri; order Characiformes; family Erythrinidae; genus Hoplias; species Hoplias malabaricus. The sequence goes on along the minus strand of NC_089805.1, from coordinate 17,919,621 downwards.
AGGACAATTTTGATTTAAAATAAAAGCTAAATGAAGGTAATTGCTGGCTTTTGAACAGCACTGAATGAAACTGGAATAATTATTTGAGACTCCAGATGGAGGATGCTGATGAAAGGTTATCCGTGCTTAGAGAATTAACGGGAAAGGTTTTAATTGGTCTGTTTCTGAGAAGTTACAAGGTATGCACCAGAATAAAATCACAAACACAGCCATTTTACAGTTCTTTCTTTTTTTTTTTTTTTGCTGTTTTTAAACATATGCATTTAAATATATTCTTTTAGGAAATAAATTTAATATTTTTCCCTTTTAAAAATGTTTGCATATTTAAAAAATAAATCACTATTAACAAATTGCATTTCTATCTATCTATGTATCTATCTATCAATATGTCTGTCAAGTTTATATCAATAAACAAGTCTATGTCTTTATCAATAGCAACAAAAACACAGGTTTTGTTCCAAAAACTTCTAGCAGAAATGTAATTCAATTCCCCATATTGATATATTGATAGAATTCTTTAAATAACACATGGCTACGCTTTCATTTTGATGATATTTATACATTGCTAAACACCAACCATAGCCAGGGGCTCCTAGACTCCTATAATGGATGTGATTAATGGTTTACTCAAATCTGCAGCAGGCTTTTAGAATTCAGCAGCAAAGAAATGCTCCTGTTTAGCACTAAATCCCAACAGTGATGACTGAGAGGTGTAAGTGACATATCACAGCTTGCTTTTCTTTCTGTATTTGCTTTCTGCTCTTTTGAGAAACATGAAGGATTAGAGGTACGTGTATTTGTAAATGTATGATGTCCAGAGGAGCTGTTCTCAGATCAGTACCATGGCAAAAAATATTTCAGACACATCTCACATTCTCATCCTGATCTCTCCCTCTTTTATCTGCTTTCTGATCTTTGACACAATACTCACCCCTCACTTGTCTGTTGTAAATGTATGATGGGATTTTTTTCATCTCATCGCCTTTTTTGGTCAGTCTCAGGCAGTCTACATTTTGATATTTTGGGGAAATTTCAAACTCAGCTGGTTCTATTTCTAATACTTTGCCTTTTCTATATTTCTGTAGGATTGAGCTCAATGTTATTTTGATATTATCAATTATACATACAATTGTAATTCAAAATTCAAACGTTCTCTTTCAAACAAATCTAAAGATGGTGATTTCAACATAATTTTTAGAGTTTCTGAATTCTATTCATTTTTAACAAATTGACAATTCTCATTCTTAATAATAAAAAACAGATACTATAAAATGACAACAGTTACCGTAAAAAAATATGGAAAGTTTGAATTCTGAATTGCAATAATATATTGAACAATAATACCAAGCTACTAAGAATCATGAATTACTTTCTGTAAAAGAGCAGGTTTTAGCTTAAATGCATTACCTAAATCAGGGGTAGGCAACATTTACCACTCAAAACTGGACCCGTTTCACACAGTAAAGAAAACACTGTGAGCCACAAAATCCTTTTGAAATTTTACATATAATAACACTGCATATAACAGGGTTTTTTTTGCCTTTGTGCTATGTATAAACAAACAATAGGGTGTTACATTTATGAAATTAATGAACGACTGCAGAAAAATGAAATAACATTTCTGCATGCAATAAAACATTTTTAACTCCGAAAAAAAGACATTGGGTTGACGGTTAAGCAAAATACTCAATGTCTATTTGAGTCCTTGTAGTAATGGGAAACAAACAAAAATGCTGTCCTCTCACTGCGTGCCGTCATCCTTTTACTGGCGCCGTGCAGTCAGCTGTCAAAAAGTTCAAGAACCCGCACACTGGCGGGTGTCGCACGTTGGAAGTTGTGACGTGTATTAAGAGCGACAAAATATTTTAAATATTAAAATATTTTAGATGTTACAAGATCGCCATAATCTTCATAGAATTACATTTTAAAAATGAACTAACTAAAATAAAATATATTTTAATTAAATACTCAGTAATTATTTTCAAAAGCTGAGCCGCATCAGAGAGATCAAAGAGCCGCGGGTTGCCGACCCCTGACCTAAATGATGCTACTACTGTTAATTTAAACCAAATACAATCTTAAATAACTGTAAATAGTTAACATAAAACATTGTTAACATGTCCCTCTTCTTTATATTCTAAAATAAATATGATTGATTATAGTTAATATTATGGCATGGAGTATTTCCATGTTTAAACTTAAAGGCAACACAATGATTCTGGGGAACTGCTCTTTACTCTTTGTTCACGTTCAGAAGCTCAGAGTCTTTTAATGTTGAATGGTATGGTAAGTTGTTTTTCACTTTTGAATTTAAAGTTTGTATTTCTACAGAAACTGATTTGTAACACGTTTTGTGGCACTTTCAGTCTGTGTTGACTTTCATGCACCTATGGAGCATAAGTAACACAGCATTCTCCTCTCTATACATGCTTTTCAAAGTTTCCTTTGTGGTGAAAACATATCCAGATACAGGTTCTCTTTTTAGAGAGCTACTTTTTTGTTTTCCCAGTTAATGAGTTAGGGATATGTACGAACACCCAAAGACTTTCCAGCTTGCAAACTGACCAGAGAGCTCGCAAATGGTGAGGAAACATCCTCAGAACTGTATTACTTTAGTAAAAGTGTTTTTTGACTGTTCTAAAAGCAGTCAGATATAGGTGGCTTTTTAGCTGCAGGTGAAATGAGGAGGTGTAAGAGAGATGGATACTAATTGCATATTCATAAATCTGCACATACTAAATCAAGGTGAAGTGTTAAGACACGTAAGGCATTGGAGACTACATTTATAAAAAAAAAAAAAAACCCTAAATATGCTATAATGACTAACAGATGATAATTGATGTGTTTAATTAATGCAAGTAGGGGGTCTTTCAAAATATGGGAATAAGCAAAATTATGGAATACTATTAAGTCATTATTTCTATTGTGATTAAATGTATTAAAACTTGTGTTCCATTAATTACTTTATGTAACACGATACTGTGTACTTCCAGCAGAGTTAATCATATATACATTTTGGAAGATGTAGGCAGGAAAATAACTTTTTTAATTAAGGTTTTATTTAGTGTTGGCTTGGATTGCATGAAGGGCCTTCGGCATGGCTCATGCCACTGAGATTATTCAAGCACCAGCTGAATCAACATGCTTCGTCTATACCTGCTCCCATCTTTAATCCTCTGTGTACACACTCCCATGGTTAATGTGGGTAACATCTGCCTTATCTATTTCAACTCCCTTGTTTTTAAGCCTCTTTCCCTTTTTCCAGTGTTTGTGATCTATAATGTGTTGTGATCTATAATGAATTGATATTTGGATGACTGACTACCTTCTCCTATGATGCATGCAAAATAATCTCTCTCTCTCTCTCTCTCTCTCTCTCTCTCTCTCTCTCTCTCTCTCTCTCTCTCTCTCTCTCTCTCTCTCTCTCTCTCTCTTTCTCTTTCTCTCAGTGTCCGTGCAGGGCCCTCACCAGAGGGCTCTGTTGAAAAACCTACTGAAAGATTATAACCCTATGGAGCGGCCCGTTGGCAATGATTCTCAGCCTCTTACAGTGGTGCTATCTCTCAGCTTGGTGCAGATCATGGACGTGGTGAGTCTTCTCACCAACTCAACTTGGTGGGGAAAATATCAAAATATATCATGATGAAATTTCAAAACACACCGTTCACTCTTCTGCAGGGCTCTCAAGTTTTCAAGTTTGCTTGGACTGAGATTGGGAAGGGGTTTTCTGTCAGCTGGGGTCTGGGGTGGGGGGTGGGAGGAGGTTTGGAGAGTTTTCTTTGACTCGTTTTTAGGATTAATTTCTGTGTGGCAAAGTGAATAATTTCTCAGCGTGAGAAATATCATGTGTGGTGTTTGAACTTGATGAACTGCATGTGCAGCCCTGCTCTCCAGTGTATACACTTAACAATCACTGGATTAGGAACACCTACCTTGTATCTACACTCCATTTTACACTGTCAGTTTTACCAGACCATACAGGAGCACTTTGTATTTCTACAATTACAGACTGCAGTCCATCTGTTACTCTACATACTTTCTTATCCCCATTTCACTAGTGATGGAAATTTCGGCTCTTTTTGGGGAGCCGGCTCTTTTGGCTCCGAAATGGTTTTACCACTTATTTCCACAGGTACAGAACAATATTACCTACATTTTACATGACTATATGGACAAAATAATATTGTTCAATATTAAAAATAATAAATAGTGTTGCAATGGCAACATTGTGTTTTAAAATAGTGTTTTATGGCTGTCTTGTAATAACTCACTGATTGCACTCACACATTCAATTGTAGAAATAACTGGATTTTTAATTATACACCTTAAATAAAAAAAATTAAAAATCACTTGTAAACTCTGAAATATAGCCAATGGAACCCAAAAGGTAGGTATTACAAAATAGCTTATTCAATTAAATAATCATCCATTTCTGGGTAATAAACAAATACTCTGCAAAGTGCAAAACAGCAGCATTCAACGGTAGTGATTAAAACAACCACAACTGTCAACAAACATTTAACTGATTTAACATTTTCTAGGCTCTGGACCCACCGCGCCCCTGAACTGGATAAGCGGTTACAGATAATGAATGAATGAATATTTTTTGGAAGGCAGATTGGCATTCAGGAAAACCAAGTGTCTCAGCTTGTAGGGTTGGAGCTTGCTTATTGTTCTCTGATTGGTTGAATGACAAGCCTTAGAAAAAAATGGCTCGGTCTTAGACGGGAACCGGCTCTCATCGTTCACTTACAAGAGCTGGCTCTTTGAACCAGTTCGTTTGCGACCGACACATCACTACATTTCACCCTCTTCTACAATGGTCAGGACACCCAAAGAACCCCCACAGAAGAGGCATGATTTGGGTGGTGGATTATTCTCAGTGCTGCAGTGACACGGATGTGGTGGTGGTGTGTTAGCACAGTAGGGCCGCTGGAGTTTTAAAACCACTTAGTGTCACTCCTGGACTGAGAATCATCCACCAACCAAAATATTCAGCCAGCAGTGTCCTGTGGCCTCTGAGGAAGGACTAAAGGATGACAAAATGTGCAGCAACAGATGAGCTAATGTCTCTTTACACCTACTTTACATCTACAAGGTGGACCAACAAGGCAGGTTTGTCTAACAGTGTGGACAGTGTTTAAACATTACAGCTGCACTGCAGCGCTGAGAATGCTCCACCACCCAAATCATAGCTGCTCTGTGGTGGCCCTGTGGAGGTTCTGATCTTTGAAGAGCAGGGATATATGGGGATAAGAAAGTATGAAGAAAAACAGGTGGACTACACTCTGTTGTAGAACTATAGCGCTCCTGTATAGTCAGTGGAGCTGATAAAATGGACAATGAATGTAGATACAAGGCAGGTTTTCCTAATCCAGTGATCATTCAGTGTGTATTAACTATAAACAAGATAGGATTATGTTTTACTGCTGAGGTTAGAGTTAACTTACCATATTGCTGGAGTTCTCAACAGTCACAAGAAATATATGTGTGTCACCACAGCTCATTTTAAATATATAAGTATTTTTATATTTTTTTCCAATGTTGTTACACATATATTTTCCGGAAACAAACAAGTACAAAAGACTAATAGACATCTAATACATCAACAAACATAACTCTCATTTGAAATATAAACCCACTTGCTATCTGTGAACATGCAGAGTGCAGAATTGTCATTTTTAAGCAATAAATAGGCCACATTTCTTCTCTCTTTCTGCCTTTTTGTCAGTTTTAGAGTAATGTTTCATGGCTTTGCTGTGTAGTTGTGTTATGTCTTTTGTTTCTGCCTCTTTAAAAACCGTGAATCACAGACAGTTTCATTCTATTATTGATTTGCTTGTCCGGTTCAAAATGATTTTCCTTCATTGTACAGTTCATTCCAATATTTGTACTTTTACTTTCATCCTTGATTCCATCTCTTCTGTCAGTGGTGGCAGTCTTCTTTGCCAGCCCTTTTTGTTCTTTGTCATACTGTCTGTGAGGCTGACCTTGACTGCTCCCTGACTGCATTGTACTTCATTTTTCTAAAAAATAGCTATGTATGTTTTTTATACTTGGGCTTTTTCTAACCCTAGCTTTGACTGTTTGCTTTTCTATAGGTTTTTCTGACTCTTAGATGATGTGCTTGGTTTTGTGAATCAGTTTCTTGCTATATGTGGGGACAATGTGATTGGTGTTCATTGTAAGTTATTACATGTCAGTAGTCATTTTTGACATTAGCTAACTAACAACAGGCAATGGTGATATGCTTATTGTGAAAGTGTGTCTGAAATTTCCATACATTGGAGACTTTGTCTCTCTCTTTCAATCTCTCTCTCTCTCTCTCTCTCTCTCTCTCTCTCTCTCAAACACACACACACACACACACACACACACACACACTCCATATCTCTCTGCCATCTGTCTTTGTCTCTTTTTCAGGATGAGAAGAATCAGGTACTTACCACCAACATTTGGCTAAACATGGTAAGCCGAAGTATTTACATTTATTTAATGGTTATATTATAAGCAGATCTAAAGTTATAGGTTTATTTACTATATTTACTAGAATTCAGTTACAAACCCCATTTCCAGAAAATCTGATTATTATCTTATTTAACTGAAAAATGTTTTACGCAGGAAAAAAACTTAATTGCTCATTTCTCAGTTTATGCCATTCAGAGAATAATGTTCAAAGCAAGATTATAAATAATTTAACTCTTTCATCATCTACAGTTCATAATATCATGAAAAGATTAAGGAAATCTGAAGAATTGCCAGTCCATGTATGGTAAGGCTAGACACCGATTTTGAATAACCGTGACCTTCAAGCCCTCAAATTTGCACTGTATAAGAAACGGTCATACTTCAGTGATAAATATAGCCACATGGTTTTGGGAGTACTTCAAAATCCTGTTGTCACTTAACAAAGTCTGCCACAGGAAGGAGAATGCTGTAAATTTATTCTATGCAGAAATGCTGAGTCCTCTGGACACACGCCCATCTCAGATGGTCTGAAAGACAATAAATATGTATGCTGCAGTCTATCCCAGCACTTTTGAGTGTGTTGCAGACATCGTTTTTTAAAATATGTTTACATAAAAAATAGAGTTAATTTAGTTAATTAAAACACAAAAATCTGACCACATCCAGCATTGTATGTTCTCCATAGAAATACATGAAATTAAACAAGATTGTTTGTAATGACTGACCATGAGCCTAACATCACCATGCTTAATGTCATCTATCAGCTAGAGGTGTATAAAGCCCCCCAGCACTGGACTATCTCTCACTGTGCTCTCTGGATTTATGGCATTTCACTCAATACATTTAAGATGAGTTGGGGTGATATTTGTGGTCCAGGACTAATAAAGTGACATCAGTACCTGATCTCACAATTTTGCAACATCTAGACTTCTCTCAAGGTTAGAGGTTATACTGCTGCAAAATTTGGACACCTGTGGTCAATTACATATTACAAGTGAGACAAGTGGGGCAGTGATGGGTTAAACTTTTACCTTTTACCTAAAATTTTATCTTTAACAAATATCAGAAAAACAAAATTATACAATCATCAAACATCCAACCATCCAATTTCTCGCCATCTCTCTCTCTCTCTCTCTCTCTCTCTCTCTCTCTATATATATATATATATATATATATATATATATATATATATATATGTCTACTGAACAAATCTGCTGTGTAATTATAACTATATGTCCTTCTTAGATGGGGAATCTTGTCATGTGCTATGATCTGTGTTGTGACTTGTTTATGTTTTGTATTGTACAGTACATGATTTTCTGTGTATGAATAGAAATATCTGTCAGTTTACATATGTGGATGAATGCTACATAAACTGTGAGGGCATGTAGGATATTTTGCATTCAACTTATCTGTTAGCCTTTACGTATAAAAAGTCATACCATATGTAAAAAAGAATTTAAAACAACCTATTTTCATAATGTAGACAGCCAAGACAAGTTGTAAAAATGTAGCCAGATCTAAAACATTGCTATCTTATGCATTGTGTTATGTACATAGAAATATGGTTTTATACACTTAAGTCTATATCTGGGTTTAAATATCCTGCTTATTATAATTTTAATTTTTTAATAAGACAACAGATTACGCATGTCAAACATACACCGTGAGAGATTATTAGCCTCTAAAGCAGTGTGTTGTAGGCCTATGGGAGATGTAACATAATATTTCTAATCTAGTGATCAGATACAAAACTATTCTAACAAACATTGTCTGTTTGCCAGTACATTTTATGCTGGGCAAAGAGCCATTCCTGTTTTGATGGAAGTGTTAATGGCACTAAATCAATAAGATCTCATTTGTAGTTTGCTTTCCTTTTGACTGGCATTTTTTCTTAGCTTTATTTTTTTCTTCGTAATCAATTTTTAGCATACCAAACAATATTGATTCTTTTAGAACATATTATTTTTTGTTGTTCATTGGCATTTTTGACATTATTTGAAAACTCCAGTCGCCCTACACATTGTGTGAAAATATTATTGGCAAATGGAACAAAAGAAACAAACTAAAATTGCATGGTGAAAAAAAAAAAAACTTCTTAGCTTACGTAGATACTTTGTTTTGTCTTTCTCCTGAAATGTTACTGTTTTGGATATAAATAGTTAAACTGTGATGGTTGGGACTCATCTGTAGCAATGACACAAAATGTAAGTGAGTAACAGATTACCAGTGCTTTCATGGGTAAATCCTGAAATGTTTTTTTCAGAGACTGCAATTCATGGAAAACTGTCACTTCCATCTTATGAAAAATCCTTGTATGCTCTCATATATATGAGTGAAAAAGGTAATTTGCTGAGATGGAGGTCCAGGCATGAGGAGGCGACTATATATGGGAAAAGCTGTAATTAATTATATCCAAAACAATACATTGTTTAACTTACGTGTAAATAGGTACCTATATAATTTCATATCTTTATTAATGATAATAATTGTTAAGTCCCTTTTCTAGTCACCCTAAAACACATCTCTGTAAATCAGGAATGACATATTTCCCAGTGGCATAGACGTAACTCTACACTTTCGCCTTCATTCATTACATGCAAATCTATGAATATGCAATTAGTCCTCTTCTCAATCTTCTCTTACTCTTCTGCTGCACGCCTGCAGCTCAAAAGCCTTGCCCCACAAGTTGGTTCATTAGGTTTAAGCCATAAGGGGCCCTGGCTCTCTAAATCCACACATCTGTGTCTCTCACAGGAACTCAAAGTTTCAAAGCGTAAAGGCTCAGCATTGTTGATGACTGCTTATTTTTGACTTGATACATCTTCTAACATATAAAAACCCCACAGGGGCGTATAAACAAGGTATAAACAAGGAATAGATCTCAAAACGTTGAAAAGCATGAACCAAGATTGGTCTATTTCTGCTCCATATATGGGTAATATTGACTTGTTTTTGCTGTAAATCTACATTCCAGAGGCAGCTAACTGCATGAAAGTAAACAAAAACAGAAAGTGCTACAAAACATAACGACTCAAATTATTGATGACTTTCTGTGGTAATTCAAACAGTAAATAAAATATTACAGACAAATTAAACTTTAGCCACATTTTTCCCCTCACACATACCATTCCACCTTAAAAGATGCAGAGCTTCTGAACATAATCAAACCAGAGTACAGTGCTTACCCACTGTCGCATACGTGGCCTTTAAGTGTAATTAATGGTTTTAAGCAGATCTGTAAATATGTGCTTACAGTAGACATTCAGTCCACTTCTTCAGAAAAGTGCCTTAACCTCCTGAACCCCAATATTTCTGTGGTTACAGCGGTGGTACGACCACTATCTACAGTGGAACCAATCAGAGTATCCAGGAGTGAAGAACCTTAGATTCACCACTGAGCAGATTTGGACACCTGACATCCTCCTGTATAACAGGTAGCAAACACACACATAAATCCCTGTGGAACCATGTAATAGAGTTTCTTAGGTTAGATTTAAAACATGGTTTTCACACACTTACATTATATTCCATTATTTTTGGAGCAGCCATGGCTTAAAGCTTAGAGAAATGGGTTTCAGATTAAAGATTGACCTCCCCAACTACCTGGAAATATGGAGTTCTCAACTTCTCAGTTCAGGTGCCATTGTGGACGGCTCCCCAGGTGCTTGGAAAGCCTGGCCCGGCTCTGTGTGTGTGTGTGTGTGTGTGTGTGCTCATTGTCCCTAGTGCATTAGTGTGTGTGTGGTTACTGCCATGGATGGGTTAAATGGTTGGGCACAGTTTTGTTATGCTGCTGTGTGATGACAATAAAAGCATGTTTAAAAAAATGTTACTTACAGCTAACCTTTCTCCTGTGAGGGGAAATTAATGTAAGCTGTAAAGTTACTCAAGACCATTTTGGCTGTGACACAGCTAATGACCCTCCATATTTTAGACCTTCCACTGCAAAGAATGCTGAGAAAATGGGCCAATGCTGTGTGTGAGGAGACTTCAGTGTCTTAGCGTTAATGCAAACTGCAAAGCTAAACAGATGAACAGTTGCAGATCAATGGGCTGCAAATTTCGCCCTTGGCCAGACTTGTTGTATTGAAAACCATGGTTGTTTTAACAATTGCGCTGAACCCATGAAACATATCTTAACTCCAGGAATTTTTTTGCTATGAATAGGTATATATACTGTATATTAAGGCTTTTAATCGAATTAAAAATATTAAACTAATTTATCCCACAATTTGCTGTGATTACTCAAAAAAAGTAATTTTATATAATTATAAAAGATTTTTATAATATATTTTAGAGTAAAATAAAAAATCAATGTTAGATAACCGCAGTGGAATTATATTTACACTGATCGAAAATAACATTATGACCACCTCTTTGTTTCTACAGTCAGTGTCCACTTTTCAGCTCTGTTGACCACACTGGAGGACTTTGTTTTCTGCCCAATCATGTTCCATTGTGGGCAGAAAATTCCCAGGGTCACATTTTTAGTGTGAAAACGAATACAATAGGCAAGGCAATGTACAGCGGTGGTGATTGAAGCAACTTTCTTATGTCCCAAAGAATCTAAAGTGGTGTGTTTATCTTGAATGTCTTTTCACATCTGTGGAATTCTGAAGGGCACATTACAACACAGTAGATTACACCTGGGGGTTTTACCGTTTTTGATAACAGGAACATTTTTTGGGGTTTCTGGACCCTGAACTGGGTAAGTGGTTACAGACAATGAATGAATTAATAAATTATTCGTCCTAGATTACAGAACCCTGTAACTGTGTGACAATGACACTGCTAGTTGCGCCACCATTATGCCTTATTTAGGTATTTCATTCTTCCGATTAAATTTTATAGGAATATACAAATGTAAATGTTTTGCCTTTCTCACGCTCATAAATGTGTGCAGGCTGATTTGAGTTTGAAAGCATAGACGAACAGATCAAGTAGAACAAAAGGACAAAATTACACTGCTGGTGCTGCAAACAGATATAAAATGTTTCAGACCAAGACAAAAACAACCAAGCGTTTATTATTACACAGCAGGAAAAACGAGAGACAGATCTATGATATCTCTGGCCATATAAGCTACACGTTCAGCAGAGAATAACCTTTACAGAGTGATACACATAAACTCTTCTGTGTTATTCGAATACAAAGTGGGATTAGCACCACACACAGTTTGATTTCACTTTGATTTCTATATCTTGCTACGGCAGGAAGAACGTGGGTAAACTGTGGGTCTACTGAGGCATGAAGGTTGTTCAAGGGAATGCATAGGAAAAGTAACGTGTGTTATGACCCAGAACAACATCTCCATCCAACAGGGCTCCTGGAGGGCTATGCTTCAGGTTTGCTGGTGCATATTTTTTGTAGAACTCTTGTATACCCCTATATGCTTATTTTAGGATTCTTAAGGAGGTCAACCCTAACCCCAATCCCCTAGATCTTACTGACATCTCTGGAATCTGTCACAACTATCTTGCATGATCAATTGGAGAATAATTCTCTTGCATGTTCAGTTAACTTGCAGAAAAAATCAGACTACCTGTATTTCCAGTTCTATTCTGAAAAGATACTGGATAACCTTACCAGGCCATTGACTTCTATTATAAGTGTCTTTTTTTAGATGCACTTCATGGTCCTGACTAATTCATTCACTCGTGTTTAACAAGATGACAACTCTCCACAAGAGGCATTATTAATATTAAAGCACTTTTTGATTTTCCATAAGTTTTGTGCTTTGATCCATTGACAGTCTGTGTCATTGTTTATTTATTTGTAAAGGGAAACATCCACATTAGCTGTTTAACTGAGTAAATCATACAGATGGATCAGATAACAAATTAAAAACTGTAAAATATTACAAATTAAAAATATTATGCAGTGGTCCTAATTAATCCACTGCTGTAAATATTATGTATTTTCTTAAATCTATACCACAAATTTGATCTTTGGCGTTGGGCTAGTAAAGTTTATCCAGTACATTTATCTCATTATTCTCTCCTCTGTTGCAGTGCTGATGATGAGTTTGACTCCACCTTTAAGACCAACGTGCTGGTGAACTCCAGTGGCTATTGCAGCTACCTGCCTCCAGGTCAGTCCCCTTTTACAGTGTCCAACTCCAGACATAATTATGTATTGACAAAAATACATCAAAAGACATTGTGAATTGCTATTGCAAAACTGACCTTACAAATAATTTCACATAATGCACTTTTATTTAATCCTGTTAAACAACATTGTAGCTAATAAAACATGCAGTTTTCAGTGCTCTTCGGGTGTTCACTACATCTATTGTATCCTAAGGAAAGCATTTTGCTAATCACAAGAACAATATTGATCTTTCTAACTCAACTTCTGTTCCGTAAGCCAACAGACAGAGGTTTGAATCATTACAGAACATTTTTTGTATAATTATTAATGGCCTCAATTGAAGGTCTACCTCAAATATAAAGTTCACACCTGGTTGCTGAAAAAAAATACAGAATGAATTCCTGCCTACATTTTAATGACTATAATATAACTATATGTATATATACAGTATATGCAGATTCCTGTCCACTCAAGTATATCACAAATTAACGTCCGAAAATATTCAATTCGATTAAAATAAATACATTAAACATTATGTGAATGTGCAATATTGAACATTCTTTACTTTACGTGTAATTGAGTATATAAAATGTAGCTACTAACTACACACTTCTGGTTGCATTATGATCTAAATATGTAGCAATATAAGAGCAATGTGTTGCAGCCCTCACAGTGCACTGATGTTTTCTAGTTGTGTAAAGAAAAGCTTTGTAGATCTGAGGTCTTGCTGCAGAATTTATGGTGTATAAAATAAGAATGATGAGATAATCCACTGGACATAAATTACTGATATCTTTGTTGCCTAATAAAGAGACAGGGACGTGTTCAATATTGCAGTAATGCATTAAGAAGAGACATGGAAATTAAACATCTGTGGTTGGGTGGAAATCTATAGCAATATAGAGGCAATGCCTCTATGAATTACATGCAGGTTGAGACAGCATTTATTAAGTAGTTTGTGTTTCTTTAACAATAGTGAATGTGAGAGGAGCAGATTTCTGTGTGTTTTTGTTTTGCTATTGTACTCAGTTGACTTTTATTGAGTCTTTGGTTTGTGGATGCTGCAGCATCATGAACATTTGTTATTAGAGGATGGATTGATAGAATATACACTACTTTTGCTTTAAGAGCAGTATAAGGGAAGAGGGAAGAGAACAAATATTAATTAGGTAAAATCAAATTAGTCCATCAAATTTTTTTTAATCTATATAAAAGCAAAAGTGGTTCTTTAATGTATGTACTGTATATATTTTATATGTCATTTTTACATTTTTATGAAAACTGATAAATCATAAATATATATTATATTTTAAATTATGTACACACACAATAATAAAATTGTATATTTATACAAAAACACATATACATAAATATCGCTACATGACTTCTCACCCCAAAGGCTTTGTATGTCTGGCATGTATGCACACATGTAAATACATAGTAAGTATTACACCTGACAACGCACAACAATTAGAAACATAAACTAGTGGGAAGTTTAGAAAGAAAGGGAGACCTATATGTTCAAACTTATTACCTTTAAATTTAACACTTAAATTCTCCAGGGGGAGAATTTTTATAGGTATTTATTTATTTTTTTTTTTAAACAGTATGTCGTTTATATACAGACATTTTGAGTCAAATTAGGTTCATAAATATTATGACCTTGAAATGATCAAACATGCTTACAAAATCTGTAGTTGTTTATTACCTGTGCATGTGAAAAATGCCTATATATCTCAATGAAAAGATACTCTTAACAAATTCAGGTTTTTGAATGTGTAGCAACATTTGCATATGTAGAAATATTTTGTGCCTGTGTGAAAAGGTTTTGCACAACCCGATATAATTAGCACATTTGAAAAATATTTTGTTGCTGTAGAAATATTGTGTGTATGAGTGAAGTGATTAAAGGTTTTGTAGCAATATTTTCTTCAGTGTGGTTTCACATGTCTGGGATATGGACACACAGTTCATACGTTTGTGTGCAACGCTGAAGTCACAAGTTCAGATCTCAAAACACTCTGTCTCTGTTTTTAAAGCTGAGCTGACTAGCCAATCAGCACTGTGCACACTCACTAAGCAATAAGATCCCACTGAGTAGCCAATCTGATTAGTGGCTTTTGCTGATGAGACCCACCACAGTCATGTCATCTGCTAACTTAATGATGTGGTTTGAGCTGTGCATTGCTGTGCACTCATGAGTCAGCAGAGTCAACGGTGGTAGACTAAGCACAGAGCCCTGGGGGGCCCCAGTGCTCAGCATGGTGCTGGAGATGTTACTCTTAATCTGGGCTGATCCAGGATCCAGTTGCAGAATGAGGTCTTGTAGTTGCAGCTTTCCTATCATGTGCTGGAATGATTATGTTGAATGCTGGACTGAATATAGACATCATTGGAACGTGTCTTAATTGTCTAGATGTATGAAAACCAAGTGAAGGTTGGTCACTTTGGCATCATCTTTTGAGTGATTTGGATAGTAGACTAACTGCGAGGAGTCAAGTGAAGGGGGCAGCAGAGTCTTGAGGAGCCTCAAGACAAGCCTCTTGAAGCACTTCATGAAGATGGGTATGAGTGCAGCCAGATGGTAGTCATTGAGCCAGGACACAGGAGAATTCTTTGGCACTGGGATGATGGTGGTTTCCTTGAAGCAGGCTGAGATGATGGCACTGTTCAGGGAGATGCTGAATATGTCAAGGAAGACATCAGGTATCTGCATCCCCTAAGCCCTCTGCTAGGAATGTTTTCTTGTCTGGCAGCTTTAACTCACATCAGTTATGATAAGCACAGCAACTGATCATTGGAAGGAGGAGGGGAGGTCTTTGTTGTTTACTGCATTTGGAAGTGAGGCATGTCTGTCACAGGCAAGTGGTGACGCTTTTACATCTATATCCAGCTGTTTTTGGAACTTTATGTCTGAAATAAAATGCTAAAGATCTCAATTTGAAACAATATTATTTAGTAGATTAGTAAAATGCAATATAAGGTCACAAGATTGTGATCACTGAAGTTTGTCAGAGTAAACTGCAGTAAAACTTTCTACTTCTGTGTGTTCAGGAATTGATACTGGATGGTTAGATTTGAACCCCCCCCCTCCCCAACTCATCCCAAAGTTATTGAGTGAAGCTTGGTCACTCCAGTGGACACAGCTCCACAGCCCAGTGATCAGGGCTATATACCTCTCTAGCGAACTATTGGCATTGGTGACCTTAGACTCATTTGCAGCTGTTCCAGAGGAAGCTGAAAGAAGAAGTATTTTTCTTTGAATGTTCTAAGTACAAATCCATGAAAACTATATTTAGGCACATAGACCTGAGAAAGTGTTACTAGTCTCTACCCTGATCTTCAAGGTAATGACAGTTCATATAATGAGCAGGAAGTATGGTTAATGGTTGATGCTGGAGCTGTCTGTGGCTTTAATTATAAGAGTGTGACGTGTACTGAGCAGACATGAAGTTAATGATGTACTGAAACTGAAGAGTGATTTTGACTCTGTGAAATGTCTACTGATGCATTGTAAATTTCTTACTGAAGCAAAAAAAACTGTAGTTGCTCTAGGCTCCCACAGTGCACCATCTTGCCATTAAAAAGCAAACCAGCTTTAAATAAACCCTGCCTTTCTCCCTTAAACACACACACACACACACACACACACACGGTTCAGTACCATAAGGCAAATCATCTTAAAATAAATTCATGGATACACACACAGAAATGCACTTGCACACACACACACACACACACACACACACACAGCTATCACAGCAGCTCAGCACTGCAAAGTAAAACATCTTTAAATAAACTCTCACAGCCCTCTCTCTCTTTCATACACACACACACACACACACACACACACACACTAGATTGAGGAAATCTTTACTATCACTTGTTTTGAACCTCAAATTAGTTTTATCTCTCTTTTTTGGAGCTTTATCCCTCTTACTTCACATTAAAGCACATAGCCATGCAGCTGAGCAAATCAAATGGCCTTTTGAAGTGAAATCAGGGATGCATAGCAGACACACACACGTATGCACACACACACACACACACACACACACACACAGACACACACACATACTCTCTGAATTTGGATTAGAGTGTGTGAGACTTTTAGGCACTAGGCTAGACCACTATGTTGGTAACAACTCTGTTGACACCCCCCCATTCATGGTAATGAATAAAGCATGAGATTCCTGTCTCTCTCATAGACATACAAACATATGTGTTACAATATTGCACCACACTCTAAGGCAGTCATGAAAATGGTTTATCTCTGCAGTGGCCAGAAGATGATGCATATGACTTTAGATTAAATATAGGTAAAGTAAAAAGTAGCAAAAACATCTTTTATATGCCTTGTATGGCTCTTAGGAATCTCGTGTTTGATGTTTAAATATTTCATGATGACCAAAACAAATGGCCAAAAATTACTTTGAATAAAATATCTTAATCATCATGTTTTCAGTAGTAGGTTAATGCAATTTAAGTGGCCTTGGCTAAGGACTCTCAATGTAGCATAGTGTTGCTGCCTGAGCAGGAGTAGAATGCCACCTGGAGGTCAGGGATTTTACCCACTATGCATGACTGGACATTATGAGCCGTTTAAAACCATCCAAAAATTGGCAAAATCGAGGTTAATTTGCTATAGACAAGAGTGTCTGCAGTAATGTAGTAATAGTAAAAGTGATTATCAGCATTTGTTAGTCCTGAAGACAACACCTTACAGCCTTGGCTTTGACATCCTTTAAAACATAAATTCTAAAATTTTTTACTCACTACCTAACAAACCTAATGAACAAAAGTCTGTTTCTGTATATATGTATATTCATCTGTTTGTGTGAGAGATAGTGAGAGAGGCAGAAGGATGCTCTCATGGTTAATTCAGCTGTAATGTTTATTCATTAAGTGGAGTTGGTGGTGGGGAATGGGGGCAGGGTGTAAACAAAGTTTTTCCTAATGCGATGATCTGGCCCCATGCCAGACTTTCTCTCCCTTACATTGAGGTCCAAAATTAGGGCTAGTGCTTTGTATTCATTAATTAATTATTTTTTAAAAATAAATATGACTCAGTGGGTGTTGGGGCTGAACACAGACTTCGTTTGATCCCAACTATGCCTGTGGTAGTGTTTTACATCAGCTAGTTTGATGAGATGCAGTGAGGTCAGGGAATGTGATGAACATTTTTGTTTTTGTTTTTTGTTTTAGGACTTAGTTTTAATATATATATATATATATATATATATTTTTTTTTTTACTTTGCAGTAGTCATTATCTGGGCCTATCTTTTATAGGCATTTTCTTGCCACAGAGAGTAGTCTGTTGATGGAGGGGTTTGAAAGTGGACCTGCCAGAATATCCAGCAAGTCTCTGTAAAATATCCCAAAATTCTTAATACAGATGGACTGAATGAGTCTCACTGGTCTGTGGCATCTAATGCAGGTTTACTTACTTGGTGGGACTGAATCATTCCCGATTGGAATCCATATATATTTCATTATGTAACCAGAATTTTTACAAACTTTCATATAAACACATAGTGTGAAACATTTTTCCATATGGACAGGGCTGGAATTGACCCACGCTCAAATGTAGCTGGAGGGGCCATTGTTCAAATATATACAGTATAAACTCAACACTGCACAAGTGTGCTCAGAGGAGTTGTCTGTTATGACAAAAGTGTATATTCAACTAAGGCACAGGTTGAGTGCATTAGACATTGGCATCCCAGTGGTTTTATTCTGATCTTTCATGTTGATGCTGTTGTTATTGTTGTTTTGAAACAGCTCAGAAAAATGATAGGATTTGGAATAGTTTCAATCTGTAGCTGCAGATTTTGCATCATCTTGGAATGTGGGAAATAAACTTTGTTAGTTCTCTCTGGTGATGTAGCCTACTTAGTTTGTCTTGAAGGTGGCAGGAATAAAAATTAGAAACCTATTTTATTATGTATTAGTGACAAATTCCTCAGTATGACAGATCAGAGACCTCCCACCAAACATATATCTATCATGTTTTATTCAAATCCATACTCTTAAGCTTAAAGCTGATTCATACTTACTGTGGACATGGACATGGCAAGATTTTACACTGCACTGCAGGATCGTCCTGTTCATCCTGTTCTTGAGACAGTGAATTTTAATGGCCTCCCCCGTCTCATTTGTATTCTCCTTTTTCTAGTCTTCCTATGGAGCAGGAATAGAGCAATATCTTCATCTTGGTTCATGCTTTACAATATTTGGAGGTCTATTCAATGTCCAGATGCCTTTTCTGTCCCATGAGCATAGAGAGAGAAGACCTAGCATTTCGGAAAGTGATTTGTTTTTTGAACCCAATTACTGATACAGGGGCTTCGTAAACACATTAGACTGTTTCCAGAATGTAAACAGACTGAAGAGCTGCGAATGGTAACAAAACATCATCAGAATTGTTTAAAAAGTACATGCCATCACACATGCCGTTTGTACCTAGCCCTTTTGTCCACAATTATGCAACACTGACCACTCGTTGTGCTACGTATGTGTCCGCAGTAGGTATAAACCAGCCTTTATGTAACTTCTGTTCCTTCTAGTTTCCTCTTTGCCCTCATGACTTCACCATCTGCTCCAGCTGCTTCCCTCTGGAGGAATCCATTTGGGCTGTGAGTGCAGTGGTGCTGCTAGGTTGCTAGCTTTTGTCATTGATTAGCTCCTGATTTTAAGCCACATGGTTTCTCAAGGGCAGAATCAATTGTCGGTGGCAAAAAA
Source organism: Hoplias malabaricus (assembly GCF_029633855.1). Classification (NCBI taxonomy): domain Eukaryota; kingdom Metazoa; phylum Chordata; class Actinopteri; order Characiformes; family Erythrinidae; genus Hoplias; species Hoplias malabaricus. The sequence continues at coordinate 17,900,317 of NC_089805.1, read as the reverse complement.
AAAAAAAAAATCCCAGAAATTGCAGGCAGGCTTTGTGGCTTTGAGGCTCGATGTGAAACAACTGTGGTTAAAACTTGAAGTATTGATTGGGAAAAAAGTCTTTTCTACATGTTAGGGAAGTACTAATTGAACCAGATTGAAGCATGAAAGAACCCAAACCCAGCTGGGGAAAGAAGCGCAACAGTGATGTAAGAAGAGGTGACAGATTCAGAATCCATTCCTCCGCTAATGAGATAGCTAAAACAAAATAAAATAAAATGGTGGCACAATGTCGTAACAGATAGTGTCTCTGTAACACAGCTCCAGGGTCCTGGGGTTGTAGATTTGAGCCCCACTCTGGGTGACTGTGAGGAGTTTGGTGTATTCTCTGCGTGAGTTTCCTCTGGGTGCTCCGGCTTCCTCACAGTCCAAAAACACATGTTGGTAGGTGGACTGGTTACTCAAAAACTGTCCATAGGTTGTGAGTTTGTGAATGAATGTGTGAGTTGGTGTCGCCCTGTGAAGGCCTAATGCCCCTTCCAGGATGTGTTCCTGCCTTGCGCCCAGTGATTCTGGGTAGGCTCCAGACCCACCTCAACCTTGAATTCAATAAGCAATTACTGACAATGAATGAATGAACGTACATAAATCAAGTATAAAAAGCTGGACATTTTTCACCACATGACATCAGGTACTGACAGTTTATTCTTAGTTCAGTTGCATGGCACAATTCTTTCCTAATCATTTTACCATACTTCACTAAGAATGGAAATAAGTTTTGACATGATGCCCTCTTTATAGTTAATACCATGGATCTGTTGTTTTTTTTTTTTTTAATTATCACAACTTCACATTATGTTACTAGTGTTACACCCTAGCACAATGTATACAACACCTTACAAAACAACTTAATAACCATAAAAGATAAATAAATACCTGCACATCACATTTGCATTGAGGATATGAATGTCTAAGATTCACTGAGATTGAGTTTCTTTATCTTGTATGTATCATATTTTTGTTGCTGGATTTGTGTTTATACTCAAATATTTTCCAAATCAAAGCCAATCCTATCTTCCTTTCTATTCCCCCTTTACACATATACGGTAACCCAGAAATGTTCTGGAATCTACCTGAAAGAGCTGTATGTGTAAATGCAAACACCTGCAAAATTTGTCTTGTATTTTATGCAGATATTATCTCTCTAGTGCCATAGTAGAGTCTCTGGGAAAAGTCTGTGTGCGCAAGTGTGTGAATGGAGCGGTTAATGCTCAGGAGTAGTTCCTGCATGCTCTGCACAGGCTTTGCCCCACATGAAACATTTAATAGACGTCTGATAGAACATGTCTGACATAGAAAATCTTTCACTGTGTCCACAATAGATATGAATGTATGAAAGGATCACTCGAGAACGTCTGCAAACGTGATATTCTGGAATTTAACTAGAGTTTCTCTGGAGTTGACATATATAGGGGGCTTAAATTTGATTGTGTTCCTTAATTAAAATAAGCAGAAATTCTATAATGTTACTGTTTAAACGTGGCTAATCTTAGCTGTTTCAGTGTTTGCGCTCAGATTTTATAGAAGTAGCTTGTTCTGATTTGGTGCTAAGGGATGATGAGACGGAGAGATTCAAAATTGTTCATAAATTGTTAAAAAAAAAACATTTCAACCCTGGTCCCTGTATTGTTTTGGTTCTGTTTCCCTTTTCATGTGATCTCCCTGGTCATGTGGTCTTCCTGCCCTTGTGTTCTCCTGGTCATGTGATCATCATTTCCTCATCATCTTTGTGTCATGTGTCTTGTTTAGGGGTGTCATTTTATATCCAGTGCCCTAGTTTTCTGGTTGTCTGCTATTTGTTAGTTTGATGATCATTTTGAATCTTTGCTTAGTTTTGTGGTATGTCTTGGGTATTTCTGTTCAGATTTTGTGAAAAACACTTTCATGTTTTAGGTTTCTTTTGTCTCTCATGTCTAGGTTTTTGTAGCTTTCTATGTTTAGCTTATTCCTGTATGTTTCTTTTTTGTAGTACTGAGTATACCTTATATTTTCCTAGTGTTTAGTAGCTTGTCTGTTTCTGTCCTGGATCTGCTTTTGTCTAGCCATGCGTACTTCCATTTAATTTGTCCCTTGAACCACACCCCAATTAGGACACTGTTATTGAAAAAACTGATCCCATGTTTTTGAAGTATATTAGTGAGTTATTTTAATTTCTTTTGACATAATCAAGCCACTGTCTGCTCATTTTCATACATTTTTTTATAACGAACACACTCTAAAGAAACACAGTGAGAATCACCCAGGCTTCTGTCTTATGGGACATTTAAATTATTTTTTGTTTTTCTGCAGCTTCCTTATGTTGGGTTCAATTTGTATGGGTCTGTGTTTGGCTAAGATGACATCAGGTCTGTCACAGATAAAGAAACTGCCTTCCAGTGCATTCAGCCTCTAAAGCCCTCCTGGGTTTGGAAATGCTTATCAGGGGGGCGGTTAGGTTGAAACAAATTGTGCCGATCCTCATTGATGAAACACATGCTTCCAGTTTGCATTATAATTACTACAGAAGAAATTCCCAAAACATGCTGCAGACTCCAGACCTTATCCTTCTACTGCTTCCTTGGTAGAAGATGGGTCCTATGTCACGGGAGCACAGTTTGTGTATTCTACATCATATGTACCATACATTACACTTTTTTCCTCATCCACTGCAGGGGTGTCCAAATCCAGCTTTAGGGATTTTTCTTGAGGTTCTGTCTAGCATTAACACTCCATTACTGATGTCGTGTTATGTTTACGTTGCCATAGTGATACCACTGTCATTCATTCTGTGATTGAGAATGTATTTCTTTGTCCTGTAAAGTTAATGTTTTGAGGATTTAAAGTTTACATCCAACTGTGACAATATACATTTTTATCTGTTTTATAAATGTAAGATAGTGGGGAAATATTCTTGTCAGGGGACATAAAGACACTGAGCTGCAATCTACACACGTATCACAGAGCTGCTGGTGAAGTTTCAATCTACACACTGGTGGTTTTACCATCTGCATTACAGAGCTTGGGAAATGTGATTTTTCACAGTTCATTTCTTTCAGAGCAATCACGAAACCTGTAGCAAGAAATATGAATGCAACTCTGTGAAAGGAGGCAATGGCTCAGCTAACACTTACCTTCATGAGACCTGATGAGATTTTCATCACAAGAAAAAACCTAACAATATGTTGGAAGAAAAACTACACATGGGACCAAATGAAAGAACAATTAAACCATATATAAAACCAGCCATAAATCATTAGTTATAAAGTTTTATCCTCATCTGTGATTTCAAATATCAGAAAACAGAAAAATAAAAATTATGCTGTCTAATTGTTGGGATCAATGCTCCTTTTGTTCCGATGTGTGATTTGTGTCCCCAAAGTGTTAGGAATGCATTAGAACTTTAATGTGGATCAGAGATGAGAAGGCCTGTCAGTGTTGTGCGCTAGAGAAGGGTTCATAGGATCAACACTAACGTGAATTATTCAAGGGCCTTCTGGAACTGTCCATGCTTGTTTGGGGACAGCAATCTTTGGATGGAAACTGCAATGAGAAAGCACTGCTGGCCTGGAAAATGATTTCATTGTCAGAGTGTGACTTTCTTCCATCTGATTTGTTTTTGAGTATAAATCCCTGTTTGAAGACAAGATCCCAAAGGGCTTTGAGAATCCAGCTTCTGGATCTAAAAAGTCATGTTTTACAACAAATTCTGAATTTAATTATCTTCCGTTGAACTTCTCAGCACACTAGGAATATGTCACTAAGTCATATGTATCTACCAGATGCCAGTGATGACAAATTTTTTGTGGAGTGTAAAAGGTGACTTAAAGGGAAGAGTTTAATAAAAACTGAGTAGGCAGGAGAAATTTCATTTGCCTTGTGATTGGTGAATTATGAAAATGCTTGTCAGTTTACATCAAAAAATTAGAAATTTGGCAAAATAACGTGCATGTATTAGGTATTGAAATGTATACAAGAGGGAGATTAACTTACATAAAGAGGAAACTCATGTCCCTCAGGCTTTAGTGCTGGCATGAAGCTCCAGGCTAATTGAGGCTATCTGGAGTAATTTAGAGACATTAAAGATTCCTTATAATTTAAGTCAAATCAACCAGCCAAACCCTTCAAGACTCATGTTACATATATCACCACTGGGAAAACCAATTAATCTCAAATTGGAGTAGTTTGAAGATTGTTAATCAGTCTACTGAACAATAAATCAATAACTAAGATGCACTCTCTAATCTTTATCGAAATGTTATCACACATTTGATAAAACCTAATAAAAAATTCACATTATAATCTATGCAGTTATTTTATAATTAAACATGGTCACAGCTAATTATTACAGTGTGTAAACCTCATCATAACCTCATGGAAAAAGACTCCTAAAAAATTAGTTAGCAGTTACGTGATTATATAATTCTTATATAAATTACATAAGTAAAAAATATTTATTTTAATATATATATATATATATATATATATATATATATATATATATATAATTGAAATAAAATATAATTAGAATAATAAATACATTTTCCAGACTTCTAAGGCACAAAATAAAAGACTTTATAAGAATAATAAGTGATAAGAATGAGTTGGAAGTCCATGCCAGCTCTGTGATCATGTATAAAGTATCGAAGATCATATGGTAAGTTATTTAATTTTGTATTTTGTAATTTGTAGATGAAAAGCAAGCAGTGCAGTTTTCAGTATTATTAAAAAAAAGTCAATATTTGACCACATAGGTTACTACTGTGATAAATATGATAAAAGTCAGGCCCAGTTTTCTAAAAACATTGTAGTTATTCCAAGATGCTTTGGAACACGGCCCAGGTTTTTATTCATAATTCTCCGTATTCCTTCATATTGATAATAATAAATAATCAGCTGATCCTGCTGATTTCTGATTATGGATCATGCTTGTATTCTCCATTACCTTCAATGTCCCAGCTGATCGGTTGCCTTGGCCATCAATATCAGAGTTGAGGTAATTGGATTCAGAATTACTGGCAACACTTTTTACACTTTCATTTTCCATAAGGCTATTTGCCACTGATTAGCACTGATATAAACCTATAAAAACATCTGAAGTGTTTGATGTGGATTAATCATTTGTCATGAAATGTTTGTGTAGGCTTCATGTAGCATTCTGAACTGTGACTTACAGTGAAATGCTGAGAATTCCATTAATTCATTCATTGTCTGTAACCCTTATCCAGTTCAGGGTCGCAGTGGGTCCAGAGCCTACCCGGAATCACTGGACGCAAGGCAGGAACACACCCTGGAGAGGGTGACAGTCCTTTGCAGGGCGACACACACTCACACATTGATGAGAATTCCAACCAAAGCAAATACCAAGAAACATTTTTCTTAAAAAACACACTGAATTGCAGCCTGGTCTCCACATGAATTTGCATACATTTTACCAAAAGGTCATATCCAGGATTTGTACAATGTGTACACAATATAGTTCCCTCTTTATGCATGTATACATTAATTTGTAACCTGACCAGCATGAATATTCAAATTTAACTGCCCCTAACCCTAACAATAACATTAATCTTAACCGTAAACCTATCCATATGCCTAAACCTAAGGTCATCCTCCTGTGTATTATTCTTACACAGAAGAATACCCGCCCCCTCAGATGGGACTTCTGCCTTGGCACTTGTCTTTGTAATGTCAAATCATAAGCCTCATTTCAGTGTAAAATCTTAGTGTGTGTCTGAGTTGTTATCTCATCCATATGTATGTCTGAAATATGGCATTGTTAATGGTAAGATTTTTATTCATTAATACGGACATTTTATTTGAGTAAATATGAAAGGGAGGCACAGCTTCTCTTCTATTCACTGGTATTAAAGCTGGTGAAATTGCTGTTGCTGCTGTAGCCTATTATCCCAATTCAGAATATGGTCTCATTTAGCCACAAACACCTAAACACAGACAGATATTTCATTCATTTTAGTAGCTCTGACATGGCAGATCAGAAGAGTGTGGACCCCTGTATAGAAAACCTTTCTTAAAAATTATAGCTTGTTTAGCATAAACACTATGTAAATTGTCCCATTTTCCATTCAGATATGTTTTCATTTCCTGCCTTTCCTCAGTGCTGGCCTGCAAGTTGATATTAGTCTCTATCCCAGCTATCTCAGCCTCCAAGAAGACATCTGGATCTGATGCTGATACTGATACTTTCACGGCGGAACTGAGTGAAATGAATCTGACTGATGGAGGTCTGCGTGAATACTGGAAATAGGTCCTCATGTGCATTTCATGCACATAATCTGGTTTTCAGAGGGAATTTGTGTTATGAACAAGTGGATATCTCTCTTGTCAGAGATATCATAAGACCATATTTAGGCCTTTTTTATGGAACTGCACTTACTGATGAGGAAATGAATTGGGCATCGAAGCCTGCATTTGGGGTCAGTAAAATATTCTTACACTTCTAAAGAATCTAATAATATTTCAGCACATAATTGAGTCTTTCCTACTCCTGTTCCACTGAGATATGGCTTCTGAACGCCTGCTGTCCTCTCATTGTTTGTCATTTGTATTTTTATTTTTACTGGGACATCTTTTCATTATAATATCTTCTTGATATTTTAAAGCATTTTTACCACTAAAGTGTCTGTCATTCTCTTCCTGGTAAAACATGGACTTAAAGTGAACAGACTGTACACCTTTTCACAAATTAACACAGTTCCCTGGGATCTTGATAAAACATATAGGATATGCCTTTGTCCAAATACCACAAGAATCACATTACCTAGCAGATTTCTTACCCTACACAGTCTAAACAGCCATATTCAGAATGACTGATTTCAGTGCCTGTTCCTTAAAATGTAACATTCACTTTTTTATATAATTCAGAGGAATTTCCTCACCATTTGATGCTCTCATTTCTGTTTGTGTGCTCAAAACTGGTGTTTTTACGAAGCCCCAGTGTCAGTACGTCTAAAAAACTAAAGTGTCTTGGTCTGGAATGCTAGGCTTTCTCTTTTTTACACTCACAGCAGTGAAAAGACATCAGGGGTTTTTTATACAATGGAGAGGACTAGAAATATTGAAAAACGCAAACCTTGATGAGATATTACTCTATTCCTGCTCCATAGGTGGGCAATACAGACTTATTTTTCTGTTTCAAATTACTTTACTTTAGGTGGAAATGTCTCAAAATGTTGGAGAGCAATAACTTAGCTTGTAAACACAGGCTGGAAGTGCTACAAAACTATACAATTTCAGTTACAAATTCATTTATGTAGTAGGTGAAACAGTGAATAAAAAGTTATGACAAGTTAAACTTCAGCCATGTACAGTCAAGTGTTTTTTCCCCCTCAAACATACCGTTCCACATTAAAAGTGGCTGAGCTTCTGAACATAAACAAACCAGAGAGAACAGAGTTTCCCCATAATTGTAGGCATTCCCTTCAAATGAGAATGAGCCACATCTTTGTTTAGCACATAAACCCAGGAGTGAAGAGCAGAAGCTCTGGATTATTTATTTATTTATTTATATTTTTGCTTTTTTTTTTTTTTGCCAGCTTTGCATTCTTGTTTTCACCATATTTAACAGTGCACTTATTTGGTTGTGCTGGTTGTGTTTGTTTTGCTTGGTTAACCTTGTCTTTCTAAAGTCTCTGCTCTCTATGTAAAGTTCAATATAACATCTGAACAGCTCATTTTGTCCCATGTTTCCAGACTTAGGAAACATGTGTTGTTTTATTTCAGTTTGTGGGTTTGGATTCCTTTCAATTCATGTGCACATGAATTGAAAAGAGATTTGTTACATATTATGTATCCTTTTCATATTAAGTATATTCTTCTCTGCTTTGATTCATCAACAGTTCTGTTGAATTTCTGACACTATTTTAACACATTAATGTTTGCTATTTGTTTCAAGAGTTATGTACTTACGAAATGTATAGGTATGCATTTTAAAGCCAGGCTGATATGCATTCAAAGCCAGTTTAAAGATTTACAATTCAAGAGTTTTATTGTCATATGCACTGAGACAGACTAACACTGCACCACACTGTTAATCTACAATGTTACTACAGGGCTGTAGCTATAACCCCACTCACAGCAATAGCTGATTCATTGACTCCACCTCCATGAACACTATCAGAGACTTCATCAGAGATATTGTAACTGTAGCACCACAAACCAAAACAACAACCTACTGATTACCTGAAACTCTTATATCTCTTATATAAACACCATCAGAGACAGACATCTACTTTAATGCTACTTTTCTTTTCATGATATGTTCCATATTGTGATTTATATTGTGGAATTTGTGGATAGCTACTTCATACAGGAAATTAAGGTAAATGTAAGAATTAATTTGAGCTCCTAGTAGTCACTGCAAAATACAATGACACAGTGTAACCTGTTTTCTGATCATTTTCAGGCATTTTCATGAGCACCTGTAATGTGGACGTTCGCTGGTTCCCTTTTGATATCCAGAAGTGTGAACTGAAATTTGGTTCTTGGACGTTTGACGGCTGGCTGCTGGATCTCCAGATGAGCGATGCTGATATCTCAGGATACATGCCCAATGGAGAATGGGACCTCGTGGGTGAGTGGAGACAGAGAATACTGCTTCTTATCTCAGCTTTCAGAGCCTCATACATGCACTGCGTTTGCACTCACTGGAAGAAATAAGAGATCAATAAACTCTTCAGTGAAACAACTCTCTGAACAATGGTTCTACATAAAATCCATGTTGTGTTGTTGACCTTTTTGAAATGTATTGTCTTGGCTTGTTTTCAGTTAATTTAGCTCTGATGACTTAATGCCTCAATTTCTCATGAGTTCCAGCTTTGTGGTGAATACAGAGCGGCTATATATTCTAGGAGACACTCATACTGTCAGTTTTATTTTTATAGTGTTTTATTTCACTTTTCTTGGACTAAAGTAAACCCGGGGTTATGCAGTTTTGTATGGACATAAATAACTATATTTGAATCAGAATTTTCAATATTTGAATTATTGAATGATATTTGGGACATTTGATAAACATGAAGTTGTGAGGTGCTAAAATGTTCAGATTTTAAAAATTCAGCTTTAGAAAATTCAGATTTAAAAAAATTCAGATCCTTAACCCTATAAAGCCAAACGTATCAAATATGATACATGATTTTTAGAGGTGGCTCTTTCATCATCTAATGAAGAAAAATACAGAAACAAACTTCCATCCTTTTGGGGCAAATGTTCTAAGATCTACTGAACTGTGAATGAAGAGGAAGCATTTCCATGCATTTACCAAACCATTACAAAATTGTTGCTATCATCATGAATACACAGGAGAAAACCTCAAGGCTACTTTTTGCTAAACTGAAGCTATTCCAGGTATGATTCGTATGATGTTACTTGTAGTTAAACTAAGCATATATGTTCCATTTCATAGATGTACTGTATTCTAACAGTCAAATGTTCACTAATTATAATAAATAGGTTCAGGCAGTAACAGAAAAACTGTAGTTCCTCTAAATATGGAAACATGGTTGTGCAGATCAACAAAAAGCCGTTGTGGTTTTGGTGTTTTTATTACCACCAGTATATGAAAGTTAGAAAGGTCAGAATGAAGAACAATGTGTACTAATAGGTCAAGGACCTCTGGACCAGTGTTTCCCATTGGCTCAATGTTACATTTTCCTGAAAATTTGATATAAATTGTTTAATTGAAATGAATTAAAATTAAGAAAAAACTGTAAAAAAAAAACTCTGAAGGACTGTTTTAACTGATGCAGTGAATTAAATGAAAGACCAATAAAAAAATGATGCATAAATATGATGCATTCAGAAATTATAAATTCCAAAATTTGTAAATGAAAAACATTTAGATTTTTAGTTAAAGGGCCATATAATGTGTGATTTTCAAAAAAAATCTGTTTTATTGTATTATTATTTCATGTGTCAGGCTTTATTGGGTTAACATTAAAATCTTAAAAATTCAGATCTCAAAAATATGAATCTAGGCCCAATGTCAACTATAGGGATCAGTAATTGAGATCAGAATTTTAAAAATCTCATGAACCTCAAATGTTGCAAATAATGCCATATAAACCAAATTCAAAAATAGCAAATTCAGATAAATTTAATTCACATATTCAAATGTTTTACCAGTTATTAAGTGCCATAGTTTTTGTTTCTGTCCCATGTTTGATATTTTAACTCTCTGTATAAATACACTGCTTGCAATAAATATTTGGTTAGGTTTTAAATACTTTACGTTTGTAATTTTGACCATGATGTCTGTATGTTAATTTTCATCTGTTCAGCGTGTTTTGGTTTTAATGGCGATAAAATTTCAGTTCAGTGATATGATGTGTATTATAGAGAAACTATACAATGGTATTCAAGGGTTGTCTAGGGCGTCTGTTGAAATATGTCATTTTTATTTACTACTTTAAATCACCAATGAATCCACCTGTGAGGGTTTGTATCTAATGTGGTTTAAAGTAAATTACCTCTCCGTCTCTCAGTGATGAAAGTATGTTTGCCCTGAGTGTTCACAGGTGTTTCCTATTGTGTTTTCCTATATAAGCCCCGTCCTGTTAGTCTGTCCTTGTTGGTCATTTGGTGTGTTTTTTTTCATGCATGTAGTCTCCTTAGTGTTTTGGTTTTCTGGTCTTTAACTGGGTTTGTTCCCTTTTTATCCCTTTACATATTTACCTCATCGCCTTTCAGCAAACACTTCTGCCCTCCTGTCTCCTTTGCTCCATGACACACTTTGATTTTCATGGTCTTCTGGTGTAACAAATTACTAAAATGTCAAAGAAAACTGCTAGTGGTTGTTTAAAAGCTACATCTATGTACCATTGCAATAATTTAGTATTTACTCATTAGGCAGGTGAACAGGATTTCAGGCAGGTGAAGAGGAAGATGTTACACCCAGAAGGAGTTGAAAAATGCTTAAAAAAATAAGCATAATGTCCTGGAGTACTTAATAAATTTCTATGCTTTGAGACAAACTTTATTCCCAAACTTTATCCTATTCAGTTTTAAAACACAACCAGGAAAAAATACACTTTTATAATCTGCAGTTTTGGTTTGGAACTAGCTACCTACAGGTATTAAATGTAGCCCATCAGAAAGAACATTTAAACAGGGTTAAAAAAGATGGCCATCGTGCACCATGGCTGGTGTGCAGTGTCTTCAATCAATCAATCAATTAATCATAACTGATTAAAATTTTGCAGCCTCTCAAACATCAACAATGTGTTTGCAACTCTTTACCATTTAAGACGTTTCTGTGAGGAGCTTTAGAGATATCTAGTATCTTCTGATATCTGGTTACTGTCACCACCACTGTAAATGATCCTGAAATACTCTGCTTACATCTTTACAATGATATCTTTAGAGATACTTAAAAATTGGTGAACTTTCTGTTTTAAAGGGGAGGTGTAGTGACCCAAATGGAAGGATTTTATCTATGAGTTTGTGAATTTGGATCCTAGGAATGGGATGAGTCTAAAAAAATCCGTAATTATTAACCATTTTTTTGTATATTTTTTCATAGAGCCAGTCTAGAGATCAGTATCAGCTAATATTATTGCCCTTATGGATTGATCAGTCAAGTTTTAAATTCAGACAGTAATGATGCCTAAACTTGCTTGATCACCATCTTCACACATTGTTACTATAACACTGTAGTGGGACACTGCAGAACTAATGAATGCTGCAGTTGAGAATAAGCTCCATGCAAATAATGTTAAATATTTTTGTGTGTTTGCAATTAGTATAAATGTCTGGAATGTTCTCAGCTGCTCATTATGCTTCAGGCATGTGCTTGTGTTTATGATATCTTGAGAGGTTTGTTGTCCCAGATATGTACGCGTGTGTGTGTGTGTGTGTGTGTGTATATGTGTCTGTGTGTGGGTGGGTGTTTTCAGACTTTTACATTCCCCAGCACTTATATTGTTTGACTCAGCTCACTGTTATTGCATTAATAATGAATTGGTTTAGTGGAGACCTGATCAAAAGAGGGAAGGTGCCATGAGCCATTCCCTTTGGAGCAAGCACAAATGTCGCAAGCTGTTTCCACTGGAGTAAGCACAATTGTTCTGTTCTGACACCTGACTGAGGCTCCACAGACAATAGAGGATGCTCCCGCAAAGTGTGGGCTTTTCCATATGGCAAATAAAACCATCTGATCCACCCCCTCCATTACATTTAAGCCCACAGTCATCCCTGCTATATCTGATCTGCCAGGGGCCAATTTGATTATGCTCAATTGAATTAAGTGGCTAAGTGGAAGTCGATGAGGAGAAAGCTCAAATGCTGCACATCTCTGTCTTTTTTTTCCTCTTCTTCTAATCCAGTGTTTTCTAAACCCACGTATGAATCCCACCTTCCCTCATATCAATATCACCATTAGATTAGATCATTAGATTAGAGGTTCTGAAGGAAATGTAGTGCAAAAAAAATAAAAAAGTAGGAGGTGAAAATGGAGGAAAATAAATAAATAAAGAAGGAAATCGTGAGGATATTACTATTCAAAGAGAATGCTGGAATATTCTGTAGAATATTTTTTTATTTTTGTCTGCTGGTTAACATTAAGCACATTCGATTAAGAAATGATATTTAGGGTGCATTGAAAATAAGTGTACCAAAAGTGTTCCTAATTGATTGCAAAATTTGCTGCAATTAATCGTGTTTAATTGCATTGTCCCTTCTTAAGATGGAAGATTTTTATAATGGATATTTAAATGGTAGAAAAATCAATGTAAAATCAATAAAATAGGATTATATTTATATTAGGAGTGTCTATTGTAATAAAAACAATAAAGATAAAATGCTACATCCTTGAATTTTTGGAGGGAGATCACTGTGTAGTGTGATATGGATGACTAGAGACTGACTCGATGTCACAGTCAACATCTTCGTTTTCATTGTTAGCTCATTCCCAGTTAGCAATTTTAGTGATACCTGTTTATGACGGTACATTGTTATTTTTTTTGCATCCAAACACAACTGAAACACATGCACATATATCAGTTGGGCAGTATTGTGTGTATGATTGAGTTAATGAGACACAAATAGATAGAAGCGCTAATAAATTGTAAGATACTACAGCTTTTACACACTGCTGATGTCTGGGCAGCCATCTTGAATTCTGAACTCGGGTTTGGTGATGCGCCACTTGATCTATCTTACTTGGAACTAGGAAATTCTGACATATATTTTAAAGTGGCAGCATCACCACTATGGACAATTTTGCACAGCCAATCCACTTATGTATTTGTGACTTGTGAAAAGAAGTCAGAGCACCCTAGGAGCCCAATCAGAAACACGCGAAACTCCTCACCGAGAAAGACCTGAACGAGAGATTGAATATTTATAAAAATGAAAATCAGATCACACATATCTTGCTGATATGATGGAATTAATGAAATGACAGATGTATTAAAGGGGAACAGTCATGTTTGGCTGCTTTTTAATCTCAGAATGTGCTGCACCATGTCAGAAAAAAAATTATAGTAAAGCCATTTTAGAGGATATATCATGTGAAAACTAGTTTACTATTTGCTATGTATCTTATTTGTAAGTATAGACAATGCACATAGGCTTGAGACAGAGGTTGGGTAGGAGTTCTGGGCAGTTTTGCTGTAGGCCATACCCTGTTCCCTGGCAAGAGAAAGCAGTCACGGAAAAGAGGGAGGTGATGGGGTGATGGGATGCAATGTTTTTTCTATCATAGGTTTACAGGTTATAGAGAATGAGGGAGGAGAAATTTCAAGTGTAGTCCTTATGATATTTCATTTTAAAGCCAACTTCCACCTCAACAGAAGTCCAAATAAAATATTCTTGACTTGAAATTACTTTTGTTTGACATTCTTTAACAACACAAGTCTGCATCTTGAATACATTAATAAATAAATATATATTTCTGCAAAAAACATGGCAGTCCTAAGGAGCCCCTAATGTGACATGGTGGTTGGGTTTAAAAATGTGTGGACACAAAATATTAAAAAATAAAAATTATTTAGAAGCCTTAATAAAAAAATTTGTGGTCAAAAAAGAAAATATTGAGGCCACAAATAATATATAGATGGCTACACAATATTTTGAGGCCACTAAATAATATACTGTTGCCTAGGGCTGTGCCATATTGTATCGTTTGCGGTAATATCATCAAGATTTTCAAAACGATAAAAAAACCTTGTGATAATCATGATATTCTGACTTGTTTACATAATGACATCATGCAGTTACTCATAATATGGCACACATTCTTTATATGAGTCATTTCGTCAAAGTGAAGTATGGTAGAAAGTGACTCTGAGATGGAGGAATGGTCACTTCTGAATGTTTGAAATTGTTATGTTAGTAGTAAAATAAAACTTTAATATTGATATAAGATTTATTTTGTTGCTATAGTGTGTTCTTGAAATTAATAAAATATTTTTCAGTGTTTCGTCATATCGCCAAGAATATCGTTATTGTCAAAATACCCTGAAATATCATGATATTACTTTAGAGCCATATAACTCACCCCTACGGTTACCACGTAATACTGTTTTGAGGTCATAAATAATATACATTTGATGCCTCAAAATATTATTTTGTAGCCACAAAATTATATATTCATGCCTCAAAATTATATTATTTTGTAGCCTCAAAGTATAATATTGTGCCCTCAAAACATTATTGTGTGACCTCAATGTATTATTCCTTGGCCATGCCTTATTAAAACATGTCTCAGATATGAGGATGCAAGGACCTGCTGTTCAGTTTCAGTAGAGCAAGCCCCCACTAAGTTAAAAGTGCTGATGAACACTAGGAGATGTAGAAATCTGATTTTATAAGTTCCGAAATAAAATCAGTATGTCTACAGCCACACCGCAGAATGTCACAGGCTTTGTTCTAAATGTTTGTTTAGAAGGCTTGAATATTTGGCCATGTGTCCTGTCCATTTTAATTGTTCTGGCAGTATAAAAGGGATAATAAGGATAAAAATTTTGTGCTTGTCTTGCAAACCTATAATTATGAAATTATCAAACGAGAAACTGTGCAGCACAGGTGGATCAGCAGAGCTACACTGGGTAACACTAATCCTTTTATTACTTAATACTTTTATTCTGCTCTCTTTTCCCAATTCATTTCATTTCACAAGCAGCTGCCTTCTGTTATTGTCACCCCTTGCTGATCCTTCAGCTCATTTTGCTCTTTTCACCTCTTTTTCCCACCTTTGCTTCTTAGCTAAATGTTAAAAATCCTATTCTCCCTTTAGTTCCCCTCTTCTTAGCCTCCTTCTACTGTGCTATGCTTGAGAAATTAGCAGTTGTTGAGGATACGGCTCATAGGGCTGTGAAAAATACCTTTGGGGGGTAGTTCTCGTACTGTCTCCAGAAATGAGGCAAGATCAATGGAGTGGCTGTTAAGCTGAAAGGTCTGAGGGGACGCAAATAATTTGAGACTATTCATGGGGTTTCAGTGGGGCAAACCCCTGTGGATATACATACGACTGCACAGGAAGGCATCTGAGATTGTGCTCTGGTAAAAAATACATCTCGTTTCTTGTAGGATCTCAGAGATACAAAAATGCAGTTTGGACACACAAAGGCTACCAATGAGTTTGGGTAAACATTTTAGCACATTTTTTAGGAAAAGTACTTTGCTGGAAATCAACCTTTGTAAAAGTCAGGTCCCACATAGGACCCCACAGAGCAGGTATGATTTGTTGGTGGATCACTCTCAGCTCTGCAGTGACACTGACATGATAATTGTAGAACTACAAAAGTGCACCTGTATATTCAGTGGAGCCAACAATATGGAAAATGATTTTAGAAATAAGGATGTAACTTAAATATTTGGCTGATTGATGTGTACCCATCTATCAATGTTGAAAATGTAGTTTATCAGTTGCTGTTTTTGTTCATTTGTGGAGTATGCTAAATAAGATAAAAAGTAAAATGCTAAATCTCTAAAATCACTGGTGTGAAATATTGAAAAAACCTATGCAGATACATGGAGAATGCACCGCTTTCAGACAATGATCTGAGACAAGGATTGAACCCATGACCGCAAGATTCAGGCAATAATACCTGGCACTACGTGGGAGCCACACTAACTACAAGCTGTGTCACCCTAGTCATATTTAACCTTTGAATATGTTCTGTTGGAAAATTCAAAATATAATATTCAGTATGTTTGGTGGAAAGAAATTTTAGTGTAACCCAATCTCAAAGAACTTCCCTTGGTTCTAAGCTCAGACAGCACTTGGTCCCTGTCTTGGTCCATGAACGCTAGGCTTGTTCATGATTAGAGTTAGTTTAACAAACTGAGGTGGATACACTGTCAGAAAAAGCTACTGTACAGGTAGCTTATTGTCACTAAAGGTACAACAGTAGTTCTAGTGCTCCCTAAAAAGATGAAATTTAAACCACACAAAAAGCACTAACCAAGTTCTGTACAGTGCAAAAGTAAAAACAATAAATAAATAAAATACAATAAAAAATAAATCTACATAAGAATAGTAAAAAATAAAATAAAATGAATTCTAACATAATAAATAAAACAAGTATAATATTTGTAAAATAAGTTTTAGATTTACCCTTGACACACAGATAAGTTAATTATTCATTCATTTCATTCACTGTCTGTAACTGCTTATCCAGTTAAGGGTCGCGGTGGGTATGGAGTCTACCCAGAATCACTGGGCGCAAGGCAGGAACACACCCTGGAGGGGGTTCCACACCTTAAGTTAGACAGTTAAGTTGGACATAAGTTAATTAGAACTTGTTAAAAGCACCCAAAGGCCTGAGAGTATAAATATTTTTTAATTTTAATTTTTTTATTTGGATTTAAAAACATCAATTTTACAAGTGGAAGATACAAATGCATGTCATCCACATAACTTATTTTATGTTTACGGAAGATGGTCTGAAGGGGAAGCATGTAAAAGGAAAACAAAACAGGACCCACAATAGATACCTTGTGGTATTCCACAAGTGATTTCTGCTGGTGAGTAAAAAAAATGGCCAAGCCATACTGAAAAAATCTGTTCATAAGGTTGGAGGTGAACCACTGTAAAGCTGTTCCCAGGATGCCAACCACACACTTAAGGCGGTATAAAAGAATACAATAATAGACTGTGTCAAATGCTGCACTGAGAATTAACACAGCACATTTTCCAGAGTCCACTGTTAACAAAGGGAGATAATATTCTCTAGACCTTTTGAGAGATAGGGCAGTTTAGAAAGTGGTCTGTAGCTGCTTTAAGATGTAGGATCCAAACTAGGTTTCTTTAATAAAGACTGAACTACTGCATGTCTGGGACAATGCCACTAACAAGGTAGATGTTTATTATAGATAAAATGCTGGGGCCAGTTTGCAGCACATCTTTAAGCAAAATGTGTGGGTATCACATCCAGGTGGCAAGTGGTAAATCTCATACCTAAGACTAGTTTAGATAGGTAAGACAGGGACACTGGCTCAAACTGATCCAGGAAGGCTGAACGTATTATTGAGTCTACAGATATACAAGACATAAATAAAATGTTAAATCGTATGTTGTCAATCTTGGACTTATAAAATGTTGAAAACTCCTCAACCTCTAAGCAGGTCCTTCAGGATTTACTTAATTAGGTGGGTTCATTACAGCATATATTGTATTAAACAAAACCTTGGGGCTATGGGAGTGTTTCGAAATGATAATTTTCTCTAGAAGTTTTCACCATGTATTTATAGTTAGCTAGGCACTCTTTCAACATGCAATATGAGGTCTGTAATATATCCTTCTTCCATTTTGTTTCCACCTTCCTACATTCCTGCCTTAGTGCTCGTGTCTGACTATTTAACCAAGGCAGAAATTTGGCTTTAGAGCTCTTAGTTTTAAATGGAGCAACTATGTAAAGAATCTTGCTGCAGATTTAATTGAACTGGTTGACCAACTGATTAGTGCTCAAAGCCTTTAGTGAGTTTCCACCATAATAGACAAGAGGGGCTGCACTAAAAGCTTCTGAGAACTGGTTAGCAGTAGAAGGCTTAATAATACGAGTGCAGTATTTTTGCTTGTCTTTAAAAGGTGGATGTGAAATCAAAATATTAAAAAGGATAGGCAGATAATCAGACAAGAGGAAATCGGATATTTTCACATGAACAACACATTGCATTCTCTTTCTCTCTACACTCATAGCCCATTTTATAAGCTCCACTGTCCATACAGGAGCATTGAAGTCCATGTGTTGCTCTGCATACTTTAACCCCATTTCACCCTCTTTTTCAATGGTCAGGAACCCCCCAGAAGAGCAGATGGTGGATTATTTTCAGTGCTGTAGAGACGTTGATGTTGTGGTGATGTGTTAGAGTGTGCTGTGCTGGTATGAGTAGATCAGACACAACAGTGCTGCCAGAATTTTGCTGAATTGAGAATAATCCACCAACCAAAACTATCCAGACAACAGGGTCATGTGTCCACTGATGAAGAACTAGAGTACAACCAACACAAACTGTGCAGCAACAGATGAGGTACTGTTTCATTTAAAAGGTAATTCCCAAGGTGGACCAATGAGGTAGGTGTGTCTAAAATAGTGGACAGTGAGTGGACACAGTGCTTACAGACTTGAGCAGCATTACTGTGTCTGATCCACTCGCACCAACCCAACACACACTAACACGCCATCACCATGTCAGTTTCACTTCAGCACTGAGAATGATCCACCACCCAAATCATATCTGCTCTGTGGTTGTCCTGTGGGGTCCATTGAAAAGCAGGTTGAAACATTTATAAGAAAATAGGCAGAGAAACAGATGGACTACAATCTGTAATTGTAGAACTACAAGGTTCTCTTGTACTTGGAGATGAAATGGGGTGTATGACATCAATTCAATGCAAAAATCTACAATTAATATTGAATATGGTGCAGTTATGTGGCCTAACTAAAATGACTGAATATTTCCCTTTGAGGGTACCACCACAGTGGCAGTTTTTCTGAGTGCGTAGTAGTAAATATAACTTTATTTTATCACCACATCTGCTACAAATTCAGTGACCTCGTCCTTGCCAGTAAGCACACACTTGTTCTCATTTCATCTAATGGTCTGTTTATGCCTGGGTTTAGATTATTTGTAGCAGCCAAGCACTTGTTATCTCTTGCAGTTTTTCAACATTGTGTGATAATAACTGACTTTTATTCCTGCACTTACTTCAGCAACATTTATAAGCAATTCTGCCACTTTGTGCTAATCAAATGGCATTTTTCAGCAGTGCTTCTCTTCTGGATTTCTTCAGGTGTGCCTGGCACAAGGAATGAACTTTTTTACGACTGCTGTAAGGAGCCATACCCAGATGTAACTTTTGTGGTGACTATTCGCAGACGGACACTTTACTACGCCCTCAACTTACTCATCCCCTGTGTGCTCCTCTCATCCATGACCCTACTCATTTTCCTGCTACCTGCTGACTCTGGGGAAAAAATCTCACTAGGTAAGACATGTTTTGAATTTTAACAATGCCTTACTACATGACATGCATTTTCAGGAAAGTGTTCAGCAAACCTAAATGAAATAATTTTTTCTGTGCAATTATAAGAATCCTTCATGAAAAATGGCCTTTCAGTAGTTATTCATTTTTCATGAGATATTCAGGAGATATAAGACAATCTTTATTATAATATGGATATTATTAATGGAATAGAATATTAGATATTATTATACAATTTTTGTTTATTATATAAATGATATAATGATAATAATGGTAAAATATTATTATGTTAATAACATGGATATTATCTTATCCAAATTATATACATATTATATATCTTAAGATATCAAGGTTTCAAAAATAGAAAAGAAGATAATGAGAAAAAAAAAGAGGAGAAAGAGGGACTCCTTACAGCCATGCAAGACCTATAGATCACTACTCACTCTTTTCCACTGCATGGTACCTTATTGACTTGGCCCGGTTCTACTCTGCTTTTTTGATATACCCTTAGGCCAATCTGGTATCTGCTCGCTTCTAGTTCTGAGTAGGGACTAAAATGGATGTGTAATCTCCAAGCTACAGCAGAGATCTCATTTTTTTTACCTGAATCACAACAGAAGCTCATAAAATTTTGAAGAGGTTCAAATGCTCCTTGGATTGGTAACTGAAGAAAGACCCTAGCAAGAGCTGTATGGTGTAACAAGGAGAAATAAAAACATATACTGATCTATCTAAGCTGCTGTGCAGCTAAGCTGTGTTCAGTCCCAAAACAGAAAAAAAACCTTGCAAATACATGATGAGTAAACAGCGCTTTACGTTATCACTGCTGCTGTTGTGGTTCCTGTTAGAGACAGGGTTGTGAAATGACACCAGCTACATTTCTGAGGGTAGTTGTGCTAGTGGAAACAACACCAGGGACCATGGCACAAAAAGCGAGTAGGGCCAAGGAGATTTGAGTAGTGCAGTGGAAAAAGTGCAATACCACGCCCTCAAATCTGCAAAAATCCACTAAATTTTCTGTCCCTTTGTTCAGTGAGAAGATAAATCTACCCAGTGTGTCTAAAAATATGTGTAGCTATTAAGAAGCCATTAGTGGGACAAGGGAATAGACAAAAAGAAGATTCAAAAATCAAACAATGAAGCCAATGGTTTTCTTAGAGCAATAGACAAGTAGCCCCAGTACCCAGACCTCTCCGTCACTGAAAGTGACTGGGATTATAGAAAATGCAGCCTATTTTTAAGACTGATTATAACAGCATTGAAAGTAAAGCTTGGAGCTGAGACACTGAATGTATTGCATTTAATGGTCTAGTTAAGAGAAGCAAATTTATTATCATAATTTTGTGGCCCACAATCCAAATATCCACCTAAAAGGAACCACCCCTGCTTGTCACATAAGGGCCAAATATTAGCCAGAATCACAATTTTGCATCACTTTTGACTCACATCCACTTTGCCAGAAGTGGGCCAGATCTGTTTTGTCACATATGGGCCGAATGAGTATTTATAACGTATGAGCTACTTCTGGTTCACATGCAGTTTGCCATACTGACAGTGGGCTGGCAGTGCTATACCTTTGCCAGAAGTGGCCCACATTCTTTAGTATCTCTAAAATAGAACCTCATTGCCTTAATGCAGCTGTGCACTCTTTTGGCATTCTTACTAACAGCTTTATAAGGAACTACCTAGGTTTATTTTCTTCTTAAAGTGGAATGAATACTGAAAATTATTCTATTAGAAAAGCTTAATGGAAAAACATGGTACATGAAAGAGGCTATATTTGGTTTCATTTTAAAGTGCTCTCTCGGATTTTGAGCTCACAACGACATGGTACTATGTGCACTTTATGCATTTAAGCCAGCACTCCCTGTATTTAGTTTGCTTTATTATTAATTTCCTGTATGTGAACCCTGAGTCAGCTGCATAAAGCATTTTAATAATATTAAACTCTTTGGAAAAACTACTTCAGAAAATTAGTGTGCAACTTTTTTTACTGACTGTTTTAGATATGGAATGCTTGGACCAATTAATTAAGAATGAAAACAAATTGTGACAGATTGTTTATTTGCTCCCTTTCCATGCTTCTTCGTTTAACAAAATAAAAGCCCTTAGAACTCCTTTTCATTCTCTGTCTAAGATGAAACTGACTGGCTTCACACAGATCTAACATGATGCAATCATAATCAAATGAAGAGTCATATTCTAACTAACTACACCGCTTATATCTGCTCTATGGCCAAATATTTGTGGACATGTGCTTATCCAGCATTTCTTGACAGCAAAGATATTAATAAGTTGTGTGCCCCATTTGCTGCAGTAACAGTGTTAAGTATATGGGGGAATTTTGAACAAGAAATAATTTGTGAGTATTTAATTGCATATAGACACAACAACATTAGTGAGATCACATACTAAATGAGGCTGCATGATATGGAAATATGTGTGGTGCAATTATATTGGATACATATCAAAATCCACAGCATCATGTTATTAACAGAGAAAATGAGCTGAAATGGCAGAAACAGAGGCCATTTTATGGTCTGTGGAAAGGTGTAAATTAGGTTTTCTAAATCGCCAAAAATGTCGGAATTTTGCTGTCTGCAGGCTAAAAAAAGACTGCACAAAAAATTAATCTCAAACGTAAAACTTATAACTTGCTAACAAAATATCCAGCTCTGACGTTTGTGCCAGGACTTTTGAGGTTTGTGTGTAATCTCTCAGTGTTTTGCCCCCCACACACACACATCCACACACACACGCGAGAGGTTTGTGCTAGTGATGTTCTATACCACTAATTTTGTTTCAATCCGATGATGAGTAAAATTCAGGCTGGTATCTGCAATACCAATCCGATATGGATAATTTGTGCAAATACACCCAACGTGTCTGGTAAGTCTAATAAGTATTGTGTTTCAAATCATAGCTTCATAAAGTATAGAAGACATCAGAGTAATTTATTTATTTATTTTTAAACTTTGAAGTATATTGAGGTAACGGCTCATTATACAGGGTCATTATGCTGCTCTTGGGGAATCATCTTCAAACAATATAATAATCACAGGGCAAAACAAATGATGGGGCTATTCTGCACTGAATGCTTAATGTTTAGACTCCACTGTATGAGTGCTCTTCAGATAGCCTACAATAAGGGGATACAAACACTTACTTTTTTTTTGTAATGCTGGGTGATTCAAATTGAAATTGCCTGTAAAATATTTAATTAAATAAATAAACGCCACAATAATTGCACGTTTGTCAATACCTACATTTTAAAATATTCATTAAACAGTTAAAGCAAATTGGACTGATTGTAAATAATAATAAATATGTTTTATAGATAAAATGTTATTTTTTAATCTATATTTTCTAGTATATATATTTCAAAGTTCACCATAGCTGTTTAATTGCAATTGTTCTGTATAATTTAATGACACCTAGTCTGGGAATCCACTTTAAATGATGAATTCTATAGAAAACCTTACCTGAATGAATCTAGGCCTATGTGAGATTATCTCAGTGATACACAATTACTCCAAGCTCAACTCAACTAGCTATTTGTTGAAGCATGTGTTTATTTCGTTAACTATTTCATAACTATATTTACTCATTTTAACAACTCCAACAGCAACAGTGCTTAGCGCTATTTTAAGCTCCACATTTTCTTCCTCTGTACCTGCCTGCCTGCAGCACCGAAGGATTCTAGAAATTCTATTTTGTGGTTTAACCCGAGGTGTTTCACAAGGTTTGTTGTGTTACCACAACATCACAAACCACGTCTTGGCTGTTTATGGAGCTCCGTTTACGCTCTACCATTGTGTTTGTCTACAGACTGAGTGTCTGACTGCATTGCGCATTTACCCAGGCAGAAGAAAAAGTAGTTCCCACTAGCCGCGTATCATTTAGACAAGATCTCAATTGTATAGTTACTTTCCATTGTGTTCCTGTTAATGATATACACTACCTCAAATGACTGAAGTATCAAAATGATTGATATTTTAATTTGAGAATCAATTTTAGAGTATGAAGATCTGGAATCGGAGGTATCTATATTTCAGTATCAATCCACACATCACTAGTTTGTGCTAAAACTGGTGAAACTCATGCTCGCAAAACTCAGAGAGCATGCCCAGAAGCCGCGAGGGTTGAAGTGTTCAAGGGTTCAGAGAGTTGAGAGCTGAACTGGGACACACTGACGCTGCTTCATCACTGTACATCCATGTCCACCGTGGTGAGCAGCTCAGTTTTTTTTTTAAACTAAAGAACTGAAGCCTCAAACAGAAATGTGTTGAATGATGTTGAGGTAATATTTATCATAGTTTCTTCTTTATGTGACCCAGCCTTTTGTTTTCTACTATACATTTAACAAACATAAAGTCATCTTGTCTGTATGGAGAGAGTTTAGTCTCAAAATACTTTACAAAGGCGTAAATGTTAATCCACAAATTAAACACAAGTCACAAATATGTTTCTAATCTCTCTCCATATGTCTGTCCCAGTAACGACACAAATACACGGACACATCTCACCATTACTGACTTTCTGATGAGTAAATTACATCTGCACAGCTTTTTGTTTAACTTTACATGAAAACGAGCAAAATATCCAGATTATTAAAGCCAGAACACCAGAGTGAGGTGTTACTCAAAATAAACGAAGCTGTGAATTAGTTACAGCACCGTTTTATCTGTCACACCCTTAGAGATGTAAATATCTACTTCCTAGTGATGCCCTGTTGCTTAATCAAGTATAGATAAAATGTTAAGGTGCTTGGTTTTAGAAATGTTCAAAAACGTAAATGTTAAAATGGTATCTTGTTGGTTTCTGGTAAACGAGATGCTTTAATATCATTTCAACACGGTGCTTCAGTTTTGTAGCTTTGAATAAACAGAAAATAACAGGCTTTCCATGATCATATATACACTGTTAGCAACTTTCAAGATAAAATATTTTTATAGTTTGTTATTACTTGTTATTATTGTATAAGTCGAATGGAAAGGAATATTATCTGTCCATAAAGGTGTGTGTTTGTCTGCCTCTTTTTTGGAAACCAAGGTCACCCTTTGTAAATAAATGCATGGTGCCTGCACTACTCAACTCTACATGGCTGTACTTAACTCTATTCATTTGGTCCCTGGTTGGTTTTATACTGTACAGCCCCCTGCCCTGAAAAGTGGCTGGTGACGTTGCAAAACCCCCTTTCTAATAGGTCCTGTGGGCTTTGAAATCCAGTACAATGGAGGTGACAATGTTAAACTTTGTTTACTCATTGTGTATTCATGTGATGTTGTTGTTGTTGTTGTCTGGGACTGAACACACCTCTGTGCCCCAATTCATACGAAG
The DNA here is from genome assembly GCF_029633855.1 of Hoplias malabaricus. Classification (NCBI taxonomy): domain Eukaryota; kingdom Metazoa; phylum Chordata; class Actinopteri; order Characiformes; family Erythrinidae; genus Hoplias; species Hoplias malabaricus. The sequence goes on along the minus strand of NC_089805.1, from coordinate 17,875,515 downwards.
CAGTGGAGTTTTTCTGTTCCTTGTTGCTCTCGTTGTTCCTCTGGCACTTGCTTTGGTGAGATGAAATCAACAGGTGAGACACAATGCACAAGGCATACATTTGAACAGTAATCCAACTAGATGTTTATTGGTTACAGTGACCATGAAAAGGCAGGTCTCATAGCTGTGTTCTCTTCATATATGAATGAGTTCGTGTTACTTACTAAAAAAAATAATAAAAATAACAACACAAACCCTCTCAGTTCAGCAAGCACAATCACGACATTACTGTCTCTTTAAGAAACAGTACACACATTTTGGCTGTTATAGGGTAATAAGTGAAGCTCTTATTCATTGCTTTCAGTGTTCTTTTTTATGTGTTTTGCAATATATCAAATTGGGGCAGCACGGTGGCGCAACAGGTAGTGTCGCAGTCACACAGCTCCAGGGACTTGGAGGTTGTGAGTTCGTTTCCCACTCCGGGTGACTGTCTGTGAGGAGTTGGTGTGTTCTCCCCGTGTCCACGTGGGTTTCCTCGGGGGTCCGGTTTCCTCCTACAGTCCAAAAACACACGCTGGTAGGTGGATTGGCGGCTCAAAAGTGTCTGTAGGTGTGAATGTGTGTGTCTGTCTGTGTTGCCCTGTGAAGGACTGGCGCTCCAGGTTGTATTCCTGCCTTGCGCCCAATGATTCCAGGTAGGCTCTGGACCAACCGGAACTGGATAAGCGGTTACAGATAATGAATGAATGAATATATCAAATTATGTAGCTTTAGTTCTAATGATGGCTTATTAGATTTGGATCATAAGCACCTCTTCAAATTATGTCAAAAATATTATATGGTGTCTGTCTCCAGGGAACACGGTTTCTATGTTCCTCAGTCCAGTGCTGGGTGGCTTTATACCCCTCTAGCTCACGTTTGGTTGCTTGGCTGCAACTGCTGCCGAGCATCTTATATATATTAAATGCATTTCTCCGGTGATTATACAAGCTGTGGGCACACAATAGGATTGCTGTGTATTATAAGGTTTCATACACTCATTATAAGTGATTTCTATAAGCCTTTGGACATACAGTGGATATTTTAATTCCATTAACATTAGAAGCATTAAGAGACAAGTGTATCTACATTTTAGATACTGTGATAAATGACACATCTCATTAATTGATTAAAGTAGATAGGGGCAGATTTAATAACCAAGATTTATTAACATGGACACTGTGCGGGTGGGAGTAGCCAGTTCAAATAAGAAGTTCTATGCAAATTAACAGAGGCACAACTTCATAATTAACACATGACGAGTGCAGCATAGTGTTTTTTTTTTTTTCTGCAGCAGTCTGGCTCAGCCAGATAGGAGAAAAGCACGCTTTAGGTTCAAACTGTGACTCATTAGGCTGACTTATTTTCTCACACTTTTGGTATAGTAAGTCAGTAAAAAAAAGACATCCAAAACTCTAGTATAATAATTATCATGGTAGCAGTGCCTTTTAAATCACTAAAATAATATTAATGAATATGAATAAGAATTTAAAAGTAGCAATATTACAATATCACTGTGTAATGAATATGCTAAATGGACCCAGAGATGGAATAATGTTCCCCCAGGGCCTAAGACAACATACATGCATAAGTTTAGAACATACACAATGCTGACATGAAGATAAACTGCATCATAATCCTCATATATTATAATTTGAATCCTATAAATGACATTGTTGTCTGCCTAGTGGTTACTTCTAGAGGCTGTTGGCTGGACACTGAGGTGGCTATTAATTTCAGAAGCAATGACCATTGAAGAACAGGTTGAAAGGGGCAAACCTGAAGCATGCAGAGCAACAGTTGTTTTGGATGTAATTGTAGAACTACCAAGTGCTTATGTATTGCCAGTGGAGCTGAGAGAATGAAAACAAGGAGGTAGTCATATATTTATTGTATAAATGTACATATATGTATATGTTTGTGAGTGTGTGTATGTATATGATCTAATACTGCAGTGCCCTATACCAGAGGGTAGTACTGTAAACAGACTGTGGCACAGGAGGTGTCTTCAATAATTTGCTATACTCTCTTCAAGCTGTAACAGCTGGGTGTAAATTGTAAATGTCCAGGACAGAGAGAAACTCACCTCCAGCGATGCCGCCGGCTGCACACGATCCCTGTTCAGCTAACCAACATAATGTCTGTGAACATTATGTTCATAAACAAAGATTATGTCATAAACAAAAAGTGGCACAATATGGAACTGTAGAAAAAACAGACAACGAAAGCAAAAAATATCACTATAAAGTATCTGTAAACACAACTGTTGTGAGGATATGACTATTGAACCCCACATTTAAAAACCTACAGTCCCAGGATTGTTCCATTCTGATGCTTTTATACAGTAACTATGTGGGTTACATGCTTTTCTTAGAGAAATATGTAATAGATGTAGGAAATAAGTGTAAGCTACATATTTTTGTTCTGTTGTGTGCCAGGTTTTGGCCTTACTTCTTGTCATTGTGATGATTTCATTTTGTTTCATGTGATCTGTGTATTGTGGACCAAAACTGTTCTTCAAGCTTGACATTGTGACAACAGAAGGACCCTTTTGGTGCCATTATTGAAGCCTTTTCTGAAAGGTGCTATATAGAACCATCTATAGCACATTTTTTATCAATCTGAAGAACCCCTTCAACTTTCTAATCATGCAAAAGGTTCTTCAAGTGTTCATGGTTCCATATATAACTGTTTTCTTTAATAAAGAACACTTGTAGAACCATAATATTTAAGAGTGTACTGCACATCTAATTTTATACATGTTTTATTTACTACTGTGAGGGACTGTGCACCACTTTTTCACTCACCTTACAATTGTATTTTGTTTTGTGACAGTACACCTGATTTGATTTGATTTAGATCAAAGTGTCTTTGAGACAGCGTAAGACACGCAGTCAAGGACAGTATGGTCAAGGGTTTGTAGTTACCTGTTCATTCAAAATTTCTTCTAAAATGAAAGCTAGTTTACATTTTTTTGTAGAAATTTTCATGGAACACTTGTGATCAAAGATATTAGAGATGTCAGGTACATATGTTTGGTTCATTCAAATTCATTACAAATCCAACTAATTACAAAGGGAGTAGGTAGAGCCCAGTTTCTCCAAATAACACATTTCTACTTCTACAAAGCCCAGTGTTGAGGAGGGGCTTTATATTCCTTTTCTCGTTGCTTAGCATTGAGCATGACAAACTTAGGCTCATGTGCAGCCTCCAATTCGTCCCATTCTACTGGTCAATGTTTGTCTGGAAATTATAGTGGTAACTATTGGACATTTTACCCTCCCTAAAATGTTCAAGTCTCACTGTAATTATACTGACTGATCTCCACGGTACAAGGGGGCAGCCAAGCAGTGTTAACAGTCAACAATTTGGCTGCACTCCTAATGAGACTCTCAACTTTCTTGATTAATGTCAACTAGAGACAAACAGTACACACTAAAATACAGTTATTTAATTTCTCCCAAACTAAAGTCACAAAGGGAAAACAAAGTAATAGCTTTGATTTACTTGATTTAGATGAATGATGGTTATTTTATTTTATTTTATTTTATTATGTACACTCTCAGACAAACTGTCACTGTGGTAGTACCTTTAGCTTCCACAGTGGCTGTATCCTCAAGAGTACATACTAAATACTTAGGGAACATAATTGTGTGATATTTTGTATAAATTGTAGATTTTGTTGTGTTGATTTTACACGTGCCATTTCAACTTATATTTTATTGATTTATTTTACACAGTTGTAAACAAATATTCACATGTACCTTCAGGGAACAAAAATAGATTTTAAAATCATTGTTGTACCCTTAAATGTGCATTTACTAAAGATAATAATGTACATATACTGTACCTTCTTTTCTGACAGTATACTGTCCTCAATTATCAAAAATACAAAACTAACTCCAAAATTTAAAATAAATGAATAACTGGTATTATCACTGAAAGATTCATATATTCCTGGAAGGCTACAGTGTGGGTTAACTTCACTGAAAAACAGAATGCATTAGAATATTGGCTCATCACCAGGATCTGCCTCGTACTGAAGGGTATTGACCTTCCTGCTCGCCACAAAATGAAATCAATCCAATGACAATTTTCTGTTTCTTACTGCTGCACAGAAAACATAAGATAAACACCCAGGTGGTAATTATCAGACCATATCCACAAATACAAATAGAGCCATCAACAAATAATTGAGCAAGCCTTAGCAAATAGTAAAAGATCCTGTGCTACAGTAAACATGAGACATTCAGAATAAAAGTCAGAGCTGACATGGAGCATTAACTCCATTTATCCGATTTAACAGTCTGTATATCATACACTACTCAGACTGAGTCAACTGAGGCTATTTAATATACACTCCAACCACTCCCCAGAGAGAGCTTAACATGTCTATCTCAGTGAGATTAGGACTGACACAGAGTCTGGGATAACGTCAGGCCTTCTCCAGCTCCAGCCATCCTTTTCATCAACCCCAAGCAGTGTTGTATCATTTTTAAACAAAGCTATTTTGAACCTTTGTGGCATCTGGCCAACTGTCTTGATCTACTGCATGATTAGTTTTGGTGCCTCTGCAGTCACACTGTCCAGCTCCATTAAAGCCGGTTCCAGCAGCTATTACTCTGTGGAAATATAGAAACATAGCATCTGGACATGTTTTTTATGTGTATTTTTTTTTCTTGGTTCTTTTTTTTATTGGGGAATTGCAGTCTATTGGTATCTTTTGGTTTCTATGATTGTGTTTAACTCGAGTCGATGTGCGTCTTTTTTCTCTGCTTTCATTCACCAGCTCGGCTCTGGAGCAATACTCTAAAATACACACTTTTAAATAAACAGAGAGAACTTGGCATCGTTTAGTGTATTATATATATCACTATGATCTGAATCCGCTGTAATCAATGGTTAAAACATGCCATTTTATTGACTTGATGCGTCTCTGCGTCTTTCCTGATTTAGACAGAGGGCAGCTCTGAATAATGCAGCTTTGTTTCCCAACAATCTGGTGTGAACACAGACCAACTCGCTGGAGAGAACCAACATTGCACAAGTTAAAGATCCAGAATTCGTTGAAAACAGTAAAAAGGAAAAAAGGAATGTGTGACGGAATGAAACTATTCTATCTCACGGAAATCTGATAAAAAAACAAAAAAAAACAAATACATTTTCACTGTAATATTTGTCTTAAAACCTAATTATAAATGGCGATAATGAACTTTGGTATAACTGCAATAATATGCTCGATGTTCATGCTATAACATGAGATATTGGCACTGGTGTACTGATCTACGTCACGGGGCCGCACACCAGTGCCAATATCTCATGTTATAGCACTCCCTCTCGTGTATTATTGCGTGATTATTTTTTTTTTTTAAAACCAGATCAATACCAGTACAATTACAGATTGTAGTCTGTTTGTTGCTCTGTATACATTGTTAGCCCACTTTCACCCTGTTCTTCAAAGATCAGGACCCCAGAAAAACCAGCAGTGACAGTGAGGGCTTTATAGACTCTAGTGGCCCTGCGGTTTCTAATCCACTCGTACCAGCACAACACACAGGTCACTTCAGTCACTTCTATCACCCAAATCATACATGCTCAGTGGTGGTGCTGCGGTCCTGTTTTTGTTTTTGCGCTCTCAAAGCCCTCTGAGCCATCATACTTAAAACACACTCGAAATGCCCCTTTACAAGAATATAATACATATGATTTCTGAAATAAAGGACTCTCTATGAACACAGCTGTATGCTCATTAATGTTGATGGACTCTTGGCCAAAGTTCTGTGAAGCATGTCAAACCTTGCAAGAGTTCCTATGAAAAAGCTGTTATCAAAGAGCGAAGGAATGAGAAAAAGAGCAGACGAGTGGGTGGAGGTGTATATTCAAGCTGGCCCTTCATCAAACAAGTTCAGTGTACACAGATACAAAGACGAAAGTAGAAAGAGTGGGCTAGAAGCTAAAAAAGCATAAACTTTAAAAGCTAAAAGGCATTTACAGGAGAGCATTACAGGAGCAGGAAAAAGTGCACAAGGGCGACTGCAGGGACGAGTGGAAGAAATAGATTTTTAAAAGGGTTGTGCAGAAAAGAAAAGAAATGAAAGAGTCTGTATTTTGAAGGGCATCTAGGAATGGTTTAGGGAAATAGAGATTTTTTTCTAAACCACCAGGGAAGGTACTTTGCTTCAGACCCATATAAGTAATTAATCTATCGACATAATTAAACAAAATCAATGGGTGAGACAAGGAGGGAGAGGGAAACAAGAGACCTTTTCCACCATGGTTTTCCAGGGTCAGTGGCTTGACCCACAGAAATTAAACCCTGTATGAAACCTTCTAAACCATTTCTATTCAACAGGACATGTTACTGAACTGTTGCTATGAGTTTGTGTTTCATGCCAAGCTGCAGCCTCTGTGCAGTCCACCATATATTTCAAAGACTGAAACTCAAATATCCTCCATACTGTGTAGTGGTCACTGTAGGTCATAAAATAATGATTTCTGCAATAAAATTGTGCATTGAGTTAGATAATAAAACAGTTTGTTTTTGATATAAACTTCATGTGTCTCTGCCCAACATTTATTGCAATAAGTATAGTAGCATTCGATTTACAAGCTGTGAAGTTCCCTTTGTAGGGAATAAGGCACAATTTGGAACAGAGCCGAATTTTTTCAGACTTTCTGTTTCTGTTTCCCGTTTGGATTTTGGGACAATAATGTTCATCATTACTAACCTCAAAAAATCATGGTTCAATGCACATCAAGTGTGCACTGTGGATTTTTAGTATACTCAACTTGCTACATACTCAAGACAAACAACTGAGAAACAGGATAAACTCAGAAACATCTTTTCTTCAGATCTGAAAAAGTCAACCAGTGTTTCTGTCCATCCTTCCACTGTGATAAGACAACTTAATATTCCCCCAGAGAGCATTCTGGCATTGAAGTGGGAGTGATGCAGGCACATTGTCGGTATGGCAAACTAAATGTGAACCAAAAGTTGCCCACACATTAAACATGTGCACCATGGCATAGATCTGGCCCACTTTAAGCAAATATATGGCTTTGCTGGGCATGTTTTTTTGTGTGTCATGTGACATCTGGCTAATGTGCCAAGTTGAAGTGAACTGCCTAAATGCTGTCTATTCATGTTTGTACACAGGTGTGACTTGTAAAAATGTATTCTCTTCTGATATTGGAGCAAAACAATAAACAAAGAGTAGTTTATAATCAAAGAGCAGTATGAATGAAGAAATTTGTGCTAATTTGTGCTTAGTTTTTAAAATCATGTTAAGAGTGTGCTCTGTGAGCTGTGATAATAAGGTATAGACTGAGGCTGGTGAAGAATGAGTAGTTAAAGGGTGTTATCTAACTTTTGTAGAGTACTGTACTCGTGTACATTTTCACGTTTCTTCTTCAGCCATAGGTTGCCTCATATTTTCTTTTAGTGACTGAAACTGGACAGTTACTGATAAGCCATTCATTTAATTTTTTTTCCAGGGTTCATTTATTAATAGCTGTGTCTTAAAGGCACATCCATCTTGCCCATCGATCTCAGCAAGCAATGGTGCTTGTGACAGGTACTTTATTGGGCATGTGTTATGCCAGCAGAGCACTTCTTGATATTTGAGTGAAAGAAAAAAAAATCGCAAGAGCATATAGGAGAAGATTTAGTGAGAAATGGAGATGAATGAATGGATGAGAGCAGAGTGGAGGAAGGAGGAGGCGTGGAAGAGATGGAGAGCTCAGTGAGAGGGAGGGAGAGGAGGGCATGAACAGGAGTAAAGTGTGATTGGAAAAGACAAATGGCTCAATATAATTCCCCTTATGTATCGCTCCATCAAGCTACAACACCCTGGCCAATCAGGTACAATCAAATTTGACTTATATGAATGCATCCAAGCAGGTAGAACCAACAGTGGGGTTAGTTCCTAATAGAAGATAATAAATCCTGATAAGGATTTATTTCCTTTGAGTGGATTCTGCCAAACACGTTTTATATCTGTCCATTTCTCTCCACAGGTATTACTGTCCTGCTATCGCTAACTGTCTTCATGTTATTGGTGGCAGAAATTATGCCGGCAACCTCTGACTCCATTCCACTCATAGGTAAGTGTCCGTGGGAGGGTGTGTAATGGCCCGTACTTGAGTTTTAAAACACATTTAAATTCATTCACAGTACAAAATAGCAATTTGTATGCATGGTATACATGTGCAGTTAATCGTATTAGTATTTTCCCCAATGTGTTCCTAGCACTGCTCATTTTTCTGTCCTCCTTGTTCTAACACCAAAGCCAGCTTTAGATTTTAATACCCCCTAGGCAAGATTTCACTTTTGCAGACTTCCGTTGGGGAACCAGTGCAGTTAGGTTTATTATTTGTTTGTCATATCAGTTATTTGTGTAATGCATGTGAAGAAATCATTTAGTTTTTTTTTTAAATATTTCTATTTGGAATGGCTACATAGAAAAATTGGTACTGTGGAAGTGTGTTAAATATCATGTTATCATAACATCTATGGAATCACAAAATCTCGAGGCTATTCACCCTGCTTTTTGTACTTTGTAGCAAATAATCAAATCATAGACAAAAAATTTTTGTTCAATTGCTGAACATTATGGCTTTGTAAAACATACCTCAAACAAATTATATTAATAATTTACGAACAAAATAATTCACTTTGAAGTTTGCATTTATAGAAAAAATTGCAGAAGAAATCTCAAAAGATAAATTAGTCTGCAGTTAAAATATAGTGCTTAGAGAATTTAACAACCAATTTGGACTTTACTAATTGAAAGAAATCACAGCCCCAACAAGAGAGTTTTCAGCTGAAGCAATAGAAAAATTATAAAAATCCTTCAAGAATGAAATCCAACAGGGATGTTGGCAAAAGATGTCAGTGTTCCCGATCACCTGTTATTAATGTTTACAAAAAAGAAAACAATAGGTTAGACAAAGGAAGACATCATTAAGGTAGAAAACCCAAAAAATGCACCTTAAAGATTCAGTAAAACAAAAGAAAAACAAATGGGTAGTATGCCGTCACATCACTGTCAAAAGTAGATTGCACAAAAACACCAGGTGGACTATATAAACCTGCAAGTTTTACCATGTCGTGTGTGTTACTCACCCTTTTGTGAATGCAAATGTGAAGAGTGAGGAGTTGTGCGCACAATGATTGTAATCATTAAAAATGATTTTTTAACCCTTTTGTTCATAAAGTGAATTTTTTCTTTATGAATACTATTTTATCCCTGGCTTTATTTTTTATTTTTTTGGCAGGGGGTGGGGGCCTTTTTGGTTCTGTGACAGCTCACCTCACAGACTGTATATTGCCTGCCTGCTAGGAGAAGCCTACAGAAAAACAAACATGGAGGATTTGTACTATGGTCGTTTGAGTTTCATTTTGAAATGGGAAAAAGTGTAAAATAGGAGACAACTCAATGTCCAAAATAATTTTCAGTGTATGGTTCCAAGGCCGTCCTGTACAGCGAGAAGTGGTGTCCTCCACTCTCTTTGCTGTTGAGTTTCACATTAGTGCTCACGAGAAGAATATTACACTGGCGAAATGTTAAAACTTGCAGGTTTATTCGTGGGTTGCAGTCACATGATGTTTTTTGGAGCGGGTGCCAAATTGTCTGGTTTTAGAGACACTAATACAAACAAATGGGAAAGATAGATAAATTTATCTCATACACAGTTCCTCTCCTTGCACTGGAGAGAGTCTTACAACATCCAGAAGCACACTGTAAGGGGGATAAATGATCGCATTGGATAACATAATGAGGAGAAAAAACAGGTAAAATGATTTAGCCAAATTAGCATTTTCATCATAGGATCTATTAGAAAACTGTTAATATGTTCTTCTGAGTTCTTCTGAGTTATTCATATACAGATCATATACAAGCTTCAGTAAATGTCTTATTTCACTCATGTTTTGTTTTAATGTGTTAGAGACTACATACACAAGCCACATATTCCTTTGATTCATTTCCCCAGTTTACAGAGTAAATAATCTGTCCCTGAGAGTGGAAAAGATTCTTGGAAGTTTTATCGCAACTGCATAAACTATTTCTCTGGTTTGGCTTAAAGTTTAATAAAGTGCTTTTCTTTGTTTGAAAGTGTGAGTGGTCAGTGAGATCCACAGCCAAGGCAGAATCCCAAATATCTCCCTACATCCTCCGTAGGGCACAGTCAGTTATAAAATAACGGATTGTGCACTCACACAGTGCGATGTATGTTGAGCTATAAGGTTTAAGCTTCCCTGTTGAATGAGCTAGCTACTGCCTGTATTATTAGTTTTATTATCTGTGATGTGCACTATGTAGGGAGTATGGGGCTACTTTGGAATGTTACCCGAGCTCTTCTACTGACTGACAGTTCTTTGCGGTCTCTAATTTGACATTGATCTGATGCCATATTATCAAACATAAATCAATATTTGTGACAGAACTGCTGGCTGAATGAATAGGTTTTAACACAGAAAAGCCCAATGGGCTAATGAGAACCAACCTTGGAGTGTGGATGATTGGTGGTTCATTGTGGACAATGATATTCAGTGAGGATTTATGATTCTACTTTGACCAAGAGGATGAGGCTGGAACTTCTGTCTCCTGCTGTTCTAATGAAACATATAAAGATGACTGCCTGAAGAAAGCAATCAAATTTCCCCACTCATTTATGATAATGTGTCACATATCAGGATAAGGACCAGGGGAGAAGACAATCATGACAATCCCACATTTTCTTGTCCCCAGACTTCCGGCTCAGTGAGATTAGATAAGCCAAGCCTTGCTCTGTGAGATTTTTCTTATAGTCAGAAGATCAGTGAAATCAAGTAATGTGATGTCTAGTTACAACAGCTGATATATTCAATTATTTTTTTACATTGCCAAGCAATAACATGGAGAACAAGTGGCACAGTGTGGGTCCAAGGCAATTGCGTCTTTCAACTTTAGCTGTCACCTGCCCTCTCTAACACACATGATTCATCTCAAGAAGGGCTTGTTAACCCAGTCTACCACAGATATTCTGGCTTTGTCCCCTTTAGCTCATTAAAATCTCCCTCTAGAGTTGTTCTTGGGTGCAGAAATGTGGGCCTTGAAATATCCCCGCAACCCTGCAAACACATTATACTGTATGGGACTTGTTCAGTTGATGTAGACTTCATTATAAGTCAATGAGGTAGTTGTTGTGAAATATAGAGTTATGAATTTAGGTCTTAAAGGTTTGGCCTGGAAGCACTGTAGCTTGTTTTGCTTTTTTCTCGCTTTTTTTTTTTCCAGAAGGAACCCAACTTTATTTTGTGCAAAGCCAAGTGGTTGTGAACTCACCCTGGTGACCCGACCATCTGCTTGTGTTCTAAATGTAATTGGCTGAATACATTTTGGAACTGTGATAAAAAGTCAGTTAGCTGGGAACAAATGAGCAAGGAGAGGGGGAAAAAATGAGAGATGGGGATGAGCTGGTGTAGCCAAGGCCTTCTGTCTACCTCCCCTAATCTCCATTTTTCTCTTCTCCCTTATTTATGGCCTGTTGAAAAGCGCAGAGTCATGATCTGAGGGGATATATAGCGACTGTTGGCATGTGTCGGGTTATGAATGGCTCACTAGCTCCCTTCTTGTCACTCCTTCTCTTCCCCTAACTGCTTGCTTATGACTCATTCGTTTTTCCTGCAAATGGCTCCTTCTTGCTTTCACACACTCTTATTATTTCTCTCTCTCTCTCTCTCTCTCTCTCTCTCTCTCTCTCTCTCTGTGTGTGTGTGTGTTGCACTCACATTTTTCCTCTTTTATTGTAGGCCAATTTTTATTGTTTTTGCGGGGTGGAAAGGAGCAACAGTACCAAGAGAGTGATATATTAAAGGTTAATACATTCCCTTCTCCCTCTTTCTCTCTCTCAGGGCAATACTTTGCTAGTATAATGATCATCGTTGGAATGTCAGTCATAGCAACTGTGGTTGTGTTACAGTACCATCATCATGACCCAAACGGAGGGAGCATGCCCAAATGGGTAAGTCTTTTCTTTTTTGGAGATTCACTCATGCAGACTTTAAAGGAACACTAGGTAGTATATTTACCTTAAAATTACAGCTTCAAAATCATTGTGATGCTTCACTGACCTGATTTAGGGATCTAACACTTTTGGTTCAGGGCCTGATCCATTCAGTGATTTGTAAAGTAACAGTAGCAAATGTAAAGATTTTACAACTGTACTAATGTGCTTGGGCTTGGATTATTAAAACTACCCACAGCATTCTGAATGAGCTGGAGCTATTTGGTGGTATTTTCAAAAGTCCAGTTAAGATAATGCACGATAATGGCACTTTGACCTGGTTTGTAGGAGTTTTAGCTTATTACCAATCACAAATAAAGTGCATGTATTATTTTTGTTTATATTTATCATAATATAAGATTTTTTGTCATTGTAGTTCGGAGCTCACAGAGAGACCAGCAGCAGTAAAATGAAATAATAATAAGACAAAAATAAAATAAGATAATATAGAGATTGGGTAACTTATTAGATTTTAGAGATATGCAACTACCCGGTCTTGCACAAGGCTTTGTTTATAGAGGTCAAGGAAGTCATGTTATTATTCACGTGGAAGGTTATGATGAAAAAGCTGTAATCAGTGGAGGCCTCAAATGAGATTCAAATGAAATAACATTGCCAACTGTAACCTCTTTGCACTGGAATGCATCTTTAAATAAAGCAGTTATTCCTCCTCCATTAGTACCATTTTGAAACATGCAGATAATACTATAGTTTACTGGTGCTGTGTCATTAGCAACAGTTGCACTGTGGTCTCAGTACTAAATGCAAAGTATAAGGCGAAGGAGTAGGAGATTATAAAGTCATTAACTACAAACGATTTGTTGACTATAGATCTGATATTAAATAGAGCGAGAAAGAAGAGAAAGAACTTTGTAGAGATAATGGAAGCTCCTGGGGCAGTGAGAGGCTCTTGTGAAACTGATAACAGATTACACTGGTTTAACTCAACTGCTCAATGCACTTGATGCACTCATTCTGTTTCTAAACAACACAGAAATTGAGAACATTACAGGCATACTGAGTCCTGGTTCATTCTCAGTACTGCTTTTGCTTGAATCACTACTATACCAGGGACCTTGAACACATTAACAGTGTTTTGCACCCTTGTACAAAGTAGGTGTGTTAAACAAATATACGTAATAGGTTTACCTTATAAATTACAGTGGTAATAATTGTGGTGATACACTGACCCATACTACGGAGAATAGAGCCTCTTTTTTGCTACTCTGGGCTCAGCACCACAGAAACTACACTGTGTAATTTTTGAAGGAAGGTAGGAAACCACCCTCCTTCCCTCCCCATCCAGACTGATGTCAGTGCAGTGCTGTAAAAATAAATTATACTGGGGAAAAAAGAAAAAAAAAATAGACCTAGTAATGTGTTCCTAATGTTATGGCTGATCCAAGTAGGCATGTGACAATGCACAGAATGGTCACTGTATTAGGAACACTTACGTTATATCTACACTCATTGTCCATTTTTTAACTCCACTAACCATACACTTTGTAATTTTTGTAATTCTACAATTAGAGATTGCTTTACACCTGTTTCTATTGTCTCTGATCCACTTGTATGAGTGCAACACACACTAACCCACCACCACAGTATCAGTGTCACTGCAACACTGAGAATGAGCCAGCACCCAAATCGTACCTGCTGTGTGGTGGTCCACTGGGTTTCCTGACCTTTGAAGAACAGGGTGAAATGGGGATATGCAGAGAAACAGGTGGACTACAGTCTCCTGCTACTGTATGGACATTTGAGCTGATAAAATGGAAAATGAGTGTTGATACAAGGTAGGTGTTTCTAATCCGGTGATCATTCAGTTTCTTTATTTCAGTCAATGAAACTTAAATGAACAAATGTAAACATGAAATAACAAATGACTTGAGTAAATATACAATAGTAGCAGGTGAAAAAAAATGGCTTAATGCACAGAACTGCAGTCTCGTTTCGGAGCCACCCAAGCAGCATATTAACTCACTCGTGACTCCAGATTTGACACGAAATAACAAACACAAACACATCTAATTAAATCAGGACTGCCAGTCTTACTGTCCTGATTGAATTAAGCCTTTTGTTTTTTAGCTTTACATGGGTGAATTTGTCACCGTTTTTGCTACAGTTATTTGTGCAGTAATTTCTGCGACATCAAATAACAGCCCCAAATCACATTTTATTATAGTCTGGGCCCAGCATTGTATTGAGGCAGTATAGTTTCAAGGCAATATTGTTACATTTAAAAATGTAAAACAACACCATCAAATCATCAAATGATAGACCATGGTCTGGAATGAGTGACGTTTTAATACAGATACCTAAATAATTTGTAATACATGTAAATAAAGAGTATTAATAGTTTTTAATACAATAATAACTTTACTCAAATGAGGGCCTATTCACACATACACTGATATTTTTATCTGCATTTTGGCCTCAACATTAAAACGATGTTGTAGGTCACTGAAACGATGTATTTAAAATCACTCTCCAAGGTGGACATTTCTGAGAACTCAGACAAGTTAAAAAAATGTAGAAAAAGTTGTTAGTGTGGTTGTGTTTATGAGAAAAACTAAGCTTTAGGAATATGCTGATGACACACTGTGAGCAACGCAGGTCTTCTGTTTATATTTGCAGAGTGGGTTCTGAATCTCAGGAGAGACAGGGAGAAGGAAAGAGAGAGTTATGTCCATTTCTGTGGTTTCTTTTTGTTCTATTAAGATGTCATGTCTGTCTGTGCAGCTGATGATCAGAGAGAGAGAGAGAGAGCAAAAGGTGATACGGTAAGAAGGAAAAGTGAAAGACAACATAAAAGAAGAGAAAGTAAAAGAGAATATATAGAGAAAGAAGTGTTTTTAAGTTGTCTTGCGTTCTTGTGTGTATGTGGATATTATCTAAAGCACTGTTGGTGTGAATGTGGCCTGAGCCAATCAGATTGTTTGTTTACCCTGTGTGGTCTCTTCTCTAAGAGCAGGAGTGAAGTGAGAATGATTATAATATGGCTTTGCTCCCAAATAAGGAAAGGTTCAGAAAACCAAACTTTTACAGATGCATGGACAAAGTGGTATATGTTCATTTTTCCTGCAGGCAGTTCTAAACCAGTGTTTCTTATATGTTCCACAAACATGGCATTAATCAAATGTAGCAATGTGAAGTGCCAATATGAAGGTTTGCATCTTTGCTAGGAGGACATTTTAGCAACTGGACCTCACTGAATTTAATTGAACACTGGTCGATAGTATTTATTTTATTGTAAGTGTGTTATACATTGTGGTGTCTACACATGCATGACTCATATAATAGCAGATAATATATAAAACCTTTCTATGCACTACATTTTGGAACACTGCCATGATGATTTGATGGCATACAGCCATGATAGCATTAAGGAGGTGAGGCACTGATGAAGACAGATTAGCACAAACACCACTCCAACTCATCCCAAAAATAGATGAAGCTCCATCTCTTCATAGAAAGCAGTTCTCCTGCTCCAGTGGGATTTTTACTCCTACACCTTCCAGCCTACACATAGCATTGGATATAGTGAGCTTAGGCTAATGTGCAGTTGCTTCCAAACTGTGTTAATTAAGTTCATGCAAATTATGACAAAATGTATTGGTTGATGACTTACATTTCACAGCAGAAACTAGATGAAAAATAAGAAAGGCTGTGACAGACAGTTACCTGGAGCGGGACTTGAACCCGCAATCCCAGGACTTTGGAGTTGGGCGACAGCAATTACCTGTTGCCTCACCATCCCACTCTTCAAAGAGGCATTCAATTAATTAAATGAGACACAAATTAATACACAATGTATTCAAAAGGCTAAGACTAAAACCAGTTTAAAATCAGCTGCCAAAATTAGCACTGCTTCTGAGCACCCTGTATTGGTGGCCAGTGCATTCCAACAGAGACTATGTAAACTGTTTCAAAATGCATTTGCCTTAAAGTAGCTGTAGTAGTTTCACTCACTAGAATGGTTGTAGCCACTCATCCAGTGCTGTGGATGTATATATCTAAATGTCTCAATACTTACCTCTGACCTAATCCATCAGGTGTCAGATTTATTTACTATTTCTTTTCTCACCATATTGATGGGTGCCATTAGGTCACCAGCGTCACCAATAATATGGATCAACCTTGCCAATATGGTACACAGGACTATAAGGAGTACAGATGGATATAGATCTACAATCTATCTGTTCTGATGAATAGCCTTGTTTTGGCATTCTGCAGTCCAATTAGCAGGTCGTCCAATGTTTTAATCGAACCTTGCCCACTCCTAATGCCAGCTTCACCAAAAGACATCCTATAATGTGTGGGTTTATTCAGTCTGCAGAGACTCATATCAACCAGCAGCAGCCAGTGCAGATGTGTTGTGACCTTCGAATCACAATAGGGAGAAAATGTCTATGATTATTTACAGACAGGCAGCTTGTTTACAAAGGAAGTGCCATATTGGCTGACTCAATGGTAATTTTTTCATTCATCAGTGTGCACTGATGATAATACATTAGGATAAATACACTCTGCTCTTCGTGATGGCAATGTTAATGCTGATTTAGGTTGTTTAAGATTATGGTGTTATTTGTGTGCTATATACTGCGATAAAAGTTAAGAATATCAGAGAATGTAATTTACCTTTGCAATATTAGCAATGCATGAGTAATTGTGGTTAGTTTCTTTTTTGTACTATTTTTGTTTCTGTGAAATTGTCAATATACTCACATGAACACACACACTCAAACAGTCACATCTGTAAACTTTACATTGTGCATGTTTTATAATAAAGTGCTGGGTGCAGCATTTATGTGCAGTAGTGGCAAAGTGGCAAGGGCAGGTGAGTGAAGATCCTGATACACTAGTAGGAGAGTGTAGCGGAGTCTGTTATAATTAATTATTTAATTCATTTTGGTTGGGAGACATTAAATAACATGTAGTGTCAAGCCCCACGGTCATGACCCCACATCTGAGTGCCATTAAAATAATATGCAGTGTTTTTACCTGTCCAATTTCAGCTTGGACAAGGAGGCCATCATGTTGGGTGACATTACATATAATATAGCAGGTAGTGTCGCAGTCACACAGCTCCAGGGACCTGGAGGTTGTGGGTTCGATTCCCGCTCCGGGTGACTGTCTGTGAGGAGTTGGTGTGTTCTCCCCGTGTCCGCGTGGGTTTCCTCTGGGTGCTCCGGTTTCCTCCCACAGTCCAAAAAACACACATTAGTAGGTGGATTGGCGACTCAAAAGTGTCCGTGAATGTGTGTGTTGCCCTGTGAAGGACTGGCCCCCCTCCAGGGTGTATTCCCGCCTTGCGCCCAATGATCCCAGGTAGGCTCTGGACCCACCGCGACCCTGAACTGGATAAGCGGTTACACATAATGAATGAATGAATGATAATTAATAAATAATAATAATTAATAAATTATTAAATAATTATGCTCACTTATCTGCTGAAGGTTGCTTGGCTCCAAAATTGCATCTGACCAGAAAGTAAAAATTCCGTACAAGAAACATGCACGCACAAATAAATAACCAAGGATTGGTTTTATTAACAAACTGGTTTATTAAATGTAATATCAGATATCGAATATTGTGTAATGGTAGCCCCCGGTGAGGTGAGCTACCAGTGCGATTGAGGAATGAACCCAAGTGCTAAACAATAAGGGAGTAAAAAAAAAAAAAAAAACTGAATTCAATCCCACCAGAGGTGAGATTCAAACTCGCAATGCCGTGTTAATAGCGGCGTATTCTATTGCATGGCTATGCCAACTACACTGCGAGCGTCTTACGTTAATAAGGGGAAAAAAGGTGATAACCGGTGTAAAACATATAATGGGTGGACCGGCAATAAACCGCAGAAGCCCACCTGTTATTGGGAAAAGTTTGAGCGGGAAAACTAAGGACGCCAGGGGAGACTGGCTACTTCAAACAACAATGGAGGTTTATACTTTAATATTCTCCCAAAATAAAAGAAGATAATGAAAAGCAGAAGAGATCAGAGAAGATCTGCCCTGCTGCCAGTTTGGAATTTTAGGATCCTTCAAGACTCTTAGACAGATAGACTGACACATGGGGCCCCAAGTCAGAACAGGGGTTGTGGCGTTGCAACCATGAGAAGCCCAACACCAACTGCAAAACGGGTGCAGTGATCAGATATTGAGTGATCTGCTCAATATGCAGGTTATTGGTCAGGTTTGATGGGTGATGACCCCTGGATTGAGGGATCACCCATCAATAGCTGAACTGGGTAGTGATTCATCCAGCTGAACCAATGGCAGCTTGAGGTCCTTAGATAGGGCAGCATCAATTAAATTACCCGCTGCACCAGAGTCCACAAAAGCCCTAAGGTGTCTCTCAGAGGCCCCCCGTGATAGGGCTGTATGGAGAAACACACCGGATGTATGAGGGGAACATGAATGGTCCGTCCGGGTTCCTTCCTGTACACTTCCTAGTTCTGGAGCTGTGCAGATCCAGCAGTGTTACCCAACACTGCTGGATCTTACCCAACTTACCCAGCCTCACCTGCTGCTCTCTGCTGGTGAGAAAGCTGGTGATTCACTGGAAGGTGAGGGCTGGCATGCTGAGCTGGGTCAGTTTGTTGTGTTCCTGTGATAATGGTATTGAAGGCGGAGCTGAAATCCAAGAAAATGATCCTTGCATAAGTAAGATGGAGTCCCGTGTTCACTGCAACATCCACTGATCTGTTGGCTCAGTATGCGAACTGCCATGGGTCTAACAGGGGGTTTGTGATGTCCTTCAGATGAGTAAGGACCAGTCTCTCAAAGTATTTCATGACTACAGAGGTTAAAGCGGTTAATGGGTCTGTAGTCATTCATTCCTGTGATGGTTGACTTCTTGGGGGTGGGTATTATAGTGGAGCATTTGAAGCAGGAGGGTACAACACACAGCTTCAGTGATGTGTTGAAGATCTTAGTGAATTAGCTAATTATGAGCTGCATTTTGAACCCACTCTTATGTAAGATTTTTGAATCCAATAACATGTAGTTTAAGGAGCATTGTAGCAGTGTGAATATAAGAAAAGGATTGTCAAAGTTAGTAGTGTTATGTGGAAATCATCAAATTCTTAAATTGCTAGAAATACAATTTCCACCCTTCTATTGAATGGCTATAGAGGAACACTAGGTAAGATTTGGTATTTTTGTTCATAGGCCCCATTTACAGTTGCAGACTGTAATTCATTTGTACAGCACTGTCCTGAAATCAAGTGAGAGGGGGAAAGAAGGTGGTTTCCTACCCTCGTCCAAAAGTTATGTAGTGCAGTTTCTGCAGTGCTGAGCAAGAACAAAGGATCTGTTCTCCCTATTACAAGTTAATGAAGCATCACAATGATTTAGAAGCTGTAATCTTAAGGTAAAAATAATGCCTAGTGTTCCTTTTAAAATAATTAGACATAATTATTCAAGGGGATTTCAGTACTGCCCTCAGGATGTAAAGAGAAAGAGACCAGATTAGACTGTGTACACTGTGTAAGAGATCCATTGTAAATAAACCCTTAGTGTCTTTATTTTTCATGGAATAATTCTGAGAAGATTGGATAAAAGACATTCTGGGACTAACAACGTGTAACCTGCAAGACCTGGTAGATTCCCATCACTGTCCCTGTCAGAAACACAGATAAGTCATAAAATTAATGCCAACCCAATGCTTCTGTATACATTGTCCATTTTACGAGCTCATCTTACCGTATAGTTTCACTTAGTATTTCAACATTTACAAACTCTAGAAGTCCATCTGTTGCTCTGCATACTTTGTAACTGAAAGTATACTCAGCACTGAAGTGACACGGATATGGTGGTGTGTTAATATAGGTTGAAGTCGTACAGATGGGGTAGCATTGTGGTGCGCAACAAGTAGTGCCGCTGTTACATAGCTCCATGGTCCTGGGGTTGTGGGTCTGCATATTTTGTAACTGAAAGTATACTCAGCACTGAAGTGACACGGACGTGGTGGTGTGTTAATATAGGTTGCAGTCGTACAGATGGGGTAGCATTGTGGTGCGCAACAAGTAGTGCCGCTGTTACATAGCTCCATGGTCCTGGGGTTGTGGGTCTGCATATTTTGTAACTGAAAGTATACTCAGCACTGAAGTGACATGGACGTGGTGGTGTGTTAATATAGGTTGCAGTCGTACAGATGGGGTAGCATTGTGGTGCGCAACAAGTAGTGCCGCTGTTACATAGCTCCATGGTCCTGGGGTTGTGGGTTTGAGCCTCGGGTGACTGTCTGTGAGGTTTGATGTGTTCTCCCCGTGTCAACATGGGTTTCCTCCAGGTGCTCCGTATTCCTCCCACGGGCCAAAAACACACATTGGTAGGTGGATTTGTGACTCAAAAGTGTTCATAGGTGTGTGTGTGTGTGTCACCACGCAATGGACTAGCACTCTCTCCAGGGTGTATCCCCGCCTTTCACCCGGTGAATCCATGAAGGCTCCGGATAGACTGTGATCCTGAACTGGATACGCTTATTCATTAAGTGAATGAATACATAAATGGTACAAATGGAAAAACACATCATTGTCACTGTTGGACTGAGAAGTCCATTAACCATAAATATTCAGCCAGCAGTAATCTTGCATTGCCAGACTCTCTAGCGAGATTCTTTCTGATGCCTTTTGACAGTGAGTGGACAATGTTTAAACACTAATACACCACCACCACATCAGTGTCACTGCAGCACAGAGAATGATCCATCACCCAAATAATACCTGCTCTATGGTGGTCCTGTGAAGACCATTGAGGGTGACAGGTGAGTAATAGAGTATGAGGACCAATAGATGGATTATAGTCTGTTATTGTAGAACTACAAAGTGCACCTATATCATAAGTCCAGCTGATAAAATGGACAATGAGTGTGGAAACATGAAGGTAATTTTAATGTTATGGCAGTGTATATATAGTAATGCTCGCCAGACCTGATACTTTCTCTAGAGTTCATGTGTGAAAGGGGCTTACTAGGAGGCTAGTGATATAAAATCCGCGTAAAGTCTGGGACAAATGTTGTGGGTGTTTGCATTCACACATACAGCTTCTCCAGGTAAACTCTGGAACATTTCTGGGTTATTGTACATGTCTGAAAGGGGCTAAAAACTGAATTTTGGAGGAGTGGATAAAAATCCATGGGAAATTATTTTAAAAACTGATAAGTAAGTGCTTCAAACAGAATTGGGAGCAGTTTGGTCAAAGAATAGGACATGCCAAACACTGTAATTATTATATTTAATTTACACTAATTTTTAATATTCTTTTATACATGTTTTCTGCTTTGTTTCCAGATCTTTAACAATGAATGTGTAGTTTATGTAGATTTTTATTGTTTTTTAACATCTGGATGATGTAATTTTGCTGAGATCCATCTGTAATGTTTCCCATTAAATTTTCCAGGTAACAATTTTTTTCTGATGATGGCAGAATGGATACTCTGGTTTCTTTATCCTAATCCCTGATTATGTAATCACATGAGGAAGCAGACCTTGGCTTAAAGGGACACATTTGCTTTATTGACTGATTGGAAACAATTCTAAGCTACAAAAAGCTGACAAGCAGAGCAGAGTTTTATCTTGGAGATATACGTGTAGCGGTGAGGAAAAGACTTAGCCTCCTTAGCCAGCACTTTTGTCTGTTGGTGACAGCTGTGGCACCTTCACTGAGCATATCATTACGGTTTATGCCTTCCCTTGGGCAGGTTTCTGGAGAACAAGACAATAACACTGTTCTGTCACTTCTCTCCTTTTGCCTCAAAGCCCCCAATAACAGCCTCTCTCATCTGTATTTCTAAAATAACATTCCCTTTGTGCCGGTAGAACAGATTTTCATTGGATAAGACAATGGCTCTTTGTTTGCATTAGGTAATGAACACATATTTATTTGCATATGTGGCTCCAGCATCAGTACACCCACACATAACAGACTACATAGTACACTAATGTCCATTTGCCACCACAAGAACTCTTAACTGGTACTTAAATTAGCATTACATTGCTATAGATACATTTTTATCCATTGTTTCCAGCTGGTACACTTGAGCAGGATGGCGATAGCGAAGAAAAGTATCCCATGTGCCTTGTGTCACACAGATTACCTTGGAAAACACAGAGAGACAGCATTTTCCTGTTTTATTTCCTTATATTTGTCGCTTTTCTTCCCAAATCAGATAATGTCTCATTTCCAGTTTTCTATTTTACGTATTCAAAATTAAAAATGACATCTGGTTCTTTGGTATTTTACCCAGCATGCCGTCAAGGAAAATATAAAACACTGCAAATTACTTTCTTTCTGGAGATTCTTTAGCTCCACTTGCCAACATCATGGTTCACACTGAAGAAACTGCTGTTTGGTGGTTCCACCTGGGAACTAGTTTGTCTGGTTCGGGAACCAATATATGTTGGTGAAACACACCAAACCGTTTAGAATTAGGCTCACAAATCAGTTCCACATGTTTGGAAAGGGGCGCCCAATGGGCTCTGGACCCCCTGCGACCCTGAACTGGATAAGTGGTTACTGATAATGAATGAATGTTTGGAAAGGGGTTATAAATGGAAAAGAGTTTGTGGACACATGCTTATCCAACAGTTCTTCTAAAAGGAAGAGTATTAATAATTTGTCCAACTTTCTCCAAAACTGCCTACTATTGCAGGAAAATAAATTCGAGTTTTGAGAGTTTCATACTCTCCATCAATTTGTGGGTAGAGCATCTGTGGCTGAAACTAGGAGAATAAACATAGACAGAACATGCTACTATGTTGAACATAATGAGTTGCAATTACTGTGTCCAGGTGTGGGGGGGGGGGTGGGGGGGGCTCGTCTATCACTGGGACTGAGATGGCCGAGGTGGTAGGGAAACTCCTTGGCAGTAGGGCCCCGGGGGTGTTGTGGGGCTGTCCTGGCTGACATGTCTTCAACATCGCGTGGACATCGGGGGCAGTGCCTCTAGACTGGCAAACTGGGGTGGTGGTTCCCCTTTTTAAAAAGGGGGATCGGAGGGTATGTTCCAACTATAGGGGGATCACACTCCTCCCCGGTAAGGTCTATGCGGGGGTACTGGAGAAGAGAGTCCGACTGATAGTTGAACCTCGGATCCAGGAGAAACAATGCAGATTCCGCCCCGGTCGTGGAACACAGGACCAGCTCTTTACCCTCGCTAGGATCCTGGAGGGTGCATGGGAGTTTGGTCAACCAGTCTACATGTGTTTTGTGGATCTGGAGAAGGCATTCGACCGTGTCCCTCTGGGTATTCTGTGGGGGGTGCTCGGGGAGTATGGAGTACTGGGCTCTTTGCTACGAGCTATCCAGTCCCTGTACAAACAGAGCAGGAGTCTGGTTCGTATGGCTGGCAGTAAGTCCGGGACTCCGTCAGGGCTGCCCGTTGTCACCGGTTCTGTTCATAATTTTTATGGACATAATTTCTCGGCGTAGCCAAGTGGTGGAGGGTGTCCGGTTTGGTGGTCTCAGGATTCTATGTCTGCTTTTTGCAGATGATGTGGTCTTGTTGGCTTCATCAAGCCGGGACCTCCGGCTTTTGCTGGGCCAGTTTGCAGCTGAGTGTGAAGTGGTAGGGATGAGGATCAGCACCTCCAAGTCCGAGTCCATGGTACTCAGTCGGAAAACGGTGGAGTGCTCTCTCCAGGTTGGAAGTGAGATCCTGCCTCAAGTGGAGGAGTTTAAATACCTCGGGGTCTTGTTCACGAGTGAGGGAAAGATGGAGCCTGAGATTAACAGGTGGATCGGTGCAGCGTCAGCAGTAATGCGGGCTCTGTACCGGTCCGTTGTGGTGAAGAGAGAGCTGAGCAGAAAAGCGTCAGCAGTAATGCGGGCTCTGTACCGGTCCGTTGTGGTGAAGAGAGAGCTGAGCAGAAAAGCAAAGCTCTCGATTTACCGTTCAATCTACGTCCGAACCCTCACCTATGGTCACGAGCTTTGGGTAGTGACCGAAAGAACGAGATAGTGGGTACAAGCGGCTGAAATGAGTTTTCTCCGCAGGGTGTCTGGACTCTCTCTTAGAGACAGGGTTAGGAGCTCGGACATCCGGGAGAGACTTGGAGTGGAGCCGCTGCTCCTCCACGTCGAGAGGAGCCAGTTGAGGTGGTTCGGGCATCTGGTCCGGATGCCTCCTGGACGCCTTCCTGGTGAGGTGTTCCGGGCATGTCCAACGGGGAGGAGGCCCCGGGGCAGACCAAGAACACGCCGGAGAGACTACATGTCTCGACTGGCCTGGGAACGCCTCGGTATACCCCCGGAGGAGTGGGAGGCGGTGGCTGGGGGAGGGAGGTCTGAGTTTCTTTGCTCCGACTGCTTCCCCCGCGACCCGGACCCAGATAAGCGGCAGATAATGGATGGATGGATGGATGGAGTTACAAAGTACTTACAGACACTTTAGCCAAGTTGTTTTTATCACCTCTTACTTACCATTCCACCTTGAAAGAGAGGAGAACTGAACATAAAGAAACCGGAGAGAACAGTGTTTCCCCACTCACTCCCAATCGTTGACCTTGACTTTAACTTTTCCATGGTATTAAACACACTCACAATAGTGATTAGGAGCAGTGAACACACACACTCAGAGCGGCAGGCAGATATCCTCAGTGCTTGGGGAGCATTTTGGAGGTTACATGTTTTTTTGGAGGTTACAAGGGCACTGCAGATGTAGATTTTCGTAGATTTACCTCACTGAAGACTTTGAACAGAATTTTGCTGTGGGGATTTGACTGTATTCAGGCATAAGAATATTAGAGAGCTCACGTAGTGATGAAGGATAATTAATTCAGGATCACGAATGCCATTCAAAATCATCCATATGAGCTTTACAGCACAGTAGTTGGGGGAGTAATACCTTACCTGCAGAAAGTACAATTCTTGTGTATAATATTGAAAACTTGCCTATTTTAAATTGAATGCAATTTAAAGTAGGCAAGGCAAGTTTATTCATAGAGCACAAGTTTATTCATACACAATGGCAATCCAAATAACTTCACACAACAGTACAGAAATATTACAGTAGAATAATTTAAATACATTTTTAAAATCAATTTTAAAAGCAATTCAAAATAAGAATTAAAATATTAAAGACAAATGCTACAGTGCTAAAAATACTACAGACATGATTAAACATGGTTACAGACAATGAATGAATGAATGAATGTAAAGAAATAAATGTAGGCTAAATTCAGTATGTACATTTGGACATTTGGGTAACTTTATAGTATAAGAATTCTGAAGCATTTTTATTAGTCCATTCACCATGAAATTTCAACACCATGAAATTTTGTTGCTGTTGAAGGTTCTCCACGGCAGTTCTTGGCTGATGAAATGACTGTCTCTTGTGTCTGACTCTCTCTCTTACTGACTATATCACACAGACCGAAGGTGCTGGGATGCAGCCGTGGGAGTAGGTGAAGCACAGTGCTTTCAAAACTATAATGAGGAGAGATTTATTGCCTTGTTCTTTTGTATGTAGTGCACACACCCAGCCATTCCCCATCTCCTCAGTTCCAGCATGAAATTACACCAAATCCATGCGGAACTCATGAATGCTTGGACATGTTGAGACTAGCCTTGAGGTAATTTAATAGCATATTTAATTTACAGTTCATTCAGCATGACAATCTATAATTGCTTTTTTCTTGTAATATTTTTCGTATTTAAAAAAATAATAATAAAAACAGTTTGAGGGGTTTATATTTTCAGCTGAATATATCAGCTGCCCTTTCATTATAAATGGACCAAAGGAAAGTGGGAAACCTTCACCCTTATAGTAATAGATTTACAGTTATAGTTCTGGAGATACAAGCAGGGACTAAACTTGCTACTGTTTTTATGACATATTTCCATCACAGCTAGCCATTACCTGTCAGTTGTTTCCTGCTGTTAACGCATGCTGGTCTGTTGTGGTGTGCTTAATGTCTTAGGACATATTTGTGTTCCAGTTAAATCAAACTCTGGTACATTTTTGTGTGTTGGACACAGCAGAGCAGGTAAACAGAGGACAGAACTTTAGCTGCTAATCAGAGAAATAGAACAGAAACATACACTATTCTAGAACACATGAACTTTTTCCTGTCTTTGCATTGTTGTCCTGCCCCAATCAGGTCTGACCAAATTGGCGGTTCTCACATGGTTTGCACAAGTTTTGGTGCGCATGGATTTCTCCTAACCAAGAGGAAAATGCTTCAAGATTACAAATATCTTAGGGTGTGTTCAGACTTTTTTTGGTTCCCTTGGTCCAGACCAAAAACAAAAAAGGGAAACATTAAGATTTAGTACTGGTTTGATTTGAGTTCACACTGACACGTTTACAAAACCAAAGTATGTTTAAAAAAAAAGCGACATGACGCACGTATGACATTTATTTTGTGAGCCAGTCATCAGCTGGGCTTAATGCACTTATCGGGGTTGTGTGTGAGTTTTACCAACTGGAAACACAGCCAGAGGTGGTAAAAGAGATTAAGGATTCAAAATAGCACCAGCAATTCCTCCACTGCACGAACCAAGACCAGTTATAAAAACACTCTAGTGTCTGAATAACAGGATTAGAACATTGGCGAATATTGGCAAAACCTGCTGACAGAAAAGAAAATTACATCTCTGCGCTTCTAGTGAGATATCACAGCCTCTTGTTCAGCCTTTTCCTACTCATTCTCCCCTTCTGTGATCATTGCCATCACACCTGTAGAAACAATCCTGAAAGGGGTATTTATATGTTTTTCAAAAGCATATTTTAAAATCACAGTTGTGTATTTATTTAAAGTGTAGGTTAAATAATTTTTACAACTTGATGGCTGCTTTGGGGAACAGCAGAAGGCGTCGGGGGCTCAGGGTGCAAACACACTGCCTCCGCATTTTTACCTGAAATCTTATATGAATTTGCAAAAAAAAGTTTCAGTCAGAATTGTTTTTTTTTTGCTTTAATCCCTGTGTAAACTGTTTTTTTTTTATTAAAAAAATAAAAGTTTCTATCCTACAGGGATCAAACTGCTGCCAGTTAACCATATGCTGAACATAAAACCTGCTTTAGGAACCACTGTCTTAAATAATGAAATGATTTTGTTAACTTTGAGGTGCAAATGTTGAACAGATGTTCAATAGTGCACACACGCTTCTCAGAAGGTTAGAGGCTGTTAATGCAGCAAGGGGATAGAAACACTATGGATATCATTGATTTTAGTAAAAACAGAAATGAACAGGTGCCCACAAACTTGGCAATATAATGTAGAATTGCTCATTGGATTTTAGTTTAATCAAAGTTAATTTAATATGAACATTTTCTTTAATTATAGTGTATTTTATTATGATATTTCTTCCACTCTATATAATACACTACAGTGATTTCCCATCATTGCAGGCCTAGCACCTAGTATTGTGCTGTAAATTAGGGAAAATCACTGTAATTTATGACCTCTAATAGAATATAGCTTTTATTTGCCTGCTGCTATTCATTTAAAAACCCACAAACAATGAAAACTTAAAATTGAATGTACAACAAACCTCAAGCATCTTTAACCATAAATCAATACACAAAGCGGACTGGAATTGTTTAGTTTTCTCAGGACAATTATCAGACCACAGAACAAACCACAAACAAACCTCATTCAAGACCTTTTATATGGGTTTCGATTTGTTTTAGTGTCTTAGAATCTGCACAAAAGCCAAATGACACTACTTTAAATGGACCAGGTGTAAATACAGCGCTAATTTACATGAATTAAATGTTTCAAATGTGTGTTTGCTTTTGAATCAGTATAGATAATGTAAGGGATACTAAGATGACCTGGGAATTCTGGAATGCCAGAATCATAATTTTACAAAGCATACTTAAATGTGTAGGCCATCTGTACCTCAACCATCCTGCAACATTTGTATCATTGTGCATGCTTGTTGAACAAATGAAAATTCTTACAAGGCCCCCATTTTATATATATATTTGAATATTTTTTGCCTCCACCAATGAACCACGACTCTAGAAACTAACCCGAGCCTCCGCCGAGCCGGAAATTGCCACTGACCCCAATAGGCGAGTGTCCCAGCACGCCCAGACTTGAGTCATTGACCCATTTTCTCTCGTTCTCTCGACCCTCGAGCTTTTAAGATTAGCAAATTGTAGTTTTAGCAATTTAGCATTAGTGTAAATAGCAGACATCGAAATTTGTGCTAAATTAAGCCATATCTACGCTTCATCTCCCCACATTCACCCACCTACTCTCCGTTATTCCACCCACCCCCCACCTCCCGTCATACAGCCAGTGCCTGTGTTACTCCTCCAGCCAGTCGTTTATTACTGTTACCACTGTATTTCTTTTTTATTTTTAGTAATGCTATATGTATTTTTTTACTAATTTGAGAGTTTTGTAAACATATATCAGTGCAAAAAGGGTGACTTTCAGGGTGGGCTGGAACGCATTAACTGCTTTTCCATTATTTTAAATGGGGAAAATTGACTTGAGAAACGAACTTTTCCACTTACAAACCGGGTCACGGAACGGATCAAGTTCGTAAGTAAAGGTTCCACTGTGTGTGTGTGTGTGTGTGTGTGTATATATATATATATATATATATATATATATATATATATATATATATACATATATATATATATATATATATATATATAACTGTTGCATAGTACTACAATGTAATTAAAAAAAAAGGAAATGAAAATGTGTTAATTAATTAAAACAGCAAAAACATGCATATCATCTATTTATTCTGTTCTTGATGATAATATTGTATACAAATGTTTGTGAGAGTTTTGGCTTAGATTTAGAGACCGTGATTTGGATTATAGCATAGTATTGTAACGTAGTGTATTAATACCTTATTTTTTTTTTTTAAATGTATTAGTTGACAGCTTTTTGACATTTTTATACTATGCAACAATTGTGAGATAAAATGAGGAAAAGAGTGGAAGAATGTTTGAATTTTACATTACAATTATACACTACACAAAAACACTTTAAGGTTTCCCAGACAGGGATTGAGCCTAGTCCTAGAAAATTACATCACATTTCAAAATGCTGTGTAGTCATGTACTAAGCTTAATCTGTTTGGGGAAACCACACCTAAAAATGATTGTTATATAAAGGAGACATCCCTGAGAGAAATTTTGTTAAATATATCTTTCTCCAATTCTTTCTCATTTGCCTCAGGTCCAGCTGGTGCTTCTCCAGTGGGTGGCGTGGTTCTTGCGGATGAAGCGCCCAGGTGAAGGTGAGGACCCTGAGCGTCCTCCTTGTGCTCCCCACCTCCGTCGCTGTTCCTCTGGCTCTCAGAGCGGCAGCATCCCCAACGCAGGGGGCTCAGCCTCAGCAGACCTCCACCATCATCACCACCATCATCACCCACCCACCACCCTCCACCCACTGCACCCTCAGAGCCTCTTGCATGCGGCAACTGTCGCAGGTCACCCCAATCACTTGCATTCTCAGAGCAACAGTGCCAACAACAACGGCAACCTCCTTTACATCGGCTTCTCCAGCCTGGACGAAGCCTCGCCACCGCCCCTGATGACCGATTCTGTCCCGAGAAACAGCTCCCGTCCCACCGTTGTTTCTCCTCCAGCCATGCCCTCGTCCAGCCCACCTCCACACCTGCCCTCTCAGTTCTGCAGCCCCCCACCACCTCCCACCCCAAACGTGGATGCTCCCGGATGTCCGAGCACTGTGTCCGGCGGTGGGGGAGGCTGCTCATGCTCAGGGGCCAGCGGAGGAGGCGATCCGCAGCTTCAGGTGATCTTGGACGAAGTGCGCTACATTGCCGACCGCTTCCGAGCCCAGGATGAGAGCGAGAGCATATGTGAGCAGTGGAAGTTTGCAGCGGCCGTCATTGATCGCCTCTGCCTGGTAGCCTTTAGCGTCTTTAACATCATCTGCACAATCTCCATCCTCATGTCAGCCCCTAACTTCGTGGAGGCGGTATCCAAGGACTTTATTTGACACTGCTGCTTGAATCGGAGCGAACCTAATAATATCGCTGGTGCATGGGGGGTCTGACTGGAACCTGGAGCTCTTTTGCTCTCTTGGACTGTTTGTTTATCAAAGACCTTCATGTGGTTCAGGTGATTCAGAAATGTGGATGGCGTTTAAAAACCGTGTGAGAAATTAAGTAATGTTGGAGAATGTTGTTTTTTGTAGCCCACCTCTCAGACTTTGCTGACACTGGAGAGTGGGATAATGGAGAAGGAAATTTCATGGAAGCATGTGGTGGAGTATTTTGGATTGAAGTTACGCTAAAAGATACACGATTGACCTCAAAACTGTGATGGTGGCATTTAGCCCGACATTAACCCCAGAGACTGGGGAAGACAATGAGAATTTGATTTCAAAAGACTGTGGCATTTGCCTGTCTTGTTCTCTTAGAACCGTCCAGAAGTGAAATGTCAAAATATATTTTAAGAACACGTGTGTCTGGTTGAGTGTGTTGTTCTGAATGGGAAAAAAAAGATAACTATATTGAGCTGGTAGGATGTGAAGATCACAGAGAAGTCTCTCTATGAAGAGGAGGAGTGAGTGGTTATTGACCAAAGGCAGAAATGTTCATCTTGGTTACTGAAGAAGAGGAAAGTGGTTCTTTCATTCCTCCCTTAAATATCGACAGCACACAGACAGACTATGTCTTTACATGCTGCTGTGGGAAAGCAAAAGATAGGTAATGAATTGAGCTAAACATTGCCTAAGGAAGAAAGTGGGAGTGCTTCTCAGACCTGCGGAGATCACTAAGAGAGAGTAAGACATCACAGAGGGAAGAGGACATGTGCAAATTGTGAGAGCTGAAGGTGAAGAGGGGGATAAGGGAAGGAATGATAGGCACAAAATGGGGGAGATCATGGCAGAGAGATTGGCAGGAAAGTGAGGGTGACGGGGAGAAAATGAAGGAGGCATGAGAAGAACTGGGGAAAGACACTTGACTGGCAAGAGAGAAAATGACCTGAGATCAAATAGTGCAGCAAGTGTATCAGTCACAAGAAAAGTGAAGGAACTAAGCAGGCTTACTCAGCACAGACTAGCGAGAGAGAGATGGAGCTAGAAAAAAATGGTGGAGAAGTAGAATGATTCCCTTAAGGTAGCTTGGAGAAATGGCACAGAGGCAGTGCTCACCCTCAGAAGCTTCCATGCTTTCTCCTTTCATAACCCATCAGACGACAGATGAGAAAAGAAGGTAGAGTAGCTGCAGCAGGTATAGCAGAGGAGCTGCAAAATTTTCCCAACTCTGGACCAAATGGAGCTTTTCTAGCCGCTGTATTCAGCCAATGCTATAGCTCAGAGCAATGTGCTTGAAGCTGTTGCATGGAGTGTCCCCATGGGAAGAAGTGCCTCAAGCTCAAAAGGCACCAGGGCAGTAGCCAAGAGCAGGAATCAAAACCATAAGCCACAGCCAAGAAACACTAACCACCTGGCAACCTCAACCAGTGAGCTTTTGATATTCCAGTTTTGAAATCACTTATGACTTCAGTCTGTTCCCTGGATTAGGGGCCCCTTCATGAAGATCACTCCATTCCTTTCACATATTTTTAAAATAAAATAAAAGATAATAAAAAATGATTCAAGTCTCAAACCATAAATCATTCATGCCCCAGTCCAGATGACCCGTATGCAGCAATGTGCAAACGTTTTGACACCCTTGATCAAGTGTAAACTATTACATCTCCTCTATAGAAAGGCTTCCACACATTTTTAATATACTTTTGAAAGCACAATTTTATTTACTGGAGTATTACGAAAAAAATAAACACAAAATGCGGCAAACAAGTGCCTGCATAATAGATTTTTATGTTATGGTCATGTATAATACTTGGGATTACAAATGTAATTACAAACAGAAATTATAACATGCACACAGCTCCAGGGACCTGGAGGTTGTGGGTTCGATTACCGCTCCGAGTGACTGTCTGTGAGGAGTTGGTGTGTTCTCCCCGTGTCCGCGTGAGTTTCCTCCGGGTGCTCCGGTTTCCTCCCACAGTCCAAAAACACACGTTGGTAGGTGGATTGGCGACTCAAAAGTGTCCGTAGGTGTGAGTGTGTGAGTGAATGTGTGTGTCTGTGTTGCCCTGTGAAGGACTGGCGCCCCCTCCAGTGTGTATATCCGCCTTGCGCCCAATGATTCCAGGTAGGCTCTGGACCCACCGCGACCCTGAATTGGATAAGCGATTACAGATAATGAATGAATGAATGAATTATAACATGCCGACAAAGGTGTTATAAAAATGTGAAAAAACAACAAAACATGTAGCTTGATTGAGGGTGCAGAAACGCCTGGGTCTGGACACAATTCTGCAAAATAAATAAATAAATAAAGTGTGGAGCAGGGGGCGGAATAGGCCTCAGCAGAGGCAAGAATTTGACTGTTTATAAACACAGTGTTTCTGTTGTGAAAAGGGTATACAAATCTGAACACACAAAACAGGTCATAATCAGTACTGTTCAAAAGGCATCTGCAAAGAACAATAATACACCAAGTCAAACACCAGGGGCAGTTCACAAATACTAACATTAAAACACATTTAAATAAACAGACAATACATTGTTAATTGATGTGTGTGTGTTTGCTTAAGCATTTTCACAGCTCTCCTATTGGAATCTCTAGATTGCAATTATGGAATCATCATTTTGACAGTATTCTGCTAAGCAAAAGGTTAATCATTTATTTTAAATAAATAAAGAAAGAAATGAATGAATGAAAAAATATATATATTTATATATATTTATAATAAA
Source organism: Hoplias malabaricus (assembly GCF_029633855.1). Taxonomy (NCBI): domain Eukaryota; kingdom Metazoa; phylum Chordata; class Actinopteri; order Characiformes; family Erythrinidae; genus Hoplias; species Hoplias malabaricus. The sequence goes on along the minus strand of NC_089805.1, from coordinate 17,842,730 downwards.
TATACATAAATAAACATAAATATATATATTTATATATATTAAAAAACATCTAACATTGTGTTATATGGTCAGTGTACTATATGTATATAATATTATCCCCAAGAAGAGAACTAATTGATCCACATGCGTTTGCAGTTCTTTTCTGTTGATGGAACTCATAATGAAAATGAAATGAGGAATAATAATTCACTTGACATTTTCAAACTATTTAATTTTTATGTAAATTGACAGTTCTCATTTTAAATACTACACAACAATTGCCATAGAACTATAGGTGGTTTAGGTATTAGACCTAGTCCTGACCAAAATTCTGAATAGAAATAAATGTAGTTTAGTAGTAGACCCTGTCTTGGAAGCTGACCCATGGTGTTAAGAACATAGATAGTAGGTAGTATCTGACTTTTTTAAATCTGCAAAGCCAGGCTGCTTAAGACAGTACTATGATTAAGAGCAATGTAACAAAAAGACATAAACATGTACCATTAATAATATTAAAACATTATTACATGATTGTTTATCCATGCCAGTTCAACAAGGGTCTGACATTGTGTATTTCCATTGCGCACAAAAAAACAGTGCAGAAACGTAACATTTCAAAGCTCAGATCCAAGGTTTGCTTTTTTTCTTTTTGTTAAGTTTGCTCAGCAGGTACTAAATCACCTTAAAAAGTCTAAGTTTATGTACTCACTGCCTGAGTGAGCTGAGCTTAATTATTAATGGGGTTTAAATAAAACACTTAAAATTGTATTTAATTTAAAGTAAACGAAATTTTTGCGATATGCCCTCAGGTTTATCTATTGGAGAATGTACTTTCAATGTCTGAACATTAAATCTTTTATTCTTTTGGTCAGCTCTCAGAAAATTATAAATGGGTGCACACTTGCAATAAATTTCCCCCAGTTTTTCTCATTGAAAATTTCACCCACACTAGGTTGCACCTCATCCTGCATTGTCAGATTCTCTAGGGAGAATTACCACTTAATATGACCAAGAACGTCTTCCTATGACCAATCATAAGCCTACTATTTTGGCATGATGTAATAAATGAGGTATTCTCAGCAACAGACACTCCAACGTGAGATTAGTATAAAAAAAAAAGCATAAATGCAAAATCGAGGAATGCCAATCAGAAAGCGAGTGGCAGAATCCTGACAGTGTGGCCTGGTTAACGTACTAAAAATATCTGACATTCCATCTACGTGTGGGCAGCGCATGTGTGGCTGAGATTAGGTCTACCCCAATCACATAATACAAGCTCAGAAAATGAAAACAGTAAAGATACTTCTTTTCAAACAACAACTAATACAGCACTACTGGATAGCTCAACACATATCTTCCCAATACTGATACATTGGCTTGCATTGTTCTGAGTAATAGGGGAGAGTAAAACGGCCCAATATGGCGTCTGCTGCACTTCTTAAGGTGGAACGGGACACTGGCAAGTTAACAGCTCGCTTCAGTCTCATAAGGCTTTGAGAAGTGAGTATTGTTTATTGCACAGTTGTGTTAGTGATGTGTCTGTGTGCTGGTGATAGATTTAAAAAAACATCTACAAGAAGTTTAGATGTTCTCTCTAGGAGAGTGGGATGGCCCTCCTTCTGCCCTATTATGGTGCTCTACTGGGCTCAGCTCTATTTGACTATTCTGCTTTTACATTAGGCAATTCTGGTACTTGATGCCAGGAACGGTACTTTTTTAGTTCTTGCTCACCAGCAGTTCAAAGTGAGCCAAGTAAGGACCAAACCTGACGTGTAAACATTGCACAGTACTGATTGGCCAGAAAGACATGGCAAAATGCAGACATCCACCACAAACCAGCCTTTTGCCAAATCTCCAAGCTACAGTAGCTACCACATATGTTTTTATATGACTCACATCAGTAGCTTGTAAATGTTACACCATGTTAATTTAAGAGATTCAAATGCTCCTTGGATTGGTGGCCAACAAGACAGCTTGATGGAGCATCAAGGAAGAGAAAAACTCCACACCCACACAGCACACAAATACACAGTAAGTAAAAAACGCTTGACGTTACTACCGTTTTAATTGTTTCCAAAGCCTGCACTTCCTGTATGAGACAGTGTTATGTGATTGGCTACATTTTGGGTAGGTATCTGTTAGCTGATGTAAGAGAACAGTCTCTTTATGTTGTCATTCATTTGAACTAGTGGAGTATCTTGAAGCAAGCATGTGCTAAATGTGTCCCTCTCAATTTGGCAGCATGGTGTGATTGGACTCCTAGCTATCATAGAAAATATGCAAATTTTGAGAGGGGTGGTATGTATAAGTTTTGTGTGTTCTCCCAGTTTCTGTGTCAGTTTCCCCCCAGGTGTTCTGGTTTTCTCTCTCAGTCTAAAAACACATGTTTGTAAGAGGACTGGCTGTGGAAAAACAAGAAAAAATGAAAAGAAAAAAAGCATATTATTTCCCTAAACAGGATAGAGTGGTGACATATGAATTAATGAATCTGGGAGAAATCTTGGCAAGCTGACATTTGTAATGATCTAGAAAGTTTGTATGTTTGTCTGTTTGTGTATTTTTTGTTGTTTGGGGATCTGGAACAAAATTCTCTGGCAGAGGCATCAAAGAAGATTTTGATCTGCACAAAATCAAAAGAATTTTCCAGTGTTCACGCTGCAAAATAAGATCTTTAAATTTCTGACAATATCAAGAGGTTTTTACACTGTTTACACTGGCCAGGTCTTTTGATGAAAATACTAAACTAAATTAATATGACTTAATGTGTCCTAAGTAATAATAACATCTAACACTAAAAATACTAAATTATACTAATTATATTATAAGTAGAATAAAGTGACATATGTTTCTTAGTGTTGTCTTTATAGACATTTAATATTTTAGCTCATATTCATTCATTCAGTGCAAAGTTAAAATAGCTCAGTATTAAAAAATTATTACAACCTGCTGGGGCAAACTTCAAAATATCATAACTAAAAAGCTGTTTGGAGCATTGCTTTTGAAATTTACCATGGGCTACATGAATTAAATATATATGATTTGTCAGGATCCTAAATCAGATGTAATAAAATATTACTTATATATAACTAAACAAACTTTTAAGTGGATTTCAAGACAAATATGAAATATGGGTGCTTTTTATGGGCACTTAAATAATTTTACTTTTTTAAAAAAATAAACCACAGTTTAAGTTTTTTTTTTTTTATCCATTTTAAATCCATTTAGAGCGGCATGGTGGCGCAGCAGGTAGTGTCGCAGTCACACAGCTCCAGGGACCTGGAGGTTGTGGGTTCGATTCCCACTCCGGGTAACTGTCTGTGAGGAGTTGGTCTGTTCTCCCTGTGTCCACATGGGTTTCCTCCGGGTGCTCCGGTTTCCTCCCACAGAAACACATGTTGGTAGGTAGATTGGTGACTCAAAAGTGTCCGTAGGTGTGAGTGTGTAAGTGAATGTGTGTGTCTGTGTTGCCCTGTGAAGGACTGGCACCCCCTCCAGGGTGTATTCCCACCTTGCGCCCAATGATTCCAGGTAGGCTCTGGACCCACCGCGACCTTGAACTGGATAAGCGGTTACAGATAATGAATGAATGAATGAAAATCCATTTAGCCAAATATAAAATGTGGTCTTGTTTACTACAAAATAATCCCACTGATCAAATGCAAATCTGTTTAAAAGCAAAAGCTCCTTTGTTGCCGGTCTGATCAAATCTTGATCAGAGATAGTGATCTCTGGAGATTTACAATGAATAGAAATGCCCCCTGAAAAGGGCTGGTTCCTATAGTGTGCTGGAATGGGAATTTTGATTGGATGTCACACTAGGTGAGGTCCCATCGATCTGAATACTGGCAGAGGTTGATTATGGTGCATGCATGGTGCAGTCCTTTGATAAATGTCTCTTAAGGGAAGCAATGAAAAGATATACATTTTCACATTCATACAGAGAATAGGTTACAGCAAAGGAAATTCCCTAGTGTTTTTGGTTTTCTGTCTGAAGGCAGGTTTAGATTGTGTGATAATTGTCAAAGAGCCTTTCTTTTAGTTCAGGGCCAAATGTTTCTTAAGGCTATTCCATACCCTTGTGAACCAATGAGCCTGGTTACAGTTTCTTTTTTCCATTGCTAAATCAGCTGCAGTCAAGCATAACATCTCGTAATAATGAGTTAGCATGCTAAACAAATGGACAACTATACATTTATTTAGTATTGTTTGAGTACTTCTATTTTGTGTGTGCAAAGCAGCACAGGTTATCAAATGAAGGAAGGAACAAACTGCCACTAACACAAAGGTACTGGCTAGCCTAACATTTATAGAACTTCACAATTCTGTTATGCTAGCTCAAAGATTCCCATGTTGAGCTCTCCTGCCAATGTTTCTTATCAAACTGCTGCTAATACAACCACTCAAAACACCAAAACAACATCACTAGCCAACTCAAAATGCTTTTATTTACACTGCAGCTCACACAACACCATTGGCTATCTCAACATACTTGGATGACTACACTAACTACCCAGTTCTGTTTTTAGCTAAAAGATAAATATGTTGAGCTATCGAGCCAGCATGAATTACAAAACATCTATTACAAAACTGGGAAGTTAATGTTGTCCTTCAAGCATGTTGTGCTAGCTATCCAGCCACTGCTTCTTTTCAAACTGCTGCTTTCATGTTCACAACATCATGGCTAGCTTAACAAGCTAACACAATATTACTGGCTAGCTTAACAAGCTAACACAATATTACTGGCTAGCTCAACAAACTAACATAACATCACTGGATTGCTTCACATGCTAACACACCAACACCAGCTGGCTCAACAAGCTAACACAACATCACTGGATAGCCCAACAATTTTCTTAAAAACTGGCAGTGTTACTGGCTAGCTTAAAATCTTTGGAGGAGAACACTCTAGTTCTGGTAGCTTAAGGTAACTAGCCAATATTTTTACTGAGCTTTCAAGTTGCTGCTTTTTTAAAACTGTGACTATCATAACTTAACTGGCTCAACAAGCTTGGCAGAACAATTCCCACATCTGTAAAGTGAGCTAATAGATGTTCAATGTTGGCTAAATTCACAATGAAGGTTTGAGTAGAGGGAGGGCTACCATACACTTCCTGAGAGAAAGGTACTCTTGTACTCTTTGCCTCAGACAGCATCACTGGGACAGACTTTGCAGACATCCCAAGTTGCAACAACTCATTTCAGGGAGGCACCCCTGGCCCAGACCCCAGCAGACTTTTTGCAGAGAACAGGCCAACCAGAACGTTCTATTTTGCTTGCGCTTCATGAACATGCATAAGAGGGGGGATGCGTTACCACAAGGTAGGCTTCCATAGCAAATACGGCCTTTCTCTCTTTCCCACACACAATCGGGATAATAGCCTGTGTCGCCTGCATTCACATTTGTGTGCTAGATTCCAAGAGATTTTATCTGACTTGCAGGTATCAGGGAGCTGCAATGTATATGCAGGAGACACCCAGAACCTCCGGGAGACTTGGGATGTCTGCCTTTGAATCTTGAGGAAATCTTTACTGTAGTGAGACTGCACTGGCCAAGATTTTAGTTAAAAAAACATTTTGTGAATTGTAACATGCAGTAATCTTGCAGTAAACATGCAATTAATTCTTCTTGTATTAACCTGGGGTGAATCCCATTTCAACCCTTAGCCCTATGTTGCTGTTTTGCCTAGGGGTAGAGGTGTCTCAGTTCTTGTTGGGAAAGAGGGGTAGGGCTATATACTTCCTGAAATTTATCAGGGGTTCACTTCAAACGAAGGACTATGAACGCCCAGCGAATTAATGGCAAGATGGCTGCGCAAGTGACCAAAAAAAGCCACAAATATATAAAAAAACAAAAAAATCTAGTAAAATCTATAGTTAATACATTTTATAGTTAATTATAGTTAATACAAGTTAATATTTGTATTGTCTTAGTATAATGTAGTTTCAATGCATTATATCCCTTTACTTCATATCAATCATAAAACATCACTAATAATTTGCTGATGTCTCAGAATTTCCAGATCCACTTTAAATGTGGCTACTGCAATATTTAAGGTGGTACTGGAAGGTTCAAACAAAATATGCAGAACAATCAGCAAAATTCAGCTTCATATCTCACATCATGGGTGATAACATATGCTTGTGGAACACTTGTAAATGCACGATCCCTTAAATTGGATAAAGGGTTACAGACAATGAATGAACAATGTTTAATAATGACATGTGAAAATTGACTCCAATATCTGAACCTGAACTTTGTCAAGAGTAAGATTCAGACTGAGCTGTGAGATGAGCCTAATCATGTAATCTGTTATGGCTTTATTTTACAGCTGTATTTCATTTGAGTTCTGAACTTGACCCATTCATGCATATTGTTGAAATGTTTTTCCTCGTCTTCCTGCAGCCCTGCTGGCTGATCTAATATTATTGATAAAATAATCTACACTTAATGTAACTGTCATCTTGTACAACCTAGTAAAAATTACAAGAGGCCCACCACAGATGATTATCACCACAGCTTAAGGCTAGGAACATGCAGCTGTCTTCAGCTCTAAAAAAGTGATATTCTTATTAGGCAGTGATATTATATTGAATTTCCACTGTAAAGTTGACAACACAGGCAGCAATAACCTTGGGAAGATAGTATGTGACTTCATTGTAAGCTAAAATGAATGTTAGTGGTCCTGGTGGTCTACATTCCTGCTTGATTGGCTGAATAAATCATTAATGTTACAATAAAATATTGTGCAAAATCATTGAGACCATTCAAACATTCTCCCACTCTTTTGTCATTTTATGGTAACTTTTGCATAGTTTAAAAAATTAAAGCAAACATAACTTAAATTTAAGTAGTTTAAAAATGGCAAGTGAGAATTTATCCACTTATCCATTTATCTATCCCTGAGTTCTATCAGGGAAAAATTACTGCAAAGGCATGTGCACTGATTTGTTCTGTTCTAGGGGATAATATTGTATCCAAAAGGATGTGTGAGTTTTAATTTAGACAATTTAGAAAAGGTGACTTGGATGTTAGTGATTGTAAACATTACAGTAACACCTTAAGGGCGGCACAGTGGTGCAATAGGTGGTGTTGCTGTGTCAGGATCGTGGAGGCGGATTGACGGAGGCGAATGCACGCGCTAAAACACATTGACTTTTATTAAACAAAAGATAACAAAACAAAGACTTCAACAGAAAGGCAACACACAGGGAGCTAACAGTGAATGACAAAGGGAGCTAAGCAGACTAAACGTAAATACAGAGAGCTAGACGGACTAAACCAAACACGGAGAGCTAAAGTAGATGGAAAAGACAGAGCTGAACAACATGACATAGGAAACGCCGACAGAGGAAACGAATGACAGGAAACGAGTAATAGCAGAGACAGACAGACTAGACCAGGCAATACGACATGGGAAACGAATGACCGACCAACAGGAAGTGACACATGGGAACTTAAATACATAACATAGACAAGAGACACCTGAGACAGATAACGAGAGGGCAGGATTACAAATAACACTGACAAGGAAGAGGAACAAATGTGGGACACATTCGGCGACACGAACAATAACAAACAGAGCCATGTGCTATGTGAGCACATGGCGGGGAAAACAGACACAACAAGACAAGGGACAGCTCCAGAGACTTGGAATTGTGGGTTCGAGTTCTACTCCGGGTGACTGTCTATGAGGGGTTTGGTGTGTTTTCCCCATGTCCGCGTGGGTTTCCTTCAGGATCCCCACCTTTTGCTCAGTGAATCCGGGTAGGCTCTGGACCCCGTGTGACCTTGAATTGGATAAGGGTTTACAGACAATGATTGAATTAAACTTTACACAAAAACACTTTAAAACTTATTTGTACATATATTACTTACTTACATTATTTACTTTGTCCATTCCTTGCTTTGATCAGATTTTCTATGCTTTTCAGGAGAACTGAATGCTTTAAAAAAAAAAAAAATTCATTTTGTACCAAAGCTTAGAGAAAGCACTATTTACCTGGTCTTGCAGGTTTTTCTGGAGTCCCATTTGGTTTGTGTACAGATTATAATCCCATCTCACCTGTAAAGTAATGAGTCACTATGTTTTTTGTGTTCAGTCTCCTTCTAACCATATCTAACCTATGCCTAGAAAAAGCAATAATTTATTACCAGAACGATAAAATACAGACATATTGTCCATCCCTCATGGACAATGTGCTCTGGCACATGGCATTTGTCAAACCTGATTTTGTGAAATCAGCTTGTTGCTTCTCTCAAAGCCCTTACAGTGCAGTTTCCCCTGTGCCCATCTTTAGCTTTAATGGCAGAGCCAGTGACAGGAGTTGATATTTGTTCTCTCTCTCCCTCTCTCTCTCTCTCTCTCTCTCTCTCTCTCTCTCTCTCTCTCTCTCTCTCTCTCTCTCTCCCTCTCCGTCTCTCTCTCTCTCTCTCTCTCCTTGCCTACATCTGCTCCCCTCTCCACATTTCATAGATGAAGGCACACCCCATTTCCAAACCCTTGAATAAAATATTCTGTTCTAACACACTACTGGTCACTGACTTGGCTGTGTATTTAGAAATAATGAAATGGAACGATAAGTGTAAGGATGATCAAAAAAGGAAGAGCGAGAGAGGATGAGAAAAAAAGGAAAGGACGGTGGAGAGAGTAAATGCTGATGCGTGCTTCGGGCCGGACAGGGTTTTAATTGATCGCTCCTTCTAGAAGAAGAGAGAGAGAAAGCAAATGGGATTGGGGAGGGTGGAGTCTGGGGGGTGGGGGGTGGGGGTTGAATGAAGGGAGGGAAGAGGTAAAGAGGGGAGGGAGAGTTAATGGAGGGGAGAGGGGCAATCTCTTCACATCAGGGTGGATTTATGAGCGGATAGAGACGCTTTAAAGAGGCCGGCCCAAGGCTGTTTTTGGCACCAGAAGATTACCAAATAAACTGGCACTGCAGCAGTGGAACTCTCCAAATGGAAGCTGCTAATGAAGGAGTGTGATCAGCTGTGGTGTTATAGTAACACTCCGGCAGAACTGCAAGAGTGTGTCTTTAAATATCTGTGTGTATTTTTATCAGCTTTGTGAGTCATAGCAGCCTGAAAATACTGTAGGATCTGTATGTGTGTGTGTGTGTGTGTCGGTACGTGTATGTGTGGGTAGTCAGGCTGTTACACACACATTCAGTGTGTCTCTGCTGTATTAACATCTGTCAGGCCATAACTGGACACCAAGGTGTAAAGCTGCTCACACCTGACATTTTCATGACTCAGATGTGCCTCCAGTGATCAATGATGGTCAGATATGTGACTGGAAGAATGATACCACAGTTAGTTTATGGTGTTTAATTACAGTGTGACATTCTTACACAGTAACTTACAGCTCTAATCAATTACAGTTGAAAGGGAGTGTGTTAAAAGACTTGACTCTTAATGATGTATCTTGTGCTGTGTCTGAATCTGTTCCCTATATTCACTACATAGGGCACTATTTTGAGTTTCTGCCATTTTGTTGTAGTGCCTGAATACAATGGACCATTTTTAGTACCCTCAAACAATACAACAATGCACCTCAAAACAGATACCCATAATGCACTGCATTGTTTGGTGGTAGTGTCCAAAATTATTCACTACCCTTCTGAATTCTGTTGTTTGTATAGTAATAGGGAATAGTTAATCGGGAGCCATTTCAAACACTGTGTTGGTGTGCTTACCGAAATGAGAATTTGAACCCTAGTTAACGTTAAAGGAACACTATGAAAGATTAGGTGTTTTGCTCCTGGTCTCCCTCTACAGCTGTGGAGTGTAATTTCAATTTAACAGCACTGTCCTGAAAAGGAGGAGGAGAGGGGAGGAAGGAGAATTATTTTTCCTACTCTCCTCCAAATGATACACAGTGCAGTTTCACAGTCCTGAGCCCATAGATGAAACAACAGGGGGGCTATTCCCCCTTATTACAGGTCAGTGGATCATCACAATGTAATTTTAAGGTAAAAAAATATACTTAGTGTTCTTTAATTGTTTACATTCAGTGGAAAAGGACTGGAATCATGAGATTTGACCTCCTACTGAGGTTGTTACTATGGCTCACTTTCTTCTGATAAATAACTGTTAATGGGGACATCTACGATTGTGAGGAAACATTGTTCTCTGGTTTGTAAGCTCAGTGTCTTTTAAGGTGTAATGGTATGTTTGAGGCAAAAAACAACTGTTGTTTGTACATGACATAAGTTTAACTTGTCTGTAAGTTTTTCTTTACTGAATTACCACAAAATCTAATTTGTAATTTGAGGTGTTTAGTTTTGTACCACTGTGTTTACTTTCATGCAGTTAGAGCTTTCCTGAATTTAGAGTCAGTTCCATCTACAGTAAACATACAGTGTGGGAGGTTTCATGGCTAAATTGAAACAGCCTGGTGGCCAATCTTCATTAATTGCACATTGCAGCAGTAAGACCATGTGCATCCAATGGTTTCAAACATTGTATCCTGAAGGTGGTGCCGTGTATCAGGACGACAATGCACCAATACACACAGCAAGACTGGTGAAAGATTGGTTTGATGAACATGAAAGTGAAGTTGAACATCTCCCAGATCTAAACATTATTGAGCCACTTTGGGGTGTTTTGGAGGAGCGAGTCAGGACACATTTTCCTCCACCAGCATCACGTAGTGACCTCGCCACTATCCTGCAAGAAGAATGGCTTAAAATCCCTCTGATCACTGTTCAGGACTTGTATATATCATTCCCAAGATGAATTGACGCTGTATTGGCCGCAAAAGGAAGCCCTACACCATACTATTAAATTATTGTGGTCTCAGTTTCATTGTCCAACCCCTGTAAGTTAATATGACCTACCTATGGAACAGACCTATATCCTCATCTTTACACATTTACAGATGCTGGGACTTCATAAATGCATTAGAACATTTTCCAGCATGCAAAAAGTCTGGAGAGCTAGCAAATGGTGAGGAAACCACAGAGTTTTATAAAAAGCGTGTTTGAATTAAATTATGAACGTCGCATTCATTTCACCACTGACACAGAGAATGAATTAGGATTATTGGAATTCCCATTGTTGTAATGCCTATGTGTTGTCGAATGCCAGTTGGAATACTGTCAGCTGGTGGTCATGTGATTGAGCCTGTCATAGACAGATCAAAGTTCAAGAAGCCTGTAAATTGATATGTGTCTCTTAATCTGTTATAAAGTAGTAGTAGCAAAAATAAACATAGATAAACCTAACCACAAATGTCATACACGTCACTGACAACCTCCAAATTTTCGGACCAATATATATGTTAATACCATGTGTAAACAGGACCTCAATGGTGTGTGTACACTCACTGGCCACTTTATTAAGCACACCTTGTATTTGCACTGTACCTCTCTCACTAACCATGAAGATGCGCTATTTATTTCTGCAACAACAGATGGTTGTGTCTGAAACGGTGCCATATTCACTATATAGTGCACTACTTTGCAGCAGTATCTGAAAACATATTTACAATCCCACAGTGCACTGCAAAAATTAGTCAATGTACACTAGTGGGTAACGGATACCACCTATAATTCACTGTGTTGATTGGTAAAAACCTGCATGAACTCATGTCCAAAATCATTCACTACCCCCCTGAATTAATAATACGCTATATATTGAGTAATGAAGGGAATAGTGAGCAGGGAGCCAGATCAGGCACAGAGCATGATCCATTTCTTTGCAAAGTTAAGGCCCCCCCACACAGGACCAGCACAGACCACTGAGTACAAGATGCAGCTGTGTCACTGATTAATAGAATACAAATGTGCTAACAAATTATGTAGAAAAAGAGGTCGAAGAACCTCAAAGTGCATTAACGGGGAGTGAACTTGATAAAATGGTTGTAGAGATAAGGAAGGTGCAATTAATATAGTGGCTGCTGAGTCTATAACATTGGTTACTCGTGTTTTCAAGGTCTTATTATACGTATGTGTGTATGTATGAGTGTGTGGGTGGGCGTTTTATTGCGCACATGCCACTTGTGAGCTCTATAAATGTGCAGAGTCAGCATATTCTCCTGGTCACTTGTACCACTCTCTGTCATGCAGAAATAAAGCAGCAGCGATGAGTGAGACTGACAATACAAAGCTAGAGAAGGTAAAACGATCTGTTTGTTTCTCAATACAAGCCAATTTATCTGCAATTTTTCTGTATAGAGGCAAATTGTTTGTTATTTCTCATAACAAACTAAAATTATATGCTGACACAGTAATAAATACAAATGTCTAGAAACATAATGAATAACATCTTAACCTTATAGATTCTTGTTTGTGTGTGTGTGTGTGTGTGTGTGTATGTGTGTGTTCCGCAGGGACTCCTGTGGGTGTAGTGTGATCATAGCTGTAGAGTGGAGATGTCTTAGTGCGCTTCAATCAGCATTAACAAGTGCTCCCTCAGGAAAGAGCAGATATCACTCACGTCTCCTTCTTCATTCTCATTCAGCTCGACCCTTTTCTTTCTCTCTCTCTCCCTAAAGTCTTGCTTTCTCCAGTCTCTCTCTGCCTCATTTCCTCCTCCTTCCTTTTCCTACCTTTCCCTGCTTTCTCCACTCAAAAGAACATCTGTAGCCCTCTCCTCTATTTGACTCTACCCTTTTCTTTTCTTTATCTGTGCTCCTCCCATATTCACAGAATATATTCCTCTCTATCATTCTCGTACATGTTACTCCTGTGCTCAACCGCCCTCACATTTACTTTCTGATCCCTCTCTGCCTCGCTCTCGTTTCCCAGTGCTCAGCCATCCTCACCTTTCTTCATATTTCTCTCTCACTCCCTTCCTCACTATTTCTCTCCATCTCAATCTTTTTCTCTCTCCTTTTCACTTTCTTTGCTGCTCTCTTTTGCTTTGTCTCACCCTCACTCCCTCTCCCTCTATTGTCATTTTCTCTCTTTATCTGTTCATATCTCTCTATTTGTCTCTCTCGCACTATCCTCAGTCTCTATCTCTCTCTTTTCTTCTTTATCTCCTTCACACTTGCTTTCTCCATCCCTTTCTCCCATTGCCTCTTTCTCTCTCTGTTCTTTCCCTGTATCCCTCTCCCCCTCTGTCGGTCTGTCTTCCCCTCCCTGTCCTCGTCATTATTATCGACTGGGCCAATCTTGTGCCGGTAATTAAAAGCCATTGATCGAGGACCGTGCAGCAGCCATATGATGTTCAGGGGAACAGCAGCTTCAAAATCATAGTGTAGAAAAAGAGAAAGAGAGAGAGAGAGAACAACCACAAATACAAAAACAAAAAAAAACAAAAAAAACAAAAAAACAAAGTCATCTGAAAGCTGCTCCAGGTGAGAATGTTAAGAGCTTGAACAATTAGTCTGAGGTGGGAAGTTATGGGCATTGTTTGAGATGGCACGTGTGTGTGTGTGTGTGTGCACGTGTGTGTGTGTGTGTGTGTGTGTGTGTGTGTTTGTGTGTGTGTGTGTGTGTGCGTGTGCATGCCTTTAGAGACAAGCGTCATTCAAATACAGCAGACTGGAGTATGTTCTACATGACCAAGCTCAGTTGTTTAACTCAGGATTCTACTGCAGAGAGAGAGAGAGAGAGACTGACTCATTAACTGAGACAGAAAGAGAGCACAAGGTTGTGTCAATTGATTCCAGTCACACACTGTTAACAGACACATACAGTGGAAGGGTCTCTATCACTAACCGTCCAACCGTGTACCCAATGACATTTTACCTCCTCCCCCTCTCTCACGCTCACTCAACCTCCTGCCTGTGCATCCCTATACCATTTCACAGTCTTTTTCATTTTACAGACTACTAAATATGAACTTCTTGGCTAAAGCAACCACTACACAACATTTGAAAACATTTAAGTAAAAACAGAATGCAGTGATGTACAAATGATTAAAACACTATATTTAATCAAAAATACCAGCCACATGCATCCTGATCTTGGCTGGTAACCGATTATGTTCCTTCTGCCTCCAGAATCATTTTGAGTAGTGATTTTGCACATGCTACTCCTCACCTTCACTCAGCACAGTGCTAACAAGCAGAAGTGTCTCTTAACTCATGTAACAGAATTGAAAATGTATATTCTACTCTAAGCGTGTTGAGCTTTGGAACAGTCATGCTAATATTAATATTTTGTTACATGTGCACTTACAAGGGACACTAGGTAGTATTTAATTAACATAGATGTTTCAAAAATCCTTGTAATGTTCCAATGACCTGTAGGAGAATAGGAGAATAGAGCCTCTGTTGTTGATACTCTGGACTCAGCACTACAGAAATTGGGCTAGTCTCTTTGTTTTCAAACTGGCCAAATCTGGCACCTGGTAACTGAAGCTGGGTACTTTTTTATTTAGTTCACTCATGGTTCCAAGCCAGCAGAGTAGGTGCTTAACGTGACCTAGTAGATCACTGATTGGCCAGAGAGACGTGTTAATCACGACTAAATACAGAAAGTACAAATTAACGTTTGCAAAATCGCCATACTACTGTGATTGCATTTGTTTTTATCCGAATCAGCAGCTCATAAATTATGCTGTTGTCTTTTGAAGACGTTCAAACGCTCCTTGGCGTTGTAGTTGAGGAAAGGCTCTGGTGAAAGAATGGTGCCACAATGTACGAAAAATCTCTAACGATCTGTCTGAACTGATTTGCAGAGCTGTGTTCAGTCCCAAAACCCAACACATGAATACACATTGAGTAAAGTGCACAACGTTACCGCTTACTTCACTGTGGCTTCACAGTTCCTTTTAGAGACGTGTTTTGAGATTTTTCACAGGGAGCTGTGCTAATGGAAATCCTACCAGGGACCATGTCCCAAAAAGCATGCAGAGAAGAGCCACATAGGTACCATACAATGGAAAATTGTCATATGTCACTTTTGGAAGAGGGTAGGACACCACCACCACCCCATCTTTCGCGCACCTTCACCCTCCTTTCAAGAATGAATTACACTCTTCAATCATAGAGGGAGCCCTGAAGCAAACTTACCAAAGGTTACCTATTCTTATAAAATATCATATGCTTCAGTAAATGTAAAGATTTTAATTATTTTGAATGTTGCTGTTTGTTTCATGTTGCAAATTAAAACAAAGCCAAACAAAAAAAAAAAAGGAATGTTCCTTCAAGTGATGTACATTTATTGACCTCAATGAATATTACCATTGAGTTGAACACTTGTCAGTTAAAGAATGGAGAGATTCATTGCCTTATTCAGCAGCTGGAAATTTATGAGAGCTTTCAGATTAATTGGATGTCTGTAATGCAATTTAGGACTCATTTATGCTGCTTTGGGAGCTGGTAATACCATCCGAGACAAATTACCATACACACTAATCCTTCAAACGTTTGTCAAAATATTCTAGTTGCTATCAAACAGCTGATCTGTCAGCCTGTTCCCAGACAGAACACCTTAGAGTCTAGGTGGTTTCATGATGGACCCTGTGTGGGGTGGTAGATGGGCTATTAGTGGGACCCATTTTGGCTGCAATATCAGGTAAATGTGGGCAGCCCTGAGACTCAGAATCATAGAATCAGAATCATTTTAATTGTCACTTGGACTATATACAAGTACACAGAGAAACAAGATTGCATTCCCCCAAACAATAATGCTCAGTGTTTCAGCAGTAGAAGAACTGCAAGCAAATACATTATGGCTAAGTTTAAGCATATTGAGTTCTAGAAACATGCTTGCAATTGCAGTTACTAAACAATACACATTTCAGACACTTGACCTCCAAGGTCTCTCTTTATCAGAAGAGATTGGCAGAATGGCATATCAGTCCTTTAAGGCGAACAGGATGAGGAAAACAGTCTGATTTTTTCTCGAGTCCACTATTAAAAACATTCAAAATTACAGTAAATACAATTTCTCCATTGTGTCTAAGATTATGGTATCTCAGTCCTTGTAGGAAAATAATCCACATATATCAGTAATTCCTTCTTTAAAAACTATGATTATAATTATTTTTTCATAACAAATCTAAAACATCAGTAGTAGTATGCCGATGTTTAAGTATTTAGCTAGTTCATTTCCAGTTCCAACTTAAATTGTGAATCAATTACATGGTAGCACCTGTTGTTACAGAAGCTTTTAAGGCACAATGTTATGTAATTCACTTTTGAAGTTTGAATTATACCACACAAACTAGTTTGTAACTCCAGTTATTTAGTTTCATAGCACATTCAGTCTAGAGCAATATCCTTATCTCAGTTTGTGCTGTTCAAAATTTGGAGGTCTCTCCAGTGTCTAAACAACTCCAGATGCCTAGAGAAAGCCTAGCATACCGAACTGAAACACTTTGTTTTTAGCCAGTTACTGACACTATGGCTTGGTAAACAACATTATTTCCAGCAAGCAAACAGACTGGAGAGCTAGTAAATTGTGAGGGAATATCCTCAGAATTTCATCAAGAGAGTTACTAAAAATGGTAAGAGTTATTAAAATATGAAATAAAATATGTTTTTAGAGTGAAAATGTTCTGAAGGAAAAAAATGATTCTGCGGAATCAGAAGCTAAATTCAGTTTCATATCTCAGAAGGGTTAGGAGTGTACAAGGTACATTAGCAGAGCCTGCGTTTGCATGCATATATCTGCTCAGCTGACTTGTATGATTGCTGGCTCATACTGCTGCTGCTGAACCTGCTAAAAGAGAGGGCCTGCTTGCTGCTGTGTGGCCCCACTTGTCAGCTAGCTGCTTACTCTTGCCTTTCCTGTGCATGCTGGTTGGGAAGTTTGCCCCTGCTATAGCTGCTCAGCCCTGTGTGCTTCCTCTGAATGTCAGGCATTACAACCACTTCTTTGTAAAACATTCCTACTGTCCACATTTGCCACCTTCATTTTGCACATAAAATGGCACACACAAGACAACAAAACACAAGCTGACTAGTACATTAGCACTGCTTTTAGCTGCTCTGGGTTTCCCTGAACTTGTCTGGACTTGGCTTCTTGTGTCCTGTGGTCTCTCTTTCATTGATTGTAAGCATCTTTGGGTTATTGGTCACTGTAAAAGACATTTGTTACACATATTCATAAATTCATGTATTGAACCATTTAAGTTTAAGATGTTTAATACATGTTAAACTTTCTCCTTTGCATTCTGAACATAAACAGGATTTTGACAGAGTGTTGTACAATGTAACACTGCACAATAAAAATGATAAAACAATGTGAGTTTAACTTTACAAGTATTGAATACACTGAGCTTTGGTAACACTTTGATTTTTCATCTGAACAGCCTTATTCTGAGGTCGGGAAGCTGATGGAAGACTGGCTGCTGAAGGCTCCTGCTCTGATTTGAAACCAGTTATCCACCCTCCATTCCCAGTATCTGCTACACACTGTACAGTCGGTACAGAAAGTATTCATATCCCTTTAAATTTTTCACTCTTTGTTTCATTGCAGCCATTTGCTAAAATCAAAAAAGTTCATTTTATTTCTCATTAATGTACACTCACCACCTCATCTTGACAGAAAAAACCCCAGAAATGTAGAAATATTTGCAAATGTATTAAAAAAGAAAAACTGAAATTTCACATGATCATAAGTATTCAGGCCCTTTGCTGTGACACTCATATTTAACCCAAATGCTGTCTATTTCATCTGATCATCCTTGAGATGATTCTACTCCTTCATTGGAGTCCAGCTGCATTTAATTAAACTGATTGGACTTGATTAGGAAAGGCACACACCTGTCTATGTAAGACCTCACAGCTTAAAGTGTATGTCAGAGCAAATGAGAATCATGAGGTTGAAGGAACTACCCAAGGAGTGCAGAGATGGAATTGTGACAAGGCACAAATCTGGACAAGGTTACAAAAGAATTTCTGCAGCACTCAAGGTTCCTAAGAGCACAGTGGCCTCCATAATCCTTAAATGGAAGAAGTTTGGGATGACCAGAACTCGTCCTAGACCTGGCTGTCCAGCCAAACTGAGCAATCATGAGAGAAGAGCCTTGGTGAGAGAGGTAAAGAAGAACACAAAGTTCCACAAATTTAACTATCACTGCAGCCCTCCACCAGTCAGGGGTTTATGGCAGAGTGGCCCGACAGAAGCCTCTCCTCAGTGCAAGTCATATGAAAACCCACACAGAGTTTGCCAAAAAAACATATGAAGGACTCCCAGACTATGAGAAATAAGATTTTCTGGTCTGATGAGATGAAGATTGAACTTTTTGGTGTTAATTCTAAGCGGTAGGTGTGGAGAAAACCAGGCACTGCTCATCACCTGCCCAATACAATCCCAAAAGTGAAACATGGTGGTGGCAGCATCATGCTATGGGGGTGTTTTTCAGCTGCAGGAACAGATGAATGGTTACAATTGAAGGATCGATGAATGTGGCCAAATACAGACATATCCTGGATGAAAAGATCTTCCATAGTACTCTGGACCTCAGACTGGGCTGAAGGTTCACCTTCCAACAAGGCAATGACCCTAAGCACACAGCTAAAAAAAACAAAGGAGTGGCTTCGGAACAACTCTGTGACCATTCTTGACTGGCCCAGCCAGAGCCCTTACCTAAATCCAATTGAGCATCTCTGGAGAGACCTGAAAGTGGCTGTCCACCAATATTTACCATCCAACCTGATGGAACTGGAGAGGATCTGCAAGGAAGAATGGCAGAGGATCCCCAAATCCAGGTGTGAGAAACATGTGTGAGAAGACTCATGGCTGTATTAACTAAAAAGGGTGCTTCTACTCAATACTGAGCAAAGGATTCTTATCAGAAGCCCGGAACCACCTGCCTCCTTTCAACACAAAGGAGCAACAGTTATACTCAGAGTTCCTCCCTAATTACTGAGCTCCTGCATTGATCATGGAGAGTGCATCCAGCAACCCATCTGAGACAACTGACTTCATCACTTGTATCTGCAATTTTATTCTTTCTGTCATTACCCAGAGCTTATGACTATAGATGAGAGTGGATACTTAGATCGACTGGTAAATTGAGAATTTTGCTTAATGGCTCAGCTCCCATTTTCCATCACTTGTGAACAAGACCCTGAGGCTTTGACCAATTCTTTCAGCAACGTGTCATTTATTAAACCAGTGAGTAAACCAGGTCAAAAAATCACTCAAAAACACAGTATTATCATCAAACAGCTTCACAAACAAAGGTTAACAAAATTTTGTTAGCAAGATGCTATTTATGAACAGCCTATGTCCAACATTCCAAAAAAGACTCAAAGCTTATTGTATTGAATGTCAATTCCTGTGGTTGTTGAAAGGCTGTGTAGCCTTATTAAAGAACACCTACACTCTCAGAAAAAAGTACTGTAGAAGCACACTATTGTCACTAAAATTACAAAGAGGTTAAATACATTTAAAAAGGTACAGCAGTGGTTTGCTGCTGTCCAGTTCTGTTCCCGAAAGGTACATTACATTCACTTCTCCATAAGGAGATGTGAATATTATCTATATTATAGCTTTCATTATAGAACTTCGTAGAAATAAAAGATCATATGTCCTTGAAATGAAATGGGGTGCATGAAATCAACGCAATTTAAAAACACCAAATTCAGTATCTCAGAAGATTAAAATATTACTTAAGACCAATACAAAAAAGGATTTTTAGAAATGCTGGCCAACTGAAAAATATGAACATGAAAAGTATGAACATGTACAACACAATACTTAGTTAATTACTGCAGCAATGCGGCGTGGCATGGAGTCGATCATTCTGTTACACTGCTCAGGTGTTATGAGAGCCCAGGTTGCTCTGATAGTGGCCTTCAGCTCTTCTGCTTTATTGGGTCTGGCGTATTGCATCTTCCTCTTCTCAATACCCCACAGATTTTCTATGGGGTTAAGGTCAGGCGAGTTTGCTGGTCTATTAAGAACAGAGATACCATGCTCCTTAAACCAGGTACTGGTAGCTTTGGTGCTATGTGTGCATGTGCCAAGTCCTGTTGGAAAATGAAATCTGCATCTCCATAAAGTTTTTCAGCAGCAGGAAGCATGAAGTGCTCTAAAACTTCCTTGTAGATGGCTGTGTTGACCTTGGAGCTCAGAAAACACAGTGGATCAACACCAGCAGATGACATGGCACCCCAAACCATCAGTGACTGTGGAAACTTTACACTAGACCTCAAGCAACATGGATTCAGTCCGGTCCTTTTTAGAAGTGAGATGCTTCTGATGTTTCTGTCTGTTGTTCAAGAGTGGCTTGACACAAAAAATGCGACAGCTGAAACCCATGTCTTACATACGTCTGTATGTGGTGGTTCTTGAAGCACTGACTCCAGCTGCAGTCCAGTCTTTGTAAGTCTCCCCCACATTTTTGAATGGGTTTTGTTTCACAATCCTCTCCAGGGTGCAGTTATCCCTATTGTGTGTACACTTTTTTTCTACCACATCTTTTCCTTCCCTTTTAATTCCCTCCCTATTAATGTGCTTGGAAACTGCTCTGTGAACAGCCAGCCTCTTTAGCAATGACCTGTTGTTCCTTGTGTAAGGTGTCAGTAGTTGTCTTTTGGACAACTGTCAAGTCAGCAGTCTTCCCCATGATTGTATAGCCTACAGAACTAGACTGAGAAACCATTTAAAGGCCTTTGCAGGTGTTTTTGTTTATTAGCTGATTAGAGTGTGGCACTTCAATATTGAACCTTTTCACAATATTGTAATTTTTTAAGATACTGAATTTGGGGTTTTCATTAGATGTGAATTATAATAATAAATAAATAATAAATAAATAAATAATATAATAAATAAGAAATAAACACTTGAAATATATCAGTCTGTGTGTAATGAATAAGTATAATATACAAGTTTCATATTTTGAATGGAATTACTGAAATAAATCAACTTTTTCATGATATTCTAATTTTATAACCAGCACCTGAATTTTAGTTTTGTATTATAGACAGGTCTATTATGAAACCTTACAATTATTCACCTCTCTTTCTAGAGAACAGAAAGAAATGTACCTTTAGAGAACACAGCTGTACCTTTTAAAGTTATTTACACTGTTTGTTCCTCAACAGTACCTTTTTTTTTGACAGGGTACAGAGCTCCAGACTGACAATTTGTCTGTTTTGAGGGAACAGTTGGCGTCTTGTGCACTTTGGTTTATTTATTTATTTTTGATAATATTGTGGTCAGAAATACTATTGTGGTCTCAATCTATGTCTGTTCACTTTGTAAAATATGAAGAAATGGTCCATTTTTTTATTTTGGCTCACCCAATATATATATATATATATATATATATATATATATATATATATATATATATATATATATATATATATATATATATAATGGCAAGCCAAACATTTAATGAAATATTTAATGAACTTTGATATATATATAGAATGAAAGCTGATATATATAGAATGAACGCTGATATATATAGAATGAACTTTGATATATATCTTTTGCTGACTCGCTCCTCTATATATATATATATATAACTAAAATAATAATTACAATAAATAAATGTTATTTGTTGTACCTTGTATAAATTCCAATCTGCAGTTTGGAGGCATCCATACATTTCATACAGTCTATTGACATTTGGGACTTGTGATGGTGGGGCCAATCCATTTAATTGAATAGTCTACATGTTATACGTCATGAAATAAAATATGGAGACAGGACAGAGGGTGCTTGCTAAAGCCTTGCCACTGGCTATGCACTGTTAAACACTATGTAATGAGGTGGGAAAGAAGCCAGAGTTTTGACCCAGCAGCTAGAACTCAGAGCCAAGACCTAAGCTGCACAGACTGAAGCAGGGCAAAGCCAAAATCACTCTCCTCACTCAATTCTAGCCCTGAGTACCTATAGGTGTGAGCTCACTGAGAAGCACATGGCAAAGGCAAAGGCACGCTGCTAGCTATAAAGGGCTCAGGAGAGCTGAGGAGAGAAATGGGAAGAAGAGCGAAAGAGAAAGATACCAAGTATTTTCTGAAATATCTGTTCTAAAATAGCTTATGAAAGAATTTAGGTCTAACATCTTCATTCCACAGTTCTGACCTGAGGAGGCTGGATTCCCCCTGGGTCCTCTCAGGTTTACTCTTCATGTCCAAAGTCAGATTTTCCTTTGCCCTAGTTGCCCTTGGATTGTTTTGCAGGTGACTTCTATAAATCTGCATTGTTGCAATATTCATGGTAAACACTACACAGGTGCACCTCGAAGAAATAGGATGTTATGAAAAAGTTCCTCCTTCAGAGGCAGCATTGTATAGTATAGTGCACATGGTGCTGTATTTGAAAATCTCTGCCCAATCCATTTTAACAAAACACCATCATCTCCACCTGTTGCCTGGTAACCATAGACGTTCCTTCTGCTTCAAAGGCAGCACTGCTTCCAGAAACATTTTAAGTAGTGATTTTACACACGTGCACCAGGCAGGTGACACTGCATTGATGAAAAGTCAGGGGTCTCCACATCTACTGCATTACAGCCAGCCAGTATAGATGGGAATATAAGCTGTATATACTTTGTCTTTCAGATATGGATATATTTTGTATGTTTTAGGTGTTATTTCTCATATTTAAACCAACATTTACAGCATTTAGCAGATAATCTTGTCCAAGTGTACTTAAAATGTTGTCTAATATGAAAATTAGCTAGAAAGATAATAATTGGAATACCAGACATATTTGTACTAAATGCAATATAAATATAAAATAAATGGCTTTCATTTGGTATTCAAAGACTCTAAACGGGCTCTAAAACTGATAGCAGTTTTGCTGCTTGTATTCTGTTTGAAGGACGTCTTTTCAAACCGAGACATTCTTGTTGCTTGAGGGGCTCAAAGTGTTTATCTACTTTTAAAACAAAAAAAATAATTAATATTTCATAAAATTAATCTAGCATTTTGGCTTCGCAACACTGGTTTATACACTGTACCAGGTTCCCTCAAAAAGTTAACATTTGTCAATACATTTAGAAAACTTACTTAAGAGGGGCATTCCATACCAAATTTAAAGGCAACATTCACGATTTTAATTAAAAAAGAGTTTTTAAAAAATACTGAGGATGTTTCCTTACCATTTGCTAGTTCTAACATCTGTTTTCTTGCTGGAAATGAGTCTAATGTTTTTATGAAGTAAACGGCTAGAAATGGCATCTGGAATTGTTTAGACAGTGAAGAAACTTCCAAACGTTGAAAACTCTATTCCTGCTCCTTAGTTAAGTAATATTATTGACTTAGTTTCACTGTTTCAGATCACTTAAAGGAATACAGTGTAAGAATGGCTTTTTTTGTCTCCTGAGCACCCCCTACCTGCTGCTGAGTGTAATTCACGTTTACAGTACTGTCATGAAATCAAGTCTCACACACCTTGCTCACTTAAACACAACATGCCACACTCTCCCTGACTCACTCACACACACACACACACACACAGACAGACAAACACACCCCTCTGTCTCTTTTACTTACTTGAGTGATGTTTACAAAAGTATTGAACGGCTCTGGGGGCTGATTTTGAGCTGGGCGAATGTGTGTAATCGAATAAAACAAAGTTGACTAGCTACATGATAGAACCCATATATCGTTCATAATACACACTGGACCGTGTTATTACTACCGTAAAGTGTAACTTTGGTAGTACACTAACCGTTATAACCACAGCAAAGCACTTGTTACCAGAATTAATGTCAAATGCTAAAAACTGAGCTAATCCGGCTAAAGTAAGCAGGCGCTACCACTCGCCCTTGTTCATCGCTAACTCAAAACCGGATTATAACACTGTCCCCAACAAAGATAGAAACATAGAAACTTCCAAAAAGCACTTATTATCAGAATCGATGTCTAATGCGAAAAATGATCTAATCCGGGTAAAGTTAACAGCTGCAAACCCTGGCTTACTGCTCAATTACTCTAAGAAACTGATTGTAAACACTTTAGTCAAAAAAGAACTATCACTAACTAGCTCTGTAAATTCAGTCCAGTATGAACTCTTTTACAGCTCTCTCTCTCTCTTTCTCTCTCTCTCTCCCTCTCTCCAACCATCTACCCGGTGAGCTATGAGCCATTAAGCCTTACCCTTTTCTCGTGAGAGTCCTCTGTCCCGTAATTCAGAAGTTGCTTAGTGCAGTAAACCAGAAGAGGACCCAGTTTAGCCACAACAGAGGCTGTATTTTCCCCATTACAGCTCCATTACAATAATTACACAACTAATCTGATTCTACACTGAACCATCACAGGATTAGGAACACCTACCTTCTATTTCTACTCACTGTAAATTTCACCCTGGTCTTCAATGGTCAGGACCCCCACAGAGCAGGTATGATTTGGGTGGGGGATCATTCTCAGCACTGCACTGACACTGATGTGGTGGTGGTGTGTTAGTGTGTGCTGTAACGGTGGAAAAGTCACAGCAGTGCTTCAAGAGTTTTTAAGCACTGTGTCCACTCACTCTTCACTCTTCTAGACACACCTATCTCATTGGTCCACCTTGTTTGTGATGTTAATTCAGAGACAGTAGCTCATCTGTTGTTGTACTGTTTGTGTTGGTCATCCTCTAGTCATTCATCAGAGGACACAGGCGCTGTTGGCTGGATATTGTCGTTACCACGACTTGTTCATCTTGTAGCTAGTCTAACTATAATACTTGAAAGAATAAGTCCAAATAAAAGATTGTAGTCTAAAGAAATACTTGAAGATGACCTTTTGGAAGATTCAGCAGGTTCTTTTATTTTCTCAAAGCATTGGAGAGCATCTTAGAAGGCCTTCAGAGCACTCACAATAAAACAAGGAAAAACACAGTTTATATAGGCATCTTTTGGGGTGAGATCATCTCGCCCCACCTATTATTTGTTTGTCACAGTCCCATGTCTCTATATTATTTGTTTCTGAGGAAATGTCCCATGCCTGACCTGAATAAGTGACATATGCTCAACTATTGACCTCTTTTCCTAATTTTCCATCATTATCTTGGGTTGTTGGACTATTCTCAGTCCAGCAGTGACACTGAGGGGTTAAAAAACACTAGCAGCACTGCTATGTTTGATTCACAACACACACCACGTCAATGTCATGGGAGCACTGAGAATGATTCACCACCAAAAAACAAACCTGCTCTCTGGTGGTCTTGTGGTATTCCTGACCATTGAAGAGCAGGGTTAAACTGGGGATAAGAAAGTATGCAGAGCGACAGGTGGACTACAGTCAGTAATTGTAGAACTGAAGTGCTAATGTATATTCAGTGGAGAAAATGAAAAATGAGTCAATATAGGTGTTCCTAATGCAGTGATCATGTGATAATATGTGTAATAAATATTGTACTATTGTGGTTAAAAATAATAACTTATTTTTATTTTATTCGGACGTGGGCTTTGGGACTAATGTAACACGCATGGATAAGACAATAAGGGATCTGAGCAGGTGTCCTGGAACACAATCCCCTGTGAATACTGAGGGCTGACTATAAAAATAATAATAACCCGATCTTTTTATAGCATTTCTGTTAGGTTTACAAACTGAAAATCCCTGAGGTGTGTTCCACACTGGGAGCTTATCCACTTAGAGCTTTGCTATAACTCTGGACTATTTCAGTTTCAAGCTAAAGACACCACTATAGTCATGGTTACTGCATCTTACGTCCACATTTCTTTAAATCTTAATTTAGTCCATGGTTGGAAAATCTTTTTGTTCCATTTACACAAATGCCACAAAGAATGATCTGTGAAATCCATCACTAACAGTTGCAAGGCATTGAAGAAACACTAGATAGTATCTTTACTTTAAAATAACAGCTTCAAAATCCTTTTGATGCTTCACTGACCTGTAATATGGACGATAGACCCTCTGTAGTTGTTACTCCAGACTCAGCACTGCAGAAACTGCACTATGTATCTTCTGGATGCTGTAGGCACCTGTATATTGGAAATTTTCACTGTAATGGGTTGCTAGTGCAGCTTGTTTTTTAGAGGGGATGAGACTGGATGAAGCCCAACCATGCCTGCTAATCCAGTATACACTGTATTCAAGTATTTTGTTGTAACATATGTACGTATCTACTAAATAGTAGATACATGAAGGACAGAAAAGGAAAATAACTTCTAAACTTTTCCAAACAAGTCAATGTGAATTTATTACATTTTATTAATTCTATTTTATTTAGAAGTAATTTTGAATTGACAATGAATGAATGAAGTTCATCTTTGCAATTGCTCACTGAGAAGCCTCACATCTGAAAGACAAATATTGAAAACATTAAGATTTTTAAGAGATTCTGTGGTTCACTGGTAGATGCCTTCCTCTTGGATGAGGAAGTTATTGGTTCAAACCTCTATCAGAATCTCCAAGTCATGGTTGCAGAGACGTAAATTGCAAAGCAGGTTGGAGGCCGATATGTGAGTGAGGAAGGCTGGAGAGTTTCACTTGAGGAAGGGTAGAGTAAATTTCTTTTCCTCCTGGGGCTTGGGAAAGATTGTTAAAAAAAAACATTTCACTTCTTAACATTTTCTCTCCTTCTATCCTTTTTTTCTGCTTCACCTGTCCTTCTCACCCCATCCCCAGTACCTAGGAGACTGTGCTATCAACTTCATGGACCTCTTGAGGCAAAGCTTTTTCAACAAGTCACCAAATCTAACACCAAATATCCTTTATAATGGTGTTTGTGCTGATGATTAAAAGCATCACTTCTCAGTTGTCCATTACTTACAGGGGACAAACTGTAAAAGGGAAAATAATGCTCATTCTGACTTTGTGCTGTGTCTTACACAGAGTGCAGAGACTTAGGAATGGCCCTGCCCCCTCTTCTGAGGCCTTCCAATCACAGTGCTGGCCCTGCCTTTATGTGAGTGTACAAATACAAAGTTAGCAAATTGAAGCAAAATAAAATACAAAAGTATTTTAATAAAATGTTTTGTTGCTCAGACAAAAAATATTCCAAAGCCAAGGACAGAGAAGAAATAGAACTAAGTGAAAATGGCTAAAAATCTGTGCTTCTGCACCTCACTCCTGGGACCTTGCAATGAATGTGAACTAAAGATGGTTTTTAGATGCCCTACTCATCATTTAATTCTGACCCTGTGCCTAATATCAATAATCTATCCAGTTACAAAGAAATGTGCTCTGGGTAGACAATTATTTTGTGCACAGACACACACACACACCACTTCAGCACCTTTTACACACT
Organism: Hoplias malabaricus; assembly: GCF_029633855.1. Taxonomy (NCBI): domain Eukaryota; kingdom Metazoa; phylum Chordata; class Actinopteri; order Characiformes; family Erythrinidae; genus Hoplias; species Hoplias malabaricus. The sequence goes on along the minus strand of NC_089805.1, from coordinate 17,815,688 downwards.
GCACTGACCAACTCTCTTGTCACAGCAATCGAGGTTCAGACAGAAAGTGAATTGACTCACCACTGGACTGACCTCTACTGATCTGGAGGCTCTGTCTCAGTGCCATATTGATTCAGTCTGACCTAAGGGCCCACACTGATGTTTTATCACTCCCCTAGTGCTCTTTACTGTTATAACCTTTACACTTTTATGAACACATGGTTATTTATGTAAAATGAGTGAAGAACATGCTAGAGCTATAGAATTTACATGTGTTTCAAAAACAGATGTATAAAGGACTTGAGTTACCATAGTGTTCCAGTTCTTTGGCTAATAATATCTCAGTAGAAAATTAATAACATTGCCATTCTGCAAGTTAGAATAATAATAGAAATAAACTGACTTTTAATGGGTAGCACTTTGTGTCATATTACATTACAACTATATGATTAATACAATTGTCTAGAAAGTCTCTGTTCCTCTGCCTTTTTAGGTTGTGAACTGAAATACTTCAAAGTAAATCAATTATCTAGCATTTCTAAAAGACTAGATATACTTGGACAAATGGAGGGATGGTAGATTTGGAGGTCAGTTTGGTTAGCTAGGAATGATGTTATGAATCATGAGTAAAACTAAAATAATATTGTTTTCTTAATACTCTGGCATGCACAGAAATGCATCACAAATAAAACCTGCAAACTACCCCAAAATTACAAATGGATAACCTGTTGTGCATGCAGGGAAGTCCCTCTGAAGCCACAAGCCCACCTAGAATCTGGTGCAATTACAGCACACTATAAGTTTAAAGGTTTGTTGATGCTCCCTATTAGTAAATGGTGCGATCTTAAGATGGAAAGCTGTTGAAATATTGATACAGAGACCGGTGAGGTGAAAACACTAAAATAGTAGCTACATGAGCAAAGTGAAACGATGCAATATCAAGACAAACTCAGCAAGGAGACCAGTGACTACTGTGACTACAGTGTTACTTGTATAAACAGTCATATTTTAATATTATTGATCCATACAACCTGAACTCAAAAAGATCTGACCTCGCACTGCTGCCTCCAGTTTCATAATTGAATATTATTAACTCTCTCATTTACAATTATAATGTGTAAATCTGTGAACAGTTCTGATACTATAAACCCCTTGAAGCTTAAAGGTATTTCACCAATGACCAATGGAATTTCACCAATGGACTGCGACAACACAGTGCTAGCAGCAAAGATATGTTAGCTGTAATCAGGAAAACTTGTACTAACATAGCAGCCTTCACCATTATTCAGTTTTTCACCCATTGAAGCAAGATATTACAAATATTTTACAAATTAAACCTGTATGGATGATGAAGTTGAATCATAATATACGTCATCAGGGCTTGACATAGTCATAAACCAGATAGATAGATAGAGAGAGAGCGAGAGAGATAATTTCTTTGTTCTTGCAAACTTTTGTATGTTGTCTGTGATGTCAGCATATCAGGGAGGTTCTAGGCTGAAAAACCTCTCGAAAACTCCAATTATATTTGAGAATGAGGGAAGGATTTTTGTCCCTCAGTCCCTAGGGCCAATCAGATTTTTACCAAACCTCCAATGCGTTGGTCGTCACACCCAGTTTAAACTCCTGGCACTAAAGCATTTTTAGTGTAGTGGGAGAAGTTTGGTGATAGCGATAGTAAGACAAAACAGTAAAAAGAAACAGGAGAAAATGCAGTAGGGTGTGGTAAACAGTGAATCTACTTCCTGTCAGTAAGTTCTCCTAAGTTAGGGCCATTGCCTCAAGGCAATAGAAAAACCAGGTAAAGATCTATTTCTGTGTTTATATTAGCAAATTAGGAAGCTTTAGTTTAGCCAAACGACAATCGACGCCACACCTTGGGCATGAACAAACCTCAGAACTCTAAACCCAAAAGCTGTGGAACAAGAGCTCAAGGCCCCAATCTGTGGCCCAAGACAGATGTGCCCATGGTTTGCCAGAGGATGCAGATCCAGCGATGGAGAACACCACAGGCACCTTCAGAGTGGTCACCACACTACAGCAGTGTCTCTGACCAAAGCCCTGGGAAGCCGAGGAACAGCAGATGACAGATGTGGCAATGTGACCAGGCCAATAGCTCCAGAAACCTCCATAATCTGCACATCTGGGAAGTCCTCTGCTGAGAAAGTAAGGTCACATGGTTCATTGCATAAACCAGAGTTTGGGGTCAAGTGTATTTCTGGGATATTAGAGTTTAGGGTAGTTATCATAGAGAAATTAGATTAGATTAGATTAGATTCAACTTTATTGTCATTGTGCAGAGTACAAGTACAGGGCCAATGAAATGCAGTTAGCATCTAACCAGAAGTGCAATATATAACATTATTTACATAATTTACATAAAGTGCAGTTGTGATTATTTACATGAAGTGCAGTTGTGAAATGACATTGTGATTGTGGATTGTGATTAAAGTGCAGTTGTGATATGACATTGTGATTATGGAAGTTAAAGAAACCATATATACAAATTGAAGTATAAAACATGTAAACAAAGTAACATTGTGTAGGTGATGCATTAAGTACTGAAGGATAAATTAAATACAGCTTTACAGAAGGTGCCATGAAATGATTGTGCAATGTTTGTTTAAAGTGCCTGAATAGTGAGAAAAAGAAATTCCCTTGCATTGTTAAATTTCCCTCCTCCCTTATGGATTGTTGCATTTCATTATATGTATAATCCATGTTCAGTATTTACTAAGGACTGGCTGTTCAGACTTACTAAGGACTGGCGCTCCCTCCAGGGTGTGTTCCTGCCTTGCACTCAGTGATTCTGGGTAGGCTCCGGACCCACGGGGCCCTGAATTGGATAAGCGGTTACAGACAATGAATGAATAAATGAATTAATTACTAATCTAACTGTAGATTAAAAACATAAGTTAAAAAATTCTTCACCACATTGCATGCTTAATTGTATTATATTATATGCTTAATATATTTTACCGTAGACGCTGCAGTCTTTTGAAAAACTGACAAATTTCATATTTATGTTTGTACGTTTTTAGGGCTCCGGTTCAACTCCTGAAGTCCTAACCAAAAAGACTTAACCTGTTTTACTTACAGAGATTACCCATATAAACAATTCTGATTGGACACTTACCCATTTGATTTTATTTTCAAGCTTTTAATCTCTTTATTTCAAACCTAAAAACATAACATATTTCATTTTATTAATATTTATAATAATATACATTAAATATCACTAAAATATAGATAGAGATAAAATGCAACAAATAGGATGTTTCTATTAAATATAAAGGAACTGAAAATGACAGTATTTTTTTTTGCTCTTATGAATTCCTGGCTCTCTCTGAAGGCCTAGAATGCTGAGGGTTCCCTACGGAGTGTAGCTTCAATCAGAACTGTAACAGCCCTAAAATGTAAATGGTGCATGCTATAAATAAACACTGGTGATCTGCTTGTTGTTTTGCTGCCAAGGGATTCATGAGCTGTCATGAATTTCTATACACTGGAAATTCCAATAAGGTTTTTTACTATCAAACTTTCAGTGTATGCCAGACAGTCTGTCAACAGATCATTACTTTTGACTGTTTTTCTTTGTTTGTTTTTAAAATACACTCACAGATTATCGCTCAGCTGGGCCCTATGTGCGCTCCAATGATCAAACCAGTTGTGCAATTGAAGAGCTTGCAATCACAGACAAGGGCATACTAAAACTGTGTCTATTACCACCATCCTTATATCAATACATGGAGCTTGAGGATAAACTATTGATCAGTTTAGTGGCCAAAGTCAGTGAGCTGGATTCAGTATAAAATATCATGCTATTTGTTTCATTTAAATTTTGTATATATTGCTTTCATACCTACTCTCATCCCCATTTCTCCCTGTTCATCAATGGTCAAGACCCCACAGAGCAGGCATGGTTGTGGTGGTGGATTATTCTCAATGCTGAAGTGACACTGTGTGTGTGTGTTAGTGTGTGCTGTGCTGGTACAAGTGGATCAGACACAGCAGTACTGCTAGAATTTGTAAAGCCCTCAATGTCACTGATGAGGTAGGTGTGTCTAACAGAGTGGGCAGTGAGTGGACATAATGTTTAAAAACTCTAGGCACACTGCTATGTCTGATCCACTCATAACAGCGCCACACACGTTAACACACCACCACCACATCAGTGTCACTGCAACATTGAGAATGATCCCAAGGTGGTGATTTTGTGGAGGTCCTGACCATCGAAAAGCAGGGTGAAATGGAGAAAAGGAAGTATGCAGCGAGAAACAGGTGGACTACAGTCTGTAATAATAAAACTATAAAGTTCTCCTGTATGGTCAGTGGATGTTGTTCATGTTGTATTTGATATTCCTAACCCAGTAATCATTCAGTGTATCCAAATGCATGTAGTTATTTTTCCTAACAAGTCATTTTTACCACTTTAAAGTGTACCTCTAAAGGCGATCCGTAGGACACCAACAGCAGTAATTTCCATAGGAAAGCATTGTCAACAGATTGTGATACTCTGGAGCAACCACACATGAACTTAATGTCACCATACTCAGTTTGAGTTTTAGTAAAGATCTCCGGATTGAGCAGATCTTTGAAGTAACAGAGTTCCATCCATTACCTATTGGACAAGATGGAGTTGTATAATTATCCAGAACTATCAGTACCTGACACACTAATGTTTATGAGGCTAATGACAATAAATCCTTGCAGCAATGTTATATCATCTGCTGTAAAGCCGTCCCAAAATAGTTAAGTCTATTACTACAACAACAAAAAAAAGGTAAATCCTTGAAATCCTCTCAAGAAATTCACTCCAACTCTCTGGCTTCTCTAATCATGTCAAACTTGCCTTGAAGACATCAAGAGAACTCAAACAAAATTCTGAGAATAATTTTTTTTCTGGATTTGAAAATGCCACTTCTGCTTTTAATACCTTTGTTTTCAGAACAAAAGGATTAGATAGATGTTTACAAACTTTAATAGATGATATAGAATGGCCTTGCTAATTTGCAATATATGACACATGCTCCAACTGCAGTCTTCTGCAACATGGCCCTGTCATCAATCAGCAAGCTCGGCTGTGTTACAAAAGCTATCTGCAGCCTTTATTTCAGTAGGTTGTTTGAGGATGTTATTGAAAGCATGAGGTTTATGGAAATAGATGTTTTTTGACATTCTGCTTGTTGGGAACTCTTCCAGCTTATACAATGCTGCCTGCACAATTCAAGATTGTACAGCATTTCATCATACCCAGACATATTGAACTTCAAAGCTTCATTCGGATACCACAAAAAGCACTGTCCTTTTCAAGGAAAAGCACTTTGCAACCTCTAGATGCATTTACGTCAAATTCAATGTGACAGGAAATCGAAAATCTGTTTTAAACCTCCACAAATCTGCTATCTTGCTTTTATAGGGCTTAGAACTGGGAAGAATCTCATGAATCACAAGATAGACTTGATGTATATACACTATATTCCTTATCTGATATGTTAGAATACAGATTTTCACTTTACTGTAACAAAATAATCCACCACAAACTTACAAAATATTTAGCATAACATTCTCCTCCTCCACCATTTTTTCTGAAATCAGGATTATTTATAGGTAGCTTGTGCCCTTTTTCTTGCAGTAAGCATACCCTTCTCTCATTTTGGAAGACTGCATTCAACCAAAAGAGTTAAGGTACAGATGTGCTATGATTCATTCTAAAACATCTTTTGTGAATGGTGCATCATCATGCCCGAGATCACAGTTCCACTGCTAGCTAACCATCCTGTAGTCAGGACCCCTGTAGGACCTCCAATGAGCACATATGGTTTAGATAATGGATCATTCTCGGAGCAGCAGTGATGTAAGTAGGGATGTAATATATGACCAAAAGCTTACGGACAATTTCATATTACTCCTACATCCACAGGTATTAATGTAGAGTAGGTTCCAGCTTGCAGCTATATATAGCAGGTTTGGAATTCTGTAGTCATTGGGTCAGAAGATGTTTGTTGACCGTTACTCATTGTGTCCCTCAGCACTAGGCGACTGCAACTTTGTGGTCTGCCACTTTCTGGCTGAGGTCCTGTGGTTCATAAATACTTCATTTTTTCAATAATACCATCCACAGTTGATTGTGGAATTTCTTGGAGGGAAGAAATTTCACAAACGGACCTGTTGCAAGGATGGCATCCTACTAGGGTACCATACTCATATTCAGTGTGGTCTTTGGAACATCCCGTTGTTTCGCAGATGTTTGTAAAGGCAGACTGCATAGTTAGGTGCTTGATTTTATACACCTGTGGCAATGAAACTAAATGAAATACCTAAATTCAGTGATTCGGTGGTCTGTCCAAATACTTTTGTCCATATAATGTAAGTGTCAATTGAGTTTTTATACAGCCCTGTGTCACTGCTGGATTTGGAGTTGTCCATCTGTCAAAAATATCCAAAGAGTAGGTAGGGGTTTGCTAATAAAGTAGGCAGTGAAGGGTAAAACACAGCAGCAACACTACTTCGTCTGATGTGAGACATTTAACAACCCAGCACACACACATACACACACACACACACACACACACACACACACACACATAATATACATACTAATTATATACACAACTAAAAAGGACACACAGCTTATCATCACTGGCCAAAATATCACTGATAATCAATGTCTTCTATGTCACATCACTAGAATTTAAAGACAATGTTTAAGATTTTAACCAAAAAAAACATTTTTTATGAAATTCTTTCCTCACCATGCTCATGTTCTCTCTCTGCTCACAGCAGAAAAACAGCATGTTGGAGTGTTATACACAATTAATAGACCTCTAAACATTGAAAAGCATGAACTGAGAGGAAGATATTGCTCTATTCCCGCTATGTAGGTGGGTAAAATTAACTTATTTCTGCTGTAGATTGAACTGACTGATGTTGAGAGAGTGATGAGTGCATGAAAGTAAACCCCAGTGGTGGACAAAGTACACAAACCATGTACTTGAATTAAATTACAGATACTCAATATATAATATTACTCCAGTAAAAGTCCTCATTGCAGATCTTTACTTGAGTAAAAGTACAAAGGTATTTACCTTCAAATGTACTTAAATATTGAAAGTAAATGTACTATGACATATTATGGCTCTAATGTCCTATTATAATTTTTGCAATAAGACTCATGCTTAAAACATTGTGTGTGAAAACACCTTAGTGTCACTTTTAGTTTCCCAGACTTTTAATAGAATGTCATTAATTAGTCTAATTAATAGTGCACTTTAAAGATTTGTAAAACTAATACCACTACACCACTACATTGTGTAATACATAGGGTTGAAATTCAGCCCTAGTGGTTTGACAGTGTAATTACAGAGTGATGCAGATGCTCCAGGTGACTGACACTACACTAATTAAAATCACTACACTAATGAAAATATTCACATGCTCTATTTCTCTGCTGCACTCAACCAAACTAACTGCTTTCCTTTATTGTTTTCTGAGAAAATGGTGGCCCACAGATGGAAGATTGCTTGCTGGATTCTCCTGCAGCCCACACCAGACCAGACCAGCTGCTCACCTCCATCTACTGCTGCCAGCCTCTGACCACTCACCATGATCAACTACACTGAATTAGAAAGGGACTCAGATTAGCAACACTGACTGATTCTTCCAATCTGGTGCAGTATTATTATGCCCCAAGATTGATGTCACTATTATTATTCATTCATTCATTCATTCATTCATTCATTATCTGTAACCGCTTATCCAGTTCAGGGTTGCGGTGGGTCCAGAGCCTACCTGGAATCATTGGGCGCAAGGCGGGAATACACCCTGGAGGGGGCGCCAGTCCTTCACAGAGCAACACAGACACACACACACACACACACACACACTATTATTATTATTATTATTATTATTATTATTACTATTATTGTACTGCAGCATAATGACACTAAAATTCAATCTATAATTTGATCAGAGGAGGATGGATCCCCTTAGTGAGTCTTGGTTCCTCTCAAGGTTTCTTCCTCCAGCTTCGAGGGAGTTTTTGCTTGCCACTGTCGCCTTTGGCTTGCTCACATTGTTCTGTTCTGATACTAACTATGTGAAGCTGCTTTGTGACAACGTCAGTTGTGAAAGGCGCTATATAAATAAATTTGATTTGATTTGACTGTCTGTGAGGAGTTTGGTGTATTCTTTTCGTGTCCACGTGGGTTTCCTCCAGGTGATCTGGTTTCCTCCCACGGTCCAAAAACACGTTAGTAGGTGGATTGGTGACTCTGAAGGTTGTCCACAGGTGTGAGTGAGTGTACCTAGCCACTGGAATACATCGGCCGGATAAATAGAGAAGGTTGCATCAGGAAGGGCATCCCGTGTAAAAACAGTGCCAGATTGATCGTGCAGATCGCAATTGATCTGCTGTGGCAACTACGGATTGGAGCAGCCGGTAGAAGAATTAAAAGAAGAATTTTAAAGAAGTTTAAAATGTATTGTGTTTAGTAAATCTCCAATGGACACTCACACTCTGTGCGTTATTTGTGACATCTACAGATCCATAAATTGTGTATATGAATGAATAGTAGTTATGACTCACATACAGCCAAAAACTAAATGGTACAAATTTTGTTAATTATGGTATTATTGGTTTTAGTCCAAGAACTGTGTGGAGCAGGGATGATTTCCATAATGTAGTGGAGTTAAAGTAAAAATTCACCCAAAATGGAAATACTTGAGTAAAGTAAACGTAAGAACGTAAAAAAAAACGTAAGTATAGTAACGAATTACATTTATTTTGTTACTGTCCACCACTGGTAAATGCAACGTGAAAACACTACAAAACTAAACAATTTGAGTTTTGGTTGTAATTCATACAATGAATAAAAACTTACAGTCATTTTACCTCAAAAGTACCGTTCCATCATAAAAGGTTCTGAACATAAACAAACCAGTGAGAACAGCATTTTCCCACAATTGTAGATGTTCCCTTTAACCTGAAATGGTCATAAGACTGAGCAGTGCACAGTGAGTCACATCATGTTTCATTTTATAACGGTAAAACTGGGTGAAAACAAACTACACTGATAACAAAAGATACAAAAAGATAAAAAGATAAACAAAACATAACGTAGCAGGGCTGGTGGCTCACCGCGGGGCCTCCCAGCATACACCATAGGCTCCTCCTCTTCAATGTTTTGGTGTTTTATGTTGTTATTGTTCTTTGTTGTAAGGGTGCCATCCTCAGCACACACAGATTTGATCAAAAGTGCAACTGAAGAGTGGATGTGCCTTCAAGTGTGTTTCACACTGACCTTCACACTGGCCAAAGAATGCAAATCTTTTTTTAATCAGTGAGTCGACCAGATTAAAATTAATGACTGCTGTCAGTGGACTGAAACGTATTATATTGAGCTCTGCAGTTCTGCACTGCTTTCTCGGAAGATACTCTTCGCTTGCCCCTTTGAGATTTGTGCAAGTTTAAAAATATTGAAGGGTAGTGATAGCAATTCCAAGGATCAGGAGGTTTGGCTTAACCTTTGCCAATGCGGCATCATACAATCTGCTGAGAAATGTGTGGAAGCATTTGGTGAACAAGAAGAAAAAGCTCTCCTACAATGGCTCTGTGCTTTTAAAGTCATGGTAGGAATTAAGATAACTTCAATTAAGATAATTCAAGATAATTTTACATTTATTGTAATGTACAGGAAGAGTATTCCATTGGCAGTTTATTGGGAGCAAGTTATTTTTTGTAGGAAATAAATTAATTCCATTAAGAGGTCAAATTATCTACCAATAGATTAAGAAATATTTTTAAAAACATTAAAGGAACACTAGGTAAGATTGGGTATTTTTGCTCCTGGGCTCTCCCCACAGCTGCAGAGTTAATCCACTTTTACAGCAGTGTCTTGGAATCAAGGGGGAAGAGAAAGGAGGAGGCGTAATTTCCTACTCTCAGGTTCCATAGTACAGTTTCTGCAGTGCTGAGCCCTGAGTACCAATGACAGCGGCTCTGTTCTCCCTATTACAGGTTTGTGAGAATTTAATTTTTTGTTTGTTTGTTTGTTTAATTTATTTTTAACAAATTTTCTCCCCATAATACATAATAGAAGGTAGATTACATTTTGTTTATGCTGAAACATGTATTATATATATATATATATTTATATATATATATATATATATATATATATATATATATATATATATACAGTTATCACACAGTTCTCGCGGAAACAAATTAAGAGATTAAATATTGGTTTCCTCTCATCAGTTTTTCATGCATATCACACATTTACCTCACTCACAAAAATAATAGCATTTTAACTTGTTTTTTGTGAATAAAAACTCGTCTAATATAAATATAATCCCATTGTATTGATCTTACATTGATTATTTATTTTCCATTTAAATATCCATTATTAAAACCTTTAGTCTTAAGAAGGGACATTAAAATTAATTGTGATTAATCACAGCAAATTATTATTATTGTTTTTATTTGATCATGTAGTGTAGTACTTTGAATGTGGTTTAATTTTTCTTATGAAAGATTTGACTTTTTGGCTTTGAATCTTCAGAAACCTAGCCTGGTCACTATCAGTGACCTCTCTGGTCACTCTATTCTCCCCTGAGCCCAGATCAGAATTTCAAATAACACTTCTCCACTAGTGTGTAAAGAGGGATCATAAAAACGACAAGGCTCCTGCTCCTTCAGTGGAATTTGAAGGAAAACAGAGAAAGCCAATGATCAACCTTTATCTCCTCTGAGACTGCTTACACAAAGACTCTTCAAACTAAAGGATCAAATCTTCCTTAATTCCCATTGGTTTATAAAAGAACCCCCAAGGTTATCACATGGTATACAACGGCAAAATGAATTTCAGTTGGACTACCAAAAATGGAATTGTAACATTATAATTACATTTTAATCATGAATCACCAGCATCTCCACTCGGCAGCTATTCCAGATATTGTGTGTGTGCTATCTGGTTAAGAATTGTGTAAAACCTTGTTTTGTGTGAATGATATTACTTTGAGTTAGCATATAATCTTTATATTGCATCATAATTAATCTCTCTCTAATGTAATCAATTTGTTCTAGGCTATTGTGAAATAACTACACTCATGTGAAAAACTCATGTGATTTTGCATATTCATTCAAAGATTAATATGATGTGTTTGGAAACCAGCTGAACAGAACCCACCTAGAATATCTGGCAGTCAGTAAGTATGTGGAGAAGTACTGCTCATGCGTTAGCTCTTCTGCCACCACCTGCCTGTCCACTGCTGCCCTTATATAGAATGCTAGACTTTGGCCAACAGTTTGCTGTAGTCCTGCTGCAAGGCTTTGCATGGTTCCAGCATCTTGTGGGTGGAAGAACTCTGCAGAATGATCTGAACCCTGAAAAACAGATGCACATTGAGTAGTGTGCAATGCGTTGTTTTTTTTGTTTTGTTTTGTTTTTGTTTATATCTAAGTGAACAAATCAACACATTATATAGGAAACAAACTTAATTATGACATTTTATATGCATATTTAAATGAGTTAATCATTCATAAGTGGGCAGCAAAGCACACCTCTGGTTCTCTGGTCAACGCTGAATAGGAACAAATGGTACATAGTGGGCTGTCAGTGGCACTTTGCAATAAAAATTAATAAAACACTAATGGATTTAATAAGAATAAAAATAACAAGGTTTCACGTGGTAAACAATATTAAAACCATGAAATGAGGGCACAGATCAGTTTGCCAATGTTTTGTTGAAAATTGACCAAATAATTTTCCTTTTGTTTGTGCAGGTTCATGTGTTGTGAACTCAAGGTAAACCTTGAGGTGAAACAAGATGACACCTCTGGTTTAGTGAAGTGTTTAACATACTTAAAATAAAACATAACATATGAAGTGTGACTGCTGCAATTTGTAACATGTAACTGCAAAAACTTCACATACATTCTATGAAATATATTAGATGTACAAATTTTTTAAGTATTTTTCTGTAATGTATAACTGTAATGCAAAATTCAAACTTTCTCCCAATATTTTGTCATTTTATGTCCTGTAGTATTAAAAATGACAACTTTCATTTTATTTATAAAAAAAAATAGCTGGAAATTATTTGCCACTGTATTTGTTACATCAAGGAAAGCATGCTGCAAAAGCATGTGCATCATTGTATTACAGGGGATAATATGTGTCCAAAAGTAAGTTTTGGTTTCCAAGCAAATTAACAATCTGTCAGTCACTCAAATTTAATTTACAGTATATAGCGCTTTTCACAATAGAAAGTTTTCACAAAGCAGCTTGACAGAGATCTGGGTCCAAGCCTCTTGTGAGCAAGCGAAGGGCAACAGTGGCAAGGAAAATCTCCCTCAGCACACAAGGAAGAAACCTTGGGAGGAACCAAGACTCATACAGGGGAGCCCATCCTCCTCAGTTCAACACTGGAGAGCACAACAGATACCAGAACAGTACAAGTGAACTGATACAGATAGTGAGTTATAGTAATGTGAAGGTAAAATATTGTAAAATATTATAAGTGATATATGAGTCGGGCGGCACGGTGGCGCAGCAGGTAGTGTCGCTGTCACACAGCTCCAGGGGCCTGGAGGTTGTGGGTTCGATTCCCGCTCCGGGTGACTGTCTGTGAGGAGTTGGTGTGTTCTCCCCGTGTCTGCGTAGGTTTTCTCCGGGTGCTCCGGTTTCCTCCCACAGTCCAAAAGCACATGTTGCAGGTGGATTGGCGACTCGAAAGTGTCCGTAGGTGTGAGTGTGTGAGTGAATGTGTCTGTGTTGCCCTGTGAAGGACTGGCGTCCCCTCCAGGGTGTATTCCCGCCTTGCGCCCGATGATTCCAGGTAGGCTCTGGACCCCCCGCGACCCTAAATTGGATAAGCGGTTACAGATAATGGATGGATGGATGGATATATGAGTCTGAGGAAGCGTGAGGTGGTCAATGATTCTGTGGAAGGGTAAAAGCATAAAAGCAGGTGCAGAGTTAATTTGGGATAAAACAGCATCCTTGCATGGCCAAGCATGCTGAGGATGAAACAGGGCTAAGATCTTGTACAGGATACACAGAGTCGGAGGCTGGATCAGGGGAACACCAGGAGAAACAGGACATCTCGGGGCATGAAATAAAGGGGTTAGTAGGTTCATGGTAAAGCAGGGGCAAAATTGCCCTGCAAAAAAAAGTGTCCACGGGCCAGGCAAGAGAACCCAGCAACAGGCACGTGGGAGAGAGAGTGCAGTTTGGTTGGTGGTTACCAGAAAGCTAACTAAAAAAAAAGCTGTAGCTATGGTAGTATGACAGGGTTAATAAAAAGCAGGGATAATATGAAAACCAGCTCTAACACCAGTAGAGAAGGAGTAACCTGAAAGTGAGTGATTAACCAAAAGCTTGTTTGAAAAGGTATGTTTTTAATCTAGATTTTAAGATTGAGAGTGTGTCTGAGCCCTGAACAGTAACCGGAAGGCTATTCCAGAGTTGAGGAGCTTTGTAAGAAAAGGCTCTTCCTCCTGCAGTGTTTTTTATAATGCGAGGAAGTAAGAGTAGACGGGCATCCTGTGAATGGCATGTACGTGAGGGGCGATAAGATATGAGAAGTTCAGAAAGATACTGAAGATAAGCTAATAAGAGTATTTTATATTCAATGGGAAATTTTACAGGTAGCCATTTCTAGCTCTAGTGAGCACTCTGGCTGCTGCATTTTGAAGCTTGTGTAATGCTTTGGATGAGCTCCCTGCCAGGAGAACATTGCAGTAGTCTAGACGTGAAGCTATAAATGCATGGACTAGATTTTCTGCATCTTTTAAGGATAAAAAAATGCCAAATTTTGGCAATATATTCTAAATGGAAGAAGACGGTTTGGACTGTATTGTATATATGGGTATCAAATGTGAGAGTCGAATCAAAAGCTACCCCTAAGTTTTTTATGATGAGCCTGTGTATTACTGTTGAATTATCAAGAGTACTGAATTATAGCAGCATATCTGATTGAATGTTTCTGTGTATCTGTACCTAGTAAAAGTGCAGAGCATGGGCCAAGTGCTCACAGATGAAGGAGGGGTGGAACTGTGTTAAACCTTGTTTTAGGGCTGTAATGATGGGAAAAAAGGCCATGTTTTCCATCAACTGTGTGTTTTCTTCTATTTTGTCTTCACATGTACAGAATTCTCGCTTAGTTCGTTCTCTATTTTTGCCTCTGGGTTTAGTCCTTCTGGGCTTCAGAGTATTTCTCGGGCGTAATTGGTCTTGGCTTATTTTTCTAGTTTTTGCTTTGCCCTTTTTATGATAAAATCCAAATTACTCATGTCAGTCTCTAGCCTTTGCCTTCGTTCAGTAAGCAACTGAAACTGGGTTTTCTCTACACTGATTTCTCAAAAAACTGGGGGATCACGTTCTCTCCCTGGAAAGAAAGCGGAGCCATTCCCTTACAGACAACAGTCAACTATGGTGTATGCATAGCACGTTGTATTTTTTTACAACACAAATGAATTTCATTGGGGCATAATTGTGAAAAATGAAAAACATTATATAATTTACACACAAAAACTATTCAGTTATGAATAAATTCCTGGGTGGCATGGTGTGTCAGGTAGTGTCGTAGTCACACAGCTCCAGGGACCTGGAGGTTGTGGGTTCAAGTCCCGCTCTGTTTGACTGTCTGTGAGGAGGTGTGTTCTCCCCGTCGGTTTCCTCTGGGTACGCCAGTTTCTTCCCATGATCCAAAAAAACATGTTTGTAGGTGGACTGGCAACTCAAAAGTGTCCATAGGTATGAGTGTCTGTCACCCTGTGAATGACTGGCGCCCAGGTAGGCTTCGGACCCACCGCAACCCTGAATTGGATAATCGATTTCAGGCAATGAAAGAATGAATGATTTCCTTAATTAAGTAGTACATTTTTGGAGGTCATTTGGCATACCACCTCATGCTGCTTCACTTACCACTAGTGAGAACCACTGATCTATGGTATCAATGGTTTGAGAACCACTGATCTATGGTATCAAGTGCTGCGCTATGGTAATGCAGCACCAGAATAGAAATAAAGCCATTATCAAGTGAAAGGAGTCATTAGTTACTCTTGTTAGAGCTGTTTCTGTGCTGTGATTTGGTCTAAATCCAGACTGAAAAATGTCATGAATATCATTGTTTTGTAGGTAAAATAACTGTGACACACCCTTTTCTAGAATCCGAGCAATAAAAGGGAGGTTTGATATTGACCTCAAGTTTGCGAGCTCAAGAGGGTCAAGATTGCTTTTTTTTAATAATTGGTTTGATTACCGCTAGTTTCAGAGATTTAGGTACATATCCAGTATTGAGGGATAAGTTTATTATTGCAAGCAATTATCTAATTACTTTAGGTAAGATATTTTAAAATAACTGTATTGTTATAGGATCCAGTAAACATGAAGATGATGAGCTAATTAATAAAAATAATAATAATAACAATACAGTTTATTTGTAATACACTTTACATTTCAAGAAAATCTCAAAGTGCTACAGGATAATCAGCAGCAATAAAAATTCCATTAATTAAGCTAAGCAAGTCATTTTCATTGACAGAATTGAAGTAGTCTAAGTGCACATCAGAGCTGGTGGTGGGGAGCGGGGGGTCATCTACAAGAGCCCATGTGACTTTGGACTGAATTTGGATTTTTAAGTGAATGCAATAAATTTTAGCATTAAAAAACTGCATAAAATCATTACTACAGAAATCACAGGAGACAATGGAGTTGATTTCTTTTTGTTGTCAATTAGTTTTGACACAGTGCTAAAAAGGAATCTAGGGTGGTTTTGTTGTTTCTATAAGGGAAGAGATATACTGTGCTTTGGCTTTAGATAAGGCATGTTTGTAGTCGGTGAGGCTGTGCTGCCATGCAATTCAGAAACATTCTAATTTTGTGTGTCTTCATTTACATTCATGGTTACGAGCAGCCAGTTTAAAGCATGCGTGCTGTCACTGTACCATGATTCTAGCCTTTTTTCTCTAAATTGTTTGGTCTTGACTGACGCAACACTATCTAAGTTTGTACACAGTGCAGTCTGTAGGGTGTTTGTAATGAGCTGAAGGTCATTGTGTCAGCTGGAAAAGAGATGGTGGTAAAGTCTGGAAGGTTAGTAATAAAAGCACTAACAGTTGAGGTTGTTATAGTGCGCTTTCTAATGTAGCGATAGATTGTGATGAGCATAAAAGAGTGCTGCCTTTTTGATGCAGTAACTTTAAGAGTAAGCACTTCAAAGGACTTAGCATCTTAAGCAAAATTATTTGTTGTGTCTACAATAGGGTCATAGATTGTGGCTACACCACCACCATGACCAGATGTTCATGGGCAACTATAATAGGTGAAGCCAGAGGGAGTGGACTCATTCAGGGCAATGTATTCACTGGGTTTAGCCTATGTTTCTCAGAGACATAATGCATAAAATTTGTTATCAGTAATGTAAGAAATTACATCATGGACCCAAATGTGACTGGCTTACCACACTGCAATCAACAATATTAATATCAAGGCAAGGCAAGTTTATTTATAGAGCACCTTTCATACAAGAGCAATTCAAAGTGCTTTACTTTGAATTAAAAAAAAAACAAAACTAAAAGCAAGAATAAAAATCATAAAAGTCCATTAAAACAATTAAAATAGTGCAATAAAATGAAATGCATAAAAAGAGTAAAAGAAAACATGATAAAAATGATTCAAACGATTTAAAATGATACAATAAAAGAAAATAACTAAAGTGCCGTTACAGAATAAAAAGTGCAGAGTATTTTAAACTGAGCTGTAAGCCTGCTCAAACAGGAATGTTTTAAGTCTTGATTTAAAAGTGTCACAGCAAATCTGTGTCTCTCATTGCTGTTCCCAAATAATAATAATAAAAAATAATAATATCTGTTTTACCTTTATTCAACTGCAGAAAGTGGTGTTTCATCCAGTTAGTGATGTGCTCAAGGCAACTGGACCAGAGTCGTTTGGGGACAAGGCCATGTAAATCTGAGGGCATGTATCATCTGCATAGCAGTAATAGGACATCCCAAGAGGCCAAGATGTAGCATGTATTTATTATTAAATAAAAGTGGACCAAGAATAGAAACCTGGGGGACACTAAATATCAATGGAATGTTCTCAGAAATATTATTTTCTATTTCTACAAAGTAGTTCCTGCCTTTCTGGTAAGAAACAAACCACTTCAGGACTGTACCTGAGAGTCCAACCCAGTTTGCGAGTCTATCTGCAGTATAACATCTTATAGTCAATGGTATCAAAGGCAGCACTGAGGTCAATTAGGAATACAAGAGAAACCTTTTCAGCCTCCATATTTATGCGAATGTCATTAATTACATTAATTAGAGCAGTCTCAATGCTGTGATAAGAACGGAACCCAGACTGGGTTTTGTCTAAGCTGCTGTTTATGGAAAAGAAGCTAGTGGTTTGCCTGAAATCTATTTTCTCAATAATTTTGCTAATAAACAGTAAATTAGAAATTGGTCTGTAGTTGCTTATCTAAGATGATTTTAAATTTTTCTTTTTTAGAAGTGGCTTTACAACTCAGTTTTTAGTGAGCTCGGAAAGACCCCCAACATGAGTGAGGAGTTTATAATGTTGAGTAAGTCTGGTGCTATAGTGTGAAACACACTCTTTAAAAATTTGTTTGTTATTATGTCAACACTGCAAGTTTGAGATGACTAACTGTGTCAATTAAAAATTCGTTATTAACAGTACTGAAGTCTGACATTTTAACTAAGGTGTCTTTATGAGGTGATGTAGAGGGTACAGACTCATTGTTGGATATGGATGTACTAATCACTCGTCTGATGTTCTGGATTTTAGTGTTAAAAAAAGAATGCAAACTCGTTACGGCTCTCAGTTGATACTAATTCATGTGCCATCTGTGTGGGTGAGTTTGTAAGTCTGTCGACCATGGCAAAGAGGATTTTGCTGTTGTTAATATTGTTCATGATGCTAGAGAAATAGGATTGTCGTGTTTTGCATATTGAGTTGAGTTTGAGTTGTATTCACGTAGCCTATCTTTGTAGATTTCTTTCTGAATATGAAGACTCATTTTACGCCATCTGCATTCTGCCTTGCGACATTCCCTCTTTTGGATTTGAACAACAGAAGAATTTCTCCATGGTACTTTCTGTTTGCAAGACATAAACTTCACTCTAACTGGCGCAATCTCATCCATAACACTGAGAATTTTTCCTCTGGGGTTGAAGAACGTGCCATTCGCGATGTTTCTATTAATATCTTAGCGATAGCACAGCGCAGAAATACGGTTTAAACACTCTTTGAATGTGCAGAAACCGCTCTTTCGATCGCATGTTTTCGCGACCGTACGCGATACTGTACATCCCGAGTTAGACACTCGACCCGTGTCTAACTGGTGGATTTGCTTGGTTTTAAGACTCTGATAAAACTATTTCAATCACCAAAACAATTCATTCACATGAGTAAAGGGATGTTTTATTATAATACGTAATATGTAATATGTATTATACGTATGTATAATATGTAATATTATAATACTAAGTACTTTAAAGATGAATTTCAGAAAATTGAGAAAATGTCTCCAAATGACTCCAAAGGGTTGAAACTATTCAACAGATCATCAACAGAGTTGGATTGTTCACATGGTGTAGTGCACATTTTGCTCATAAAAAGTGTAGCTATGCAGTCTTTTATAATCCTTTTCTTGACACAAACCCTTCTGCCCGTGATGACTGGTGAGGCCCACATATCAAAGAACACACTGTAGTGATCTGACAACGCGACATCCTTCACAGTGGCTGATATGTTGCGACTCTTTGAGATAACGACATCCAGAGTGTGACCATGACAATGTGTACTCGTTGTAACATGCTGTGAAAGACCAAAAGAGACCAATATGGCATGTAGTTCCTTGGCAAGACTGTCCTTGGGATTGTCAATATGTACGTTGTAATACAATATGTATATGTAATGTCACCAGCAAAAACAAAATGGTCAAAGTCAGTAGAAATAAAAGACAGCATCTCTGTAAATTCATCAATAAAATCAGCATTGTACTTCGGAGGCCTGTAGACAGTTACTAGTAATATCTGTGGTGTCTCTCTCAGAACTGCACAGAAGTACTCGAATGTTGTTAAGTCACCAAATAATAACTGCTTGCACTGAAAAGAGCCATGCAGCTAGAACTCCAGACAGTTGCAGCACTACAATCATTTAGCCAAGTCTCAGTTAAAAGTATAAAATCAAACCCATGTGCTGTAATAAAATCATTAAGGATGTTCTGGTTCTGATATGTAGTCATCAGCTTGTAGAGTTCTTGGATCTTGGTGCTTATGTGCCACCACAAAGAGAAGTGGATAAATTGCACACTGAGAAAATGAGGTTGTCTGTCAAAAATGTAACACCACTCTTGTTTGTGTGCAGTCCAGCTCTCCTAAAAAGTTCTCTCTTCCCAAAGAACAAGTTAAAGTTGTCAATGAAGTCCAATCCATTTGACCTGCAGCTTTTCTGTAGCCAAGTGTTTAATCCCACTAATTCTGAGAACATATTGGTGCCTCCTGCAGGTAAAGGTTCACTGATGAAAGATTGTATGTTGAGCTTGCTGAGTGTGTTAAAGAGGTCATTAAAGTCTCTTTTTAAAATTTCAGACTCCTGCTTGACAGCATCATTCTTTCCAACATGTACAATAATCTGCTTCACATTTGTGTACTCAGACAGTACAGCTAAACGCTTTGCAGTAAGTTCAGGGACTGTGATGTTCGGCTCGCATCACACTATGAGTTTTAGGTTTGTTACCAGCGTCATCTCCAAAGATCAGGGCGTCTGCTGTATGTTTGTTACGGTGTTGTGATCGGCTGACACTTCTGGCACTTTCTGTGTTGTGTTCACTGCGTTTGTGATTCTAATGAAGGCATGTAGTGGTTTAAATCTATTTTTCAGCTGAAGTGAGTAAGACCAATATTCTGGTCTGGTTCTGTGCTGTGATCTCTCAGTAGCAGTTTTAGGTTTAGCAGCTGCATTTCCTGGACAGGCTGTGTTAAAAGGAGTAGAAGACAAGACTACAGAGCTATACAAATCACAGCGTTTGGGTCTAGCTTCAATCTGCACCCATTGCCCATCTCTAGCTGTACTCACGGCAGTGTTACCATCCACACGATCCGCTGGTCTGGATCTGTGTCCCTCCACTCTGTTAAGTCTTCAGCCCGTTGTCGGCTGCCCGTACTCCCACTCACTGTTACTCCTCACACAGCTCCAAAATGCCAGTCCTTAAACTCTGATAGCAAGTCCCAAAGCTGTCATTCTCTGTAGAAGTCCATAACAATTCTGACAGCACGTGTTGAAAAAAATTATGAGGCATTTCACAAGTTCTTTCCATTGTAGCCTGTTGAAACTGTCCTGGTTGTTGGAACAGTCCTGGTTCCTAGAGCAATCACACTACTTTAAAAAGTATGAAAAGCAGAAAATATCCAGTTATGGCTTCATAGTGCTGCTGACTTGTGTTTATTTAAAATCTCAGATACTTTATCAGAGAAAAACAAAGTGGTTTTGGGGAAAAAAAGAAAAAAAAAAGGAAATACATTAACATATTCATACTTATTAATTTATTCATTTATTTTGAATATATAATGACATGTCTTTTATTATTGGTAGCCAACAGCTACTATAAAGTGACAGAAGAGTGTTTTATGTCTGAATGTTTGAATTTTAAATAACAGTTATACGTTTCACACACACACAAAATGCTATAATATATATTGGTACACCTGTTAGGTTCTATGGATCACACTAAAACGTCTGCAAATGAGCACAAGTGTAACATGATCAATGCCACACATGGTCTAGATAATTAAAAAAAAAAACTCCCCAGCACTGGACTGTGTAGCAGTGTACATTACTCTCTGGAGAGATGGAGCACCATACAGTACTTTTGGCATGAGCTGGGGTGCTGTGTATGGTCCAGAACTAAATATCTAGCATCTACAACTGACCTTACTAATGCTAATGCAGACCTCACAGTAATGTCCTAACATCTAGTGCAAAGCACTTCTAGAATAGTTCATGCTCTTACAGTATCAAATGAGTAAATACCTTTACTGATTCTAAAGATGATATTCGTGATTTTAATCCAATACTTTTTATAAGATTCAGAGAATGTTTCATCACCATTAGCTAGCTCTCCAGTGTGTTTGTGCACTTTAAAAAAGGTCTAGTGTGTGTACGCAGGCCTGGCTTGGTAAACAGGAAAGAAACTAAGTGTCTCAGTCCAAAACAGGCTCTGTTTTTTTCTGTGTGCTGCTGGCTCAGCTACAGCTGAGAAAAGACATCTGGAGGTGCTTGGACAGTGGAGAGACTTATGAAAGTTGAAAAGCATGAAAGGGGTCAAGGATATTGCTTTGTTTTTGCTGTTTCATGTGCATTACTTAAGGTAGAACTGACTCCAACCTCTAACTTTCCATAAAAAAGAAGAATAAATTAAAAATGCTATGAATGAGTTTCTCTGGAAAGTTTTCCACAAAGCTTTTCCACTGAATGGTACCTACTCTACTTGACTCTACTTGTTTGGCCCCTGGTTGGTTTTCCACTATAAAGCTACCTGCACCAAAATGGAGCCAAAGGTGTAATAAAAACACTGTCTCTAAAAGGAAAAGATGGCTTTGGAAAGCACAACAAAAGTGGTGTTAACTCACTTCTAGGGACCAGGTAAAAGGATTGCCTCATGGAAAAGCAAAAGAGCTGAGTATAGCAGAGTAGAGACCATGAAGTGCACCAATAGCAAATAAAACCTTACAAACTAGTTAAACTTCAACCATGAATGGAGTATAGTCGATTTCTTACTCAAACATACCATTCCACCTTTAAAGATGTAGCGCTTCTGAATGAAGAAAAAAATGGGGAATTTGGCATGCAGCTGTGGAGTTTAGCAGCTGGAGCTGAAGCCACTACAATGCTGTTCCAGCCACAGCCACTATGCCCTGTAGCCCTGTGTTTAACCATGTCATCTGCTGCTGCAAGAGCACTGAAATGACTCTAAGCCTGGGCTTACACTCTCTATTTGTGTGTGCGTGCACCAGTCACGGCCGTCCGGCAGATGAAATGTAGGTCTTTCCAGGTAATAAGAGCTCAAGGGCCTTCTCCAAAAGACAAACAACAAACAAACAAAAGAAACAAACAAATAGAAAATCTATCACACTAACTGAAAAAAAACACCATATACAAGACACTGCAAAAGTCAGAAACCACCCTTTACAGCAACATAAGTTATTAAATTTGCAATAAAAAATGCAAAGTCAGGAAAAATATTTACCAGGACGCTTCAGGAGCAATACAATTTTTATTCAGTGTTAAGTGTCCTGTCGCCCTTCATAAAAAGCTGCCATTCTATTCTGGGGAATCCTTTTGAGAACCTCTAATGTTCCCCCTGCAATTGCTGAGCGTAATTCACTTTCACAACACTGTCCTGAAATCAAAGGGGGAGTAGGGAGGAAAGGTGGGTGTAGATGTTAAATATGGCAATTGTTCACTGCATGGTATCTGCTCTACTTGAATTTTTTTTGCTTTTTCATTAGGCCCTGCTTTGTAGTTTTACTACTAAATGTGACGTGCATACAAATCCAATTATTTGGATGTGTGAGTGAATATTTTTGGCAATGTAATGTACCATCTCAAAATATTTAGATAGCAACTTACATATTAATGAAAAATTGGTGCCTTTTTAAAACACATTTTATTTGGAAGAAACGGTCTTCCATACAGTTAATTACCAACTTTTTTTTTTTTTTTTTTCCATTTGTTGCTCTCCAGTCTGCAAGCTGTAAACCAGTCTAATGTGTTTTTACAAAGTCCCAGAGTCTGTAAATGGGTCAAATATAAGCTAGGCTTTCGCCCTGTCTGCTCATGGCAGAAAAAAAGGCATCTGGACAATGAAAAGACCTTGAAATGTTGAAAATCATGAACCGAGATGCCTGAAAGTGCATGAAAGTATATAGTCTGCAACTGGAGTTACAAATGAGTTTTTGTGGTAATTTAGAGTGAAAAAATACAGACAATCTAATATCTTAAAGAAATTTGCAAGGCAGTGGAGGTGCGTTGAAGAGAACAAAACCAGTGGCACTGGCACCTTTGGGAATAACATTTTGGTCTTAAGACTGGAAAGAAATGAGGGTTAGAGTAGCTGAGAAAAAAATGAATTGCTGATAGATCTGACAGACAGTGTTGAGTGCTTCAGGATCTATTGAATTTCTGTTTTCTTGCTTTTCTCCAACACTGAAGCATGTAGGACTTCTACTTAATGGCTGTTCTGACTAGAAATTAAATATACAAAAGAATAATTTAAATTAATGTTATTTTCTCCACTTTATAAGCTGTTGAAAACATTGGTCTCATAATGAAAGGCTTTACAGAAATGATTGCTGCTGTTAAGATTCTGGAAAGACATCTGCTTTGCCCTATTGTGATTTAAAGTTCTTAACAGACAGAGAAACAGATGGTTAAAGAAAATAAAGAAACACACACTTCATCAATAGATCATTTTATTTAAAATATTATGTTACAATGTTTTATTCTACATGACATTTTTCCAAACTTGAGCTTTTATTTCATAGGTTAGTTGAAATCCAAGGTTTAGATATAAAACTATGTTTACCAATATTGGTTGTTAATTTATGTCTTTAAGCTATATGAAATAAAGCACTGCTGCTTCTCGCGTTCCTCTTATAAATTAAATCTCTTCCCACTTGCATCATCCCACAGTCTAAAAGAGCCTTATTTCAGTAGGTCATCCTATTGTAAATAGACTTCGTTTAATACCCTTGATTTAGCAGGGAATATATATATTTATAAAAATCAACAATTTCCATCAGAGGCTACAGTGAATGCTTTGTCAAAACGACACATAAGCAACACATTTACAAGTAAACGGTGAAACAAGGACAAATGCTTTCTTGGACTCAACCTGCTCATCATTAAAAACGTGTTCTCTCTCTCTCACCTCATAGAACAGATGTTCCAAAGGATTGGAGTGAAGAAATAAAACCCCACAATGTAAAAAGGCTACGAATTAGCAGAATTAACAGCTTTGTTCGTTACGAGTGTTTATAACAGCTTATTGGGTTTCTAAAGGTGTGTACTTCAAGTCAACTTCAAGACTGAAACTACTTCATAGCCTTCAGAGTGGGAAAAGTCAATTAGAAAACAAACAAATAATTTAAAAACAAACAAACAAAAAAAAACAACCAACCAACAAACAAACAAAAAAAAACACTCGCCTTACAAATACATTCCGGTACATTCATATTCTTAGACGTCTTGGACGAGGAAGAAACACTGACCACAGAAACAAAGAGTGTTCATAGCGTTGGTTAACAATACAACACAGTAGCGCACACACCCGCTATTTATTTATTTTTTGACACTTTTAAAATGACAACATCTGTGTCTATGAACTAATAACAACTGAGTTCATGATGTCAAAAAAAAAATCTTCATTTATATTAAAAACTTGAACGGGCCTCTGCATTAGGTTCTTAGCATCAGCAATCTGACTCCATTGTAAATACTAGTGCAGTTAGTCAGCTTTGTAAATACACTGAGCACAGGAAAGCACGTATGATCTTACGCTGCCAAGGCAACAGGAGGATCTTCTTTGACCACACACACACACACACACACACACACAGTTATAGGAAACAGATCAGCATTAACATTAAGCTGTTAATGCTACTTTCAGATGCATAGGGTTTTCCCTTTAATATGATGGATGAATTACCTGGGAGAATTTGTACACTGACCCTTTGATAAACAGAGATGGAGAGAGAAAGAGAGAAAAGAATGAAAAAATAGAATGAAAAAAAAAACGAAAAATAGAAAGACAGAGTCTCGAAAGAAAATTGTATCTAACATATTCGGTAAAGCCCATCTACTACCTGAAATAACCTGACGTTTCCAAGAGATTAAATTCGCTTTTGGTTCATTACGGCACAGGAAAGTCAACGTTAATAAAACGGGTCTCGTATATTTTAACATTCTTCATTCCTCTCATCCTCTAACTCTCCGTCCTCCTGACACGGGTAATAGTCAGAATGCAGTGCTATGCTCTGAGGGCGAATTACAGAGCCCCAGGGAGCTATTGCTCTGAAGTCTCTGGAAGACCCTCTCTTTAACTGCTCAATACAGTTAAAGCTCAGGCTTACACTCTGCCTCTCACATACACACATACATAGATAAAGAGAGTGAGAAGACTGCTCCAGTTTCATCTGCTAAACACGAGCCAAATCTAAACTCAAAATTTGTTCTCTCCTTCTTCTGTTAGACACGAGACTTTATGGGAGAAAGCTCTTCATTTGTATGTAGCGCTGCTGCCCCCTTCAGGAAGACTATAGAACCGCACCTGAACATATACCTACAAGAACGAAGATTCCCTCTAACACTTTTCTCAAACTGGTCCTTAAATTTACACTGATGTTTTCACCCTTTCCCTGGCTTTTGGGATCAAGGAAAAATGTAGACAGTTGGAGAATCACTTGCCTCAACAACTGTCCAAATAAATCCTAAAATTTTATTGCCAGAATCCAAAATTTACACCACCCCATGCATGGAGAGACCTTTGCGCACGCTCACTCTTCTAATTTCAATCTCTCTCACATTCACACACACATGCCCCTCCTTATAAGCTTCATGTTAACTTCACAGGTTGATCTTAAAAGAAGTACTACACTTAATCAGATGTTGTATTGTACTTATTGCAAATGGACTTCACAAAATGAATCTAGCGCCACGCGTCAAGAGAATGTATCATCAAGCACCTTTCCACAAAGCACCTTACGGACAGATTTAGCCTCAGTTTTAGAATGTTATTTTGTTTTGTTTGCCAGCAATGTTAAATTATTCATGTTATTAAGAGGCCTTTGTTCAGAGAAAGGTGTTTGAAATGAAGAGAAAAGCTAAGACAGGGCTAAACCACTAAAGTGCTTCAGCGAGCACCAGTCCAGCGTTATCAAAGCTCTGAGTTTAAATGCTTCTGATCATAGTGTTAATAATCAGCTATTATTTTTGCAACCTCAGCTTTAGACCCCTAGAATTTCTTTCTCTCAAGTAGTCCAGAAACCCAAACATACATGCTGGCTCTGATCGTTCATGTTGATGTAGTGACCTCAGCAACCAATCCGAAAACAGTTGCTGGTCACTAACACTGCAATGGCGACGAAATGTGAGGAAACGCCTCTTCTTCGACTGGTGGTTCATGCTGTGACCAAGAGAGCAAGAACCTGCTTCAACACCCAGTGGCACTGGAGCCTTCAGGCTGTCCTGTGCGTTCTCCCCGTTTACAGACGTGTGATGAGGTGAATGTATCTACGGATGGCATGGGCGTAGACCCTCTGGGCGATGTCCATTAGCCAATCACCCTCTAGCTTAGCCATGAATCAGTGTCTCCATGGTAATAAGGGTTTTACTGAGTTGCCAAGGTGATGTGGCAGGCCTATGGAACCCCCAGCAGCTGAAAGGAGCCCGTACGTCCTCGAAGTAACGTAATTATTATGGTGTCGCCGGGGGTGTTGCCGTGGTAACATGGTTATTAGGATGATTTGCTCTAGTGTGATGGTACAGCTCAGTTTATGCTGATCTCCAGAGGAAATAAAGGGGGGTTCTTACGAGGTGGCGATCTCGCCCCCTAAGTGGCGCCATCCCTTTTGTTGTTCCAGAGGAGAGAGGTACTCTGGGAGGGAAGGAAAAAAAAAATTGTAATTTAAATATAATTTAAACTTGAATATGTCCTAGTCCAGGACTAGGTTTAATGTCTGTTTGGAAAACATTTTCAAGAACTGAACAATTAAAAAAAAAAAAAGAAGCAATATTTCAATTTTTATGTACAATTTATGCCAAAACTTTCTGGCTTGCTTATTTAGTTTTTTACATTTCTTACTAATAAATATATTAGAACGGATTAATAATAATGATGACTAT
The DNA here is from genome assembly GCF_029633855.1 of Hoplias malabaricus. Lineage (NCBI taxonomy): Eukaryota > Metazoa > Chordata > Actinopteri > Characiformes > Erythrinidae > Hoplias > Hoplias malabaricus. The sequence goes on along the minus strand of NC_089805.1, from coordinate 17,788,773 downwards.
GTTTTAAGGGATTGGACATAAAATTGTTTGCTTAAATATGGTTCACTCAAAGAGAAAGTAAAATCAATAATATTGATCAGAAATTGTTGGCACTATATCTATAATGAGTTTGGTATGTTCTCCCTGAGTCCGCATGGGTTTCCTCCAGGTGCTCCAGTTTCCTCCCATGGTCCAAAAACACATGTTAGTAGGTGATTAAAAAGTGTCCCTAGGTGTGAATGTGTGAGTTCGTGTCACCCTGTGAAGGACTAGCACCCCCTTCAGAGTGTTTTCCCACCTTTTGCCCAGTGATTCCTGGTAGGCTCCAGACCCACCACAACCCTGAACTGGATAAGTGATTACAGATAATGAACAAATTAATGTATGTAGGCACTATATAATGTTGAAATGTCCAAACAAGGAGTTTCCAATTATTTAACAGTCTTGGAGTAAAAGGAACACTGGCACAGAGTCTCTATTCTTCTCATTACACATCAGTGTACCAAAACAATTATTATCCAACCAATTATTATCCAAGTACATTTAAATAAAATGTTATTACAATTAAAATTTTAGTCTATGTATTAGTCTATGTAAAAGCAAAGTAAGGCAATGCTATTTGCCATACTGAGGAAGTGGGAGTTTCATTTGAGATGTTGTTGTTCTCTAAACCCTGAATCAAATGCACACGTGACAGAACTGATCCTTTGCCACAAGTGACCTTTCGTTTGTGTGTGTTTGTGTAACCAAATAATGGTTATGGGTTAGAGAAATGCAGCTTAAGAAGACTTTGTGTAGAATGTCTAGAACACTAGAAACTAGTAAAAGACATACCATTGTTACTGCAGTTCTTGTTGTCCTTGTCTGAAACTTCCTCTTCCACCTTTCCCATTTCAGAGAAACAAAAAAATTGTCAGAGAAACAAAACAAAAATGGCAAGAACATTTTAAGATTCTAAGAGTGTATTACACAAAGACCTACCTCTTTTCTCCACTTCAGCTCACAGAAAATCCTTTCAAAGCACTCATGCATGTAGTTAAACTGAGGGGAAATAACGGTCATTAGTGGCTTATGAATGACAAAACCTCCTGCAGTGTCAGACCTGCAGCAGTTTCATGCTTTGTGTGTGTGATATGGCCATAACGGATTTCCTAGATTTGACATTTATGCAGAAATAATTTTTTTAGGTACTACCATTTCACTAAGGCCTAGAATACACTCTTCACATTTAACAGCATGTTTAATTTAATCCAGTTCAATGAAGCAACGTTTAGCCAAAGGACCCCCACAGGGCAGGCATGATCCTCAGCACTGCAGTGACACTGACGTGCTGGTGGTGTGTTAGTGTGTGTTGTGCTGGTACAAGTGGATCAGACAGAGCAGAGCTGCTGGAGTTTTTATAGCCTTCAATTATCACTGCTGGACTTAAAACTGTTCACCAACCAAAAATATCCCCCCAACAGCATCCCATGGGCAGCATCCTGTGTCCACTAATGAAGGACTAGGGGACAAACAAAACAAACTGTGCAGCAACAGATGAGCTACTGTCTCGACAAAGTGGACCAATGAGGTTGGTGTGTCTAACAAAGTGGACATTGAGTGGAGAGAGTGTTTAAAGCTCCACCAGCACTGCTGTGTCTGAACCACTCTTACCCGCACAACACAGACACAGGCAGTGTCACTGAAGCCCTGACAATGATCTACCAGCCATATTATGCCTGCTCTGTAGTGGCCATTTAAAAGCAGCGTGAAAGCGGGAATATAGCAACAAATGGACTTAGTAGTTCTAGAATTCCAGACTATAAGGTCAGTAGAACTCAGAATGGACAGTGAGTGGTCATAATGTTATGGCTAATCAGTGTAATTGTACTATACACAATCAGCATTAACAATAATACCTCAGCTCCACAGATCATACAGATTAATAGTTCTACAATAAAAGACTGTAGTTCATCTGTTGTTCTGCATGCTTTGTTAGCTCCCTATCACCCGCATCTGAGTAGTGGAGGATTCTCAGTGGTGCAGTCATTCTGGTGTGGTGCTGTGTTAATGTGCGTTGCACTGGTGTGAGTGGATGAGAAACAGCTTTGCTACTTTGTTATTGTTATAGCTGATCGGTGCATGAATGTATATATATATGTTATACTCACATATGGAGTGAAGATTTTGACCCAACGAGGTTTTTTCTCTCCTCGTGCATACTCAAAGCAGAAAGCCATGCCTTCCTCGTCAGTGTCCCACCTTTGCATCTCAGACCATTCAAACGCTATAACCTGATTCTGCGAAATTGCAAGAATGTTACACAAAATACAACAAAAATAATATTGTGATTTAGCAACTGAAGCCTCAAAATAGGTGAAAGTTTAACTATAACTTCCAGAAGTGCCTAGACACACGGACCTCCAATGTGCCATCCTCAGTGCAAGCATGAAGTTTGAAGTGGTGGATGCTGATGGCGGCAATCACGTGACCTTTCCTGCGTGAATCACATGCGCAATGTGGGAATGTGACTTCATTATAGCCCTCACATGTCCGCAGCAGGCTCAGGTACTGAGGAAGAGAGAAAATAAAAGGTATGACATTCAAAGTTTTAACATTTCTTAATTTATCTATTTATTTTTTGAATACTTTTTGTGTGGCCAATACTGAGTTTAAAGGAACACAAGGTACGATTTGGTATTTTAGCTCCTGGTTGTCCCCTACAGTTGCAGAGTGTAATTCACTTTTATAGCACTGTCTTGTAATGAAGGTGGAGAAGGGGAGTGAGGGTGGATGGTTTCCTACCATCCTCAAAATATTATATAGGTTAAAAGACTGGGCTTGGTACCGGAAGGTTGCCGGTTCAATCCCCCAAGACTGGCAGGAACATCCACAGCTGAAGTGCCCTTGAGCAAGACAACTGCTCCCCAGGATGGCTGCCCCCAGCTCTGGGTGTGTGCTCACAGCCCCTAGTCCACTAGTGTGTGTGTGTTCACTGCCACAGATGGGTTTAACGCGGAAGACAAATTTCGTTGTACATTGTACAATCACAAATAATTGCACATTATCACAACTTCACAATTTTGAAGCTGTAATCTTAAGGTAAATTACTGCCTAGTATTCCTTTTAGCAGCTGAAAATTCCAGAAGATATAGAACTGGCTAATATATTTTTATATTAATTTTACATTCCAGTCATTTAGGTGAAACAGAATTACTCACATATATGACTGTCAGTGTGTAACTGTGTGTAGCTGCCCACAATTTCTTACATTTCTTTTCCATTAGCTATAAACAAACGTTTCTCTCATTTCACTTTTTCTTATATCAGGTTTACTGTACTGCTTGGAGAAAATGAATTTGAACTGCAGAGATGCTGCAAATAAAAATGTAATTTTGTAATTAAGCGCAGTACCATGGACTTTATTTAATAAAAATTAAACCAATGGTCATCAGTATCAGATAATACTATCTGCCAACTGATACACTGGTTAGGACCTAATACAGGAATCTGATATATTATTTGCACTTTTACTCAAAATTGAGTCTTAGAACTGAAGTCTTTTTAGGAGAGTGAAGATAATGGGGCAGCGGGAGAGGAAGAGGGAACAGAGCTGGTGGAGACATACTGTGGCCATTTTTCTCTGTTCTGCAAGTTTCTGAAGTTGGTAGGACTTATCCTCAGCTTTGATGAAACCCTTTTTCACATCATCCTGAGCCTGGACAGAGAGGGAGAGAAACTGGATTAGAAGGGAATGATAGAGAAGGGAGCAGATTTATGTTAGAGTGCTGGGGAAGCAACCGAACCACAAGATTCTAGCTCACTCATGTATGAAATTCTTTCTAAAGCACTTTTCACACTTAAAACCTGGGACAGTTCCCAGTTAGTTATACCAGTAATATCATATTTTGAGTCACTCACACATGCAGCATTTAAGAAGGATTTTTCTAGGATGCATATTTATACAGGCCATGAATATCTGGTAAACAGGATGTTAGCATTCCTGCCAACAACGGTCAAAACCTTGTTTTTCCCTGAACAATGAAAACTCAACTGCTAAAACAAGCATGTTGCATTAATTTTTATCTTTTCTTTTTTCTGCAGGGGCAGCCAAACACTTCTGCACATGTACAGGTGCTGATCATAAAATTAGAATATCATGAAAAAGTTGACTTATTTCAGTAATTCCATTCAAAAAGTGAAACTTGTATATTATACTCATTCATTACACACAGAATGATATATTTCAAGCGTTTATTTCTTTTAATTTGATTATAACTCGCAACTAATGAAAACCCCAAATTCAGTGTCTCAGAAAGTTAAGACCAATACAAAAAAGGATTTTTAGAAATGCTGGCCAGCTGAAAAGTATGAACATGAAAAGTATGAGCATGTACAGCACTCAATACTTAGTTGGGGCTCCTTTTGCCTGAATTACTGCAGCAATGTGGCGTGGCATGGAGTCGATCAGTCTGTGGCACTGCTCAGGTGTTATGAGAGCCCAGGTTGCTCTAATAGTGGCCTTCATCTCTTCTGCATTGTTGCGTATTGCATCTTCCTCTTGACAATACCCCATAGTTTTTCAATGGGGTTAAGGTCAGGCGAGTTTGCTGGCCAATTAAGAACAGAGATACCATGCTCCTTAAACCAGGTACTGGTAGCCGTGGCACTGTGTGCAGGTGCCAAGTCCTGTTGGAAAATGAAATCTGCAACTCCATAAAGTAAGTCAGCAGCAGGAAGCATGAAGTGCTCTAAAACTTCCTGGTAGACGGCTGCATTGACCTTGGAGCTCAGAAAACACAGTCAACCCCACACCAGCAGATGACATGGCACCCCAAACCATCACTGATTGTGGAAACTTTACACTAGACCTCAAGCAACATGGATTCTGTGCCTCTCATCTCTTCCTCCAGACTCTGGGACCTTGATTTCCAAAGGAAATCCAAAATTTACTTTCATCAGAGAACATAACTCTGGACCACTCAGCAGCAGTCCAGTCCTTTTTGGAAGCGAGACGCTTCTGACAGTCTCTTGTTCAAGAGTGCTTCGAGAACTTGGTGGTTCTCAAAGCACTGACTCCAGCTTCAGTCCAGTCTTTGTGAATCTTTTTTCTTTTTTCTACCACATCTTTTCCTTCCCTTCACCTCTCTATTAATGAGCTTGGACACAGAGCTCTGTGAACAGCCAGCCTCTTTACAATGACCTGTTGTGCCTTGCCCTGCTTGTGTAAGGTGTGAATGGTCATCTTTTGGACAACTGTCAAGTCTCCATGATTGTTTAGCCTACAGAACTAGACTGAGAGACCATTTAAAGGCATTTGCAGGTGTTTTGAGTTAATTAGCCGATTAGAGCGTGGCACCAGGTGTCTTCAATGATGAACCTTTTCACAATATTCAAATTTTCTAAGCTACTTAATTTGGGGTTTTCATTAGTTGTCAGTTATAATCATTAAATTAAAAGAAATAAACACTTGAAATATATTAGTCTGTGTGTAATGAATAAATAATATACAAGTTTCACCTTTTGAATTGAAGTAATGACATAAATATACTTTTTCATTTTTTTTTCTAATTGTATGACCAGCACATGTATGCTTGTTGTAAAATGTAATCTGTACATAACAAATATGTTTCCGGTCAATTTCTTTTCATTATGGCCACAAGATCCATTGGCTTGCATCCAGAGCAATTTTTTTTAATGATTGACTGGAATGATTGTCTATATGTCACATAGCATAAGACTTTATAATACAAGAACAGCAACTATAAGTTGTTATAGACAGTGCTGAATGAACTCTGACCCGATCTGAGACCTAGTGCCAGTGTCCTTAACTCAACGGGGTGTCAAGCAGAGTCTAAACTGACATAAGTGAAACTGACCTGGTGGAAGCAGTAGTGCAGAGCCAAGGGATTATCCCGGAGCAGATCATGCTCCTGAGTGCTGAAGAGCCACTTGCGCAATGCCAGGCAGGTCCCAGGCACTGCAGAAGTGTAGTTCTGTACATACAGCTTGTGAGGAAACTCATTGGGGGCCAACTTACGAACTGAAAAAGACAGAATGAAACGGGGAAATCAGTAATTACATTAAACACAGGGTGACAAAATCCATATAACAGAAGGCTCAGCATGTTTTCATGTCTCTACAATTTAAGTGCCTTTTAACCTCTTCACAGCGATGATGACTGGAAAATATATAAAACAGAATCTCAAAAATATCAAAAAACAATATTTTACATGATGTTCTAAAGTCATGACTCATGCAGAACCCTATGATAACAAGCACTTTACAGATAATGAGCTGAAAATCCTAAAAAGATTGCATAATAATTTCATGGTGTTACTCTGTGTGATATCAAAAGAAACAGCTCTACAAGTGCACTACTAAATGTCGCTGCACATGCATTTTCCCTCCAGCTGATGCAGGAAACCACAGATACACCACACTTCATTTTCATACTTTACAAATGGACCCTGAGTATAAGTGCTTCTGTGTTTCAGCTACAGTAACAGTCAGGTTCAAGATTTAGGAGAAGGATGATATGTCTACATTCAGTAATGTAACTGACTACTATGTTGTAAATACTAGTTTATAGTTGATCCTCATTTTTGAACTTTTTTTAGTTGGGCATGTTTTCAACAAAGTTGTTCATTGTCATGGCACCATTCTACAACAATGTGTTTCTTTGCAGGAAGTAATGCGGATACAACCCCACATAAACCTTTAAAAACAGGGTGGGGGGAGGGGGGGGGGTAAACAAGGGGACGGAAATCAGCACGCTAACATAACTGTTCGTAGAAAAACACATTCTTAAAGCCTAATTCTCATATATATATATATATATATATATATATATATATATATATATATATATACACACACACACACACACACACATACACACACCTTTATAGGAACAATAACTGATAACACAGAAGCTTACAAATGAAGTTTCTGATGGTTAAAGCTTGTATAATGTGCTTTCAGTCTGAAATCTCTCAGGCTGCGAAACCCAGGATGCCAACACAGATCCTTGTCTGTTCAATGCTGAATTGGTGAACAATTCCAGCTAGTGTTTAAACAATTCCTTATCGAGTGTCTCTGTATCATCCTGTTCTCTCACTTTTTTTTTTTTTACAGGGACAACCAGCTTTTCTTTGGATTTGAATGAATCAGTGTCATTGTAATGTTTCAGTATTCTACTAATCACGATACTAGACCAACCAGCTTCTCCTGAGAATGCTGAAAGGGTCATTTCTTCAGCCTTCATCTGAACAACCTACTGTTGAAGCATTTCAATCAGGGTGGAGTTGTTCACTGGCCTATTGTGTGCAAAATTATTTGCAGCATGGATTGTTAAGTGTGTGTGTGTGTGCGCGTTGTGAGGCCAAATCATTTAAATTGTAAAGTAACATTTGACTGCATTCCTTCCATTCATTTTAGGAAAATGTTGTACAAGCTGTACAATGTTGTACAAGCAGTTATTCTTTGATCTCTACAGTAAATGGTACAGGAAAGTAGTTGAAATTACTGTGTTACTCGATACTAAATATTATTATTATATCCTTTTTTTATATTTATGCTTGGCTACATTTAAACCGTCTCTAAATTAAGAAAAAAAAAAAACAGCTGTAATAACAGCTTCATTACCATTTAAGTTCTAGACACAAAGGGATGGATTCCCAGACAAGGATTAATCCTTGCCTTGGACTACAGAGCATTTTTAATTTTGTGATCTTCCACTGAAAGGAGGATATAGTCCAGGACTAGGCTTAATCCCTGTCTGGGAAACCAGTCCTGTGTCCAAGTGGAGACAGTAAAGGCCTAGGTTAACAACCACCTTTAACCCAACTCCCTTGTCATCTTTATCCCAGTGTTATAAAGTGTTGCGGGACCAGTTCCACATCACATAAATGACTCGAGTCAGCAGGAATGCAGCTTCTGCCAGCTTTACTTGAAGGAGTCTGACGGTAAACCATAAATGGCACAAACAGGCACATGTGCTGGAATGACCTGGAAAACATCACAGGTATTGAATATGCTAGTCAAAATAGAACAAGGGTGTGGACAGATCCACAGCTAGCTACTGAACTTGCCAGGTGCTAGATGCACCTGGAATGCATCTCTATGTGTGTTTACACCAGCTAAGCATTAATCAAGGGTTCCAGGATATTATTTAAAGCTAAACTGCACTTGAGGCATCATTTTAGGCTGAATCAGGTTATACCTCTGGCAGAGACAAGTGAAAGATTTGAACTTTTCCAGATGCCTATGCTGAATCATGAGATGAAAGCTGAGTCTGAGTACGACAAATGTAATGAATGATTCAAGACAGAACAGAAGGGTTTTGTACAGCAAAATTCTTACCACTTTTGCATACAGTGTGAAACCACTGGGACTGTATGCATAATGTAATTCATTGAAGGGCAGTGCAAAATAACAGAGCCCAAATAATTGTAATTTGATTACATTGTTTTGTAATAAAACCCAGCAGGACCAAGGCTTCATCTGGACCTGTCTCGTCCCCTCTGTCATTTTCGTATGCTACATGAACAATTTACTCAGGATATAGCCTCTAGATACTTTTATTTTCTCAAAAGAATAAGATGGTATTTTTTATCAACTAGTTAGAAAATGTATTCTTAGTTAAAATGGGCATATGGTTTAAGATTTACATTTACTTATTTAGCAAATGTTCTTATCTAGAGCAAATGACAAAATGTGGCAATAGTGGGAGCCAACTGTTGGGGAGCCAGCTATCATGATTTATGATAACCTAATTTACAGATGCAGTTTGTAAAGATTATAAAAATCAGCACACAAAAACATCATTTAAAAGGTCATTAAGTCTATATTCTGGACATAAAACGGTAAGAAAATGAATTATCACAATGAAAGTGGCCAAAACAATCACAGATATAATGGTGGCAAGTTTTGAATTCTGGGTAGAATAGCTAGAAATGAATACATATGCATATTACAGCCATGCGAAATGGCATGTGTTTAAAAATGCATCAGCAGCAGCTATGTTAGCTCATAGTTAGCTTACTTTTCACTGAGTCTTCAGAAGCTTAAGCTTCCCCTGACACAAAACAAACCAACATTATATGCTGCTCCAGTGCTCCTACATTTGGGAGAATGTTGCTTGCTTTGGTATATGCTGAATATGAGTTCTTCAAACCATGGTAATCGGCAATGATTTTAATGGTAATTAGAAGAGAATGGATTATATTTATTGTTTTATCATATTTGGTCACCCATGGCATTAAAAACACTTACACGGTATAAACAGTGACCCATGACTGTGCAGCAATGCACAGCTCAAATCATATCATCAAGTTCGCTGATGACACGACTGTGATGGGTCTCATCAGTAAGAACGACGAGTCAGCATACAGAGAGGAGGTGCAGCGGCTAACTGACTGGTGTGAAGTCAACAACCTGTCTCTGAACGTGGACAAAACCAAAGAGATGGTTATAGAAAAACAAGGGGTGAGCACTCGCCGCTGAACATCGACAACTCTGCTGTGGAGATTGTCAAGAATACCAAATTCCTTGGTGTTCACCTAGCGGATGATCTCACCTGGTCCATTAACACCAGTAACACCAGAAAGAAAGCCCAGCAACACCTCTACTTTCTGCGAAGGCTGAAGAAGGTTCATCTCCCACCTCCTATCCTCACCACTTTTTACAGAGGAGTCATCGAGAGCATCATGACCAGCTGCATCACTGTCTGGTTTGGGAACTGCACTGTGGCAGATCGCAAGTCCCTCCAGTGGATCGTGAGGACAGCTGAGAAGATTATCGGTGTGTCTCTTCCCACCATCACAGACATCTACACCACTAGCTGCACCCGCAAAGCACTCAGCATTGTGGGAGATCACACACACTCTTCAACCTACTGCCGTCTGGAAAAAGGTATCGAATCATTCGAGCCCTCACATCCAGACTCCGTAACAGCTTCTGCCCACATGCTATCAGACTCCTGAACATCTAGAGACTGAGACTGGACTGAAGAAGTGCACACACACACACACTCTTCTTCACACACACAAACACTGGTCTATTGGACTGAAAATGAGTGTTTACACATATCCTGTTTACATCATGGTTACATCCAGTTACCGTTTACAGCATAAATACACTTTAAATTACAGTGTCTTGTATTTTAATTGTATTGTACTGTATGGATATTGTTTTGTATTTTTTGTATTTGCACTTTAATGTGTATGCACTGTTTTATGTTGCACTAGCTTTGCACTAGTTGCACTTTATTGTTGTGTATTGATTTATGTTCTATGTCTTTGCACTTTAATGTGTGTGCACTGTTTTATGTTTGCACTAGCTTTGCACTAGTTGCACTTTATTGTTGTGTATTGATTTATGTAGCACCTTGGTCCTGGAGGAACGCTATTTCGTTTCACTGTGTACTGTAAACACTGTATACTGCTGAAATGACAATAAACGTCTTGAACTTGATTGTACTAAACACTTACAACAACAATAATAATAATTATAGATGCATGAATACCAATACTCAATCGCAAATGAGATCGCGATACCCACATCCAATACCTTGTGCCTAGTGCACAATGCTGCGCTAATGAGCATCCACAAACACTGCAGCAAATGCTAGCTAGACGCGATAAAATGTCTGCACACAACCCTAGGTCTATGAAAATGACAGAAACTCTTACTAGTGCTGGGCCATAAAATGATCTCGATTTTTTTCATAGTTAAGTTTTGGATGATAACGATGATAAACTTTGGGTAACAGAGCTCAATAAACCTTCATTTTTATACAGCCAGCTACACACTATCAGGCACGTATACTCATGCTATTACGGTAAATGAACGCAGGAGACCGTATGAACGAGAGAGCGTAAACAAGACTATAATATGTTTAATTCAAATGCTTGTGTGTATGTATTAAGTATGTTATAGTCTCCTGTTCATTCTGTGTTTGGGGTGTATTTTCTCTGGCATGCTGACTCTCTGTCAGAACACAAGCGGAGAAACTTTCGCAGATACTTTATTGATCTCAGAATTATTGGTGGTGTGCTCCTGACTGCTTAATTCTAAGTAAGTGTCTTTATCGCCAAGTACAAAAATACACATACTTGTACTCGGTTGGAAAAAAATATATAATAATGATAATAAATTAACAAATCCATGCTTCTTGAGTACTATTGCTCTATTCGTATGTCTGTACTAGCCTAAAATAGCAATTTTCATGAAATCAGATTTCCTGCTTAACCAACTAACTTCAGTCTAAATCACTTCAATATTACTGAGAATCAATTTGTATTACAATGCATCAATTTAGGAACTTATTCTGTATGGCTAAACTTTCTGTGCCAGTTAGGTTCAGGATTAGGAATCTAAAGAACTGGATTATTAAAGTTTAATATAGGCTCATAAGGTGGAATATACATTTATTTATATCTTCTATAAATGTTCAGCATTTTAATGCATTAATAATTTAACTCAACACATTCCTGCTCCTTCAGTTTACACACGAGAATTACTGATGTTGGTACACATAGCCTAAACCTCACCCATTTATCTTTATATACTCCTGTTCTGTTTTGCTGTTGCCCAAAGGACCTAACTACATTTCATACTGACAACATTCCTCTACAATCTGCACATGTACACACTAGGATATGCTGAAAGTAGGACATTCTGAACCAGGTATTCTTTTCTGAGCTTTGTTTCTAAATGTTAACATAATTTTCAATGCCTTAAACCAAACTGCTGCATATACTTTGGCTCTGTTTGCTCCAGTTTTAAGATAAATAGGTCAGACTTGCCTCATGGCCTTTCATAAGCCCCTCTCATTCATCAAGGTCACAGGATGGAGGAGTTTTTGGATTAAACCAGGAGTTAAAAAAAACCAACAGAGGTTCAAGTGTGTGATGACAACCTCCCAAAGTTAAAAAGTATTTGGGACTCAAGACACATACCCTGGTTATTTTAAAACTATTTAAATGTATAGTTCAGGACTGTAATGAAATTTTTTTTTATATAAAATTCAGAAGATCTTCACCATTTGCTTCAGTTTTTATTAACATGAACTGATGACACTTTTATCTTAAATTTGTCTATTATATTATCTCCAACATTTTTGGAACTTTATGTTTGTTTTCTTTATAATCATAAATGTATTCATTGTTACAGTTCTAAATATTTATACAGTATTTTACATAATTCAAAATAAATGTTTTAATTTCCAATTAAAACGTTAAATTAGCACCCAAACAAAAAACAGGAAAGTGTATTTACAGAAAGGAACATAAAAGCCACAAAACTAAATGTACTATTAAGTAATATAACATTTACTCTGTCCGTGCACTGACTGTATTACAGCTTTGATTGGTTTCAGAAGACGTACTTGCAATTTTTATAGACATACTCTCAGTCTTTAATCTGCAAGAGCATATATTTCACCCTTCAAAAATACAGATTTAGAAGACATCTGGTTTAAGGTATAAGCACTGTATATCTAAGCAGGACAGATTTGGTGATCTGCTAGTCCTTGAATGGTGTTGAGAGATTGTATGTATCTTTTAAAAATCTGTAAAATTAAAGTTTAGGAAAATGATGGCCATTTGGATAATGTATATGAAAGAGAGAAAGCTGGTTATCTTACCAAAGGTGTGGTTGATCACTTCAAAGAGGGCAAAGTAACTTGCCATAATACTGTCCATGCCAACTTTCATCACGAGAGCCTGCAATGAAAAAAATAATATATCTTAAAATGTAGCTGCTAATTAATGAGCCTGTTAGAGCAATTTCCAAATATTTAGGTCTCTGACAAATAATTTAAAGGAAAAAATCCTATGTTATTCTTGTTATTTAACCCCTGAAAATTCATATTTAATTTACCATTTAGAACCTTTCTTTATCCTATAGAATTAATAGGTTGTTGTTTGTTATTCTGTCTTTAGTACTAATATATTGTATGACAATTACTGTCTGTTGTCATTTAATATTTTCATTGGCTGCCCTGTATGGGTATTAGCAGGAATGGTTTGAGTTAAACAGCTGTAGGCTTAACAAGCAAATATATGCAAATGTATTGTTTTCATGACGCCACAAAGTACAATTATTTCACAAAGGGCAGTTTATGCTGAAGAATGTTTTTATAAGAACTGTAAATACTCAGAAGTGGATCATGTGCCCTACAAATTTTAACAGTGCCCATTTGCAATCTCAAACTCATATTTCAGAACAGTGAGGAAAATAATTCCGTGTTGTATGATGCTGGCACTTTAAGATCGACGATGATGGTGTTATGTGATGATGCTAAACCAAAAACTTAGTGATTTAAACAGAATATACAATGAACAGAAATACAGCAGAAAGTGTACCTGGTAAACTTGGTCAGTGGTGCTGTTCTTACGCACTCTAACCGATATCGTGGTCTTATCAGGCAGTGCTATTCGCAACTCCACATCAGTTACACCATTATAATTCTGAAACACAGGCATTACCCCAGTTTTGTTGAGTAATTGAGATTAATAATATAAAAGAGGCAACACACACACACACACACACACACACACACACACACACACACACACACACACACACACACACACACACACACACACACACACACACACACACACACACACACACACACACACACACACACACACACACACACACACACACACACACACACACACACACACACACACACACACGCTACCTCATCTGACTCAGACAGGAACTCCTGCATAATGTCACTCTCCCCGATGACCCTCACTGAGCACACTAGGAAGAAAAATCAGAGTTCAGGTCATAAAAAAAGTTTCCACAGTGTTACCACACATGAATCTCTAAACACTAATAATTTCCTTCCTCCACTGCTGCATTTCCTAATTAGAAAAGAAGATATGTACTTCTTATTCTTCACTAATTCATGCTACTGTCCCTTTTATTTAGTTTCTATTCAACCACTATCCCTCTCGGTTTCTATCCCTCTCTCTGTCTCACCTCTCTCCAGGTATTCCTCCAGACCTCTCCTGCGGGCGTCCAGCTGTTGCTCTGACAGGGAGAAGGGCCACTTCCCAGGCAGCTTGGGGAAAGAGTAGGTTGCAAACTCTCTCTTTAGGTTCTGGTGCAGGATGGCAAACTCCCGGTAGCGCTTTGAGCACAACTGTCTGCCGGACATGTAGATGTTATACACCTGAAAGGAAGGAATGAGTGAACTATAATAAAATAAAAGATGGAACAAAATCCAAAAATTACCATAGATTTCAGTCTTGAGTCTCAAATGACAATAATGCCTCTTTAACATATGAACTCTGGAGAATTTCTAGAGAAATTCCAGAGTGTCTGGGTCCAGAGATGTCCCAGAGTGGTCGTTCTCACATTTAGCGCACAGCGGGAGATTCTCTGCATCAGGCGCACTCTCATAATAATAAGGAAAATGAAACATGTGCTTGTGTGGAGCAACTCCTGTGCAGCACGTGACTCTGACCTCATCCAGAGTCTTTAATAAAGTCTGGGTAAAATCTGGAACGAATGTTGGGGGTGGTCCAGTTCATGCATACAACTCCTCCTGGTATACACCGGATTATGGTGCATGTGTGAAATGGGCATAGTACTGTAGATCAATGACACATTGAATTGAATCTAACTGCGATAAACATCCAGTTGGGGAACTTGTCTGAAATGTCAGAAAATAATATCCCTTCACATTCCTGAAAGCTCTGGCTTTGATGTTGCATCATATTATAGCAGATGTCAATCAATCAATCAGTAAATACATACACAGGAATTGAAAGAACCCTTGTGAAAAAGAGCTTCAGCTTTCCAATACAGTGGCAGAGTGTGTTCAGTGACAACAGGCTTCTGAAGTACACCCATGCGGCTATATGAATCACACTATCATGAGGGATATTCAGGCAATGTCATCTGAGAGCCTGAAGGTCACCCATTCAACAGTGGTTTCTATCTTTTTTTTTTTCTTACTAGATCAGAGATTCACAGGATTCCCTGAATCCTTTTACAATATTTTGTGAAAGATACAGTTGGAAAACAATCTGAAACCACAGGAGCTACAATTGTCATTATAGCCCTACATTATCAAGAACAACTGCTTAAGTTTTAAAAGGGGGTATTTGAGTTCTTTCAAACAACCACAACAAATATACAGTTTAATATTTCATTAAACATATGGAAAGAATATGGCCTTTTTCCACTGAACTCTGTCAGTCAGTGGATTTGGCTCTGTCCCAAATAACACCATACTCCCTACACAGTGCACTTCAGTTCATTTGAATATTATAGCTGAATGTAAATTGTTTGATAAGCTGCCATAAATACACTATTTGAGTGTAGTAACCCTTATTTTGTGACATAAACTGTGCACTACATAGGGTGTAGGTAGACATTTGTGATTCAGCTACTTCATTTAAATTTAAGCCAAAACAGAAACAATTTAGGCTCACTATAGTCACTTTAAAATGTCCTCTAAGAAACTGTTACACTCTTAGAGCACAAGAGCAGTGTGATCAAATTATTTACCCTGTAAACAGGGTGAAAAGAATGAGACAAGTGACTTGTACTTGTGATCATTTACATGCTAAAAAATACAATAAAACAACTAAGCATGTATATGAATAGCTCTCGCATATTCTGTTACAATAGCAGAGAAATGTTTGGAGACTAGCATGTTAATACTTTTAACCTTTAAATTTAATTACCTTTAAATTCTAGGACACAAATGCCAATATGGCTAACAGATGATGTACAATCTTTATTCTTCCCCTAATCTCTTATTCTAATGTTAACTGACTACACAATTCATCCAATTAATTTACATGTAATTGAATAAAGTGCAGTTAAAGATATTAAACAACTAACTTAGTTATCTGTAAACTCTCAAGGGTATATAAAATATACAGCTGTGTGTTTAAAAAAAAAAAAAAAAAAGCAAACTGTTTTTAATGCAAAACACTGAATGTTAACCCCTTGTAGAGCAGTTCTGATATGTATGTATGTGAGTGTGTGAGTGAATAATTATGTGATTAAGGTTCAAGCCTTTTTTGTGAAGTGCTTTGCAACCAAAATTCTACAAAGATATCTTAAAATATTTGCTGTAATTTATAGCACTGGAACTTACCACAAATCTTTCTCCGTGCTGCTCCACGTGTTTGTAGGTGGGGATGGAGATGGGCACTGCCTGTTTGTCACTATAGTCATAGTTGGGTGCAGCAGAGCCATCCTCTCCAGGGTCAAGACCATCTACTTCTTGTGGAGGAACAGAAAGCACAGCCAGCACCAGTTCCTTCTCTCCCGCCCGGATCAGATCCACCACCTGCTTATGAGTAGCACCTTCTACACTCACTCCATTACTAGAAGACGTAGGAGATGAAAAAGAAGAAGGTGGTGACAAAGGTAGAGAAGAAAAAAAAGAGATATTAGAAGCAATCGTCTTACATCTAGTCCCTTATCCAGATGATCCGCTCAGAGCATACACTACAAATGGTCTTCCACACAATTTCTACATATCACGTTTATTATACACTATAATAGTAGTATACGTCTCCTTATTAAGCTTTAAATTTAAGTTCCTGCTAATCACCAGCAGGAAGCAGTTACCAGCTTTATTTACGCTAATTAAAAAGTCATAGTTTTTAAATACTTAAAAGGTGCTGTATAATTTTCTGGCAAAACAATTGTTGACGTTTGAACTTGGCAGTAAGGTTAATGCACCCTTCCCTACTGCGCTCCAACAAAAGCTTAGTATTGTGCTGTATTTCTTGGTCCAAGACACTTTATTTGCTACAGATTTTGCATGACTGGGTATGAACACCAGACGTTTGTCTGCTGTGCCGGCCAGAAATCTACCGAACTTTGAGGAAACATATGCTGTATTTTACAAAACATGCATTGGGCTGAAACTGCATGAAGTGCCTTTAAGTGTTTAACTATAGAAAAACACACTCAATATTAAATAGCTTACAATACACTCATATGTTTCCCAACCAATCAGCACACAGCAGTATTAAACCTGAATGATAAAGAAAACATTATTTTAAGGTAATGTCATTATTTTAAAGTAATGTCTTTCTACTATCAAAAAATTTAAGAATGTAAGGAAGTTCCAGAATAAGTCTAAAAACATAATTTTATGCATGTTTAGGTCCATTCATCGTGATTCACTTGTTTGCTTGAGGGTGCCCTATAGCATTCTGATGTCATTTATGTGAAGAATGCGACCGTTAAGTAGAATATATTCCTTACTTGTCTTTGCACAGTGTATAAGAACATTAAGTAACAATTCTGATGATACACCTAAAGAAAACAGCAATACGTATTAAATAAAACACATCTAACAATTTTAAATAAAGAAGCTGAATATGCAGTGAATATGCAGCTCTATAGGGCTAGACAAATTTTATGATCAATATCAGTACCAATATTAAAGGGCTATCAGTGAAACAGGCAGTAACATTGACCAATATTATTGCATATTAAATATTTTGTATTTTAAAAAATATAAAAAAGGCACTGATTATCAACAAGTCATAGGTCATTATTATAAGGTGTCCAATGTATTTGTGTGATTATTTATAACTGTAAATTACTTTTGTGTAAAAGGGTTTACCCCAGCACACACACACACACACAAAAAAGGTGTAGGTCAACGCAGAGGAGCACATGCCATCTGCCATCCACTTTCCACAATTACTAATTCATTACAGAGAGACAGCGAAAGTGAGAGGTTACATTTGAAACGGAACAGTGAGAGTGTATGAGGAAGAGAACAGCTCTGGAGAGATACTGTTGAATGCCGACAAGATCAACAGGACAATCATATAAGAAAACACATGACCAAGGCTTATCATGACAGTAAAATACCAGACTTTATGACTATAGACACCTTTACCGTATACTGTAAAACTTATAAAATACTGATTATTATAAACCTTGATTAGATTAGGAATAAATCCTGTCAATTTTGATAAATAACAAAATTTAAATATACAAGAAAGCCATTTAAAATGGATCAGGAATATAGCATGACTCAAAACCTTCCTCATGACTTATACACAAGCTTTTATGGACACAATCAAGGCTATATTACAGCACCATTCGGACTGCACATGGTTATGCAAGAGAGAAAAAAAAAAAATCACATGAAAGGCTGACAGCAAGAAGCCTCTAGATGGAGAGTCACAAAAAGGCTGCCTCATTTGCCTAGACAAGAAAAAGAAGTCTGAAGCAAAAACAGAGCACAATTATATATATATATATATATATATATATATATATAAAATGTATAATCAATGTTATACCACTTAATTTTACATTGAAAGTTCTTTATAACTAAAGCAGGTTTAAATTAATATTAGAATGGGAAATGTAGTCAAACAATTATATTTTATATACAATTCTGAGGATGTTTCCTCACAATTTGCCAGCTCTCCAGTCTGTTGAGAAGCCTCAGTGTCTAAAAATGTGTTAAATAAATAAATAAATAAACGAAAGGTCTCTGTCCGGTATGCTAGATTTCTCTCTCTCTCTGCTCACAGCAGAGAAATTACATTTTGGGTTTTAAAGGATTTTAGACAGTGAGAGACCTACAAATGTTGAAAAGCATGAACTTACATGAATATTGCTTCATTTCCACTCCATATGTGGGTTATATTGACTTTATTTTGCTGTATATGGAACTGTGTGCAAGTAAATGCATACCCAAAGTGCTACAAAGTTACAACTCGAGTTACAAATGAGTTTCTGGGGTAATCTAACAGTTTGAACTATTGGCACAAAACACCAGGGCTGGACAAAATCTGTCACAAAATGCATCCACACCTAATCTTCAGCATGAGTATATTCTGTAATATAACACACCAGACCAAAAAAAAAAAAAACACACACACAAAAAAAATAAATAAATAAATAAAATAAACAAACATAAAAACATTAAGATATCTAATTAAAACTAAGAAAAACAAGGATTTGGACAGAAACCAATAACAACAAACCAATTGTAGGTAAATTCACACCCAGGGTTACAACAGTTTCTAATATCCAATAATGTTTAATGTCTATGCAATGTTCACCATTGTGTATTTTCAGTTCCTGAAATTGAAAAAATAGAAAACAACACCATAAGGTTGTGTTCAAACCAACCTGCACCAGAGAAAGTAACTGTGTTCTCTGTGTCTTAGTGGGTTTGCTCCAGTTTCCTCCCACAGTCACATGTTGATAGGTGGATTAGCTATGAAAAATGTATGTCTTGTGGCATACTTCAGCTCCCTCTTTCCCCTGAATGTTGATGTAGTCCATCACCCCAAAAAGCTAGTTAAAAACATATAAATGGGTCTGAAAAAAAAAACATTTTTCCATTTTCTAATCTTCATTGATGCAGAATGATTGGACAGCAGTATAACACTTTTTAAATTCAGAAATTAAAAATGGTACAATTTACACTGATTATTTTCATGGATTTTTTTTTTTGTATTTTAAGAAGTGTGTAAACTGAGAACTAAAAACTGTCAGTCAGCAAAGCCATGTTTAGCTAAAACTACTTTAGCACAAATTCAAAATATAAAATTGTAATGCATGATATCTGTTGAGCTACACAACACTACTGGAGAAAATCCATTACAAAACATAAAAGTAAGTTCCTGGTAATAAACACCAGGTGTTCTAATAATAGTGTGCAGTACATCAGAGTCACAGGCGGACCTCGGGATTCCAACTATAGTCATAGGAAGGGAGGAGATCGGATGGTTCCTCCACAGTATAAAGCTGCCTTTTCCTGAAATAGGGTCCTGTTTAGAAAGGGCTCCAAGATACAGCAGACTGAAATTTTGTTCAAGTTTGTATGGTCTACTACTGTCTGTGGTACTGCCCAGTAAGCCATGTTCAGAGTTTTATTCTTGTATAACAACCCACAAGAGATGTGACCTACCAAGCAGCCTAACATGCACAAATCAGCCATGTTATTATGCAGGTAAAAGCAAATACCTTCACAAACATCAGTTGTTAAACAGCTGAGCTCAGCAGAGGGCAAAATTTACTGCTGATCAGCAAAACAACAGACGCACTCTCTCTTTCTTCTTTTAATTTTAAATTAAATCCTGAGGTCATAACTTATTTTAATATGTATACTAACTATGCATGGCTCTGTCTAGTCCCTTCCTTATTTAGGCTGCACACACCAACAAACACAAACTCAGAGATGATAAATGAGTAAGCCCATGATATGTGTAACAAACACAAATTCCCATGAAGTCTCATCTGCTCTGGCAGCACTTACACAAGTGTAAGTGATCGACTGGCCCGAGAGTTTCTCAATGACATTCCATCAATCAGCCCAGGGAGCATCCTGCTTTGTATCTAATAATTCAGATCAGAAATAAAAGAAACAGTTGTGTTCATCTTTCATTCATTCATTATCTGTAACCACTTATCCAGTTCAGGGTCATGATGGGTCCAGAGCCTACCTGGAATCATTGGGCATAAAGCAGGAATAGAACCTGGAGGGGGCACCAGTCCTTGATAAGGCAACACACTCACATATACGGACATTTTTGAGTCACCAATCCACCTACCAACGTACGTTTTTGGACCGTGAGAGGAAACTGGAGCACCCGGAGGGAACCCACGCGGACACAAGGAAAACACACAAACTCCTCACAGACAGTCACCCGGAGCGGGACTCGGACCCTGCTGCACCACCGTGCCACCCTGTTCATCTTTCAACTGTTTTACAAAACAAAAAAGTTTCTGAAAGCATGTGTAATCCACCTACTGTTAAAAATTATAATAAAAAGACTGATCACTTTAGCTTTAGATTTGATATTGGTTTAAGAATTTATTATGAACATACCATTTAAAATTCTTGACACAAATCTTTAAGATATACATTAAAGCATTTAAATTGTACATCTTGAGTTTGTAAGTGTCAAGACACCTAAGGCTATAGACATGTCTTTAACACAATTCTTTAATTTCTTAATTCATGGCTTCAAATCTGTTCAAAGGTATTTCTTTAGACATTCTAACATTTTCACAGCAGGATATCTGTGTGAAATGTGGTATAAGTGGGAGTGTATATTAAAAAAAACTCCTAAAAGGAACAGAAGTTACAATAAAGTTGAAGGGTGTAGAATAAATAATAAATAATACACACATTATATTTAGCTAGTAATTAAATAAATAGGCTACATACAGTAAAGGGTATTTAAATATTTGCTAAAAAAAAAGTTTTTTTTTTACCTTGTTAACATGTATTCTTGTATTTTTACATGCTAGAAAACAGCTTAGCATTTGAAATTACAGTGCTCAAATGTCAAAACAGGTTAATTCAGACAGATAGGTTTTCTTATGTAGTAAACCTAAAGAACTGATCCTGTCAACTTGTGGTGTGGGGCTTTCATGCTGCAGACAGAGAGGGGTTAATATCATTCATAGACCTGTGCATACTGAAAGAAAGCGAAAGTTTAGAGTTTCATCTAAGCCTCTTTTGAATTTAAATTTTTATTAAATTTCAGAGGTTTAATGGAATGGGATTTAAATGGTTGGAAATTTTAATAAAAAATCGGTCTGATTTATGTTGCACAGCACAGTAGATAGCAAATATCTAGACAACATCTAAAGCCGACACTGGCTTGTAGGTAAACCACAAATGTAAGTTGCGGTCCAAGCAAAGCCTCACTTATTAGTCTTAACCGTTTACCTTGATTTTTTAACATATGAGATGTGTCAAGAAGTTATTAATATAGAACCAGGGCCATCAAATGTGTAAAAATCTATAGGAGATACGGCTGTAAAATTTGCCCTGCTATAACCCCATGCTGCGTAATTATGTACAACACACATTTTTAACGTTATGTGATATAAGGGTCACTAAAGGGTATGCTAACTTATCTTGAGGGTAGCTGCGGCTACATTCCAAGCTAGCTAACGGTACATTACGTTGACGTTATCATCGTTTTTTCGTCTTAGCTGACAAAAAGCCGAGTCCTAGAAAGGTAAAAGTCTAGAAGGTGACTAAAACGTTAAAGCGTCTTAAGAAACAGCAGTCGCCAGAGCCGTGGGAGCGTCTTAAACCACAAACTAGTATACTACACTACAAACGCACAACTACGGGTAGCGCACTCGTTTTGATACACTATATACGCAGCGTAATGTGCGAATTGAGCCACTCCCGGCTAGCCAGCAAGCTAACGGTTTTCTCGCACAGACAACTAGTCCGTGTTTAGCGTTCAGGGTTATTAGCGCTGGGAGGCCGTAGCCGGCTGTTGGAGTAACAAGAAAAAACAAACGTACACCTCGAGAATGCGGTCTCCTTTCGATATCCCCGCGCGGTCGGCCGCTCCGCCCGGTAACACAGCACTGACGTGCTGTAGCGGCGCGTACAGCTCCCCGTTGATGCTCCGCAGCTGTCCACCTTCGCTGACCTGGCCGCGGACGTTGAAGCCGTAGCCGGACTCGGATTTCACGATACGGACGATGCGCGGTCCCGCCGCTGTTGTGATCGGGAGGGAAGACGCCGGAGCTGCGGCGCGAGCCTCGTCTCCCCCCGAGTCCGCCATGTTCGTCCAATGGAGCTCGCTCACTCTGGAAAACAACAAGCGCAGATAGACGCGCGAGCGGCGCTGTCGCTCCTCGCAACGCGGGAGTCACGAGACCCTCCTCGAGAAGAACAGTCAGCTACTGTTACCAGAGGAAATTGTGCTAAACACAAACCTAACTACCTCTGTTTCTCAAAGAGTTTGCTGCCAAATAAAGGTGTTGAGATGTAAATAATATTTTTTCAGTGTGCTTTAATGTTCAGTATGAAATCCAGGCTAACATATATGGTGTTAGAAATAAGGACCAATCATAATACTTAGACTGACTGAAAGCATTTCTGAATTTGTCCTCAGTCTCAACCAATTTCAATTTAACTACTATGACGCTGATGCAAAGCACCGAGTAGCGCCCCCCAGTGGTGCATATTTGTTAAACGTGAGTGAGTAAGTGTGATAGCCCTTTTCTACTGTGGAAAGAACTCTGGTTCTTGAACTGGTTCCATTCAGGATTGCTGGCACCTTGGTGCTGTTCAGGGAACCAAGGATAAGTCATCAGCGAGCAGGGTTACTCGGTTATTACTGTGGCTGATCCAGTGCCATAATAGAATCAGGACAGAGTTGTGGTTATTCACTGTTTACAGCTGGGTCAGATCAGAATCAATTTATGTTTGTGGAAATGTGCCAGACCTTTTCAAATTAGGTTCAAACGGAAAAGGTCTGAGTGAGCTAGAAGCCAGTTCCATGAGTTATTGTCTTATGTAAAAGCTTTCCACTCTAATAACAAGAAAACAGGACATTTATGCAAAATAAAAGTGCACCCTTGTGGGTTAATCCCAAAATGTATGTGATAAATAATGCCCATTTTGGTGCAATTACTGCCAAATAAAATTGTTAAGATATAAACATTTAAAAAGTATACAAATATAATAAGTCAATGTGGTTTGATGTTCAATATGAAATTCAGGTTTAAAGATACGGTGGTAGAAATAAGGACCTAGTATAAAATTTAGGATACCTGTTTCTTTACAGCAAGTACACAGTCGACACTGATGTGGAGCGCTGACTAGAGACCCTTGTGGAACATTTTTCTTAGACATCAGTTAGTAAGTGAGTGAGGGAACTAGAAACCCATCCATGAGATTCTACCAGTCTATGGACACAAGTGGTCATTTCCTTGTGGGCAGTCTCTAAATGTATGTGAGAAATATCAGCCTTTCTGGAGCAATTTCTAAACGGGAATAGGTATGAGTTAGTCAGTCCATAATTTGCTTCTCATGTAAAAACACAATGTTCTCTAATAATGTCTAAATAACTTTATTTTTTAAAAAATATATTCATATTCAGTATAAACCTCCTAATAATTTTTAAGTGTCTTAGATGTGACACTAAATCCTCATTCAATACACGCTATGATTATGCAGTTAGTCTCTGTCTCAGTTTCCAGACACTGCTCAGTCGCTTATCTGACACTCCAAAGCTCTGCCCCCCCCAAAGTTGAGGGGATTGGTCCCTTACCCTCGTTGTCTGAATTTGAGACTGTGTTTAGAGCACTGTAGTCTTTTAACATATAAAGCACACCACACTGACATTTTAACAAGATGATCTTTAAAAAGCCTGATTGTCTATTGAAGGGTTTAATGGCAATGTTCACGATTGTAATCAAAAAACACTTTTTATAAATTTCATTTAATTTATAAATGTTATACATTTTCTTACTATTTGCTAGCTCTCCAGTCTCTTTGCATGCTCAAAACCAATGTGTTTACAAAGCCTAAGTGTCTGTAAATTAGTAACAAAACGAACTGTCTTGGTTCCGTATGCTAGACTTTCTCTCTCTCCCTCTCTGCTCTCTGCAAAGGCATCTGGAGTATTTAGATAACGGAGAGAACTCCAAATTTTGAAAAGCATGAACCGAGATGAGGATATTGCCCTATTCCTTCTCCATAAGTGGGTAATATTGATTCATTTTTGCTGTTTTGGATCACTTAATGTGGAAATGTCTCCAAATTCATGAAACAGCTAAATACATTACTGAAAGTGCTGCAAAACGTAACAACTCAATGTCAGTCACCCCAGTTCTCTCTAATAAAAGTTAAAAGGGAAAATGTGACTTAATCTCTTTTAGTTTACTGGCGTAACATTTATAATATCAGTAGACAAAGAAAGTCAAGAGTCTTATTTGACACACATGCTCTTACTATTATCACTTCACCTCATGTTCTCCAAAATTTACACAATATTTTAATTCAATCAAGCACATTTTATTTACATTTGCTTATAACAGACTTTGCCACAAAGCATTTTAAAAATTGGATCCAGACATGGGTTTAGAGCAATAGTAAAGATATGAAGACAAAACAAAGAGAGGAACCCAGATTTTTGTCTTCTGGATTATTCAAATTATTATACTTTTAAGTTAGGTCTGGAGTATGTAAATGGTTAAAAGTCAAGTCAAGGCAAGTTTATTTTTAGAGCACCCTTCATACACACTAGCAATACAAAGTGCTTTATAGAAGTAGGACAGGGAAAGTACAAATATATTACAGCAGTGAAACAAATAAAAGAGGAGCATAAACATTTAAAGCATAATATAATAAATAAAATGTAACAAATAAAATAAGATTATAAAACCCAATTTTAAATAACACAAAAAATGCAATTATAATAAAATAATTAAAATCGTGCAAGAACTGTAAGAAGAATATGAATACGATTTTTTCGAACCAAAAAAAAAATATTATTTAGTATGATACGCACAATGCTAGGAGACAATAAGTTCAGAAACAATGTAGTCATGTTAATGTTGTTGTTGATTAGTGTACAAAAAAAATAGTTTTGCTTGTGACATAATTCATGTTTCAAAATGGCTTCCGTTTTTAGTTGTGAGACTGTAATTTATACATTGCATAAAATCACATAGGGGGCGGCACGGTGGCGCAGCAGGTAGTGTCGCAGTCACACAGCTCCAGGGGCCTGGAGGTTGTGGGTTCGATTCCCGCTCCGGGTGACTGTCTGTGAGGAGTTGGTGTGTTCTCCCCGTGTCTGCGTAGGTTTCCTCCGGGTGCTCCGGTTTCCTCCCCCAGTCCAAAAACACACGTTGCAGGTGGCGACTCGAAAGTGTCCGTGAATGTGTGTGTGTGTGTTGCCCTGTGAGGGACTGGCGTCCCCTCCAGGGTGTATTCCGGCCTTGCGCCCGATGATTCCAGGTGGGCCCTGGGACCCTAGATTGGATAAGCGGTTACAGATAATGGATGGATGGATAAAATCACATAGGGAGGCATGGAGGCACAACAGGTAGTGTGGCTGTTTCATAGGTCCAGAGATTTGGTGTTGTGGGCTCAATACCCACTTCAGGTCACTGTCTGTGAGGAGTTTTGTGTGTTCTCCCTGTATCTGCATGGGTTTCCTCCAGGTGCACTGGTGTCCTCCAACATTAGGGTGACCAGACGTCCTCTTTAACCCAGACATGTCCTCTTTTTTAGACTTAAAAATGTCCGGGCAGAGCTTACATAGAATTTTGAGAAGCATTTCGTTCACAAACTAGTCCCGCCCTCCCCTACTCCGTTTGGTTCGCTTGAGTGAGAAGGGGGAGTGGTGGAAGTAGCCTAAAATCTTCAGATTGCACGGTCTGACTGTAGAGCTACCGTTATTGGTCGATAACCTTCTCTGTAAACATTTAATTGGTCAGTTAGTAGTCCTTGTTTACATCAGGCAAAGTTCATGTACCTACCCTCATCTCGAGCAGCTATGCTGAAACATAAATGTAAGTTCTCAGATGAATTAAAAAAGAAATTCCCATGTTTTCCCATGTGTAGCAAATATAGGTGTAAAGGACTTCAAAGCACACATAGGTTCAGCTAAGCATACAACGGCAGCGAGGGGCGAGAGCTCATCACACCCCCCAAACCCCCAGGCTTGAAGTTTGCAAAATGTTAATTGGTACCCCTTAGCTGCATTAGCCTCATAGCTAGCACTTCAATTTCAGCCAATGTGCTGATGGGCTGTTGTTTTTTTTTTTTGTTAGTTTTTTTGAGGGCATGTAGTGATCATAGCAATATCTGTGACTCCTGCAGGTCTAACTATATCAGCACAACTACAAAACCATAACCATAAGGTTGCATTAACATGAGGGCACCCCAAGACTCCAGCATTCCACTGCCAAAAAAACATGAATAGGCACGTAACACTGACAGAATGACCTATGAATATCCTATGCCAGTCATTAGAGCTTCACATAGGGCCTAGCTCACTCACTTCCTACAACAACCACAAAATTTCTGCTATCAACTATCATTGAACATTTAAAAGAAAGCTATGTAATAAATTATGGCTTTAAAATAACTGTGATGCTTCACTGACCTGTAATAGGGAGAATAGAGCTTAGGTAATTGCTACTCTCAGACTCAGCACTGAGGAAATTGCACTATGTGACTTTTGGAGGAGGATAGAAAACTCCCCTCACCAATGATTTCAGTATTTCAGTAAAAGAATTATGAAGGGGAGCCCAGGAGAAAAAAAAAGTTACCTAGCGTTTCTTTAAAATTACAGCTACAAAATAATTGTGATGTTTCAATGACCTGTAATAGGGAAAATAGAGCCTCTGTCATTGCTGCTCCAGGCTCAGCACTGCAGAAATTGCACTATGTGACTTTTGAAAGCATGTATGCTATTTATAGAGCTTTATTATGCTCTTATATGTAAATCCCCACTTGCCTTCCTGGTCACTAATGCCGTATCTAGCACCAGAGGCACCATTAATACATGCTCAGTGCCACCAGTACAATGTAGACTTTATGTACAATATCATCTGCCTGCACTATTAATAACCATAAATCCACATGTCACTAGCCCCACTGGCACCATTAATGCATACTCAATACCATCAGTGAATCAAAATTGTAATATTCATAGTTCACAATTTTGACTGCCTTGTGATTTGGACTGGTGCCAGGGTCTATTTCTGCCTTATTCCAGGTAGGCTCTGGACCCACCACTACCCTGAACAGAATGAAGTGGTTTTAAAATGAGGTACTACAGATGATGTATAATCTGTTCCAATATGGAATATTTCACAATTATAAGATTGTGACATATTTCCTGTTTTGCCCACCCCTTATGTGCAGCCAATTATGAAAGATTTCAAGCAAATGCTATGGAACAAAACCATTACACACAAGTCAACAATAATATATTGTAATCAATGTGGAGTTTAACTGGCTGCCAGTGTGCTGTCAATTAAACAGGCTTAATATGGTCAGGCTTTGTGATTCTAATAAGAACATAAGAGCATAAATAGCACTTCATCAGCCAAATGAAATTAGTTCAACTACATCATTATAACACTGTAAATAACAAGATCTTCTCCTGGTGCACACAGTGAATAAAAATCTCTGACACTTTGTGGGAGCTCCAAATTATTTATGGGCAACATCTTCTTTTGCCCAAATCATCATTTACAACCAAAGTTTAAATTACTTACGACATTGTTTAAAAGCTACAACATATTTTCTGTCTCTACAAATATTAGTGTTATTTAGCATGTTGAAAAAAGGCAACAGTAAATCACTAGATTCATTAATAGACAATTAACAGGACTGACATCTCAAGTATACAAGTATAATAATAAACAGCAGAAACCAATGATTCAGTAAGCTGCGCTGTAAAAAAGTACACCCGAGGAAGATTTTGGGGTTGTAATCATTTTAATTTTGTTTATATGCAACTTTACACCTGATAGAATTAAAAAAGATGTTCCAGCAATGGCAAAAAAGGAGCTGAAACCAACACAATGGAATAAAGTAATTATTTATGACTTTAGTTTAAGTGTTTGTGCACCTCTAGTTCACGCCTTTAGATTTACAGAACTATTGTACAATCTAAACCATCTGTAAACAGTATACTCAGTTATCAATTGCTAGGCATTTAATCCCTTACTAACTACATAATGCTTGATGAACAGTTACCTAATGTACTAATAATGGTTAATCAAAGATTTATAAACAACAAATGATCTATCAGCTAACCTTACTGTAAAGTTTTAGAATGTTTTTATAGGCAGATGTATTTATAGGTGATGGTGATATAGGTGGTTGTAGTCTTAAATGTTGCACTTAGCTGATGTGTGGTAAGAATATTGGATTGGCTGCAGTTGCATCATCCAGGTGGGTGTTGCAAATAAGTGGTGGCTGAGGAGACTTCATAATGTTCCTATAAACTTTATACACTTTAAATATTGGTACATTTGTGTAAGTAATCCTCCTGTCAGACACAATAAAGTCAAGTAAAATAAAGCAACAACTTTAAAAAGTACCGTGTAAACAGGCAAGTAATTATAATGTTTTATCTGGGCATTAAACTATTGAAAACACTAATTTAAGAATAAAAGAAATAGCATAAATATAAACCCCAATTCCACAAATATCTGGTCATTTTCTGAAGCAGTGACTTTATGACATTATTTGCAACCGTCTTGAGGAAGCAAAGGAATATTTGTAGTTAATACATAATATCAGGTTCATGTAATATTTTTAAAGA
This sequence comes from Hoplias malabaricus, assembly GCF_029633855.1. Lineage (NCBI taxonomy): Eukaryota > Metazoa > Chordata > Actinopteri > Characiformes > Erythrinidae > Hoplias > Hoplias malabaricus. The sequence continues at coordinate 17,759,734 of NC_089805.1, read as the reverse complement.
AAATAGATACTGAAAGTTTTCTTTTAAAGCATGAATGTTGGTTTGGAATATGGCATGATACAGTTAGTATCCATGATGTATTAAATGAGAGATTTTGCTCAGTACTCTATGCAACCCTGTATCAGGCATCTAACATCAAATTGAATTCTGCTTTTGCATTATTTGTGCAGGGATGAAGGCGCATGTACTGCTTTTGCAGATTTCAAATATATTTCTGAAATTGCATGATGTTATGTATTTTGTTTATTATTTCATTTTTATTTATTTATTATTATTATTATTTAGATCAGTTCAAAAACAATAGTGCAAGGAAATTGCAACATACAGGTACCTAACATGTTTAGCACCCATGGTTAAATGGCTTTGCTGAAGTGAAAATAACCCCACATCCTCCACTGAGAACACGCTTCTACACATTTTAACGCACAGTACTTTTGAATGGACTGTTTTTGTGCTGAACTCTAATGCCACCCTGTGGACACAGGAAGTAACCTTCTACTCCGAATCTTGGCTCAGCTTCTGGCTCATCTGTGCCTTAAGACATGACTAGTAGAGGCTAATCCTTCAGGACAGCTAATAAGATAAATAAAAAATGATAGCTAATAGATAGCATTAGGCACATTCTGGGTAGAGGCCTTTTCCACTGAAAACATTAATTCCATCTCTTAAACAGCTGCATGGCCTTTGTGCAGCTCTGACAAACTACATTTAGGAACATGGCAAGAGTGTTAATAGCTTGTTAACAATCTACTAACTCTGCTATAATCAGTAAATTGCTCGTCTCCAATCGGATTACAAACCCACTCCGAGTGATTTACAAATTCACTTTGACCAGTAATCAGACAAAAAACATACAATGGCACAATACTGAATCTTTTGAAATTAAAGCCTGCAACAAATAGCAAAAAAGGCTGAGGCTAAAAATGTACAAAAACCTTCTAAAAACACTTTAAATAGGTGACAGAATCAGGGTTGGGTATAAAAGCAGCATGCAGGTACAGCCAAATCCTTATGAATCAGGACACGTCAAGGTTCGTCAAGAAATATTGATGTCCACCATCCCCAAATTATTAAATACTGAGAGAAGGAAAGATGATGTAACACAGGGGTAATCATGGGCCTTTTTTAGAATGTGTAGCTGGAATCATGTTTATTGTCCGAAAAAAGTATAACCAATATGGAAAACTTTATTGTTGCTACTCTTAGTTCAGCACTGCAGAAACTGCATTATGTACATGTTGGAGAAGTGTAGGATAATCCCCTCCCCCTCCATCCCCTTCCTGTTGGTTTCAGTACAGTTCTGTAAAAAGGAACTACACTAAAAGGAGCCCAGGGAAAAAAAAAAAAGTACCTTGTGTACTTTTAACAAAATAACGTTACGCAAACTAAATGTTGTACAGTATGAAACAATGTTTATTAAATATGACATTCCATTTTAATTCAATGCACGTTTGTCTTATAAAATTTGTGGGAACTATTCACTAAGGTGGAACTCACTCCAAATTCAGGAGACAGTAGCTAACTTTCAGTGAAAGTAAACACCTACTAAAAGTGCTACAAAACTGAACAGCTCAACTTAGAAATAAGTTTCTGTGGCAGTTCAGTGAATAAAAACTCACACTTATGTTAAATTTTGTACCATTTCACATTAATAGAGGCTCAGCTACAGAATGAACCCAAAAAGAGTTTGTTTTGTGCTATAACATATTAGATTTTGTGTGACGGTTGTAACAAGAGCTTCCATAACAACATACATCCCTAGACAACACTAAGAGCATGCCTCTCGGTTTTGTAACATAAGAGAGAAAGTTCATATGAAGAGTGTTGGGAAACCTCAGAAACGGTTTTCAGTATGAGGTAAGGGCAAATGGGAAACTATGGTTTGAATGCTTTCTGCTCTGTGGATTCCCTCTGCTCTCCGCCCTTAAACAACCAATGGTCACTGAGCAACCCTGTGTTTGCATGGCAACCGGTAGCTAAGAGTGACCGCAATGAGGGGCCACACCCACTCACACAAGACGGGCAAGAAGAGAGGGGGAGCATATGACACAGCTGGAAAAAACAGGCTATTGTGTCATTTCTTAGCACTGCTACTCGAAATAAATAGGGAATAATCAGTGTTTTTCCAGTGCCTTAAGAGTCAGGTACCACTCACTCGTAGCCTATGAGTACAGAGCTAGAGGGCCTGCAGGGTCTGAAGCATTCCTGGGATTCAGCAATGAGGTGTTGAAATAGAGATTAATTATAGCACAGTGGCTAAAAATGAAACGTTTGTGGACATCTGTTTACTCAATATTTCTTCTGAAATAAAAGGTATTGCTAAGAAATCACATTCTATTTCGAAGGATTTGCACTACGTACTGATACATTGCTGTGTTGATTTGATAGCATTCAACCACTAGAGAGTTAGTGATGTACTGATATTGGATGATTAATTAGGGATCACAGGACAGGACCTTTCGTCACGGTAATGAACACAGTTTCATAGCCCAATGCTAGAGGCTTTACTCCTTGTTAAGTTTAATTGGTTATTCTCTGAGCCAAGTATATTCGCTCTGCCTTGATGAACTTCAGAACAATTTAGCTCAGAAAAATCTAGTTCTCAAAAATCCTCTTAAGAAAATCTTATCATTGTTTTAAGCCTTTTGTGCTGCATTTTATAGTTTACAATGAAAAAAGAGTTGACTGTTATTTTAATCATTAAATCATTTTATTTAAATAGACAACAAGCAGAATCAAACCAAGTGTTCACAAATGGGAGTTTAAAAACAAAGGGGACAGAAATCAGCAGGCCTATATATATATATATATATATATTTTTTTTTTTTTTTAAGTGGAATGGTATGTTTGAGTATAAGCTCAAACTATAAACTGTACCTTGCTTGTGCTTAAAGTATAACTTTTTCAATTGTAAGTTTAGTAATAAAACTAATATATCTGAAACAGCAAAAATAATTCAGTAACACCCACCTATGGAGAATTAACAGAGAAACATCCTCATTTCTTTTCATGCTTTTTCAATGTTCTGATATCTTTCCAGCCTCCAGATGCTGGTGTGTCTCTGACACGGCTGAGCCATCAACGCACAGAGAGTAAGCCTGAGCCATTTCCCATTTACACAGGGCTGTGTACAACACCACAGCTTTTCCCAGCACACAAATGGTGAGGAGACATTCTCAGTCAGAACTTTTATTGGAATGTGTATTAAATTAAAACTGTGAACATCACCTTTAAGACAATTGTTGTTCCTTTTGAGAGAACATTGATATTGTTCATACATCTGTACATTACTCTTTCTTTTCTTACAGTGTATATTAAGTTTGATGGTCTCAGACTAAAGAGACTTAAACTGTGTTTTATGAAACCACCCAAGCCTCAAGCCAAGGAATCACTGAAACATTGTTCAGAGCCATAAAACAAAGCATGTAGGGCGAAGAGCAGAATGTCATAAATAGGAAAGTCTTACATACTTTAGTCCTGGACTTTTACCCCAAAGCCTATTAGGTGTACAAATATGTTTTAAAATGTTTTTTTATGTGCAACACAATTTTATTTCAAAATTTCCAACATGTTTGTGCCATTTTATGGTAACTGTCACAAATATGGTAACTGTCACAAATATGGTAACGTATCAAATATGACAACTGTCAATGAATTTTAAAAATATAAAAATAAACTATTAATATTCTATGTTTGTGATCACTTACTTTGAAAAACATCATCTTCAAATCATCTAAACGAAACCTCAGGCATATGTTTGGACACAATATTATCCCCAAATACAAACAAATGAATGTGCACGCATTTGCAGAGCTTTTTCTTGATGGATCTCATAACGAATGCATTGACAAATAGATTCTTTTCACTTGACGTTTTTGAATTACATTTTTACAACAAATAATTCCATGGATTCTTATTTATTTATTTAGTCTGTTGGTAATAGGTTTCCTGTACAAGTAGGGATTTTCCTGCTTGCAAACACATGTGATTTAACTCCAGAGTGAGTGTCCAGACATATCAATACACTGTGTTGGACTCTGCCCCTCTGTTCCCCACCCTTCTTTTGTGTTAAATATATTTCAGTTCCTTTTGTGAACAGCACAAAGTGGATTATTACACGTGGGCTGCTGTCTACACCTCTGCCTTTGGAGCTGTTGTATTGCATTTTTAGACCTAAAGTTTCACAAAAACCTTTAAAATTAATGAATATGGGCTTAAGTATATGTCTTCTTTGTCCTGACGTTATAAATGCTGGCCTGTCATATTAGAGAAATTTAGAGAACCATTCAGAAAAAAATATATATACAGCAATATAAGCAAATAGCCACAGAAGAGCTATTCTCACAGTACTCCCATCCTTGGTTCTGCTCCATCCTGGATCTGTTCTTTTCCCACTCTTCCTTATCTGTTCCTGTAGCCTGTTTTTTCCATTACTTTCACTTGCACTTGGTTTGTTTTTATATCTACACATTTCCGTTTTATTTCATTGTTACATTGTTAAGCATTGCCACTGTTTGGGCTGCATCTCTGGAGTCTACGGTTCCTCAGTACCTTTTTCCTTAGTTCTGTTATTTGTTGACTTTGTTTCTATGATTTTAGATTCAGTTTTAGCTATGGCATTTGTGTTATGGAAATGGCAGGGTTAATGGGCCTGCCTGTGCTCTCTTAATTATGACTTTGGCCATGGTTTGGCTCAAATGAAACAGACTTCCACTTATATCTGTCCACAGTCTCATCAGTTCTAAAACCGTGCTCTCTTTCACAATGTTCAGCTCATAAAGAAATATTCAGGTATGGCTAAACTGTGTTGTTAGTTACATATATATTTGTAATGCTCTGCTATTGTTGTAATTTCTGGTTTTTAACACTAAGTAGACTCACAGCTGCTTTTTAAAAATATTTTACCTTTACGTATGTACATATGTGTATAATTTAGTAAATTCATTCATCCATTATCTGTAACCGCTTATCCAATTCAGGGTCGCGGTGGGTCCAAAGCCTAAATGGAATCATTGGGCGCAAGGCAGGAATACACCCTGGAGGGGGCGCCAGTCCTTCACAGGGCAAGACACACACACACATTCACTTTTGAGTCGCCAATCCACCTACCAACATGTGTTTTTGGACTGTGGGAGGAAACCAGAGCACTCGGAGGAAACCCATGAAGACACGGGGAGAACATACCAACCGGAGCGGGAATCGAACCCACAACCTCCAGGTCCCTGGATCTGTGTGAGTGCGACACTACCTGCTGCGCCACCGTACCGCCCAATTTAGTAAATTTATTTATTAAATGTTTAATAATACAAATTGTAATATTAACAGCATCAGTCCTGCCAGCTAAATCCTCGCCCATTTAGACAGGGGATCTAAAATGGACAGCACCTCAAGAGACTGGTGTTACTATTATATGATAGGACCAGCGCTGTCATAAAGGCAAGGAGATGCCTAAACATGTAGAGAAGAGAATAAATGATGATGAAGAAGAAAAACTATGTAGCATTTTTACCTTAAAATATCATATTTTAAAATCAGTGTGATGCTTCACTGACCAGTAATAGAGAGAATGGAGTCTCTGTTGTGGCTAGTTTGGCCTCAGCACTGCAGAAACTACACTATATAACATTTGGAGGAGGGTATGGAACCAGCCCCTTCTCTCCCAACTCCCTGTTGATTTCAAGTGCTGTAAATGTGAATTACTCTCAGCAGCTGTAGTGGGAGCAAAAATAGAAAACCATACCTAGAGTTCCTTTAAGTTTATTCCCAATAAATGTATGTACAATGTGCTAGATATGGTTTCATTAGAAGAAAACATCAAGACAAAATGTGTACAGTGAACAAAGTGTGAGAGAGAGAGAGAGAGAGAGAGAGAGAAAGAGACAATTTTTCATTACTCTGAGGAAACTGGAGAGCTCATTCTCCATCAGTTTTCTGAGCTCTCTGCAGCTCAGAGTGTTGCTGTTTTCTTCCCCAGGGGTGTATTTGTGGAACACCTTAATGAGAGTTTCCATGGCCCTTTCTAGGTCTGACGGCATATCTGCTGCAGTTCAGCACTCTGAGAGAGAGAGAGAGAGAGTTTTATCCGAGTTAAGCAATGTGACAGTGAATTTGTAATTACTAACCAGTAATGCAGAAATTTTATTGCATAAAACCTCACATATCACATCATAAGGCTAAGCAGCTCATTAAGGACCCCCTCCAGTGAAAATTTAGTAGTAGGTAGTGTCGCAGTCACACAGCTCCAGGGACCTGGAGGTTGTGGGTTCGAGTCCTGCTCCGGGTGACTGTCTGTGAGGAGTTTGGTGTGTTCTCCCTGTGTCTGCATGGGTTTCCTCCAGGTGCTCCAGTTTCCTCCCACAATCCAAAAACACACATTGGTAGGTGGATTGGCGACTCAAAAGTATTCATAGGTGTGAAAGTGTGATTGATTGTGTGAGTGTGTGTGTTGCCCTGTGAAGAACTGGCGCCCCCTCCAGGGTGTTTTCCTGCCTTGCGGCAAATGATTCCGGGTAGGCTCCAGACCAACCGCAACCCTGAACTTGTTAAGTGGTTTCAGACAATGAATGAATGAATGAAGACATCATGAAGATATCATGAGGGAAATAAGCAGTTCCCCTAACTAACACTAGACTCTCAGAAAAGCGTTCACTGTGGTGGCACCCTCAAGTGTACATATTCAGCAACTTTATTTAGGGAATATATAATGGAAATGTTTATATGTCTCTGTTAAAAGACCCTGTCTGGTTGTTTTGTCTGTATATTCATTTCTAATCATCAACAGAACTCAAACTAAATGTATGTCAGGTCAGTTCAAGGTCAGTGCTTTATCAGAACAAAACATTCTATCCCTCATCTTGTATATCAAACTGGGATGTCTGTAAGGAAACTAAGCTTGCAGAAACATCAAGTGATTATGTTATGGTTATGACATATAAACTACCTATATAAACTCTCTGTGAAAACATCTTCTTTGTCCACATTCACATAGTACTCTGTGCTATTGTGTGTTGACCACCTTAAAGTTAAATAAACTACTTTGTTTGCAAGTGCTCTGTTAAATTTCAATTCTTAATATTTGTACTTATTTTCTCCACTACAATTTGGTGTTGTCGGCAGGATTTCACATTGTCTCGGAGTGGGGGACCATTTCCAGCGGAAAGGGACTGATCACCCCTTGAACTCCATCTCACCTGTTTGAGGAACAGGACACAGACTGACCTCCCATCCCTGTCGTGCTGAAATTTTTTCAAATTTCCCTGGTGAGCATCTTGCATGTCAGAAGTAATTTATTTGTGTGACAGCTGTAGAATACTGTCTGTGTGAAGGTATTCAGTTCTTGGTTGCTCCAAGAATCTCAGAAATGGGTCAAGGTAATTCAAAGGGAGGGAAAGGGAAACCTTTCCCAGCCCCAATAGTGCATTGCAATGAACCTCCTTTTGGTGAATTAATAGAGGGCATGAAACAAAGGGAACCAGATAGCTGTGTTCAATTAGATGAGTGGGTAAAATACTGTCACTTCCCCAGAGGGGACATTAAATATAAATGAACTAGTCAACTTTAAATAACAATTACAAGCTCAACAAGACAGGTATGATAAAACTGAAGAACATTGTAATAGTAATGAAATATCAAAATAAACCAGATAATTTCCCATGGAAGCCAAATTGGCATGCTTATGGGAAGTGGAGACAGGCAGCACAAAAAGAGGCAGACAAAAAAAAAAAGGAAGCCCAGGCGTGTAAACACACATCTGACATCCCACACCCAAAAAAAGGAAACAGTAATTGGTGGTCAGTTTTTGAATTTGCAGAAAGAACCTCTGGATGATTGGCCTCCTCCTCTTCCTGAGCCAAATAATGACGCAGATGAAACAGCAGGAATTGGAGATGAGAATGCTGGCGATGAAGTTGTTATCAACCCTCCTCTATCCTCAGCCACCGAAAGCTCAACCCAACACCAACGTGGTAGAAGGGATGAAAACAAGAGGGATCCTCCTCTGTCAGCAAAAGGAAGAAGAGTTAGAATGTTTGCAGGAACATGCTAAAGTCCTGGAGGAGCAAATCAGAGAACTGGAAGAATGAAGCAGAAAAGAGAAAGCAGCGGAAAGACCTCCTCCCACTGCACCGCCTCAGGAAAGCCCAGAGGGACCGAGCACCTTACTTCCAATGCAGAGTATCCAGGTGATGGGACCTAATGGGGCAGATTATGTTTTCAGAGCATTGACAATGGAAGACAAAGACGGTATGTGAAGATCGCCCTCCAATTTCAGAGGTAGGACTGAAGTTTGTAGTCAAGCTGAGGAAAACTGGAGCAGTGGACTTTAAAGCAGTAAACAAGGCTATTCATGCTTGAGCACCAGAAGTTCCAAACCCGCACACTATTCTGAGTCAGGTGCCAGAAAATTCACAGTGGTTTTCAGTGATAGATTTGGCAAATGCTTTTTTCAGTTTGAAAGTGCACAAAGACTCGTAGTTTTGGTTTGCTTTCTCTTTCCAAGTGTTGTATTGTTTTTTTACTTTGGATCTGAATTGTACCATTTAACACATTCCCTGTCTTAAACACCTCTGATAAGAACAGCTGTTAACTTTACGACAGTTCCTGGTGCTTCCAGATCCTGTTTAGGTAAAGATCAATCCTTGTGTGTAGTTGTAAAATGGCTATAAAGATGTGTGCCTCTTACAAACCATTGGATCAGTCTGAGATTCAGCCTGTGACCAGATCATTCTGAGATCAGTCTGAGGATCAACCAGAGCACTCAATAAACAGCTTTATATCCAGACTGGTCTCCTCTCTTCACTTTGAAACCAAACGTTTTTAAGTTTACAACACAAGGGAAATCATACAAATTCACATGTGTCCGACAAGGATATGCTGAGTCACCATCTTTTTTCAATACAGCTCTGAGGGATAACTTAGCTAAGTTGTCTTTCCCAGGTACTAGAACACTTCTACTTGATATTTTGATATGTTCACCTGATCAGAACACCTGTGTAAACAAAGGCCTTGGAAGACGATCACATGCAAAAATATTTTGCAGTGCTGTTATGGAGTAAGATTAGTGTCAAAAATAAATGTGTGCATGCTCATATACTTTGGGTATATGGGTATATCTCACACTGCAAAAGAGCCCCAGCCCCAGAATAGACACAACAAATCAAATGGCAAGAAAATTTTACATCTTGTTCAACTTCTGCAAGATGACAGCATTCATCTTCACCTGCATCGTCCTGACTCATAGACTACAGTAAAAATGTTTACTGGCAATATGTGAACTTCACAGTGAAGACAATTGGTAATGCAAACGACACATGCAGTTTATGTTCGCTAATGCCCCATTCCAGTACTGATCAGAACACTGTTGTATGCTTAAAGGTATATTTACACAGTTTGTACCTTTAGGTACCAATATTGTACCTTTACCATACCTTTTTTCGGAGAGTGTAATATGTTAGGTAAATATAATTTTTTTCTGATCTTAACGTGAAATGCAAGCATCAAAACAAGGAAAACACTGCTCTTGCAGTTTGACAAATGTATCACAGGACTAGTCCCTTTTTCCGTGAGTGTGTGTCACTCTTCACATGAAAAAAAGCATTTTTTCACCCTGATAATATGTAGAGATGGAAAAGCATGATGAAATATTTTTAAAGCATTAAAAAAGTGAATACAGATCGCCAGACAGTAAGAGATAGATAGATAGACAGAGAGAGAATGTATCCAATCTTATTTCTTCATATTGTCCCTCTCGTTGTTTTAGATCTTTTAACTCTGGACTTCTGTCTCTTCTTTTAGACTTTCTACAATGGGTCGTAGATCTTTCAGCACTGGAACTCTCTTCCTCCTGTTCTTCATGACTGTTCGACCCTGTTTCCCAAATCAAATCTGTGCTCAAAATGCCCCCCCCCCCTTATAAATTAACTCCCTTAAAACCCCTTTCAATTCCTCAAAATGACACATTTAGAAGTTATTGTCAAGAAAAATGTCCCCTAATACAAGTGGCTTAAATATGTCTACACCATTGCCATCCTTCTCTGTTGCAGATCTATGAGTCTAAAATTGGTCCCCACCTCTTTGTCCATGCATCCCTCCACCACTCAAAGTTTAAAGGCCCATTTCAGACTTCAGCTATGGCAATGACTGTATAATTCACTCATGAGCTTTTTATATCTAATTTTTTTTCTACATTTCTACATGTGTACAGTACTTTACCTGCCAACTATAATGAATTTTTAAAAGCATGGTTAGAGGTTCTTCCATGTTTTTTTAAAAAAAAAAATAAAATTTCTATATACGAGCAAAGAGGTGCTAGAGACTTTTTTGATGCTGTTGTACTCCCAATTAATCAATAAGATAAAAACTAACATTTGCTAGCACTTTCTGTTTTAAAAAAAACAAAAAACAAGTATCTTACCGAGGAGGAGAGAGTGTAAGAGAATATAGTGGAGAGAAGAGGGCTGTTAGGAAAGTGTTGAGTTTAACACAGACCTCAGACTGTATGAACTCCAGCTTCACTCCTAAACCCCACCCTTCAGAGAGAGAGAGAGAGAGAGAGAGAGAGAGAGCTTCCCTTGCAGTTAGAGCAATCGCCACTGATATATATATATATATATATATATCTCAACAACTTTGTTAAAACTTCTGACTCTATAGGTTTCTCTAGAACAGAGCATTTCGCACTAAAACCACAGTGAGTGCCCATATCAACCTGAATGACTGGTTACAGCTCAAACATTTGGAAAATTTCACATTGAAGGTGGAGTTACTGGAAATAGAGCAAGGCATCAAGTATGCCACAAGAAATTAAACAAAGGATCTCTGAAAATATACAAATATATTATAGGAGGATTATGGTTTGGGGTCGGGGGTGTTGGGGCTTCTTTGATTCCTCAGGACATGCTTGGTACTAGAAGATTTAAAACCTGGCTCTAAATCAAAAAACTAGATCAATTGAAAATTACAAACTAACAAACAAACAAAATCTATACTGAGCAATTTTTATCAAAAGGGACTTTTCCAACTTACTTTCTCACACATTGGATGAAAATAGTAGAAGATTTCACACTATTATGTTAATGTTAGTGCACTAACAAAACACCAGCCATTCATCTGTATAAATGGATTAGGAGCTGTTTTCATTAAACATCTATCCTCCATTTTACACTGAGGGGTATGAAGCTCATATGAGCTAAGCCTATTTTTTGACCTGTCTGTACTGTACCATAATCCATTGCTGTCTAATACACCGCAGGATTTTAGAAACTTTTAAAACACCAACTAGGCAAGACAGTGTGGTGTGATTCATTACAGTGTTTTTCCAGGTGTTGCAGAAATTCTTTGGAGACTGTATATAAAAAAAAGGTTACAGAAAGGTTCAGCCATGTACAAACAAGGGTCATTTTTCCCCTCAAACATACCATGCCACCATAAAAGACACTGAACTTCTGAACATAAACAAATGAGAGAAAACTGCAGTTTCCCGCAATTGTAGACTTTCCCTTTAAGGGACTATAGATAGTAATATTTAAAACTTTGCATGTGCATTTTTTGCCTATTCATGCTTATTCATTCAAGAATTCAGCTGCACAACTCTGAGTTGGTTGATTGTCTGATTCTGCTCTTCATGATGTGCCATAGGAGACAGATCTGGACTGCAGACAGACTAATGAAGTATATATACACACACACACTATGTCTAGGAAGCTGTGCTATTGTAGCAAATGTAGAATGAGGCCTGGATTTATCTTGCTGAAATATCAATGGAATTCCTGGGAAATGTCAAATCAACTGTATCTCACACATTTGCAAGTCACCCATACTGGACGCACTGATGTACTTCCAATACCATGACAGATGTTGGCTTTTGCACTTTTCACTGATAACGATCTTTGGCACAGAGAACTCAACATTTGTTTCTTCAAAAAACAAGCTGGATCTTGGACTCACAATCAGAGCACATTTTTAACCCATCTTTCAGGCAACCTGAGATTAGCTTGAGCATTTCTTGTTGCTGAAGTGTACAGTGTTAAGTGACAATAGAAGTTCTCCTGAGCCTATGTGGCTATATTTAGCACAACAGCTTCTAGGGGCTCAAAGGTTATTCACATTCAACAGTGGTTTCTAGTGTTGCCCTAAACTTGACTGAGATTTCTCCAGATTTATATGGTAAAAGAATGAAATATTTTGCAGTCTTCGGTTGAAAATTTAAATGAATAAAATTCAGAAACATATTTATGTTTATAACTGTTTAACAGTTCTCTCAGAAAGTGGTGAGCCACAACCCATCTTTGCCATTAAAGACTGAGACTTTGCTCGATATCTTGCCTGTATCTGAGTGTGCTGTAGCCAGCCAATCCTTTATTTTAATTATTTTTAAACAAAATAAAATGCAAATGAAATCATTCTTTGTATTTTTGTCAGTTAAAGAAAGGTTCAAAAAATGAACAAGTCACAGAATCTCTTTTTATATATTTTCAAAATAAATAAGTAAAATATTTCACCTGAAAGGTTTGATTTTAATATATTTAATATTTTTTTTATTTCCTTAAGGAAAAACATACATTGATAGGTGGACTGGCTGCTCAAATATATCCACAGGTGTGAGTATGTGAATAAATGTGTGAGTGTGTGTTGCCCTGAGAAGGACTGGTGCCCCCTCCAGGGTGTGTTCCCGCCTTGTGCCCGGTGATTCTGGGTAGGTGGCCCTGAAATGGATAAACGTTTAAAGACAATGACTGAATGAATGAATTTCCATAAGGAAGTTTTCTCTTCAAAATTAAAAGATAGAGACGACACACTATTCCCAGATGCTACATTCCTGTTGGTTTTGGAAATCCTCTACCAGCCAAGTTTCACCCAGTGCTCAGAGGTAGAGCTGGGAAAAAACATAGTGACAGAGCTTCAGTTGTGGCCCTCCTTAACCTGTTGGCTTTTCTGCTCATTGTGTTCTCTGGATCATGCTGCAACACGTTTAAAAGCTCTGACAATAACGTTTTATATAAAGCCCTGATTTAGTTCACCTACTTCTGGGTAAGGAAGTGTGCAGCAGATCTATTTGCACTGTGACTGAAAAGTAAGTCTTACTGAAGAGTAGGGAAGCAAATGTACACAGAAAATAATATCTGGTGAGCTATATGGTTTTTGATTAATGTTTATATTCTCTAATATCCAGGAAGAAATTAATGGATATTCAATTTATCACAATCCAGAGAAAAGCAACGTGAAATGTAAAATGAGCAGAATTAGCTTAGGGCTAGAACTAAAACAAAAAGACAACTAAACTAAAATGAAACCTATAAAATAATCTATCTGTTATAATCTGTTATATTATGAAATAATAAAAATAGACCCATGCAAATATATAAGATAAAGAAAACTTATTGCTAGACCAAGAGATTAGATGGCGGGGTTAGAAAACTCAAAACAATATGCCTGCCTATATAGAGTCACTGCCAATAATTCACAGTGTTTCCTTTTTTATTATGTCTAATATTTTCATTGTAGTGTTAAGAACGGATGAGTTGAGAATTGGTGAGAATATTATTAACAAAACTCACAATCATGCCCTTTAGCATTTTTTTTGCGTATTTGGACAGACATGCTAGATCTATGTACAATGTAAATGGAGAGCTAGCCATGAATCAATCTGTCTTGCTCCTCTGAGTCAAAGCATTTACACTATGAATGACCTTATCCTTTAAAGCAGGACCCGACTTACACACAGACATATCGCCAAGGATGGTGTGCACTACTGTGCCAACAGAAGAATGAACAAATCACATATTCACTGCTGTTTTGGTACACACCTCATAAGGGGTTAAGACTATATACATCCTGTTCATGCTAAAAATCATATAGGTGAGCTATAGTTTCTCTACATGGATAATAGCCTTCAATTGATGGTGGAATAAAAAAAATAAGGGAAATAGTATGTAAACAAAATGTAAACAAATTGTCTCAAGGTCCAAAATCAAATGTTAATCAATTACCCAACAAATACTCTCACATCCCAATTCTACTGTCTAGCAACTACTAACATACCGCTAAGGTGTACATTGTTTCCAGACTTTTCAATAATATTCGAAGGCACCAGAAAAAAAAAACAGCATAAAACCCAGATTTCATATTAATGACAACAAAGAACAGATGTTAGATGCTTTGCTCTTCTGTAGGTGACATCACAAGTGGATGGGTGAAGACATGATATTTCAGTCTGGGCTTTTGTGTGAATGTTTAGCTGTAAAATGTAACTAAAACTTCTGTTCAGTCAATATTCCCTTCCATTTGGTAGGGTGCGAGGTGTGGGGGTCCCTACGAGGCATCCAGGCATGTCAGTAAAAGCATTTAGAGATGCAGAGTACAGACAATCCAATTAGAAAGCATTCATCTTGACTAAAAGCAGCTATATTACAGAACAGTGCAGATGTGAGCTGGTCATACAGTGAGGAATGAGCCACTTACAGACAATGCCTGTTAATCTTATTGAAATCACGTTATAGTTGCTCCTCTTAAACAATAATGATAGAACGTTCAAACCGCAACAATGTCGCCATCATCTACTTTAAGAATATGCTGAACGCCCTGTCTACTTCCACATATGAAGTAAAAGCATGAGAAATGCTCTTGGGCTACTGGATGCTACTGGACTGAGAAAAAAGAAATAGTGTCCCCCTGAACAAAGCAAGCCTAGAAAACACCTACAACTAAACGATGGCTCTTAGTAATGAAATACTGTTATTTCGAGTATACAGAAGCAAATGAAATTTACAAGACAGCTAGTTGTTGACTGATTGTGAAGGACCAAAAAGCAAATAGATTAACTTAAATACTTATTGGGGCTTGTGACTACCAGGGAACCAAAAGAGGAGGATAACAGATGTAAAAGAAAAGGAGAGGAGAGAAATATATATATATATATTTATTTATTTTAAGAAAAATTACAGGAGAAAGCAAATCAGCAAGACAAAAAGTCCCAACAGGAAAATACTCTCCAGACTCCTGGAGAATAGAAAGAAAAGGGCTTGTGAGTAGAATTAACTCCAAGGGTTGAAAATACAAAAGACTCCTTTTTGGAGAGACATACAAAATTACCAGCAAGATATGGCTTTGACATAACTAAAGACTCTGCACTGAAGACACAGACTGAAGGCTTAATAAAGGGTAAGCCCCAGCTGTTCTCAATCGGGCTGATTAAAACGGTTCCTGAGATGTGGTCGCCCCCTGTTGGTGGGAGGCCCACGGCGCGGGCGGCCCCTTACAGTTCCAATAAACGTTGCACTTTAAATATCGCTACATTTGTGTAAGTAAATATATACATACATTCATTCTTCAAAGTTGTCCTAACTGAGAAACTAATCCTCCTGTCAGACACAATAAAGTCAAGTAAAAAGTACTGTGTAGACAGACACATAAAATTTTCATTTAAAAGAAATTATAATTGTTTATCTGAGCATTAAACTATTGAAAACACTAATTTAAGAATAAAAGAAATAGCATGAATATAAACCCCAATTCCACAAATATCTGGTCATTAGGTTACATTTATTTATTTATTTATTTTTGCTTTTTTTCTGAAGCAGTGACTTTATGACATTATTTTCAACCATCATGAGGCAGCAAAAGAATATTCATAGTTATTACATTATACCAGGTTCATGTAATATATTTAAAGAAAATGCATACTGAACATTTTTTTACAGCCTGAATGTTGGTTTGCCATATGACATGATGTTATAAGCAAAAGTACAGTAAGTTTCCATTGTTTAAATAAGAGATTTTGCTCAGTACTCTATGCTTTTGCATGTACTGTTGTATTATGCAACCCTGTATCAGGCATTTCACATTAAATTGAATTCTGCTTTTGCATTACTTGTGCAGGGATGAAGGAGCATGTATTGCTTTTTCAGATTTCAAATATCTTTGTGAAATTGCATGCTGTTTTGTATTTCGTTTTATTTATTTATTTATTTGATCAGTTCAACAATAAGTAAAGTGCAACATACAGGTACCTAACATGTTTAGCACCCCTGCTCTACTTAGAACCCACTTCTGCACACTTTAATGCACAGTAATTTTGCATGGACTGTTTTTGTGCTGAACTCTAATGCCACCCTGTGGACACAGGAAGTAACCTTTCACTCCCAATCTTGGCTCGGCTTCTGGCTCATCTGTGCCTTAAGAGATGACTAGTAAAGGATAATCCTTCAGCACAGCTAATAAGATTAAAAAAAAAATTGCTAATAGGTAGCATTAGGCACATTCTGAGGCCTTTTCCTCTGAAAACACTGATTCCATCTCTTAAACAGCTGCATGGCCTTGGTGCAGCTCTGACAAACTACATTTAGGAACATGGCAAGTGTGTTAATAGCTTGTTTACAATATACTAAATTCCTCCAATCTACTATAATCAGTAGGTTGCTCATCTCCTATTGGATTACAAACCCGCTCTGTGTGATTAACAAATTCACTTTGACCAGTAATCAGGCAAAAACCATACAATGGCACAATAATTAATCTTTTGAAATTAAAGCCTGCAAAAAAATGCTGAGGCTGAAAATGTACAAAACCCTTCCAAAAACATCTTAAATAGGTGACAGGCCATACCCAAGGCTTAGGTATAAAAGCAGCATCCAGGTACAGGCAAATCCTTATAAATCAGGACCCGTCAAGGTTCGTCAAGAAATATTGATGTCCACCGTCCCCAAATTATTAAATACTGAGAGAAGGAAGGATGATGTAACACGGGTAATCATGGGCCATTTTAGAATGTGTAGTCCGCATCAAGTATAACTAATCTGGGAAGTTCACACAAGCAGTCAACTTATCAACATCTTTTAGGATTGTGGGAGGAAACCAGAAAACTCAGGAAACCCATACAGATACAGGAAGAACACACCAAATTCTTCATAAACAGTGATATGTGGCCAGGATTGAATGTAGGAACATAGTTACTCCTTTCACATGATAAGGGCTATATCTCTATTCTGGTGCTGCTTGACCTTAGTGCAGCATTTGATACCATAAATCATGTGATGCTTCTTGATAGGCTGGAAAATCTGGTAGGAATAAAAGGATCTGCCCTCTCTTGGTTCAGATCCTATTTATCTGATCATTATCAATTTGTTTATCTGAATAATAAATCCTCTAATCATACTTTAGTTAAATATGGTGTTCCACAAGGGTCAGTGCTTGGCCCTGTATTGTTCACACTCTACATGCTGCCACTGGGTAGACTAATCCGTAAACATGGTATTCAATTCCACTGTTATGCTGATATATACAACTGTATATATCAGCCAAACCTAATGATGTTGCTTTTGTACGTAAAATAACAGAATGTCTAACTGAAATTAAAGACTGGATGATGCAAAATTTTCTCATGTTAAATTCTGATAAAACTGAAGTCTTGTTACTAGGTACAGATTCTCAGATACATTCACTCAGAAATGCTGCTATTAATCTTGATAATTCAACAGTAAAACACAATACCATCATTAAAAACTTATGGGTAGCCTTTGATTCGACTCTCACATTTGATACCATCCATCCATCCATCATCTGTAACCGCTTATCCAATTTAGGGTCGCGGGGGGTCCAGAGCCTACCTGGAATCATCAGGCGCAAGGTGGGAATACAACCTGGAGGGGACGCCACACACACACATTCACACCTACGGACACTTTCGAGTCGCCAATCCACCTGCAATGTGTGTTTTTGGACTGTGGGAGGAAACCGGAGCACCCGGAGGAAACCCACGCGGACACAGGGAGAATACACCAACTCCTCACAGACAGTCACCCGGAGTGGGAATTGAACCCAAAACCTCCAGGCCCCTGGAGCTGTGTGACACTACCTGCTGCGCCACCGTGCCGCCCACATTTGATACCCACATTTGATTCGGCATATTTTATCCTTAAAAGATGCAGAGAAACTAGTGCATGCTTTTATAACCTCACGTCTAGACTACTGCAATGTGCTCCTGTCAGGGAGCTCGTGCAAAGCGTTACACAAGCTTCAGTTAGTTCAAAATGCAGCAGCCAGGGTGCTCACTAGAGCTAGAAAATTCGAACATATCACCCCAGTTCTCTCGTCCCTACACTGACTACCTGTAAAATTTTGCATTGACTATAAAATACTCCTCTTAGCTTATAAATCTCTAAATGGTTTAGGCCCGCAGTATCTTACTGAACTTCTCATACCTTATCGCCCGTCACATACTCTTTGTTCACAGGATGCCCATCTACTCTTTGTTCCTCGCTTTAAGAAAATCACTGCAGGAGGAAGAGCCTTTTCTCACAAAGCTCCTCAACTCTGGAATAGCCTTCCGGTTACTGTTCGGGGCTCAGACACACTCTCAATCTTTAAATCTAGATTAAAAACCTACCTTTTCAAACAAGCTTTTGGTTAGTCATTCACTTTCAGGTTACTCCTTCTCTGTTAGTGTTTTCGTGCTGGTTTTCATATTATCACTGTTCTGTATTAACCCTGTCATACTACCATAGCTACAGCTTTTTTAGTTAGCTTTCTAGTAACCGCCAACATGCTGTCTGTCGCTGGGTTCTCTTGCTTGACCCATGGAAGCTTTTTTCGCAGGACAATTTTGCTCGTTCTTTATCATGACCCTACTAACCTCTGTATTTTACTTTTGTTCCCTTTGTCTGGTTTTCTTTCTCCTGTCTCTCTCATGCTTTAAGATGTCCTGCTGCTCTCCAGGTGTTGCCCTGATCCAGCCCCTGTGTATACTGTACAAGACCCTGGCCTTGTCTCATCTACACTGTCATGCTTGGCCATGCTGTTTTATCTCAAATTACCTCTGCACCTACTTTTAACTCACACAGAATCACTGACCACCTCCTCCTTCCTCAGACTCATACATCACTAATATACTACATTCACATTACTATAACCCCTTCATCTGTCATCATTTCACTTTTACTTCTGTTCTGTTCTCTGTTGTGTCTCCGGTGTCGATCCGAGGAGGATGGGTTCCCTGTATGAGTCTTGGTTCCTTCCAAGGATTCTTCCTCGTGTGCTGAGGGAGTTTTTCCTTGCCACTGTTGCCCCTGACTTGCTCATAGGAGGCTTGGACCCAGATCTCTGTAAAGCTCAAAGCCCAAAGAAGCTGTGTGGCAGCCAAACCACCTGAATTAATGAATGAAGCCGTTGAAGCTGAATGGAGCTGTTTCACTGCTAAACAGCTCCATTTAGGGGTCCTGGTTTTGATTCTTGCCTCAGGTCACTCTCAGAATGTTAGTATAATGTAAAAATGTAAAAGTAGTTGATATAAAGGAACACCGGGTAATATTTATATTTATAATATTTATAATATTCAAAATTCATTGTGGTGTTCATTGACCTGTAATAGGGAGAACTGAGCCTCTGTTGTTGCTACTTTTATTTCCTCACTGCAGAAACTGCATTATGTACATTTTGGAGGAGGGTAGGAAAAGCCCCTCCCTCTCCATTCCCTTCCTATTGATTTCAGTACAGTGCTGTAAAAATGAACTACACTAAAGTAAGCCCCAGGAGCAAAAAAACAAACAAACAAAAAACATATTTTACCTTGTGTATCTTTAACAAAATAACAATGTTATACAAACTAAATGTTGTACATTATGAAACAATATTTATTAAATATGACATTCACATTTTAATCCAATACACTTTTTGTAAAATTAAGAGAATTTTCTCACCATTTGCTAGCTCTCTGTTCTGTTTGCACTCCAAAAAAAAAGTTCAAGTGTTTGTACGCATCCGTAGCTCGGTAAATGGGAAAGAAGCCAAGAGTCTTTGTTTGATATGGCTCAAGCGTTGTCTCTCTGTGTCATTGGCATAGTCAATGTCAAAAATCAGCATCTGGAGGCGTTTGGACATGGGACATTACAAACATTGAAAAGTATGAAAAGATTAAAGGTTGTTGCTCTATTCCTGCTCCATTTGTGGGAACTATTCACTAAGGTGGAACTGACTCCAAACTCAGGAGACTGTAGTTAACTTTAAGTGAAAGTAAACACCTACTAAAAATGCTACAAAACTGAACAGCTCAAGTTAGAAATACGTTTCTGTGGCAGTTTAAACAGTGAATAAAAAATACCAGAAATGTTAAACTTCATTTTTTTACTCAAACATACCATTCCACATTAATAGAGGCTGAGCTCCAGAATGAACACAAAAATTAGAGAGTTTGTTTTGCTGTGAGGACAGTAGTTCCCCCAAATCCTCTATGCTGCCTTTAATCACAGCTTTCTGTTTGTACTTGCATTTCACATAAAACATTTCTCTAACTTAAGTTTGTGCTATAACATATTAGATTTTGTGTGACGGTTGTAACAAGAGCTTCCATAACAACATACATCCCTAGACAACACTAAGAGCATGCCTCTCGGTTTTGTAACATAAGAGAGAAAGTTCATATGAAGAGTGTTGGGAAACCTCAGAAACAGTTTTCAGTATGAGGTAAGGGCAAATGGGAAACTATGGTTTGAATGCTTTCTGCTCTGTGGATTCCCTCTGCTCTCCGCCCTTAAACAACCAATGGTCACTGAGCAACCCTGTGTTTGCATGGCAACCGGTAGCTAAGAGTGACCGCAATGAGGGGCCACACCCACTCACACAAGACGGGCAAGAAGAGAGGGGGAGCATATGACACAGCTGGAAAAAACAGGCTATTGTGTCATTTCTTAGCACTGCTACTCGAAATAAATAGGGAATAATCAGTGTTTTTCCAGTGCCTTAAGAGTCAGGTACCACTCACTCGTAGCCTATGAGTACAGAGCTAGAGGGCCTGCAGGGTCTGAAACATTCCTGGGATTCAGCAATGAGGTGTTGAAATAGAGATTAATTATAGCACAGTGGCTAAAAATGAAACGTTTGTGGACATCTGTTTACTCAATATTTCTTCTGAAATAAAAGGTATTGCTAAGAAATCACATTATATCTCGAAGGATTTGCACTACGTACTGTTACACTGTTGTGAGGATTTGATAGCATTCAGCCACTAGAGCGTTAATGATGTACTGATATTTTTTACTCCATCTATCTACACCAACTTATGCTAGAAGGACTCCTTCTAGCATACGTTGGTGTAGGTAATTGACATGCATCCATTCGTCTAATAATGGCTGCATCAAGAACATCCCATATGCAAAATCAATACTTAGAATGGTTCTGAAGGTAGCAATTGGTTACCTGCCAACAGACAAATTAATGTGATTGGTTAGCACACACTGGGCGCAGATTTTCAAACACACCAACATGAATCATATTCAGTTTTAGAAGCTAGCTGGTATAAATAACATTTAAAGGTAGAATTTAGTAAATACAGATCTTTTCATTCAGTCAATTTCATATGAAGCACAGAGGAAGAGACACTTTAAGCTCTGCCTCTTGTTAATTTTATTCCAAATATTTACATTTATTCCAAAATGTCAGGAATTTTATTGGCAGAGCCAAGTATATTCGCTCTGCCTTGATGGCAGCTCTGTCTTCAGAACCATATAGCTCTGAAAAAATAAGTTCTTATTATTGTTTTAAGCCTTTCATGCTGCATTTTGCAGCTATAGTTTAAAAAAATTAATTGACCGTTATTATGGTAAACAAATAAATCTGTGTAGGATAGCAAAATAGACAAAAAGTGAAATCAAACCAAGTGTTCAAAAAATTGTAGTAAAGTGATAGTGGAGAAAATGGCCAAATAAATAAATAAATAAATAAAATAATAAAATAAAATTCTAAAAGTTATTTAGTAGAAAATAATAGTATGACCAATCTCCAATGTTAATTTTGTTAAATTAGACATTACTGATAGAAATTCAGCTATATAAATTGGTCGTTTTACTTTTTTATATTCTCTCACACAAAAACACTACTTTGTGTTCGTTCATAAGTTCTTCATTAAAAGAGGAATGGTATGTTTGAGTATAAGAAGCTCAAACTGTAAGCTGTACCTTGATACAGCTGGTGCTTGAAGTTTAAGTACGTTTTTATTCACTGTTTGAATTAGTGTTTTAGCGTTGGTAAGGGTTTACTTTCATGGAAATTAGCAATATCCTGAATTTTTGGGGTCAGTTCCAACTTAAGGAAAGTAATAAATCTGAAACAGCAAAAATAATTCATTTCAAAAACATTTCCAGCCTCCAGATGCTGGTGTGTCTCTGACACGGCTGAGCCATCAACGCACAGAGAGTAAGCCTGAGCCATTTCCCATTTACCCAGACAGGGCTGTGTACAACACCACAGCTTTTCCCAGCACACAAATGGTGAGGAGACATTCTCAGTCAGAACTTTTATTGGAATGTGTATTAAATTAAAACTGTGAACATCACCTTTAAGACAATTGTTGTTCCTTTTGAGAGAACATTGATATTGTTCATACATCTGTACATTACTCTTTCTTTTCTTACAGTGTATATTAAGTTTGATGGTCTCAGACTAAAGAGACTTAAAATGTGTTTTATGAAACCACCCAGCCCTCAAGCCAAGGAATCACTGAAACATTGTTCAGAGCCATAAAACAAAGCATGTAGGGCGAAGAGCAGAATGTCATAAATAGGAAAGTCATACATACTTTAGTTCTGGACTTTTACCCCAAAGCCTGTGCATAAGGGTTTGTCAGTGTATCCTTCAGCCACTTTTATTCACACACTCACACACCCAGGTTCACACATACGAAGCTCTTTTCCAGTTTCAGAAGAATTAGTACAAGGAGCAATTTTAATAGGCAACATGATTATTATGTGAATTTTTTATTTTATAAAAAATGTAAAACACATTTGCACTTCTTATTTCCGGGCTCCCATCTTCTTTAAGTGCATCTGATAACACTGCTCACAGGCAATGGACAGACCCACCACTAAAGACACAAACTCCTCAAAGCTCACTTCTCCGTCTCGATTTGTGTCCAGGTCCTTCATGATCTTGTCCACTGTGAAAGGGTCCTTTTGAGACTGAAAAGAAGAGGGAAAGACAGTTCAATGCACTTACAGAGATCTCAGTGGCATTTTCAGACAAACCCTTTCATACATCCAGTCAATAGTTATTGAGTAATATTGAGATATTAGGTGGACAATGTTTTAAAATATTTTTTTATGTGCAACACAATTATAATTCAAAATTTCCAACATTCTCCCATTTTTGTGCCATTTTATGGTAACTGTCACATAGTATAATTCATTCATTATCTGTAACTGCTTATCCAGTTCAGGGTCGGGGTGGGTCCAGAGCCTACCTGGAATCATTGGGCGCAAGGCAGGAACACACCCTGGAGGGGGCGCCAGTCCTTCACAGGGATACACACACACCTATGGACACTTTTGAGTCGCCAATCCACCTACCAACGTGTATTTTTGGACTATGGGAGGAAACCTACGCAGACACGGGGAGAACACACCAAACTCCTCACAGACAGTCACCTGGAGCGGGACTTGAATCCACAACCTCGACAACGTATTATCATTCATTCATTCATTATCTGTAACCGCTTATCCAGTTCAGGGTCGCGGTGGGTCCAGAGCCTACCTGGAATCATTGGGCAAAAGGCAGGAATACACCCTGGAGGGGGCGCCAGTCATTCACAGGGCAACACACACTCACACCTACGGACACTTTTGAGTCACCAATCCACCTACCAACAAGTGGTTTTGGACTGTGGGAGGAAAACCTGGAGCGGGAATCGAACCCACAACCTCCAGGTCCCTGGAGCTATGTGACTGTGACACTACCTGGTGCACCACCGTGCCGCCCCCATGTATTATCAATGTATTTTAAAAATAAATAAATAAATAAAATATTCATATTCTATGTTTGCGATCACTCGTTCTAAACGAAACCTTATCCCCAAATACAGAACAAATCGATGCACATGCTTTTGCAGAGCTTTTTCTTGATGGATCTTATAACGTATGCATTGACAAACAGATTTTTCTCACTTGACGTTTTTAAACTACATTTTTACAACAAATAATTCCATGGATTCTTATTTAGTTATTTATTTACTTAGTTAGTGACGGGATTCCGGTACAGGTAGGGATTTTCCTGCTTGCAAACACATGTGATTTAACTCCGGAGTGAGTGTCCAGAGATATCAATACACTGTGTTGGACTCTGCCCCTCTGTTCCCCACCCTTCTTTTGTGTTGAATATAATTTAGTTCCATTTGTGAACAGCACAAAGTGGATTATTACACGTGGGCTGCTGTCTACACCTCTGCCTTTGGAGCTGTAGTATTGCATTTTTAGACCTAGTTTCACAAAAACCGCTGACCTGTCATCAAAAAAATTATATATATATATATATATATATATATATATATATATATATATATATATATATATATATATATATATATATATATATATATATGCACACACAGCCATATAAGCAAATCTCACAGAACCACATACTTGGCTCTGCTCCATCCTGGATTTGTTCTTTTCCCACTCTTCCTTATCTGTTCCTGTAGCCTGTTTTTTCCATTACTTTCACTTGCACTTGGTTTGATTTTATATCTACACATTTCCGTTTTATTTCATTGTTACATTGTTAAGCATTGCCTCTGTTTGGGGGCACTGGAGTCTATGTACGGTTCCTCAGTACCTTTTTCCTTAGTTCTGTTGTTTGTTGACTTTGTTTCTATGATTCTATGATTCATTTTCAGCTATGGCATTTGTGTTATGGTAATGGCAAGGTCAATGGGCCTGCCTGTGCTCTCTTGATTCCCACTTTGGCCATGGTTTGGCTCAAATGAAACAGACTTCCTCTCTCTCACAATCTTCTGCTCAAAGAAATATTCAAGTATGGCTCCAGTGTGTTGTTAGTTACGTATATATTGGTAATGCACTGCTATTGTTGTCATTTCTGGCTTTTACACTAGGTAGTATTCTGTATATTATATTAATGTTGTATTTGAATCTAGAGTCACAGCTGCTTTTTAAAAATATTTTTTCTTTACTGATGTACATGTATATAATTTAATCATATTAATTGTAATATTAACAACATCAGTCCTGCCGGGTAAATTCTTTCTTCCATAAACTGGCTTCACATAAATTAAATGTGGTCAGTTAAATGTGGGAATGTTACATTCAGCTTGCACATTAAGACAGGGGAAATGTAGGCTAAAATCTAACTTGTACAGCACCTCAAAAGACTGGTGTTATTATGTGATAGGACCAGTGGTGTCATAAAAGCAAGGAGATGCCTAAACATGTAGAGAATAAATGATAATAATAACACTGAGAGAATAAATGATGAATGTCCGGGGGGAGCTTAAAAAAACACTATGTAGTGATTTTACCTTAAAATGTCAGCTTCAAAATCAGCGTGATGCTTCACTCGTCATTAACAGGGAAAATTGAGTCTCTGTTGTTGCTAGTTTGGCCTCAGCACTGCAGAAACTACACTATATAACATTTGGAGGAGGGTAGGGAACCAGCCCCTTCCAACTCCCTCATGATTTCAGGACAGTGCTGTAAATGTGAATTACTCTCTGCAGCTGTAGTGGGAACCCAGAAGCAAAAAATTGAAAACCCTACCTAGTGTTCCTTTAAATTTATTTCCAATAAATGTATGTAAAATGTATGTGTACAGTGAACAAAGTGAGAGATAGAGAGAGAGTTTTTCATTACTTTGAGAAAATTGGAGAGCTCATTCTCCATCAGTTCTCTGAGCTCTCTGCGGCTCAGGGTGTTGCTGTTTCCTTCCCTGGCAGCGTACTTGTGGAACACCATGATGAGGGATTCCATGGCCTTTTCTAGGTCTGATGGCATGTCTGCTGCAGTACAGCACTGAGAGAGAGAGAGAGAGAGAGAGAGAGAGAGAGAGACTTAGAATTAAGCAATGTGACACTGAGTGTATTTGTAATTACTAAGCAGTAATGCAGACATTTAACATCGCACGTCACATCATAAGAGTAAGCAGTTCATTAAAGACCCCCTCCAGTGAAAATTTTGCTTTTCGAATTGTAACATTCCAATGTGGTGTTGTTTATACCCGAGAAGACATATCATGAGGGAAATAAGCAGTTAACACTAGACTCTCTGAAAAATGTTCCCTTTTTCCAGGAAAAAAAAAAGAAAAAAAAGTATTTCCACCCCCAGCCCCCCCCCTCTACCAGAATGACTATGAGCACACTTTATGAGTAATGCCCATCGGAATAAACATAGAAACCCACCTACACACACACCATGCCAGTCACTTTAGAACATCTACAATTACATATCTTAAAGCTAAGCAAATGAAACAAAAGAAATGCATCCAACAGTCCAACTGTAGCATTTAATTACAGCATGTGCTCCTCCAACTAATTATGAGTAACTGGAAAAAGAGAGTGCACACTTTGAAAAATGAGAGAGGGAAAAGAAGTGGGAGAGGACGGAGACAGCACCACAGAGTACATGGAAAAGCCGAAGATAAGCCACACCCTGATAATATGTAGAGATGGAAAAGCATGAAGAAATATTTTGAAAGCATAAAAGAGGGAATACAGATCAACAGAATGATAGACAGTTAGAGATAGCCAGAGAGAGAGAGAGATGTATCCAATCTTATTTCTTCATATTGTCCCTCTCATTGTCTTAGATGTTCTAACTCTGGACTTCTGTCTCTTCTTTTAGACTTTCTACAATGGGTCGTAGATCTTTCAGCACTGGAACTCTCTTCCTCCTGTTCTTCATGACTGTTCGACCCTGTTTCCCAAATCAAATCTCTGCTCAAAATGTTTTTTTTCCATTTTCCCCCTCTCTGCTTTGATGTAAAGTTTGTGAAAGGTGGCATAAAAATGGAACTAATTATTATTAATATTATAAAGACTGTCATAAAGTTTTATTTACGATTGGCTAGATGCAAACCAAATGTAAGTATTAGTTACTGTATGCATTCATTCATATCAGCACATTTAAAAAATTGGGTACTATAAGGATTCTTTGGGGACAGCAATAGTTACACAGGATTGTGAATAAGTCTAAGTGCACTTGCAGTAAAATAGAAATGTTTACCCCCCCCCTCCCTTTATAAATGAACTCCCTTTCAATTCTTCAAAATGACACATTTAGAAGTTATTTTCAAGAAAATGTTCCCCTAATACTTTACAAGTGGCTTAAATATGTCTACACCATTGCAGATAAATTAATCTAAAATTGTTCCCCCACCTCTTTGTCCACCCACCCCTCCACCACTCACTTCAAGTTTAAAGGCCCCACCCTGATAGCTGACGGGATTCGTTCCACACGGTTATGACATAAGAAACCCTGGCTGTCTGAATCTGCCCATTTCAGACTGTCTTTAGAACACAGTTTAAATGCTATGGCGCTGACTGTATAATTCACTCATGAAACTCACTCTTCTAGTGCAGAAAAAAACAGCTTTTTATATCTAATTTTTTTCTACATTTCTATATGTGTACAGTACTTTATCTACCAACTGTTATGAATGTTTAAAAGCATGGTTAAATGTTCTTCTGTATGTTTTTTTAATGAAAAACAGCCTTCATAATGAAATTTCAGAAGAGGTTTAGGTCATAGACATGCGAGTCCTAGAACCTTTATTGTGGCGTATAATATATACTGCTGTTGTACTCCCAATTAATCAATAAGATAAACTAACATTCACTAGCACGTAGGTTTTAGAAAAACATAGAAAACATGACAAAAAAAAACAAAGTATCTTACCGAGGAGGAGAGAGAGTAAGAGAATGTAGTGGAGAGGTGAGGGCTGTTAGGAAAGTGTTGAGTTTAACACAGACCTCAGACTGTATGAACTCCAGCTTCACTCCTAAACCCCACCCTTCAGAGAGAGAGAGAGAGAGAGAGAGAGAGAGAGAGAGAGAGATTTTTCAGAGTTAAGCAATGCGATGATGACAGTGGTGTTCAGGGCAACTCTCAGGACACTGAGTGAACTTGTATTTGCTAATCAGTATTGCAGAAATATCATTGGGTAAAACCTCACATGCCACATCATAAGACTAAGACTCCCTCCAAAATTAAGAAAATTAAGTTGTTGTTTTTTTTGTTTTTTTAATTGTAACATGTCAATGTAGTGGTGTTGTTTCTACACAAAAAGACATATAACACTATAATACCCTATTTTATATTAATTGTGGATTTTTAAGCTGTGTTTTTTCCATACACACCACTTGATCTCCAGGACTGTATTTTAGACAGTTAATGAAAGCTTACCAATATTCACATCTCCTTCAGGAGAAGAGAATGTAATGCACTTTTAGGGAACACACTCTTGAACATTTAACGCTACATTCATTTACACAGTTTGTACCTTTATGTACCTGTACAGTGCCTTTTTGTCTGCGAATGCATGGCTTAGCATTTCTGCTGTGTATAGAGTGTACCAAAGATGTAGTGTGGACCATTCTCATGAAATCGGAATGGAGAGGCGAACTATAATTATAATTAAGATTTAATTAAAATTAAGGTTTTATCAAGGACTGCAGGGGAAATTTAAAAGCAACACTAAGTCATATTTGGAGTTTTTGCTCCTGGAGCTCTCTCTAGAGCTGCAGAGTGCAATTCACTTTTATAGCACTGTCCAGATGGGGGAAAGAGAATGGGTGTTCCTTGTCAACAACTAAAAGATGCATAGGACAGTTTCTGCAGTGCTGAGTCCAGAGTAGTAGCAACACGTAACAGAGTTAAAGTGAGAGTGTTAGAGCAGTTAAAACAAACAAACAAACAAACAAAAAACATATGTCCATGTTGGGAACGGATCCAGGGATTAGTTTGCGCTCAAATGTTTTGCATATTATGAAAATTAGCTCAAAATCTAAGTAGTCGGAGCTTATATGTTCTTGAGGTTATTTTGTAGGGTCTGACCTAAGCAATGAGAGAGAAAAAAATATATTATAATGTATATATTTCCAAGGGGAAATATACAATATGCAATTATTCATTCCAATCATTCACAATATACAATTAATACGTCAGTATATTAAAAAAGGTAAAGAATAGTACATTAAATAGTGATTTGATGGTATACTAAGATTTGCTGTTTAAAACCCTGCCATGTCTAAAACACACACAAACAACTGGCACACTCATTCAGAATTTATACCATTTTAGCTGATGCTTGATATTGAGCATGGTGACCTTAGGCCTGTGCAGCTGCTTCAGTGTCCTGTTCTAATGACAATTCAAATGTATTGTGTGCAGTTACTTTGTTTCTATGTCCTTGCTTATACTAACAATTCAAGACCTGTGTCAGTAGAAGAACGCATTTTTAAAAGGACATGTCTGCAAACTGTTGAACAAATATGTAAACTGAATCCACGCATGGGGTTGTTGCTAAACCGAATAAGTAAGGAGCTGGTGCCCTCTGCTGGACAACAGGAAATTTACTCCACCATTAAGGAACTTCAGTCCTGTGTATTGGCACAAGATGGTAACGCGCGCGTTGGTTTTGCTGTAAATGTGAGGACGATCTTGAAATAACGATTACTCTAGCTAATTACACATACACCTTAACCTCAACTTTCACCTCAGTAACAACAGTAAACCACAAGGCAATCTGGTCCTCACAAACAGTCAGATACTTTGAGAATGTGCTATTGTTTTTTATTTATTAAATAAATGTATTATTTATTTATTTATTTATTATTAGCTTTTTTGTTTATTTAATACTGAATCAAGTTAAATAAAAAGGTCTGGATGTTTCATCCCTTAAATCCTTCTTTCATAAATTACACATGTATACTGTAAAACAACAGAAGAAATATGTATTACAGGAACACAAGGTTGTATTTTTACTCTAAAATTACAGTTTCAAAATCATTATGATGCGCCACTGGCTTGTAATTCTTAGAATACAGACTCAGTCATTGCTTCTCCGGGCAGAAACTGCACTATTTAACTTTTGGAGCAGGGTAGGACACGATCCACCCACTTCTCACCCTTGATTTTAGGACAGTGCTGTTAAATGAATTGTACTCTGCGACTGTATGAACCCAGAAGCAAAACTAACAAGTGTTACCTAGTGTTGCTTTAATATATTTATATCCTTGTTGCCACATTAAAAATGATTGAAGTCCCACTTTGGTCATAGATTAAAAACCTAAAATCAATATTACATGTTGAAATTAATTCCAGTAGATGTAAATCTACTTCACTTTCTCTCAGATTGTGTGTATATATATATATATATATATATATATTTTTTTTTTTTTTTTTTTTTTGTTATTCAACACAAAACATCAACTACAAACACAAATAGACAAAAGATGCACAATCACCTTTATAAGAAAACACTTATTTACCACAGCATTCCTTAAACTGACATATCTCTAATAACGTAATTGGCTTTATTAACAATGCAATTTGGCAGTAGCTCACTCCAGTGTATAAACATCCAATCAAAAGTGCAAAAATACAGATTTTAATTTAAATTTTTTCACTGCATTTGATGTGTCCGTTATTGTATTGTTAGCAAATACTCAAGTTATGTTGAGTCCTCACCTAGTAAATATAACACTGAGGATAATGGCAGAAGAGAACCCAGCAAGAAGCATTAAAATGATTATGAAATTGTAATTTTAAAGTAAAACTACTACCTAGTGTTCCTTTAAAGGAGCAGTGGCGAGGAAGAGGGAGAGGGTGTTTTTTTCTACCCTCCTTCAAAAGATAGCCCGAAGTAGCAACGACAGAGGCTTTATTCTCTCCATTATAGCTCAGTGGAGCATCACATTGATTTAGAAGCTGTAATTTTAAGGTAAAACTACTACCTTGTGTTCCTTTAAAGGATAAAAAAAACCTACCGCACAGTGACTTTAATGTGCAGTACATCTGCTTCTACTATTGGCTACAGCCATTGGCCGCTACTGCTTACTACAGCTAGGGAACGAAAGCTTGCCATTGGCTGTTACTTGCTGCTTCCAGTTGCCATTAGATATTACAGCTTCATTTTGGACATGGGTTTTACCGAGAGCTTCATTCACCCCCAATAATGGCGCTGTAAATTACCCAGCACCCTGCGAGCTAAAAGAAGAGACCTGAACAGATGTAACCTGCCATGGATGTCTTGGCTCGTTTAAGTGTAAGTTGACGGAATGCGTGTTGATTGGGTTATGTACCTCCTGTGAACCTCATTTATTAATGCTCGATCGTTCAGGATTTATTTCTCTGGGCATTTTACTATACGATCGATCTGGCATTGCTTTTCTTTCCCCCACTATTGTCCCCCCCCCCCTATTACAGCATGTTTATTAATGCAGTGGGGAAAATGGATTCCCGTGCTGTTTTATGGGCATTACTCATAGAAACAGATTTGGGTGTATACTGCACAGACAGAGGTGCTCAGCTAAAGGGTTTCCACTTATGCTTTCATGTCCTTATGATACACAATCACATAAAACGAGTTTTCCCCCACATAATAGCTGATATTCGTGATAAATATCTAAAGTAGCTATATGTTGCTCGGCCTGTGTCTGCAGCGTACCTCACTGGGCGTCAGTGTTGATTTCCCTTCGGATATAAGCTTTAAATATAATTTTAAATAACCGTCTAACCATCTAGACTTTTGTCTTTTCTTTTCTCTAAAGCTAAAACTAGACTTAAGTGTATCTTTGGTTTATTTTATTTAAGAAAATGTAATACTGTAGAACCTGAGAAACGCCGCGGAGGGCGAGGATGCCCGTTGCCTTGGAAACGGGGCGCAGGCACGGTTGTGACACAGAGGCGGGAACAGGGGGAGACGATAATGAAATAAATAAGGCTTTCCAATGGCGCACTGACAACGCAGGCATCCTACTAACCCACATTTACACACACACACACAGGACTGACATGTACCAGAGGTTCAGCAGCAGCCGCAAGTCGCCGCAGCTCCGGTAGAAAACGACATCACATGGTAAATGTAGGCTACTTAACGTTAACGGTCGCAAACGTTCTCCACCCCCTCCATGGTAAACCGCCGCGGGACGCGATTAAACCGAGTAAACTCGCTCTGGTTTAAAAAAGCGCACAGGTTCGCTTCGTGTGTCCGCTTTACCTCAGCTCTTCTCGGGGAGAGGTGAACCGCCGAAGGCTCGGTTTACTGGAGGAGGAGGCGATACTGAAATGGCGCCCACGCTCCAGGTGAAGGTGAGCGCCTAGCGGTTCCGTAATGTTACTCGAGCCTCTCCGAATCGTTGATCCACTCTAATAAAACTTCTAAATAATAATACAAAAGAACGCTGCAGGCCAATGGTAGCAGATTGTGGATAAAAAGCACAACCTTTAGCCTCTTTTTTTGTGGAGGAATGTGCCCCTTAGTGGACCATAGGCCTAGGTGACATTGGTGAATGACAGTGAGACCAAGAAGAATATCCGCAGATGTAAAACAGGTCTCTTTTTGTGTGTTTTTTAATGTTATAAGATAATTTGGGTATCTACCTTTAACATATGGAGCATTGGCATTTGAACTGTTTCAGTAAGTCAGACCTCGTTGGATTTTCTTACGGTTAGCTGGGGCTATGTACTACTGTAGTAGTCAGCTAAGCTAGTGGTATATCTTTTCCAGTTTTCTTTGAGAAGCCCCCCTCTATTCATACATTAAACCCCTAAAATCTCTTCTCTGTTCACCAAAAGACATACCTAGATATTCTTTTTAAGACAAAAAAAAACATAAGTCAAAAATAACCCTATACTTTTGTCTCCATTCTGTAAGTTACATGTGGATTCATGAATATACAAGTAGTCACCACTTCTATCTTAATTTACTTCTCAGTCACTGGCCTGTAGATTGAAAACCCCAACCCACAACTTGATGGCACTGGTTCCTTAAAAACCTATGATGTAAGAAAATATGGCTGTCTGAAACTGCGCTTTTGAGACTCTTTGGATCTCTGCAGTGCCAAACCTCAATAAGCTTTCTCTTTTAATGCTTCTACTGAATATAACTCAACCTGAATATTAGGTTATACATTATGGGTCTCTACCCCAATGGACTGTTCTCATGTGAGAGGAATAGTGTATGTGAGAGAAATTTGATGTTCCTTGTTGGTTTTCTTAGTACATTAAGCTTCATATTGCTTTTACCTTGCGATACGTGTAAATGAAGAGAAAAAACATTCGACTCCGGTCATTGTTTAAACTTCTAGAAACTCATTGCTGTTCATCAGCATAACATAACATAACAGGTATAAAAGAAAAATGTCCCCTATGTCTAAACCTGGCATAGATTTATGTCCATTTATCCCTCGAAAGCCTCACTTCACAAGTTGTCAGGATTGGTTTCTTAGGGTTATGACATAAACCCTGACTGTCTGTACCTGTTGTTTCAAAGTAAAAATTCTCAGCTATGTCTTTGATGACATTTTTGGTCATATGCATTATAGCATATATAGCACATGGACATGTTAACAAGGTATTAAAAAAAAACACACACACACACCACATTTACACTGGAGGGGTTTGAGTGTAAATACGTTTTCTTTAACAGAAATATGATCATCTTCATGTTTATATCACAGGCTTGTCCAGAAGTAGATGTTTTACAGACTTAAGAATGGAATATTCTGAACACTTGTGTCTCCCCTTAGTCCCCCCACCCTTTTTACCCTCATCCAATCAATAGTGGTAAGATAATGGCTAAGTGGATCTCAGTGTAATCTGATTTACTGAGTGAATTAATTGGTGTGTGTGTGTTGCGCTAAATGAAAAATGTATACACCAAGTAAATGGAAAAGCAGATACATGTACAATATGTTGCTGTTCATTTTATGTGGGTAGTTATGGTCAATAATCTCTGGAATGAAGGTTCTATATAATATTTGTTTGTAATGTCGAACATATAACAGAACTCTCTCACATGCCACACAGTCACCCACATGACATCTACATTTCTAAATAATTGTTAGAGACCCTAAACCCACATTTAGTAATTGTGAGTTTTTGCAGCTGCATGCAGGACACAATGTGCTTCACAGTCAAGGTCATCTACATTGGGGACAGGCCTGGCATCCGGCATGAGACATGGCTGCATTCAGGACACGGATTGGCTACTCAAGAGTGTCCATTGGTATGAGTGTGTTGCCCTGTGAAGGACTGGCACCCCCTTCAAGGTGTGTTCCTGCTATGCATCCAGTGATTCTGGGTAGGCTCCGGACTCACAATGATCCTGAACTGGATAAGCGGTTACAGAAAATACATGAATGAATAAATAATTTTATGTAGGTGCTGGCTAAAAAGGTCAACTAATATGTACATCAAAATCCAAGTAAAATCAAAGATTGATTAGTACACGAAATCCTAATAATGATTCAGCTTATGGAATGCAAGTTAAACTAAACAAGGCAACACTTGCTACTAGATTGGTATATTTGCTCCTGGGTTCCCCCTACAGTTACAGCATGTAATTGACATTTACAGCACTATTGCTGAAATAAAGGGGGGATGGGGTGGTTTCCTACTCTGCGAAGCAGTTTCTGCAGTGCGGTGCTCAGAGTAGCTACTGTTTTACTTTACTGTGTTTTTTACATTTACTGTTTTTATGAAAGCAACTTTTTCCAATGTACATGAAACCATTTAGTGTTTAAACATTGAGCTAGAATATGTTGATAGTCTGTTTTTCAAAATACAATAGATCCTCTACCTACGAACTTGATCCGTTCCGTGACCCGGTTTGTAAGTGGAAAAGTTCGTTTCTCAAATCAATTTTCCCCATTTAAAATAAAAAAAGCAATTAATGCGTTCCAGCCCACCCTGAAAGTCACCCTTTTTGCACTGATATATGTTTACAAAACTCTCAAATTAGTAAAAAAATGTACATGTAGCATTACTAAAAATAAAAAAGAAATACAGTGGAAACAGTAATAAAAAAGAAATAAAGTTTTAAGTGGTTACACCTTGAAGACGTGACGACTGGCTGGAGGAGTAACAGGCACTGGCTGTGTGACAGGAGGTGGAATAACAGAGAGTAGGTGTGTGAATGTGGGGAGACGAAGCGTAGATACGGCTTAACTTAACACGAATTTCGATGTCTGCTATTTACACTAATGCTAAATTGTTAAAACTACAATTTGTTAATCTTAAAAGCTCACTCAAGTCTGGGAGCGCTGGGAGACTCACCTATTGGGGTCAGTGGCCATTTCCAGCCGCCGGCTCGGGGGAGCCTCGGGTTTGTTTGTAGGGTCATGGTTGGTGGAGGCAAAAAAAATATTCAAATGCCCGGTTCGTCTCTTGGAAAGTTCGTTAGTATAGGCATTCGTTAGTAGAGGTTCCACTGTACAGGCTTAGAAAATTTAAACCATCACAGTTTAGGTCAAAATATCAGTGCAATTAGATGTTTTCAAATTAAGCAACCCTAGTTTTGACTAGCCTAAAGACAACTGAGTACTGCTGTTTTGAATGCATTGAGTGTATTGATACTGTCTGAAATTGCTTCCCATTCTCTATTCCATATATTATTTAATATATAGTGTACTATTATAAGGAACTGAATTCAGGAGGTTATTGAATGATTTCGGACACTAAGTCATGCAGTTTTTTTTAAACCAGACAATGCAGTGGATTATGGGTAACTGCTATTGTACATGGGTTCATTGTGGGATTTTCATGAAAATTGTCTGCTATTATTTTGGTCTCACAATGGCGGAACCCCAAAATGGTGCCCTTAATAGTGAATAGGGCACAGTTTTCAGACACAGTGTGAGTCTGTTCACATTTATCCACTATCAGAAATGCTGTAATGGTAGCCCCCTGGTGAGGTGAGCTACCAGTGCGATTGAGGACCGAACCCAAGTGCTAAACAGTAAGGGAATAAAAAACAAATTGAATTTGATCCCAACAGATGCGAGAGTCCAACTCGCGCCGTCGTGTTAGTGGTGTATTCTACTGCTGGGCTACGGCAAATGTACACCTTACTTTATCAGAGGGGGGAAAAGGTACGAAAATGGGTGGAAAAGCAATACACCGCACAAGCCCACCCGTTATCGGGAAAAGTTCAAGCGGGAATGGGAAAAGGACACCAGGGGAGACTGGCTACCTCGAACAATAATGGAGGTATATACTTTAATATTGTCCCAAAATAAAAGAAGGTAATGAGAGCAGAGAAGATAGAAATAGGAGAGGGACGAGGTTACTTAATCCCGCAGTACAAACACCACATATGGGGAAAGAGAGGAATCTCTTAGCTCCAGTGACGTGGTGGCAGGGGAGAAAAGCAGAAAGAGTGTGTAGAAAAACTCACTACTCTCAGAGTAATTATTCTTTCTATCAAAAAGAAGGGGGAGAGCTCTCACACATCTAGTGCCAAAGAACCAGCAATTTGGGCTGCTTCTAGTGAATCTTTATATAGACCCGTCACCAGGTGCGTTTGGTTACGTTTGATTGCCCGCCCGCTGCTCCCCCCTGGTGGCTGGTGTGGGGTTGGCAGCCATGTCAATCCTTACAGGAGCTAAATAATAAACTGTAATGAGCATTGTGAGCATATTGCCTCATATTGCAATGAGACTCAAACCTTGGGCCAGCCACTGTAGAGTTAAATGCTCTGTCATATTTTCAGCTTTAAAATGCAGCCATCAAAAGATATGAAAAGTGATGAATTGGTGCAATGTCAATGTCATTTTTAGCAGAGTGAGTGTTACTGGTTGCAATCACAGCATGAAGGAAGAAGTTAGTAAAACTTGCCTTCTTTGTGTCTCTGTGATTATTCAATTAATTTCCAATTATTAATAATTAAAATTATGATTATTACATTTAATTTTCTTGGTGAATCTACATATGTATGATATGCAAGAGACTGAACAAGCAATACATATTTACAATATTCAAGAAACCAAAATTTAATTACATGAAATTAAACAAAATGTGCAAATAGATAGAGTGCAGATCATGACCTGTTTTTATAAATGTCCTGAAGCAATCACAGACTGCTTTCAGTGATCTTCTCTGTAGTCCTAAGTATACGATTGAGATTGGCTCTTTCTACTGCAGAACAGGAGCCAAACTTTATGTTTATGGATGATATGAGGATGGACTTCAAAATTGCTTTGTAAAACTCGATCATCAGGGACTGTCGTTTGAATTTCTTTAGCTGCTTCAAGAGGAACATTCTCTGCTATACCTTTTTTGTCAAGACCTTGTTCTCCTTCCACTTCAGGCCTTTACAAATGATGCTGGTGCCAACTCATAAGAATGGAAACCACAAGGCTGTTAATGTTGAGGAGGGGTAAGGAAGTGGGCAGTAGTCGGGTGGTAATATGGTAACACCGCTGTATTTACAAATGTGGACGATATCTCAACACAAGGGCAGTATTTATGACGTGTCAGTGATTTGTGTCAAATTTTCGAAAAGTTCATTTATGTGCATTTAAGAGAGCCACAGGTAGGGGACGCTTACTGACTGCAGAGGTCACACTCTGAAAGCAGGTGAGGGAAAACAAAAGCCCAGTAAGTCAACTCACGTTGTGAGTTTAGCGTTGAGTTTAAGTTAAAAGAGAGACAGGAAGCTGAAACCAGACAAAATACTCAGAAGACACATCACTTGACTTTGTGCTCACAGGCCGCCTGTGTGCCTGTTAGTTGGCCAGCTATGCATCTAAACAGGGTGGAACGGTGTTATTTCACTTATTTTTCAAACAGTTGCTGATGTTTTATTTCCGGAATAGGTTTTTTTTATTGTCAACAAATGTTGTGGTGTGCACTGTCAGGCTGTGCTGATCTGAACTGTACATTGCAGAAACCCTTCACTGACCCACACAGATATGAGGCTCACACAGCCTGACAGTGCATTGGGTTTCCTGTTTCATGTTGTGGTGGTACTGAGTATGAGAGGGGCTTGGGAACTCACCAGTGGGGCTCCCAGCAAGCGCAAAGACAACCCTTTCTCTTATTTAAGGGGTTAATATTGTTGTTTGGGGGTTTGTGTGTATGTTTTATGGGCTTGTTGTGTATATTTGGTCTTTATGGTGTTTGTGGGGGTTCACTGCCCTGAAGAAGGGTGTCTTTAGGCATGTGGGGCCACTGAATTTTGCTACACAGCAAGCCAAAATTACTGCTCATTTCCTTGCATCCTCGAGGTAAGATCTGCCTGTTAAAATTCAGAGATTTGCATCTGGACAGGATTAAAATGATCAGATGACAGCTGAGTTTAGTGAAAACAGTAGGTAATTTGGCCTGTAATTTTCTCCAAGGACTCCTGGGAAAAACACAGACTTGGTCGATTCAGACGGAAAAAGAACTACACGAGTAAAAGAGAGAATTGACCCAGGAACCTATGCAAATTTAATCCCATCTGGATAGGGCTTATGTATACCAAAATGTCCGATTTGTTTTTGTGCAAGAGAATGCTGTAAATGCTTTGCACCTGTGCTCTGATTAGCAAAAGACTGCTCTGGAATAGTAGTTTTAATCAGCCTGTAGTATAGAAATTCTTTTGTAGTAAAAAATACCCTGTAATCAGCATATGCTAGAGTCAAACTGCTGTATTTTACAAGCCAGTGGTGCATACAGGGGATTTATATAGGCATGTTTATATATGTATTAATTGCATCAAAGTTTGACTTCAAGCTGAGTGGCCTCTTACAGAGCTTTTAAACCTTTCAGATAATCATCTGACTTGCCAGGTCGTTATTCATATTTAACCAAGACATCCTCCTCACCCACAAGAGAGAGCTATTAATAAAGACACCTCTCACCCTCAGTGCTCTGGCAATGAGAAAAGTCTTGGCTTGAAACATGCCTTCCCACTCACCTAAGACTGATGTTTAATCACAGTCTGAAAGCTGTAAATGGAAAAAGTATGCCACAAAAATTAAGATAAGTATCTAATCGATACAAAGAGATTAATTAGATGAGAAGCTGTGAGCTGAGAAGTGCTTATATGAGCCAGTATTGTTGATACCCAGACCTACTCCATTCCCAACTGTTCAGAGCTCAGTCCAGAGCAGCATTATGAAACGTTTTCTGCATGTTGTACTATTACATTTCATTGTAAGGGAACA
The DNA here is from genome assembly GCF_029633855.1 of Hoplias malabaricus. Classification (NCBI taxonomy): domain Eukaryota; kingdom Metazoa; phylum Chordata; class Actinopteri; order Characiformes; family Erythrinidae; genus Hoplias; species Hoplias malabaricus. Next base: position 17,720,817 of record NC_089805.1, on the reverse strand, counting down.
TTTATGAATGTGGGGAAGTCCTGTTCTTTTGTTGGTTTACGTTCAGCAGCTCCCCGTCTTTTAAGGTGAAATGGTATGTTTGAGGGAGAAATAAACAACTGTCGTTTGTACGTGGTTGAAATTCTACTTGCCTGCACTTCCACTTTAAGTAATCTGAAACCGAAAAAATAAGTTAATATTGCCCACCTGTGGAACAGGAATAGACCCAATTTTTATCATGTTTGGAGGTCTCTCTCAGCCATTTCTCTGCCATGAGAGAGAGAGGGGGAGAAAGAGAAAAAACCTAACATACTGGACAGAGACTCATTGTTTTTTAACTCATTCACTGACACTGGGTATTCGTAAAAATGTTTCCAGCAAGTAAACAAATTGGAGACCTAGCAAACGATGAGGAAACATCCTCTGAACTTCATAATAAGTGTTTAAACTGTGAACATCGCCTTTAAGTCTTTTAACATGATTTATTTCCTGCCTGAAATTGAAAGATGTTAAACATCAGAGACAGTAAATAGGTGATGCAGTGACGCAGACCTCTGCCATAACAAACAAATGAGTCAGAATTCAAGTTTGTGGCTGTAGGTTTTAGGTGCTTGCCAAAATCCATATTTGAATTTGAGCCATATTGTCCTCTGTTTTCTTGCCCCAGTCTGTGGTATTGTAAATCATACACTCTTGACCTTTGTTTATTCAGCAGTGTTCTTCAGTGTGGACAGATTTAAGACAAAACATGCAATGACCCAAGGAACAAATGAGATTCAGATGAGTTTTTAGAGGACCACAATGTCATGAGGACACTGAGTTCACTGGAAACTAGACTCAAATTACTTTAACTGATTCAATCAACTGAATATGTCTACTGCTAGATTTAGTTACTACTGTCAGTGGAACAGGAACACTTTTTATGCTTAAAATGTATAAATGGTCTTTTAGCTGGGGACACTTGTGACGGCCACCAGAGCTATTTAGTTAACTATTCATTAATTCAAATAATTTAGCTCAAACAGCACCATGAAAGAAAAATACCTGAATGTTACAGACGAATCAGTGGGAAATTGAAGAATGTATAAAAAGACTTCAGTTAAAGTAAAGCTAAGTAAGCGGCAAACCTTGGTGGAAAGTGGTTTGGGATGTGGGCTGAGTCAGGATTTGGCTTGCTTACTATACAGAACTTGGTGGGGTTACCTCAGCAATTTTTTGGAGACCATCTGTCCAAGAGCTTTTGCTGAGTCAAACACTGGTTATACAGTCTTTTGTACTTATGAGGTTATGGGGAATTTCCAGGCACACATTGATTTCCGTAACTGCATGCCATTTATGTTCCTAGGGCTGACATCTAGGTTTTGACCTAAACTTTTTGCTGTGTTCTTTTTCAGTTTTCACTCATTTTTAATTCTTTTTCATGCTTTACATCGCACACACTTGTAGATATAACAGTCAACATACTGCCAATGTTTTTCTCAAAAGATTAAATGTGAAACATTTATGGTGCATACAGGGTTTTGTTCAGACTGACCCATTTTATTATATGTGCAGCATCTAAAAGTCCTGTTTAGCCAATTCAGAGAGGTATCTTGCATACAGACCTTGATCCATGCTCCAGGCTGATATTTTACAGTAGTTGGCCGGAATGACACTATACATGGCCAGGCAGTCGGCCATTTTAAATCCTGGACTGGAATCTGGATCTAAGGTTTGATTTTGAAGACCTCTGGCCTAGATGCTATGCTCCTTGTGCATCTTAAAGAGTCACAGTCTTCTCACTGGTCACTAGAGGGTGGCATTTGTGCTTACTGAGCATCTACTAGTAAAATGCTACTTTCAGCAACTTTGTATCCGCAGCATCAATGTTCATTGACCTTGCCTTTTCACAGGTCAATATTACCTCTGAGGAGTACTCCCAAGAGAGGTCTCAACTCATGATGTTATAATTGAACTCTGAATCATCAAACCCTACCAGGAAAAGTAAAATGTTTAATAAATATATGTGTATTTTTGGCTTTATTCATGTATGAAAAATACTGTGCTCTTGTATGTTATTAATGTATGTTCTGAATTCAAATCCGGCTTGAATTCTGGTTTTGTTTTCTGTTGATATGTACATTTAAATGCTAACCATTTTTTATTTCCACAGTCTAATATGAAGAGCATGGAGCGTGAGCTTCAGTGCCCTGTGTGTAAGGACATAGTGAAGCAACCTGTGGTGCTGCCCTGCCTGCACAATGTATGTCTACTTTGTGCCTCCGAGGTGCTGGTGCAGAGTGGCTACCCCCAGCCCGAGCTACCTCCAGAGCCCAACTCTCCTGCGTCTACCCCCAACACCCGCTCTCCACGGCAGGCTCGCAGGCCCATGCCCAAGGCCGAGCGTGTCCTGCGTCCAGGTGATTAGGTTTATCCAGCCTGTTGGGCTCCCATTCTATTCGGTATACAAATAAAGTTTAAAACAATTTTGTTTACCATATAATTGTTATTCAAAATTCAAACATTCTCTAATTCTTTGGTCATGCTATGGTGAGTTGTGTAGAATTTAAAAATGTCACTTGTCATTTTATTTAAAAAACAAACAAACAATTTAGTATTTAAAAAGGTAATTTTATATATACATTTTTCCAAGGTGACAAAAATGTGTTTATTGAATGTTTACAATAAATGGCTGCTTCTTGTTTTTTTTTTTTCATTCTTTATTATTTTAATTAGGATTTGGTACGTACCCAGGTCGGAGGAGGAAGGAGGGTCCTACCCAGCTTATGCTTTTCCCCTGTGTCCCCTGTGGGCGTGATGTGGAACTGGGTGAGAGAGGGCTGGTTGACTGCATGAGAAACCTCACACTGGAGCGCATAGTGGAGAGGTAATGGAAGAAATACATATTTGTATATTCTAGCAGTCATTTTATATGACCAGTACCGCATTACGTATTATCACCAGTTGATCAAAGCAAGAATTTCTAATTGATGTGCTCACATGGAGTAAGTTGAATTGATCTCAGTCAGCTGGCTCAGTTGTTTCAGGACTGAGTACAGCAGGCATATCTGTAATTATACCCTTTGCTGTGTGTCCTTCACTCTCTTTATGATTTCTCTTTTTTCTACTTGTCTTCAGATACAGGCATACAGTGAGTCTAGGCAATGTAGCAGTTATGTGTCAGTTCTGCAAGCCCCCACAGACACTGGAGGCCACTAAGGGTTGTGCAGACTGCAGGGCCAGCTTTTGCAATGAGTGTTTTAAACTCTACCACCCCTGGGGCACCCCACGAGCCCAGCATGAGCATGTTCTGCCCACTCTCAATTTCAGGCCCAAGGTGAGTGATCACAATGGGAGGATTTACAATGGATATGCAGTAGGTTTAAATTTTTCCGGGTCTAATATAACTACTTGTAGCAGCAGTACATGACACAGTAATAGTATAATTTGCACATTTCATAAACTTTTACACATGACATTTTCATAGGAATGAATGTAGCAGTCTTACTGGAGTGTAGTACAGAATTGATGCTTTTAAAGTCTCATATTTGGAGTATGCCATTTTTGGCAGCTACACAAGTGGGCCACTTCACAAAAAATGAAGTGCATTTACTTAATCAAGCCACTCTCCATATTCTATGCCGTTGTTTGCTGAAGCAACAGCATCAGCAAAAGTACACTAAACAAACAGGCCTGGCTGATCAGGAAGGCTGGCTCTGTTGTGAGATTCAAGTTGGACTCTGTTGGTTGTGGGAGAATGGACTCTTAATTAGCTGTTTGCAGTTATGGGCTATACATCATGTCCCGGGCATACATCAGTGGAAAAACAGAGATGCACATTCAGCTAAAGACAAATATAGTTGCGCTGTGTTAAAGAACACTGTGTGAGATTTTCAATCCCACGGAAATAAGACTCTACGCTGAATCTCCTTACTGAAGGTGCATTACTGATCTCCTGCTGTGAACAATGTTAAGTTACAATCTTTTGATTCTGCTCATGTGAATGTCATGGGTATAACGCATGTATTTAGATATATCTTCTTATATCTTTCTCTCTCTCTCTCTACACTCCACCAGCTTTGACTAATTTATGTGTTCTTGTGCAAAATGTGTATGCTATTGTGATGGTAGTCTGGGAGAGAAGGTCAAGGGAGAATCTGGTACCTATTGCCAGTTAATGTGGCCAAGAACCACATACTACTGCAGGAAAATAAATCTGACTGACACACAAAAGGACCAAGCACAAGTTATTTTGGCATGACGTGTGGGGGAAGTCTTTCACATCGGACCAGTACCAGAGTGTACCAGACCAGTACAATATGATACAGGGAAATGCGTATACGTGGATGTACATACAGCCAACCAGAATGCAACTGGCACAATCTTGAGAGTGAGGCCAGCTTATCTCACTGCAAAAATCAGCCTCTCTGGAACGTCTGTGGCTGACATTACTTTGACTTTACTTTCTGATAATCAGAATCATCACTGTAATATATCTATATCTCTTTTTCTCTCTCTCTCTCTCTAGGTGTTGACATGTCCAGAACATGATCAGGAAAAACTACAGTATTACTGTAAATCATGCCAAAGGCTCCTCTGCTCTCTCTGCAAGCTCCGTCGGTCTCATGCAGGTCACAAGATTGTTCCAATCACTCAAGCATATCAGACACTCAAGGTATGATTTTAAACTCCTAATTCAGATTTTTCAGTTTCAGTTTTTCAGATTTACAGAAAGGCTGGACATTTGGTTGCTGATTTCTTATGTTGTCAATTTTAATTTAAGGGTATTTGCATTTACTGTATATTAAGGGCGGTACATACCCTCAGATTAAAGCTGTTCATCTTCATTTAAACTAATACAATACAGGTCCATTTACTCACAGACTGCTGTTTGTTTGTGTGTCCATAGGACAAGATTACCAAGGAGCTAAACTACATCCTGTCCAATCAGTGTACAGTACTGTCTCAGATCACACAGCTGGAAAATGCCATCACTCAGACTGAGGTATCACCGCTTTAACTATGCTAACAACCCAGTACATTTTTTACATCCACATGTGCCATGCATATCTGTCCAGTCAGCTCATATTCTGCTACTCTCATGTTTGTCCTGCAATTATTAAATCCTAAAGTTGGAAAGCGATCTGTTGCTGTATTTTTTAGTGTAAGAATATATGTGTTAATCAATTTCAGGATGTTCTGAGACAAATATCAACTTAACTGTGTAGTACACTCCTATACATTGTGTGTCCTCCTTCTCAGAGTCAGTGAACAGCTGTAGCCTGTGTGTGCTTTTAGGTGAACAGTGTAGCAGCACGTGAGCAGCTGTCTCAGTGTGTACGGGAGCTGATGGCCCTGCTGTCCGAGCGACAGGCCGTGCTGGCCCAAACCCTGGAGAGTTCCCGCCAGAAGAGGAGTGAGGCCTTAGCCAATCAGGTGGCTGAGAGGCGGAGCCTGTTGGAGCATGCAGGCCTCATGGCTTTCACTCAGGAGCTCCTGAAAGAGACAGATGCGTCCTGTTTTGTACATGCAGCCAGGCAAACCCACAACAGGCAAGTCACACACACACACACAGCAATAACTACTCAAATACTGTCATTAACCTTTGTTAAGCTAAAAAAAAATTTGATTCAAACGAATCAAAGGAGAGTCTGGATTTCTATTGTCTTGGAGGAAGCTTGTCCCAGGGTGGTGGTATTGTAGTAATAAAAAGAGTACTAGCTATCAGGGTGGGATTAGCGACAAAGATGATTGAGGAGAAAATAGGACTTTATATGTTGCGCTGCATTTATTATCAGACTGTGTATTTTATACTAGAGGCTTTTGTGAGTTTATTAACACTGACTGTTTATTAATTAATGAATTTATTTATTTTGTCTTTTTCGCTCAGGTTGGCCAGTTCGATTGATTCCCTGCAGAACTTTTCTCTCTCTGCCGATCCGTCATTTCGACACTTCCAGCTAGATGTTTCCCGAGAACTTAAACTCCTCACTGACCTTAACTACATTCAGGGTAAGGAATGGAGCATGAGCGCACAACTTTTCTTTCAGTGCCTTCAATTATGACTTTCTTTGTAGCTAAAGTAGAGCCTATATACTGTGTCATTGCAATAATTCTTGGTGTGAACAACACTAGATATCTGATGCACATAGTAATCACTGTTAGGAACAAGGTTCTTTAAATGCAGATTCAGATGCATGGTGATAAAATCCAGCCTATTTTCTAATTGTACCATGTGTACTTAAACTTCAAACACTCAACAGATCAATTTAATTCCATGGTCTCCCTGTCCTGATGGTTCTAAGCAATTAATTTTTCACTCACTAGACTCTGGCCAGTAGCACCACAGTTACTGCTTGCATTTGGAAGAACTGTTAACACGAGTGCCTGCAGTGGAGCATGAAAAATATCTCCTGTTTTGGATTGATTTATTAGTATGTGATTGATAGTGAAAATAGCGTATCTGATTGGCTGCAGTTAAAAATTATTGACATGTACCTCACCCACTGGTGTTCCAGCCTGCTGCATATATAACTACACCCTCTATTATCCAGCTCAGAGTTTTTAAAAATGGACGGATGACTTCATTTAAAAAGTAGGGCTAGAAGTGAGGATAAATTTGTTGAAGCAAGTGGCAAATATGGCTGCAGTGTTTCAGCAGAGGAATCCACAACACATCAAGAGCTTTAACCAACCACAGGGATTTCTCAGTTACTTTTGTGCAAGGTTAAAAGGTACCTGCTGTACCTGCCACAGTGGAAATGTCTTGAGTAATGGTACAGTGCCATGCAGGGGCACATAGCTGTAGCTGTAACGGATTTACAATGCTGCTTGACACTTGGAACAGAAGTACGCATCCAGCTGGATGCACTGGCTTGCTGGATGCACAGACTGGATGCACAGACCGGGCACATCCAGTAAGACAGACTTTGATACCCAGAGTACTGTAAATGGAATTGATACTCCACTTGATTTTGTAAACAGGGGCGTTAAAAACAAAGGCATTTACTTAACATTAAATAATTTAAGAATATTATAAATGGGATATCAAAGTGTTTCTTCACATTTCATTTTTAATACAAGCAAATAACAGTTGATGGAATGTCTTTGGTGTGCTGTTGAGGAGGAGGGGTATTGGAAACGCTGAAGGGACCCCACCCCCGAATATTCACCAAATATTATGGCAGAAGCACTGAAACCATAAAAATAGCATTTAGGAGAGCCCTACTCTACACATTACTATGCTATTCTAAAAACTAACACCACAACGAATGTTCTGATCCGGATATACACAATTTGGATAATTATTTGTATTTTAGTTGCTGTGAGTTTAAGCAAAAATCTAACCAGAGACTCCATTATCCCAATAGCCCCATTAGCTCCCGTCATTGATACCCAGCGCACCCTGGCCTACGATCAGCTCTTCCTGTGCTGGCGGCTTCCACCGGAGTCCTCCCCTACCTGGCACTTCTCAGTAGAGTATCGTCGCCGGGGGGTGGTACCAGGTGGTGGGGCAAGGGGTGGCATCCGCGGGGGCCTGGCTGGTGCCCGCTGGGGCTGGCAGCGATTGGAAGAGGTGAGCGGAACTAGCGCAGTGATTGACAGATTGGAAATGGACAGCGTGTATGTACTGAGAGTGAGAGGCTGCAACAAAGCTGGCTTTGGAGAGTACAGTGAGGAAGTTTATCTACACACCCCACCAGCCCCAGGTAAGTGATTTACAAATGGGGGGAACATAAGTATTACCATGCTTTTGCAGAGTAGGAATTCACAGTGCAACAACCAAGTAGAAAACTAAATATTTTATGAATAATCAAACAGGATGCTAAGTGAGTCAAAGATGAGGTGACTCATGTTGTGACTAATGATTCATATTGCTCTAATAAATAATCTTGTAGGATGCTGAGAGTAGATATTCTTCTGTTAATCTGGGATCATAAAAATGCTCTTACATGCTTGTTATTGATGGTGATTATAGTCTTCTAATGTCTCTAATAACCATCAAATAATTCTACATGACTGACACAAAGGACCACATTCATATAGACGAACTTTATTCCATGGAAAACATGAATCAGCTCAAAAACTAAACAAAAACATATGGACCATGCCAGATTACTACAATGTATCCATAACGTAATGCTCAATAACACATCTTTTTCTCTCTGTTCTTCTTTTTGCCCATTCCCATCCCTTTGTACACCTTTTGGTTCTTTCAATTTTCATTCTTCCATTCTCTTGCATTTGACTTCTATTTCTCGTTACATTTTCTCCCCATCCTTGCTTAAAGCAGTTTTTATTTTGTCATTTTTATTTCACCTGCTTTGGCTTACTTATATATTTTTTTCTGTATGCCATGTTAGTCACATGTTCATATGTCTACCAAAATTGTATTTTGCTATAAAATAGCATTAATGCCACTCAAGACTGCTGTATTTTGTGATACAGTAATGTTCAGCTTAAATCTAGATTGACTAAGATGTGAGTTTGCCTCAACATGTTTTTATAATACTTGTTAGTATGTTTACTTTTCTTTCCTAAACTAAAAAGGAATTCATCTCCCACTTGCTTGGCATCTTAAGAATTATTCCCACCTTTGTAGCTTTGTTTTATCCTGCTCCACCCATAATATTTGTAGTTAGTTAGTTTGTGTATCTCCCTTTTATTCTGTCCTAACTTCTTTGACCCCTGATGCTTTGTCCCCCTCTTGTATTACCTATTATTCTATGCTTCAATTTTCCCTTTCCTGCCTGTCCTTTTCCTCCCCTGTTTCTTTCTGTCTCTCTTCTGATCTCCTTTCTTGCCTCCTCTGCTTTTTTCACCTCTGTTGACTCCCTTTTCCCCTGTTGTTTGTTATCCACACTTCCCTTTCATTCCCTTCTTTCCTGGCCTCTCCTAACCATTAGTACTGAATTTCTACTTGGACTCGCGCTGGGGTTTGCATGCTGACAGGCTGGTGGTCAGTAAAGAGCAGCGATGCGCCCGCAGTGTGCCAGGCCTCTCCCTTCTGCAAGCTGCTGATCATGCCCTCACTTCCTGCCACCTGACTGCCGACCTGCTGGTGGGTGACGTTGCTGTCACGCAGGGGCGCCACTACTGGGCATGTTCAGTGGAGCCCGGGTCATATTTGGTCAAGGTAAGTAAAAATATGCTCTGAATCTCTGGAACTGAACTTGCAGACATGTATGTTTAACGTTTAAATTTCCCAAAATTTTGTAAGGATTGTACTCCAGCCATTAAAAGTGCATGAACGGGTGGGGGTGGGATCACATTTATTTTAAAGCTGAAATTTCAAGGTTTGCCTTCTCTTTTTAAGACCACATCTGCAAGAATGAATTAACAGTACCCCTCTCAATGTACTAACTGCCTTCTTTAAAAAAAAAAAAAACTTGCACAAAGTCAATCTGAAGAGTCATCGGAGACCTCACCACAAAGGTCATTGTTTGAAGTATTTTGGAGAAAATGCTTGGCTTGCAGTAAACATCATAAGAAAGGCCTAAGTTATGTATACAGAAAAAAATGTAGTAGCAGAAAGTAATACCTTGCCAATTATTTAATCATGGAAGTGCTCATATTATATTATTTGGGGCGACAGCAGTGACACTGGAAACATCGTATGAGTAAGTGGAAACAATCTGTCAAATTTAACTGGAAAGAGTTTTGCTTCTACAAGAGGACACTGATATAAAACATACCAAAATCCACCATGGACTTTCTGAATATACACAGTCTTTTGGAGTGGACCTCCAAGTCCCCAAGTTCATTACAACTTTGAGGATAGACTTGTGCATGCAAAATGGTCCCAGAATAGAGAATGAGTGAGTTAATAATTCTATAAACAAGAAAAGAAAGACTTAAAGGTGTCTTTAATTTATTTTGCCAGCTGCAATATATCTGTGCAAATATGGGTATTACTGAGTCCTGATTTTGTAGGGTGGCCAAGCTTTCATGACAGTTTTGTGGTATGAAACTTTAATTTAACACCTTTTTTTTTTCTTTTAATTTTTCATGTTTCAGTTGCTTATTGCTCTCTCTCTCTCTCTGATGTTCTCCCTGTTGTTTCTGTGAAGGTTGGTGTTGGTCTGGAGTCAAAACTTCAGGAATGGTTCCATTTGCCTCAAGACATGGCCAGCCCACGGTAAGAGAGCTAGAGATTCTAAATAGACATTACGAAAGAAGATCTCAGAGTTCAGGGCTTGTACGGAGAAAGAGAATTGAACCAGAAAATGAAAGCAAAAGAGAGCAATATTCGACAGAGTAAATGTAATTGGATGTGTTAAAGGGAACATCTATGGTTGTGGGGAAATGCTGTTCTCTCTGACTTGTTTATGTTCAGAAGCTCCACATCTTTAAAGGTGGAATGGTATGTTTGAGGAAGCGTTACCACTGAAACTCATTTGTAACTTGAGTTGTTTACTTTTGTTTCACTTTAGGACAGTGATTACTTTCATGCAGTTAGTGGTCTTCTGAATTTGTAGACATTTCCATCTTATGTAATCAGAAACAGCAAAAGTAAGTCAATATTATCCACCTAATGAGCAGGAATAGAGCACCGTCCTCATCTCGGTTCTTGGTTTTCAAAGAGAGATCTCTCCGTTGTCTAAAAACACCATCAGTCACTCATCTCAAATCTTACAGCTCAAATATATATGCATTTCTCATCTAACTATTACCGTATTTCTCAGGTATGACCCCGATAGCGGTCATGACAGTGGCGCAGAAGATTCATCAGACTCTCTTCCCTCATTCACGTTCCTCACCATGGGGATGGGCAAAATCTACCTACCACCCTCTGCCAACTCCCACCATGGTACAGTCAGTTATCGAGACGGTGGCATCGCCAATGGCAATGGCCCTTCCTCTCCGACGGGAGTCACCTATCCTCTTCCTCCCAGACTGGGTGTGTGTCTCGATTTTGAGAAAGGTCGTGTCACCTTTTATGATGCACATTCTCTCCGCCCACTGTGGGAGGGGCCTGTGGACTGTTCTGCCCCAGTGTGTCCAGCGTTCTGCTTCATTGGAGGGGGGGCTCTGCAGCTGCAGGAGCTGGTTGCTAATCGTAACGCAGACCAGACGCCCGTCAGAAGAGTCACGATCCAGTCACGTGTCACTAAACTGAACTGAACCGAGGTAACTGACTTAGACTGATGCCTAACCAGTAAACATATGTATCCTGAGATACATGCTTATCTCAGTGAATTTGGTTTTATATTTTATTTTTAATGAACACTTGTTTTTTATTGCAGCAAAATGATGCACCTCAGATTAACTTGGTTATCAATATTCTTTTATTTGTTTTTTGTTTTTCACTGTCTTTAATAGGGCTTTATTGCTTTAAACTACTTGTAAATGTCTTTAAACAAATCACGAAACAAATCTTGATGTGGCCTATGTAACCTCTTAATATGGAAATGTGTATATGCAAGACCATATAGTATTTCCCCAGAGATGTGGAATATCTTGCCATTACACTCCTGTTTAGATTGTTCACCTCCAGGTTTTTGATACTGATTTCAGCCTTTTCTGCCTTGAACCTATTTTTAGAGGTAATAATTCAGACTGTTAAACTTACCTCCATGAAAACAGTAAGAGCCAAAATTAGTTAAATCCTCTTCTGAACATTTTGGTTCTATTAGAATTATTATGTTAGACATATTGAAAAATAGAGAGCTGAATCCATGTGCTGATTCATGTATCCCAAACTAAAGCTTTCTCATATCATATAATGGTTTGGAGAGAGACATATGGATTGAGGATTTCGGGTTGTAAATATGGATATTTAGAACTGTTTCTGTAGCAGTTCACTGAGATGCACCAGTTTACCTTAATTTGCATTGCAATGTAGATTCAATCAAACGCGATGGCAGATTGAATTAATGAATGACGTTAAATGCTGAAACTAATGTTGTTACTGAATGGGGGAAAAAAGCAATGGAATGGAATGAGAGTAAGCTATGTTATCCTACATGTGTTTGAAGGGACACTGTGTGTGTGTGTGATTTGTATGTACACTTGCACTCTTATGCAAAATCTTAGCAAAGCTTGTAGAAGATATTTTTAAAAAGCTGACCGTGGGCTTGATGTTTTGGTTGTGGCAATGAGCTGTGCTTCCTTCGAATGGCTAATTTTGAACACATAATGTAGACCTCACCTGCTGGCAGAATATTTATTAAATCTTCAAAGATAAAAATGCAAAATAAAAAGCAATTCTAGAACTGAAGATTTGAGTTCTGATGTGTTTGCAAAATCATTGCAAAAATCATTATGAACAATAGGGGGCAGCAGTGCTCCAAGCCTAATATGTACAATGTTGAAAGGATTTTGCTGTGCTGTAGACTTGCCATCACCAAACCTCCTAGAGCACTATCATGCTGAGTTCACTTCCAACCTATTCCTGTTCATCTTATTTTAGTAATAATCTTAATTATTTGGATTAGATTAGGATTGGAGACAAAATGATTTAAAGTCTATCTATTCAGAAGTAGGCATAATTTTGAGAAGTGTAAAGTCTAAAACACATTTTCAACAGAGTATTTCAGTTCAATACATTTTTTTACAAATAACTTCTTTCAACATTGTCCTATAGCATTTTTACAGAAATCCATTGTGTATGAAGATGATAGTGGCAGCGAAGCCTGTTGAATGCCCAGAAGAACAAAAATCTCCTATGAAAACAAGTCTTTCTTGGTAAGCATTGTATGGGAGATACACAGATCAGCCAAAAGTATAAATAATCCCCTTTGTTCCTTGTCTCCACTTACCAAAATCCAGCATTTTAAAGTTCTAAAGTTGTAATCTGTTGTTCTGTATACTTTGCTCTGCATACATTTTAACCTCATTTTTCAATGGACAGGATAACCATAGTGGATCACTGTCAGCGCAGTGACACTAATATGAGTATTGTGTCTTGCTGCTAAGAGTGAATCAGACACAGCAGTGCTGCTGGAAATTTTAAACCCCTCATTGTCACTGCTGAACTGAGAATAGTCCACCAACCAAAAATATCCAGCCAGCAGTACCTCGTGTCCACTGATAAAGGACTAGAGTACGATCAACCCTAACAGCAACAGATGAGCTACTGTCTGACTTTATGCCTACAATGTGGACCAACGAGGTAGGTGTGCATAATAAAGTGGACAGTGAGTGGACACAATGTTTAAAAACTGCTGTGTGATCCACTTGAACCAATCTAAAACACCATCACCACATCAATATCACTGCAGCACTGAGAATGATCCACCACCCAAATCATACCTGCTCTGTGGTGGTCCTTACTATAAACAGTACAGAGTGAAATGGGGCTAACAAAATTTGCAGAGCAGTAGATGGTCTGTAGTTTGTCCTCTTAGAGCTACAAGTGCACATATACAGTGTATTTAAAAAAGGGCTACACAAGTCTCTTAAAATGCCATGTTTTTGTGATGTAAAAAAAAATTGACAATTTTGGAGCACTTTAGAAATTAAAGAGTGTTTTAGACAAGAGACAGAACTCTAAACATTGAAAAGCACAAACTGAAATGAGCATATTGCTCATGACTGCTACATTGGTGGATAATTCATTTCTGTGGTAATTCAAACAGTGAATATATATAAGTTAAACATTATCCACCTACAAAGAACAGTGATATTTTTAACCCTAAAACATGCTGTTCCAACTTAAAAAGACACTTGGTTTTGGAATGTAAACAAGCAAAGAGTACTGCAATTGCACACAATAGACATGCCCTTTAACATACCTCCAAACAAGCAGTATGTAATAAAATAATCACGTGTAATCAGACACAGTTAAACTGAGTACTAAGTTCATTTTATCATAAGTGCACTTCACAATTCAGGTTCACAATTACTGACTGTAAAACATCTGGTACTGCACAACTCTAGCCCATCTGTTGCTGTTATCTGCCACTAACCTACCATATCTGTTGAACGAAAGGGTCCGCCACAGGATAACTACTGGCCAGATATTTGGTTGGTCAACCATTCTTAGCACAGCTCAGGTACCTACATGATAACAGAGTAGTAGAGGGTGTCGGCTATATTAATTTAGACAAATTTCTATTGTCTGCAGAATAATCACAGTTTAGCCTTTTACCATGAAAACATTTTCCTATAGCTTTTAATATTATTTAAAAGGCAGTGTTGACAATTGTAGGGAAGTGCCGTTTTTGTTTACGTTCAAAAGCTCTGCATCTTTTAAGGTGGCATATGTCTGAGGAAAAAACTTTTTGTATGTTTGTACGTGGCTGAAGCTGAACTAATCTAAGTTTTTATTCACTCCTTTAATTATAACAACAACTCATTTGTAACTCAAGTTGTTTAGTTTTGTAGCATTTTAAGTCTGTGTTTACTTTCATGCAGTGAGCTGTCGCTCAAATTTAGAGTCAGTTCCACCTTAGTTAATCTGAAACAGCAATAATAAGTCAGTATTACCCACCTGGAGCAGAAATAGAGCAAAATCCTCACCTCGGTTCATGCTTTTGCCATTTATTCACTGTCTGAAACCTCCAGATGCTGATTCTGAGAGAAAGCCTCATATGCCAGACCAAAACATTTTTTCTTTTTATTTTCTTTTAAATCCATTTACAGACACTGGGGCTATGTAAACACATTAGACTGGTTTAGAAAAGACTTCAGAGCAGCAAATATGGAAACATTCTAAAAATTTTATGAAAAGTTTTTGATTATGTATGGTCAATTAAAGAATGTCATTGTTAAAGATTGGAACTTTTAATCACATATACAAAGCTAGTTTGGCAATATTTCAGCTTACAACCAAATGCAAACAAGTGTGGAAATAATAAGTAATGAAGCCCAGTATGCTAAACCAAAAATCTCCATCCATCCATTATCTGTAACCGCTTATCCAATTTAGGGTCGCGGGGGGTCCAGAGCCTACCTGGAATCATCGGGCGCAAGGCGGGAATACACCCTGGAGGGGACGCCAGTCCTTCACAGGGCAACACAGACACACACACTCACACCTATGGACACTTTCGAGTCGCCAATCCACCTGCAACGTGTGTTTTTGGACTGTGGGAGGAAACCGGAGCACCCGGAGGAAACCCACGCGGACACGGGGAGAACACACCAACAGTCACCCGGAGCAGGAATCGAACCCACAACCTCCAGGCCCCTGGAGCTGTGTGACTGCGACACTACCTGCTGCGCCACCGTGCCACCCAAACCAAAAATCTGTTTTTATAATTTTTCCAAGCATGTATGTATTGTAATTAATAAGGTAAATAACTTGGATTTATGTGCAGCATACTTTAGTATTACTTTGGTACAATGATGTCTATGTTATTTGTAGTCCTTCAACAACAGTCAGTTTCTGGCCATAGGGCTTTGTTGGGTGGATTTTTATGGTGGGTGAACTATTTTTAACCCAGTTTATAGATGTGATAGTTGCTGCTGCACCTGATACATTGTTGGTGACACTGTTGTGCTTATAAAACGCCCATCATCCAAATAATATCTGGAGGTCCTTTCCTTCCCTGTGTTCAGAGCTGGCAAAATGAATCATAGGATTTCATTCCAACTGCTTGACTTCTCTAATTCTCTCAAACCAGCCTCAGAGGCATCAGGAGAATTGAAGCAAAAGCTAAGTAGAGGTTTTACCTTCTGGAACTGATTGCCACCTCTCCTTTTTGGACAGGTAAAGAATGTAAAGTGTATAGCAACAAATGCACAAAAGTCAGTAAGTGTAAATACAAAGTGCACCTCTGTGGTTGGTGTATCAGATAAAAAGGCCCGTGAATGAAGCTTCTTTGTAGGCATATCACAAACTATCAACCGAGTTTAATAAATAACACTTATTCCCTATTTTCTTTTATAATATTTTAAGCAACATTTTATCAGGTGTACAAATAAGTTTTAAAGCATCTTTTGTGTAATAGAATTATAATTCATAATCAAACCTTCTCCTGCTCTTTTATCATGTTATGGTAACTATTGCATGAAATTTAAAAATTAAAATTGTTATTTTAGTCAAAAAATATAACTTAAAATGAAGTAGTTGAAAATGGCAAGCGAGAAGAATTTATTAGTCACTGCATTAGTTATTAGTTACATCAAAGTAAAAAGCTGCAGAAGCATGTGCATTGATTTGGTCTGTTCTTGGGGATAATATTGTATCCAAAGGTATGTGTATGTTTTGGTTTAGACGATTTACAGATGGTGTTTTTGATTGTGAACATAGTGTATTCATAATTTTTAGGGGTATTTTTGATACAATTTTAATACTGACAAAAGAGCAGAAGAATGTTTGAATTTTGAATTATGCCCTATTATATTTTACACAAAAAAATTGTAAAACTACACCTAATAAATTAGCATTCAGCAGTGCTATACATTGTCCCATATTGTCAGATAGCTTTTGCTCCAAGTTTATAATGAATCTTTTTAACATCAAGATGTCTCTACTCAAGATATTAGTGTCTGCTCATGCTGGTTCAAAAAATACCCCAGATGTAAAACCTCACATGTGTCTTTAATTGCTGCCATCTTGAGTGGTTAGGTATGTTTTGGTTCAAGTGGACCTTTCTGAGAAAATATGGACTGAGCAAGGGGGTAAGCCTACTTGTTTTTCCTCAACCCTGCACTGTATTTTTTTATTTTTTTATTTTATTATTATTTTTTAAATATAAATGCAAACTCCTTTGAAATTCCCAGATCACAAAATTTACTACGCTGCCAGAAACTGAGCAAGATGTCAAAAGTGTAGAGCATAGCTCATCTCTTGGCTCTTCCTGAAATCACAGATCAGAAAGTGTGACGACCCACTAACCAGAAGCGTGATGTTTCTTTAAAAGAATGTTGGAAATCCTGCTCTTTCGTGCTTTTCATCTGACACTAGTTGTGTCTTTCATGCCTTATTCATCATTTCTTTGATGGATTCAACTTCATCTTAAGGCCATCTACAATTTTCCATCTTGTGCTGATTACTTTTGTGTTTTGTATCTTCTCCTGCTCTCATTGTCCAAAACCTCGCCTGAATTTGTCTGAATTCCCAACCCCTCCCCAAGCCTTAAAAAAAATATATTATAGAAATCTGGAACAGATTGGGTTTAGGCAGGCTGGAGGTATGTAGCCACAACACCACATGTAGCGCCAGCCTCTAATCCTCCCAGGAAGCCTTGTGCACAGTCGGGGAGAATTTTTAAATACTTCAGAAGATTTGCCTGTGTTTAACCTACTGCGATCATCATTTATTAAGCACAGCCCCCTTTTCTGGCTATAGGCTTGATTTGGTGAATGGCTGAGGGTGATCCACTTGATTATAGGCTTAATGTAACGCCAGCTGTTGTAGGGTCTGCACTGTCCTCTGCCATCTGTGCCCAGCTTTTTTCAGACTACACTGTACACAAGAAGCAGACGTCATACTGTTATCTGTGATTTCTTGGCACCTATACATATATGTGTGCTGTGGGGCCAATTTTCTCAGTCCTATTGACTTGCTAAAGCCACATGTTACAACAATATACAGTTTTACTGTTTTCCTTCCCAAGTGGCTACTTTTATCATGCTCTGTTGTTTGGAACAGATTGATTTACAGTTTTTAAGTCAACCTGCACTCATAATGGACGCTACATGTCCAGACGTGTAGATATCTACTTGTGGACAAAGACTTCAGTTGTGTGTGTGCACAGCTTCTATAATCTTCATGGACTAGCTTGAATGAAATGGAACACTCTAGGGCGGCCTTACATGATCCTTACTATAAGGTCATCATTCTCAATGCCAAGTTTTGACTAGACGGATACAAACCCCCAGGCTTTTGGGTTCAGCACATTGAACCTGCGTTCTCTGGAATGACAGAGTCTGATCCAGTACCTTTTGTGGATAAGTTGGAAAAGTGTTCGGGATAGGACTTTCACAGTGAAAGAATTTCCCATGTGGTGATTTAAAGGGGCTCAACACAGCGATATGTTCTGTCACTTCCATAAATAACTATAGTTATCCTGATTCTAGTGCTACACTCCTAACTGTCTATTGGAACCGGCCTGAGCGGTTCCTTTTCTGAGCTGTTTCATCATGATCTTTTTGGCACAGATTTTGTAAGTTGCTTCATGTAAATTGGCTCGCTCTGGCTTTTCGTTTAGTTGAAATCTGACATGCTCCCAAAGTGGGGAAGATGCATTTGGTTTGGCAACTAGGTTTGCTGTCATTGTTTTTATTTTATAAAATTCCATTCAGCAGCAGCAGTTGGGGGAAAATTACACTCTTAACCTTTAAAATAGTCTGTACAAACAAATTTATTTAACATTCATTACACACACACTAAAGTGTAAAACAAGAAAGGCCTTGTAAAAAAAAAAGATGATCATCTGTCAGGAGACGGTTGCTTGCTACTCCCTGCAGTTGATTGGTCAATAGTGCTGTATTACAATCTTATGGTTATTGCAACAGCCCTAGTTTGGGATCCAGATCTAACGATCCAGCACCAGGATTTTGTGGCTTCGTGTAAATGCTCAAATAGCTAGTGTAAACCCTTTCAGAAGAGCAGATGTTGTTACTGCAGCAAAAATGGTACAGACTTGCCTGTTAATTAGGGCTGTCTCGAATACCATTTTTAAGGCTTCAGAGCTTCGCCTGGAATATTCTGTGAATATTCGAATATTCAGGGAGAGGAGTGGTGTAAATTGTTGTCATTAACAAAATCCGCTTCCGATTTTTCCGGGCACAGAGTATAAACTACTTAACCATTTTGAGCAGAGGTGCTCTAATTTCAGGCACAAAGCTGACAAAATGAAATGTGGCATCGTCTCGCTTCGTTGTAAGTGTGTTGTTTTAGCATGTTTGTGCAATTGAAGCTTGAAACTCAGTCACATAAAACAGCCAAAAAATTTTATGTTGATGAACCTGAATATGGGGAGGAGTGGGGCGAGCACTGTTTTTACTGCTGGAGCCTGAATGTGGTGGAGCGTTGCCTTTATTGATAACCACATTTGTCCAAAAACTGTATATTCATTCATTCATTCATTCATTCATTATCTGTAACCGCTTATCCAGTTCAGGGTCGTGGGAGTCCAGAGCCTACCTGGAATCATTGGGCGCAAGACGGGAATACACCCTGGAGGGGGCGCCAGTCCTTCACAGGGCAACACACACACTCACACATTCACACTTACAGACACTTTTGAGTCACCAATCCACCTACCAATGTGTGTTTTTGGACTGTGGGAGGAAATCGGAGCACCCGGAGGAAACCCACGCGGACACGGGGAGAACATAGTGAATGTTGACAGGATAATGTGCAGCTGCTCCAGATAAATCTAAAGTAACTTGTTAATTATTGAAGAACAAATGTAATGCCATATGCATCTATTTCGTACCACATTTGTCATTTTTATTTATTAATCTTTTTTTTAATATTTGTTTTAGTCTGTATTATAGACAGACAGTTAGTGGTTTTATCTACCAATGTTAACACAGCATCACTACTGGTGAGTTTCCGAAAGTAGATTACATTTATTTACAATGAAATATGTATTAAATGCCATAAATAACTCTTACACGTTTTTCTCTCACTCTCTCTCTTACCCTCTCTCACTTTTAATTCAAAGATTATCAAAACTACACTATTAGTAGATATTACAGTAAAGTAAAAAAAAATGTTTCCTCTAACCACTGTGTCATGCATATCACCTTTCACATATCAAAATTTTCACTCCAAAAAGTACAAGGACTTACCAGCATTTTAAATAAATTCATGAATATATTAAAAACTTCTTGAGGGACAATGTAATTAATCATTTTTTTTTATCGATTGAGAGCGTATACACATTTTGAGGCACCACTTACCACAAGACCACCGCACAGCAATGTTAGTCACACAAGATCCTGGCCTGTCTCTGCATTAAACCCAATAGCAGGAAATAACTGTCTGTAAGTAAAGGACGGGGGTGGGGGGATTCAATCAGTTTAAATGTTGGGGTAAGAGGATTGGGGGAAAGCCACTGCACTGAGGGGGGCTACTGCTAACGCCTGTTTTACCTTCCCCCACAGGACAAATGAACACTGACAGTAATACTATCCCATAAGGACACTGATTTTTATCACTCACTGGATGCTAGCAGAATCCTTGTTTAACTGTTTGGATTGTCAAGGTTACCAGACCCCCCCCCCCTAAAAGCTCATCCTGTCTGTCTGTCTGCAGTTTAATCCAAGGGTACATAGAAGCTTTATAGGGTCACTGCACCGGCTGCTATTCCGTTCAGCCATTGGAAAAAGATGTTCAGAGTGGCAAACTCTAACTGCAATGGAACAAACTGCAATGTCCTACTTTTCTAAATGATGCGCCGTTTCACTCATTGATCATATCTGAGACTTGTGCTTAATTTTCAAAACAGATGTTTTCTTCTCATCGTAAGCTGTACCAGCTTGCTGAAGGTGAACTGAACATTCAGAAATCCCTGAAGCAATGAGAGCTTCTGATTAAATAATAACAAATTAGATACTGCTGACAAAATACAACATATCGCCGCTGCCCAGTGAAAAATAATTCTCTCAAAAATGGCAACTATATAAGAGAAGAAGACAACCACCTTAACTTTCAATGGAGGTCAATGTAAAAATATTTGATTCCAAGTAGGCCTGGACAATAAATCAATATCAATATAAAATCAATATGATTTTTAAACACATTTTCAATATCGCAATATACATTAGTCACGTCTTCTGTCACTGACTGATGTTAATTACAGGGCGCTGCCGTCAGTTCAATATATTTTAAACTAATTTTAAAATGAATATTGACAAAGCCAAGAGGTTTATATTTGATGGTGAACATATTAAGAGACATGTTGTGTTATAAATTTGACCATATAGTCCAACTCTAATTCCAAGCAATTTTGTATTTCTATTGGTTCATTCATCATTAATATTTCACACAATGTGAAGGACATCTGCTGTGTTCAAATGATGTTGGAAACTAAAAATAGGTATACATGTTTTTCATTGGACAGCAATGTAATGCAATATATATATAATTTCTTTTTAAGATTTTAGTATTAAAAAGTAATACATGTTATAATTGCCGAATGGTTTGTAGATATTGCGGATACTTAAATGTCTTCTTAAATGTTTTCTCAACTTTATGCAAATGAGTTATGAAGCATCATTTACAGTGAATTCCTCAGCCCAATCACTGATGTGACTGTACGAAGTCTCCACTTTTTGCTCTCTGAATTTTTGTTTTTGTTTTTTTGAAATTTAGATATTTTTTTGTATTCTAAACTTGTATTTGTCATATCCTGGCCTATCTTGTTTGTTTTCCCCCGCCATGTGGTTATGTCTGTTTGTTGTTGTTCCTAGCTCCGCCCTGGTTCCACCCAAGCCCCACCTTAGTCCTGCCTCAGTCTCATTATTGTCTTCAGGTGTTCCTCGTTTGTTGGTCTATTTAAGCCCCATTGTCTCACGTTCTGGGGTCGAACATTTCACCTGTGTTTTGTCATGTTCCCAGTCCGGTCCTGTCGTTGTGTGTCATTCTCGTTTTCCCTTGATTCCAGTTCCCAGTCTCGTTGTGTTTCCAGTTGCTCGTTTTGTCTATCTCTTGTGAATAAAGTTTGTTGTGTTGTTTTGTTCCTACCTTTTCATTCCTATTCTCAACAGTGTGGTTTAAATGTGGGAGAGAAACTCATAACCACTGTTTTTTCTTTTCCCATTTTTCGTGACATATCTTTGCACATATACTGGAAAGTGTGGAATAAAGTAGCTGTTACAGGTATAAAGTAGTGTCTCAGGTGAACTGTGACGCTTGGACCATGTACGTGCCCATACGTGACAATGCGGGTGGCTTCGAAAAACACCCACAGGATACAAACGTAGAGCAATGTAAGCAACTTGTTGTCTACTAGTGTGAATGAGGGGTACAGATTTTGTTTCCAGATTTAATTATTTGTGTAAAACTTCTGGCATATAGTTAACTCCAAAATAAAAGTAATAATTTTTATTCTTTGAGAAGGCATTTTACTACATGTTGGACTATTTCTGTGAGGATATGATAGTATTTAGCCATTTTATTACCTTAGGATGGTCAGGTGCTGTTGTACGATAGTTATGTCCATTCCAACTCCATGCCATATGCTTTTTGGAACTCTTTCAATATAATGTTGTTGCTGTTCAATGACAAACATGTATCTCCAAAATATAAATTTTTCAGGAGAAGGAAAAAAAGCTTAATTTTCAATGGAAGTCAATGTAAAAATATTGAATTCCAAGTAATTTTGGAGTATTTCTATCAGTCCATTTATGAAGAAATTTTCATACGATGTGAAGGAGAGCTCAACGGAGTGCATCATTTACAGACATAGGAGCTAAATCAATCTATAGTTCCACTGCTCAGTGGTCCAATAACATGGGCTTTAGGTTCTTCTACTCCAAGAATGGGAATGTGCACTGTAAACTTAGTGATCCAGAGTGTCCCATTTTATTAGTCAGTCAGTGCTTTTCTACGGAGATTACACAACCTGTGTCTTCACGGTTGAAAGTCTGTGTCAGGACAGAGTGCGGCAAGAGACTGTAAATCTCTCCTTAAAGGAGGTGTCAACAATTGTCAAGACCAATCAGGAATGTTACAACATAATAATAAAATATAATAATAAAAGTAAACAGTACAGACTTACAGATCTCTAAGTTTCGTCTAAACATTTGTTCTTTCCTTTTCTTTTAAGTAGGCCAGGAGTCTTAAATCCAATAAAGGGTCATAATAGTACCATATGCTAATAAAACAGCAAGAGGCATCCATGTATGGCCCATGTTTTATTTTACTTATTAAAGTTTGATGGATACTACTCTTCAAAGGGGGAGATATGAACAGTGTCTATGAATATTATGGTGATGCAGTAAAACATCCCTTTGTTTTCTTTATGTCCCATTAATCAGTAGTATGAGCAGAGAAGCAGGTCAGCAGTGTGTTATATAAACGTCTGGCTTGACCCTCTCTCTGAGAGGAAACAGTGGACTTGGAGACGAAGGCAGAGTGAATACATCACATATTCTAGCTCCAGCTGTAGACATATCACCAGGACAGTCATCAATGTCATCAAAACCAGACAACGGTTTCATGCCAGGATTTAAAAGTTTAAAAGTTCGATCAGTATTTCACAAGATTGGCTGTTTATCAAATATCACCACTGTCCCTACATAATGAACAACACCGACAATAATACTAAAAATTCTCCACACAGACAGAGCACATATTAATCATGGAAATGTGAACCTTACAGCTGACTATAAATTATTTTCGACATACAATGCACTACATGAGTGCAGAAAACTATTTTATGACCTATGCTGTGCCTTACAGAGGGTGTAGGGAAACATTTGGGATTAAGCCTCGGCTTAATCGGCTCTCTATTATGAAGCGGCGTGTGTAAATGCGAGCGAAAGTGCACGCGAGACAGAGTGAAAGTGTGCGCGAGACGGAGTGAAAGTGTGCGCGAGACGGAGTGGAAATGTGCGTGAGGGAGTTTTGACATAGGGAGGAGCTTCATGTTGTTATGATATGTGTGATTAATTCATCGTAATTCAGATGTAATTCATGTGGAAGCCACAGGACGGCATGGTGTTGGCTTAACCTGAAGTGGCGTAGTGAGATCTGCTCTATAAACACATCAAAACACATTGTCATTATAAACTGTTGTCAACATGGGAATGCAAAAGATATTTTTATGCTTCATTTTGGTCTTTTTTTTCTTTTACATGAATAACTTGTGATTTAGAAAGGTATTTTAGAGAGCTAAACACTTGTGTATTTTTAATGCCATTAAAATGTATTCTGGCCCAAGTGGCTCTGCTGCTACTCTGCTGTACTGCTGACCAGGTGTGGCTGCTATCTCCACCGTACTGCCGACAGAGTTGGTGTGCCTTCCCCATTGCTACTCTGCTCTACGTGCCTGTCCAGTGCGGCTGCTACCTCCGATGCTACTCATGCATATGAAGTGTTGCTGCTATCTCTGCTGTCCTCAGACTTATTCCATTCATGTTAGTTCTGTATTGTTCTGTGTTTGCTCTGTTTATGCCTTCACTCCCTTCCCATGGTTTGGTGAATAGCTGGATAACTAGTTTGCTCACTAATGGTTCCTAAGCTTTAGCTCACAAGTCTCTTTGACTCAGACAGGAGGCATGGCTATGGTAGCCTTTTGATTGGTCAGGGTAATATTGACATAAGCAATACCCACTTTTAGGATTGCCCATTCTACATAGAGAGGAGAGGCTTACTGGTCATTTTTGAGAAGTGATTTATCATAATTCTATTGTTTGTTTTTATTTAAACTTTGCTGAGCGTTTCACATAGCACACAATTTTAGCATTATACAAAAAAAATTCAAAATGGGTGCTTTAAGCCAAATCAGAGAAATAATTTACAGTTGTGATAAAACATTTTGCTCCAAGAATCTGTTACACTCTCAGAGTGCAGGGACAACAGGATCAGATTTACCCTGTAAACAGGGAGAAAAGAATGAAACAAAAGAATGTGGTTTGTGTCTGTACTTCCTTATACACTGATTTAGCATGATTACTGAAGCCTGTGTATGAATAACTCATGCAGATTTGGTCACAAGACCAGATAAACTCATTGAAGTCTCATGTCCTAACAGTTTTCCTTTAGATTGTATGATGAAAATGCTAATATGGCTAACAACATATAAGGGTTTTTTCTCTTGCAACACAATGGGATCCTTTATCTCAGAGGTGCAAAGTAGTGGTGAGCTTCTGCGTGTTGTGAGCCTCTCTTCATTAAATACATTTATATAACATACTATACATCAGTACTCAAAAATGCACCCATCAAAAAAAAAAAAAAAAAAAACATGGGTAGCAACAACTGCTAATTCACCAGACTGACCAGGTGTAGTGTCCTACTGGCCAGCCATAGTAAAATCCAGCCTAGAAACTATCCAGATCCAGATTTGATGACCCCTGCCATAAACCATCTTTAGAAATCAAATGTAGTTTATACGTCTATTTATGTACTGCTTGTAAACAGCTCTTCTAAGAAGTGATTTTTGTTTGTTTAAAGTGTACCCATGTACCAAAGTACCAGCAATACCAATAGTACAGTGTAAAGCCTTCCCTGAAAAGAAGATATATTTTAAAAACAATGGGTGAGATGTCCACAGGTTTGGGCTATATATTAGGACACTGGATGTCTCTTAAAGAGGATTCTTTAAACAAAACGCTATTGCAGCTTTTTTATCCAAGAAAAAAAAATCTAGCCACGGGAGAGAGAAACATAATGGTTCCAAAGTAGGTGTTCTGCGCTTACAAAATCTCACAGGACTGAATTATTTAACACACACCGGCTATAAGATATACATTGCACCTTCTGTGCTGATTTATGCCTACATTATAAAGCATGGTGTGAGCACTGAGCAAAATCTCTAGCTCTTTCAGCACTTTTATAGCTAAACTGTATAACAGCATAACCTGTGACAGCTGTCGTACATCAGCCCACAACTCACTGCAAGCAGCTGACCATTGGTAGGGGGTAAAACAGCAGGTGTTGCTCTTTGCTGACCCAATATCTGACTGACAATTTCTGTGATAATGGTTAAGATTGTAAATGTGTTGTAAGGGAGGCCATTACAACAGTTGGATTAAATGTTCCAGGAAGTTCCAAAAGCAAGATTATAAATCTGAATGGCTGAATCTGTTATAAAACTACTATAATATTCTGTGAATTAAAATGGGAAGTGGTATGTAAAATATATTTTTCATTTTAAAGTGAATCAGTATGTTTGAGTAAGAAACGAACTCTACCTTTTGTGTGGTTGAAGTTGAACTTTTCTCTACATATTTATTCTCTGCTTGAATTACCACAGAACCTCATTTGTAACTCAAGCGGTTTAGTTTTGTAGCACTTTGGGTCTCTGGTTATTCCTTGGAAATTAGGAAATATTTTAACTTATGTATCAGTATAAAGTAAATATTACCCACCTGTGGTGCAGAAATAGAGCAACATACTCATTCACTTTCATGCTTTTCAAGGTTCAGAGGGCCCTCCACCATCCAAACTCCTCCAGATGTTTCTCTGCCGCACTTGAACCAGCGATATGCAGGGAGAATTCCTGAGCTATTTCAGACAGAGAAGCTTAGTTTCTTTCCCATTTACTGAGCCAGGGCTGCATACAAACACTGGAGACCATTCAGACCAGAGAGCTAGCAACTGGTGAGGAAACTATGTTTTGGAAGAAACGTTTTCTGAAATGTATAGAAATTGTATTGGATGAAAATTTTGAAAACTGCCTTTTATAAATTTAAAACACCCCTTATAACTTATATGCAGTTGTGAATGGGTGAAACTAAACTGCAGTAATCTGAACAGGCAAATATATGTAAACATTAGCCTTCATAACATTACACCATAACAGTAATGTCTGAACAGACATCTATATATGGCCTGTATGGATCCAGGAAGATTTTATCATTTGAATATTAAACTGAAATTCATGCTTTATTATCACAGAACAACGCATCCGTGGCAGTGAACACAAACACAAAAACAGAAACACAACACACACACACAAACTAATGATTGGGGGCAGCACACCTAAACCCCCTGAGAGCATTAGGTGGTTAGGAGCCTTGCTCAAGGGCACCTCAGCCTTAGATTGAAGGAGGAGATTGTCCGTGCCCCCAGTTTTCCTGCCGATTGAAATGCTTCTAGTCCCGGACGTAGAGGGTTTTCCTTAATATAGTCTTTTAACAAGGCATTAAATTGGCCTGTAGGATGCATATGTACACCAATTACTAAGTAGACAGAATGAGGAAGAAGCCACTTGAGTAACACAAGGCAATGATTGTTTGGAGACTTCTAAGCTTCTTTCTGTGTGACCTAGTGTCATTACAGTCACTCCTCAAACACGCCCTGGATCCTGACACCCCTCCATGACTGTAAAAATTCCACATCCAATGGAAAGTGAAGAAAGGCAAGGCAGGACACCGAGTCAACAGGGGGTTCATAAAGAAACACATGTTTTCTGAAAGGTTCTGTCAAAACCAGCTGTGCATACATCACAGGGCTGAATGGCCACCAAGAGTTTGAGCTCCTTCGAGACAGAGTGAGAGACAAAGACAAAGAGAGACAGAGAGGGAGGAAGACGTTGGGGGAGGAGACAGCGTCAGAGATAAATGAAAAAAAGAAGAGGGACAGACATAGATATGGTGTGGGGGGCAGAGATGGACTGAAAGAAAAAGGGAGGCAGATAAAGGTAAAAGGACAGACAGAAGACAGATGGAGACATTGATAAGGAAAGGTTGCTGGGGGCAGAAGAAATAACCTCTAGAAGGAAGGTGGGGAGAATGAAAAAGATACATAGAATCTATCTCTCCTTGTCCCCGGGGTAGTGTACACTTGAACGCAAATTGTGCATGGTATGGCTTATACATTGATTTTGAATTTAGTAATTTACCCAATTGGAAATATGGTGCACTATTTATTTGGGAGGAGAATCTAAAATCTTACACATCAAAAACTGCACTAGATAGGAATTAAAGAGCCATCTAAGAATCAGGGGAAGAGAGACGCATGCTGTCTGTTTTGGAGTTAACACATGCTCCTCTCCTTGCAGCAACTCCTGTGGGGATCAAAGGTCAAAGGTTGGCAGGTGCCAGAGGGAGGGACAAAGTAAGGAGCACCGAGGTCAGATATTTCCAGGGGTCAGGTGGAGAGAATCCAAACCACAGCATGAAATCTTCAACCCAAAACCTTGTGTTGGGTTTAAGTAGTTTTTAAGTGGCCTTAAAGGAACAATCCAGAAAGTTTCAACCTCCTATTTCACATCAGTATCTTACAGCAGATTACCAAATTACAAAATGTGAGAATCTTGCATTATCAGTGGTAATATCAGTATTAAAATAATAATTTTAATTTTTAAAAAGTATTATGCCTATTCATACATACAAGTTTAGTCACAAAATAAAAATTCAAATTCAATAATTCCATTTGCAATCGCAACTGATGTAGCACTCCTTGAATTTGAGTTGGTATTGCTATCTGAAACTGACATGAGGAAACATCCTGTCCTTGTATTTCTATAATGAAGGTTCATAAAAATAATAAATAAATAAATAAATAAGTAAAACATTTGGAGAGAATTGCAGCTTATTTTACAAATAAACAAACTGAAGATTTTACAAAATGGTTTTACAGAACATTTTTATTCACAGTTTGAATTACCAAAGATCATTTGTAACTTAATCTGTTTCATATGTGTTTATTTTCACTTGGTCAGTTAGAGTTCCACCTTAAGTAATACATCTGAAACAGGCAAAAAAGGTCATTGTTACACACCTATGGAGCAGGAATAGAGTGACACCCTCAGCCCTTTTTATGCTTTTCAATATTTGTATGTCCCTCCACTGTCCAAACACTTCTAGATGCCATTTCTCAGCTGGCATGCAGTGAGAGAAAACCTGAGCCATTTTACTGAGCCATTAAATTTGTTTCCCATTTACAGAGTGAGGACTGCATACAAACAGTGGACATTTTTCCAGCATGTCTGGAGGGCTAGCAAATGATAAGGAAAAATGTTCTGATTTTTATGAAAAAGTATATTGGATTAAAATCATGAACATCTTTAGTTCTTTGTGATAATTATCTAAAAGACATTATGACCAGAATTATATTAACTCCAACTCTGACCTGCTATGAACTACATATGGGTTTTTATTTCAAGTTAATTTATTATGGGAAACTGAAAAATTCTGGCAAATTGCAGGCTGGACACAAATCGCCCCAGCACTCCACTCTTCTGCTACAATAAACACCCTTAACTCCAAAAGGGCACATTAATTCTGGTTAATTTACTCCATCCAGTCAGTTATACCTTAGGGAAGACCACACAGACGCCCTCGTCTTGAGCTCCGAACATACTCTCATACTTTCCCACCACAGCAGCAACAGCGATTCTCCAGATTGTATGGTTTGCACATTAGCAAGGCTATATGTTTGCATTCTGTATGTTTGGCCTCTTGTTCAGAGGTTCAGAGGCTACAGGTTACCATATGGTATTAGTCAGCGTGGATCATTTTGAATTTAAATCAAACATGTGCAAGGCAAAGCCCCCAGCATGAGCATTATCAGATGAGTATATCTATACTCCAACATTCAAGGCTAGGTTTTCATGTTAATTTTGTGACATCTGCAAAACATAAAACTCTCAGGTCCCTGTTCCTTTGTAAAGCTACAGAGATTTAGTGCAGTACAGTGTGACCAAAAATGACAGTAAACAATCTAAAAATGGTTCTTCCTCCTTAGGCTGCTATGACTAAGAGTGTTTCTCACTGCTAAATGAACAGCCTTGCGCCTATTGGCCTACATAGGCAAATCTGTAGGTCAGCACTCTTTTAACCGAGATCAAATCTTATAAAACAAATTGAAAACTAGCATCAATCTAGATCAGTGATACTGGAAGGTGATGTTCAGGTTAAAAAAACAAAATAGTCCCAACCAGAACTGACTTTCCTCTTTGTGTGTCTCTCTAGTTAGCGGAAACATTAGCCTGAGCCAGCAGAGCTTCTTAGCAGCATCTTTCATTTAACAGAAATTATAAAATAGCTGAATGCAGCCTATAAGTATGTATATGCAGTCTATACTATATGAATATGGTAATAATTTATGTAATAGCAAAATAACCGGAGACTGCCAATGGTGTCTATATACTCAGCTAACTATGTTTTGAGACAGTGTGTAAGTGATGACTGTTGAAAGCTACTGCAGTACTGCATTATGCCTTATTTAGATAATTGCCTTCAACCTACTTTGGAGCAGTCAATGTGTCTCTACTGTAAGCTAATGACCCTTGTTCCATATAGTGTTGTTTTGTATGTAGTCAATTCTATGAAGAGTCAGTTTCATCAGTCAAATTGACCACCATAGCTCGCCATTATCAATCATACAGGCCATCGATATGGAGTAGGTCTTTTCTTCTTTCTCTGTTAGAAAACAACTTATGAACTATAACCAATTTGTTCTCATTCAAGTATGCACAGACGAAACCAAAACTTCTGCTAATTAATGAGCTCAAATCAATGTCATCACTTTCCGCACAGCCGATTAATCACACTCAGTCTATAAACTCCCCCCACCCCCAAAGACCTTGCCCGCTCTGTGCTCATTATTCGTGTCTAGACAAAAGCCATTTCTGTAGTCCCCCATGCTCCCTCCTACCACCACCCCCGACTTTACAGTCACCTCATGTCTGGCACTGCTTCATTCCAATCGATTTCTGTTGAGCCCTCATGTGCCAGTGGCCAGTACAAATGACTTTATCCAAGAGTCTGTCCCAAATAAACCCACAGATTATGCCTGCAGAAGTTCAAAAATCAGGTCATTATATGAACTAGTGGGACATTGGGACATTGAGCCCACCAGGGGTGTTCATGCCATCATCATGTCATGACCAAAGGGCTAACAGAACAGTGGCAGCAGAGTACACATTTCAACTTTCATCATTTATTTATTTATATATAAATATTTTGAGGTAAGATGGTCAAGTGTAATAAGATCATTCGCCAACATAAATTGGTGAAATACTCAACAGTTGCGGAGTGTAATTCTCTGCTCCAGAATCTAAACAATGTTTAAGTATGAAAAACTTATGTTTTTTTTCCTTCGCTCTGTACTATGACCGATGCAGAAAAGGGGGATATCCTGTCATGTGACTATTAAACCAAATGACAATAATGCTGTAATTAAAAGAGCACAAAGCAAAGAGTTAACAAAATGGCTACAGGCATACATGGCATACATTAGTATCATCTTGCATTTAACTCTGTGAAAGGCTCGAGAGTGAACTGAGCTGATGACAGAAGACTGTGGGCTAAACTGTCCTGCAAAGCTTAACATCTTATTAGCTAACTGATTTAGAAGTGTGCTTAAGGCTATATGGGATAAGAAAAGAGAGATCCTGTATCCCATTAAATAACTCCTTTAGAAGAAGTCTTAGATAAATGCTAATTTTTCATTAAATATTTAAGTTGTTCAATTTCACGTTAGACTATATATATATATATATATATATATATATATATATATATATATATATATATATATATGATAATGTTCCAAGTCTCAATTCCAATACATGTGGGACACTGTGAAATACAAATTCACTGGAAACATTCATTCATTCACATAAACATTCACTGGAAACAAACAAATTCACACAAAAAGGGTGGACGTAACAAATATTAACTGATATTTATAAAAGTTGATAGATATACACAAAATGTTTAAAATGTAATCCTCAATTTTACTATTTAAAGCAACACTAGATCAAATTTGGTATTTTGCTCCTGGGCTCCCCCTACATTTGCAGAGTGTAATTCCCTTTTACAGCACTGTCTCAAAATCAAGGGGGAGAGGGAGGAAGGGGGCGGTTTCCTACACTTCTTCAGAAGTTACATAGTGCAGTTTCTGCATTGCTGATCCCGAAGTAGCAAGCACAGAGGCTCTATCCTCCCTATTACAGGTCAGTGGAGCATCACAATGATTCTGAAGCTGTCATTTAAAGGTAAAAATATAATCTAATGTTCATTCATTCATTCATTCATTATCTGTAACCGCTTATCCAGTTCAGGGTCGCGGTGGGTCCAGAGCCTACCTGGAATCATTGGGCACAAGGCGGGAATACACCCTGGAGGGGGCACCAGTCCTTCACAGGGCAACACAGACACACACACATCCACACCTACGGACACTTTTGTGTCGCCAATTCACCTACCAGCGTGTGTTTTTGGTCTGTGGGAGGAAACCGGACCACCCAGAACACACCAACTCCTCACAGACAGTTACCCGGAGCAGGAATTGAACCCACAACCACCAGGCCCCTGGAGCTGTGTGACTGCGACACTACCTGCTGCGCCACCGTGCCGTCCTAATCTAATGTTGCTTTAATTAAATTTTATTTATTTGGTTTTATATTCAAATACTTGTTGATAAAAGAAGTGTACTGAAATTATGTTATTTTGGAACAATTTAGTGGAACTAAATCACTATTAATATGTAATTAATATTTTTTCGCCCATTTTTCTAATAACCGCGACCCTGAAATGGAAAAGCGGAATAGAAGATGATGATGATGATGAATTTTCTAATACAATTGAAATATTTTCATGTGCATAGTGTATTATAAATCACACTAAATGTAGTAATTTGTAATATGATATTTTGGTTAAATAATTATTAATTATTAAATGTATTAATTAAATATATTTTTTATATTTAAGCACATGTTCAAAGTGTTTGTAAAGTTCAGTCTGGCAGCGCAGAGAAGTATACTTTGATTGTATTAGAAGAGTGGGGAAAAGAACTTATGATTATGTTAGTCAGTCTGTTTTATGTTTAATGTAATACAACTTAAAATAATATTAGCAGTGATTTAGTACAAATTAGTGGTTCCAGATTAACATAATTTGAGTATACCCCCCCCCCCCCCTCACAAGGGAACCCAATTGTTTTCTGATATACAGTGAAAATATTAATTGTAGCTTGACAAAACAACCCTTACACACTATTTATGGAAGTAAAAGGGATGTGTTCTATAGGCTAAAAAACCTCGACCACGCCGGATACGATCAGCTTCTGGGAGTGTGTATTAGTGCTTGTGAAACTGAATATTATCTTTGAAGATATTAACACTAAAAGATACACAGTATTCTGCTGCTTTCTAGATGATGTCTTTTTCAGTTCTTCTACCATAACAAATCCAAACCACATTCTGCATGTGTTACAACAGAATAAGAGTGTGTAGGTGCTGGAAAGTCTTCTCTGCCACCTTCCACTGGATGGGTGCAGATAAAGCCCTGCTGCTAGGATACACACATAAATACTTGCATAATGGAAGAAAAAAAAACTTTAAAAATTGCATGTTGGTTTCTAAAAAAAACTTAATTGGATATTAAGTGCTGTAGATATATGTGATGCAACCGAGTCGTAACCATGTCGACATCCCAGGTTTTGGAACATGCTGTAGGACTCGTTGCAGTTTTAGAATAAAAATAAATAATCACTCTCTGCTTTTTAATGGCATTCACATATGGTCTCAACTCTTTTGAAAGTTTGTACAAAACGCAAAACATAAAAAGCTGGCGTGCTGCAATGGTTTTATGTTTGAGCTTATGTAAGCCTTTTTGAAAGAAAATGTTTCGGGAATAAAGCAATCCTACAAATGTGCAGACAGATGGAAACAGTGGGTCCTTAAATAAACTGGAGATGTGCTTACAGTTGGGGAGAAAGAAACACTTCCCTTTGTTTCCACTTTATTTTTTTGCATTGGTCTGCTTTTGTGGAGGCAGCTGGAACAGGTGGGTGACTTGGGAAGAAAGGGCACAAGTGACATCCTCATATTGGAGCACGGACACTCGCACACACACACACACACACACACACACACACACACACACACACAAAACCCATAGCAACCTTGTATAATTTGTGGTAATTATTCAGGACCTGGTTTAGTTATTCATCAATCATTCATTGACTGCAACTGATTCCATTGACTGCAATGTCAAAAATATATATAATAATAAAAACCGCTTATCCAGTTCAGTTCCAGGCCTACCTGGAATCAGTGGATGCAAGGCGGGAACACACCCTGGAGTGGGCGCCAATCCTTCACAGGGCAACACTCACTCACACATTTACTCACACCTAAGGACACTTTTTGAGTCACCAATCTACCTACCAACGTGTGTTTTAGGACTGTGGGAGGAAACTGGAGCACCCGGAGGTAACACGGACATAGAGAGAACACATACACCAAACTCTTCACAGACAGTCACCTGGAACGGGAACTGATCCCACAACATATATTCATTCATTCATTCATTCATTCATTATCTGTAACTGCTTATCCAGTTCAGGGTAGCGGTGGGTCCAGAGCCTACCCAGAATCACTGGGCGCAAGGCGGGAATACACCCTGGAGAGGGCGCCAGTCCTTCACAGGGCGACACACACTCACACATCCACACCTACGGACACTTTTGAGTAGCCAATCCACCGTTTTTGGACCACGGGAGGAAACTGGAGCACCTGGAGGAAACCCGCGCGGACACAGGGAGAACACACCAAACTCCTCACAGTCATGGCAGGTAGACACAGGTGGTGTCTAACAATATTGTATATATATACAGTGGAACCTCTACTAACTAACGCCTAAACTAACAAACTTTCCAAGATACGAACCGGGCATTTGCATATTTTTTGCTTCCACCAACGAACCATGACTCTAGAAATGAACCCAAGCCTCCGCCGAGCTGGCAGCTGGACATGGCCACTGACCCCAATGGGCAAGTCTCCCAGCACGCCCAAACTTGAGTGAGCTTTTAAGATTAGCAAATTGTAGCTTTAGCATTAGTGTAAATAGCAGACATCGAAATTCGTGCTAAATTAAGCCGTATCTACGCTTCGTCTCCCCACATTCACACACCTACTCTCTGTTATTCCACCTCCTGTCACACAGCCAGTGCCTGTGTTACTCCTCCAGCCAGTCGTCACGTCTTCAAGGTAGTGATATGTAACCACTTAAGACTTTTTTATTACTTTTTTATTACTGTTACCACATTTCTCTTTTATTTTTAGTAATGCTACATGTACATTTTTTTTTACTAATTTGAGAGTTTTGTAAACATATATCAGTGCAAAAAGGGTGACTTTCGGGGTGGGCTGGAACGCATTAATTGCGTTTCCATTATTTTAAATGGGGAAAATTGACTCGAGAAACAAACTTTGCCACTTACAAACCGGGTTCCAGAATGGATCAAGTTTGTAGGTAGAGGTTCCACCGTATAAACAATTGTGAACAAAGCAACAACAATCACTCAACAACAAACACCAATAAATGAACCATTCAAATGTCAAAATTCCTTACCTAGCACATTTTAGTCTCCACTAAAGCTAAATACATGTCTTTTTGGGCACACACAGTCAGTCTTGTATCTGTGAATTTGGGGGACTTAGATCTCCATTCATTTTATAAATTAACTTAAAATGACCTTTCCTTAAATAGTACTAACTTTCACTTAACTTTACCCCAAACTTAAAACGCGATTTCACCTTAAATGTAATGATTTACACAGTGGGGATCTGCTGGTGGTCTGACAAGGGAGACAAGTTCCCACAATGTGAGTGTGTAATCAGGTTACACACTGTAATATATTCTTGATACACAAACACAGGCCAAATGTACAAAATTTCATAGGAATAAGTTTACAATTTCTTGGAATCACTCACACCAGATCTTCAGAAAGTCAGCAGCCACAAAGTGTGCACACACATATGCTAAAAGAAAGTAGACAGGAGTCTCTGGCTCAGGAAACAGAGGGTTCCTGTTTGTGAGCCAAGAGCTATTGTTCTCTCTCTCTCTCTCTCTCTCTCTCTCTCTCTCTCTCTCTCTCTCTCTCCTTCACAAACACACACACACATACACAAACACACACACACACTTTGACATTGTTCCCTTTAAATGATATTTTGGCTAACTCATCCCTGACACCCATTTCCCACGCGCTCCTGTCAGGATGCACCTCCCGCATGGTTTTGCTACTCCACCACTTAGTCACTGTCAACAGTAATTCTAATCACTACGAGACAAATATTTAACACAAACCTATTCACTTCACGCACACACACACACACACACACACACATTCACAACAACATGCAGACAGAGAAGGAGGTCTCTGC
This sequence comes from Hoplias malabaricus, assembly GCF_029633855.1. Lineage (NCBI taxonomy): Eukaryota > Metazoa > Chordata > Actinopteri > Characiformes > Erythrinidae > Hoplias > Hoplias malabaricus. The sequence goes on along the minus strand of NC_089805.1, from coordinate 17,685,163 downwards.
TCTGAGGGTGGTGGCTGGAGATTGATGTTAAGTCTGCTTAAGCATCTGGATTTAACGTACCATTAAGGTCATCTGCTGTTCAGTCTGCACCTGTAGCTCCTTTACTCAACAACCCCTCCCCCCCACCCCTTACCCTGGCCTGCCCCCCTATTCTTTAACTGCCTTTCGCACTCCTCTTCTCTGCTGTCTGCCCCTGCAGATAGGGTCCCTTTTGCCCTATGAAGTTTTGGCAATCTGCTTAAAGCAATATTTGGGCCAAAAAAAGTAAAAAAAAAATCACCTTACTCCAGATGTAGCTATTATTGGTGTTTCATGTTTGCTTTCTTAGTTTTACACTGGAGCTACAAGACCAATGGCCGTTAATAGAAGCTTATACATTACCAATATAAGCATTGTGCTAAAAATGGAACAAATGTGTAAAGTCTTTTGCCCCTTTTCACCCAATGCAATATAAACAAGGGAACCATGCTTATTTAAGGTTAAGGTTAAGCTATAGCCCTGCTGCTAGGATACACACATAAATACTTGCATAATGGAAGAAAAATAATACACTTTAAAAATTGCATGTTGGTTTCTAAAAAAACTTAATTGGATATTAAGTGCTGTAGAGATATATGATGCAACCGAGTCTTAACCATGTCGATGTCCCAGGTTTTGGAACATGCTGTAGGACTCGTTGCACTATTAGAATAAAAATAAATAATCACTCTGCTTTTTAATGGCATTCACATATGCAATATAAACAAGACAACCATGCTTATTTAAGGTTAAAAAAAACCCAAAATATATTCTTGCTATATTTGCTATAAAAATGCTAACTCGCATTTTTAAGAATACTTCAGGTGAGATTTTACAATTTTAATCATCTGAGACTACAGGCATTTTCTAAGTATTTGCATAATCCTCTTAAATTTGCCTTAAAGGTAAAATCTGGTTGCTGAATATAATTCACTTGTACTGCACTGTCCTCACCCTGCTCTTATGGTCAGGAACCCCCCCCCCCCCAAACCCCCCCCACACACACACACACAGCCCATAGAACCACCACAACACAAGTATGATTTGGGCGGTGGATTATTCTCAGCACTGGCACCACAAAGCAGGTATGCTATTCATGACTGATCATTGAAGAACAGAGTGAAACAAAGTATGCAGAGCAACAGTTGGACAACTGTCTGTAATTGTAGAACTATAAAGTCCTGTGTGGACAGTGGAGCTGAGTGAGGGTAGAAACAGGGGGGTGGTCATAATATTATGGTTGATCAGTGTATATCTATGCTATTTGTTTTATTAATAGCTGGTGAACATAAAACCAACCCAAAAGTCTCCCCACAATTGCATAACTGTAATAATTACAGTAAATGTTCAGCTCATCTACCATTGTCTTTACAATTTTGTATAATGACTGGAATAAATGTGATATGAATGCTAGCTTGTTAACAATTGCATTATCCATAGAAAACGCTTACAGTCAGGACTGGTTTGATTACGTCATATAATAAATAACCTTAAAATAAGTTTGTGATTATTCTGGCATGCATCATACAGTATGTGATTCTAATTGGCAGGCATAAGCTTCCAAAACTTTGGATCTATATTAGCCAACTACAAAACAAATGCCAGTTTGATTCTCTACCCAGTTAATTCTTAAGATTCAAGTGGAAGATTTTTAGATCTACACCATATATGAATTTGACTGATATCACACTACAGTTTATCAGTAAAAAGCTTTTATATAACCACAAACTGTTCTTCTTTCGTTGCTTTTCAAACTGTATAACTTCCCATGGCTAAAAGCAGCTTATGTTTTTCCCTGCTCTCTTATTCTCCCGCTATCCCCCCGAAATAGCTCTCATCCACACGCTCAACCTTTCTCCTTCAACCTCTCCCTAACACTTCTGACTTGCTCAGAGCTAACTATCCAACTATCCTTCCTCCACATCCATCTATCTGTTCACCCTCTGCTTCCACCCCCTCTGTTCCCCAGAGACACCACCCCACCCCTCCAGTCTCAGGGCAGGCTGTTCTGCTGTGTGAGCCAGACGCTCTCTGCTGGAGCGCAGGTTTCCTGAGCTTTAAGAACACAGAGCTGGCAAGAGCGCACACTGCAAGCGGGCCAACTCGCCTAAGCAAAGCGCACATATACACAAATACACCCACAAGCAAAGAAACAAACTGTGATGTACCCCTGGGGAGAAAGATAAGAACTTCTTGTCTTCCTCCTCACGGATCTGAAGTGTGAATACAGGCCTGAATGAGCCGGCACATATTGTAAAACATGCAAATTTATAATATTACAGAAAATAAGATGTTATAGGTGACTGTAATGACATAATAAACTTGGCCCTGACTAAAAGCGCTTGTAACTTAGGCTATTCTGAATCTTCTTATCAAGCACAACCCTTTCTCTGGCATAACCTGAAAAAAATAAAGCTGCCCATACCATCTCTCATGGATTATAAACAATGCCCAGAATAACCATGAACAACAGCAATCGTCTGGACAATGTTTATGTGGTGAGGGACTCTGGCTGTCTTTGCTTGTAGTGAATCATGTTTACATCTGCCTGGCTTTTGAAAACACTCAGGTCATGGCCCCCGTTGCCCGTCACGACCCCACCATCCTCAGCACTTGAATAGACGGATGTAACCCTGCAGATACACTGGACTAAAATGACACTGAAGGAAATGGAATAAAAAAAATCCCTGGCATAGCATTTCTCTAAATGACAAAATTGGTGCAGTGGACAACTGATACAGATAACAGTCACTTTGTGTACACAACCCTGGTCATGATGGTCTCCATACCATGCTACATTCTTATCGCTTTCCTTGTTTTGAGGAATATTCCATGACTGGGATTCCATATGCATCTTACTGATGTTATATTTACAGATATGTATAGGGCTGGACAACATTTCAATATCAATGTACACTGAAATAGGAACATGTACCTTGTATCTACACTCATTGTCGATTTTATCAGCTCTGTTAACCCTACAGGAACACTTTGTAGTTCTACAATTACAGACTGTAGTCCAACTATTGCTCTTCACAATTTCTTACCTCCATTTCACATTGCCCTTCGATGGTCAGGACCCCCACAGAAAATTTGTGTGGATATTTGGGTCATGGTTCATTCTCAGCACTGCAGTAACAGTGACAATGTAGTGTTGTGTTAGTGTGTGTTGTGCTGGCACGAGTGGCTCAGACACAACAGTGCTCCTAGAGTTATAAAGCACTCAATGTCACTGCTGGATTTAGAATAGTCCACCAAACAAAAATATCCAGCCAGCAGTGTCCTGTGTCCACTGATGAAGGGCTAGATATCTATGGTGTCACATCAATGTCAAAAGTAGAGGGTCCAGAAACACCAGGTGGAAAATATAAACCTTCAAGTTTTAACATTTCACATATGTAATATAGGTTTCCCGCAATCGCAAGTGTGAAACTTGTGAGCATGGAGAGACGAATTGCACGTGCACTGATCATAATCTCGCTCTTGAATTCAAAATTAATTGTTTACATCCATAAACATCAGATGACTGTTCCCTGATCAGCGGCATCTAAAACAAGGGAGATGAAGAGATTTGAAAGAGCATCCAGCCCCTCTCAAGGAGATTGGTTCCAGAGCCCATACTGTGTGTCGAGGTGAGCCCAACTATATCTAGCCGGTACCTCTCAACCTTGCGCACCAGCTCAGGCTCTTTTCCCACCAGAGAGGTTACGTTCAATGTTCCAGAAGGCAGTTTCAGTAACCGAGGATCAGAACGCCAGGGCCCCCGACCCCAACCGCAACCCGATCCACAATGCACCAGACCTGGATTACTACCTCTCCCACAGGTGGTGGGCTCATGGGAGAGTGGACCCATGTATCTCCTTCGGGCAAAGCCCGGCCGGACCCCATAGGTGAAAGTCCGGCCACCAGGCGCTCGCCAAGGAGCCCCTCCCCCAGGCCTGGCTCCAGTGTGAGGCCCCGGTAACCCTGTTCTGGGCAGGAAGTGGCCAAGGTGGTAGGGAAACTCCTTGGCGGTAGGGCCCCGGGGGTGGATGAGGTTCACCCCGGGTTCCTCAAGGCTCTGGATGTTGTGGAGCTGTCCTGGTTCACACGTCTTTGCAACATCGCGTGGACATCGGGGGAAGTGTCTCTGGACTGGCAGACTGGGGTGGTGGTTCCCCTTTTTAAAAAGGGGGATTGGAGGGTGTGTTCCAACTATAGGGGGATCACACTCCTCAGCCTCCCCGGTAAGGTCTATGCGGGGGTACTGGAGAAGAGAGTCCGACTGATAGTTGAATCTCGGATCCAGGAGGAACAATGCGGATTCCGCCCCGGTCGTGGAACACAGGACCAGCTCTTTACCCTCGCTAGGATCCTGGAGGGTGCATGGGAGTTTGCTCAACCAGTCTACATGTGTTTTGTGGATCTGGAGAAGGCATTCGACCGTGTCCCTCGGGGTATTCTGTGGGGGGTGCTCAGGGAGTATGGGGTACTGGGCTCTTTGTTACAAGCTATCCAGTCCCTGTACAAACAGAGCAGGAGTCTGGTTCGTATGGCTGGCAGTGTCGGAGTTGGACTCCGTCAGGGCTGCCCGTTGTCACCGGTTCTGTTCACAATTTTTATGGACAGAATTTCTCGGCGTAGCCAAGTGGCGGAGGGTGTCCGGTTTGGTGGTCTCAGGATTCCATGTCTGCTTTTTGCAGATGATGTGGTCTTGCTGGCTTCATCGAGCCGGGACCTCCAGCTCTTGCTGGACCAGTTTGCAGCCGAGTGTGAAGCGGTAGGGATGAGGATCAGCACCTCCAAGTCCGAGTCCATGGTACTCAGTCAGAAAAGGGTGGAGTGCTCTCTCCAGGTTGGAAATGACATCCTGCCTCAAGTGGAGGAGTTTAAATACCTCGGGGTCTTGTTCACGAGTGAGGGAAAAATGGAGCGTGAGATTGACAGGCGGATCGGTGCAGCGTCAGCAGTAATGCGGGCTCTGTACCAGTCCGTTGTGGTGAAGAGAGAGCTGAGCAGAAAAGCAAAGCTCTCGATTTACCGTTCAATCTACGTCCCAACCCTCAACTATGGTCACGAGCTTTGGGTAGTGACCGAAAGAACGAGATCGCGGGTACAAGCAGCTGAAATGAGTTTTCTCCGCAGGATGTCTGGACTCTCCCTTAGAGACAGGGTTAGGAGCTCGGACATCCGGGAGAGACTCGGAGTGGAGCCGCTGCTCCTCCACGTCAAGAGGAGCCAGTTGAGGTGGTTCGGGCATCTGGTTCGGATGCCTCCTGGATGCCTTCCTGGAGAGGTGTTCCGGGCATGTCCAACGGGGAGGAGGCCCCGGGGCAGACCAAGAACACGCTGGAGAGGCTACATGTGTCGACTGGCCTGGGAACGCCTCGGTATACCCCCGGAGGAGCTAGAGTCGGTGGCTGGGGAGAGGGAGGCCTGGGTTTCTTTGCTCCGACTGCTTCCCCCGCGACCCGGACCCGGATAAGCGGTGGATAATGGATGGATGGATGGATGAAGAGATTTGAGTGAGGTTTCGTTTTGATCATAATGTTTTTTACAGATCTCTATATGAAAAACAAACTTTATATCAAAATGTTCGATTAAATATTTACAACCCCTGGAATTATGGAATCACCAGTCTCTGAGGATGTTCCTTCTGTTGTTTAATTTTGTAGAAAAAAAGCAGATCACAGACATGGCAAAAAACTAAAGGCATTTCAAATGCCAACTTTCTGGCTTTAAGAAACACTAAAAGAAATCAAGAAAAATAATTGTGGTAGCCAGTAACAGATTTTTAGAACAAGCACAGGGAATAAATTATGGAATCACTCAATTCTGAGGAAAAAATTATGGAATCATGACAAATAAAATAACACTCCAACACATCACTAGTACTTTGTTGCACCACCTCTGGCTTTTATAACTGCTTGCAGTCTCTGAGGCATTGACTTAATGAGTTACAAACAGTACTCTTCACCAATCTGGCTCCAGCTTTTTCTGATTGCTGTTGCCAGATCAGCTTTGCAGGTTGGAGCCTTGTCATGGACCATTTTCTTTAACTTCCCCCACAGATTTTCTATTGGATTGAGATCCGGACTGTTTGCAGGCCATGACATTGACCTTATGTGTCTTTCTTCAAGGAATGTTTTCACAGATTTTGCTCTATGGCAAGATGCATTATCATCTTGAAAAATGATTTCATCATCCCCAAACATCCTTTCAACAGATGGGATAAGAAAAGTGTCCAAAATGTTAATGTAAACCTGTGCATTTATTGAAGATGTAATAACAGCCATCTCCCATCAATGACTGTAGAAATCTGCATGTTTTCTTCAGACAGTTGTCTGCATAAATCTCATTGGAACGGCACCAAACAAAAGTTCCAGCATCATCACCTTGCCCAATGCAGATTTGAGATTCATCACTGAATATGACTTTCATCCAGTCATCCACAGTCCACGATTGCCTTTCCTTAGCCCATTGTAACCTTTTTTTTCCTGTTTAGGTGTTAGTGATGGCTTTCTTTTAGCTTTTCTCTATGTAAATCCCATTTCCTTTAGGCGGTTTCTTACAGTACGGTCACAGACTTTGACTCCAGTTTCCTCCCATTTGTTTTGTTGTACATTCTCTGTTTTGGCATATTGCTTTAAGTTTTCTGTCTTGACGCTTTGATGTCTTCCTTGGTCTACTAGTATGCTTGCTTTTAACCACCTTCCCATGTTGTTTGTACTTGGTCCAGGTTTTAGACACAGCTGGCTGTGAACAACCATCATCTTGTGCAACACTGCGTAATAATTTACCCTCTTTAAGGAGTTTGATAATCCTCTCCTTTGTTTCAATTGACATCTCTGGTGTTGGAGCCATGATTCATGTCAGTCCACTTGTTGCAACAGCACTCCAAGGTGTGATCACTCCTTTTTACCAGCATACTAATGAGCAGCTTTAATCTGATGTAGGTGTTAGTGTTTGTGATGAAAATTTGCAGGGTGATTCCATAATTTATTCCTCAGAATTGAGTGATTCCATAATTTATTCCTTGTGCTTGTTCTAAAAATCTAAATGTTACTGGCTACCACAATTATTTGTCTTGATTTCTTTTAGTGTTTCTTAAAGCCAGAAAGTTGGCATTTGAAATGCCTTTAGTTTTTTGTCATATCTGTGATCTGCTTTTTTTCTACAAAATTAAACAACTGAAGGAACATCCTCATAGATTGGTGATATCATAATTTTTGCCAGGGGTTGTATTTGTTGGGGCTAGTTCTTTCTGTCGTATATGACTTGTTCTTAATATTTTGACAATAAAGTAAATATATGTTGTGCAATCCCTGACTTTTGCGCAGTGCTGTACATATGCACTAAAATATGAAGAGTGGTTCTAATGTGTAAAAAGAAGAGAAAGGGAAGGAGAGTCTGGTAAATGTCTGTGGTCCCAGGCACAGTGGCTCTATCGGGTGCTTTAGCGCACACTGTGCTGCTTGCGCAACCAGCCAAAATGTTGTCAATTCAGAACCCACCCCCACCCCCTTTTCCATTGCTCTTTTACACATTTTGTCACTGTGATATTCTAACTTTTGCACCTTGTCCATCGGTTAAAAAATTAATTAAATAATTATATATGGGTGCTATTTTAATTTTGGGCATTTTCCATTCAGGTTTTTATATGGATTTTCATAATTTGCAAAAAACTTCGTGAAACCCAAGTGATATTTCAGTGAATTGTCATAGAAAATGTTTCAACAGATATTTCAACATACATTTACAATATCTTTCAATAAGGGTGCTGCTGTCATTTCAACGTTTCCTCTAGGACTTTTTTTCAGCAGCGATGGTAGGCTCACAATCCCTTTAGCTTTTATAAGGTTAATATTGATATCAGAATGACATTGTATCAAACCATTCCTGAACAATTTCTCCATTATGGCAGGGACATTATCTTGCTGAAAGTATCTACTGCTATTAGACAATGCCCTTGCCATTAAGGTGTGTACTTACACTGCTACAGTGTTTTAATAAGTGGTACATGTCAAAGTAACAACCACATGAATGCCAAGACCCAAAGCAACACAGAATACCACATTTCTACTGCTGACTTGCCTTCTTCCCATAGTATCCATAGTAGCCATTTCTACTCCAGGCAAATGATGTAGACACACACACACACACACTCTACCCTCCAAATTCTGAAAGAAAATGTGCTTCATCAGACAAAGCCACCTTCTTCCATTGCTCCATGGCCAAGATCTGATGATCACGTACCCAATGCAGGTACTCAGTGGTTGAAAGTGGTCAGCACAGGTACTTTGACCAATCTGTAGTTACGCTTTAAGTTACTGACCAGCCCCAGGGACCTCAGACCACAAGATCCAAGAGGGCTTAAATACCTGAGACAGTCCACTGAGGTTAAATATATAAAACCACTTTAAGGAACACTATTTAAATGTAAATTACACCTATAAAATCAAGGTAATAATCCACTGACACGTAAAGGGGAGAATCGGGCCTCTGTCAGCACTACAGAAACTGCACTATGTAACTTTAGAGTAGGGTAGGAAGTCACATCACACCAATTATCACATCTCCACTGACTTAGAGAGCTAAACTAATTGCACTCTCTTAAGACTCCTACCCTCTGTTGGCTGATCTACTGGCCCAAATCTCCATAAAATGTTTATTCTTTCCAAATAGAATAATTTCATACGTAGTTCAACTAAATAACAGGCTGCAAATGAGGCATTTTATGCTCTTTCTGTGTGTAGCCTATGCAAAAAATGGCCACTGATCAAAGGCTTCTTCACAAGTACAAATCTGGCTTTCCACACCAAAAGACTATATGTTTGGTGGAGCTAACTAAAGCCTTCAGTAGACTTGTGACAGCTGGCACACAATCTGATGATATAATGATAATTAGTAGTGGTTATTAAATATAAATGTAGGAGTGTCTCCTATGTATCCCGTAGTAGTTCTGTTTCTCGAGCTCATCTACAGAACACTACAATTCCCAGCAGCCTGAGAGGTTTGCTGACGTCATCGCTGCGCGGGTGCTGTGTGAGTGCTGTTGAGGTGGCCGAGAGGTAAGAAGAGAACGAACAGAACTTATTTACACCAGAAAACAATGTGGGCGCATTAACTGTCACCGATATACTCCAGAATAGATCACATCCCTCATTTCATGTTTAACTACTATCGGTACTGGGAGCTAAACGGCGGCTTCAGTTAAAACTAACGAACAAAACGTCAGTGCAGAAAGTCGTTTTCTGTTTAGGTAGCTAGCTAATAACGTTTTTCGTTTTAGAATTTTTCAGGCTCATTAACACGGGGTTTACCTAAAACATAAGGAATAATACGCTTTAACATTAGTTAATAATGAATGCCTGGTATTAAGGATAATTCCCTTATGTCGCCTCTGTATTCTTATAACGGCTAGCTTCCGGTTATCGAAGAAACCCATACAAATGTTTCTCTGTTCACCAACACGTTGTATTTGGAAGGTATTTCAATGAAAAGTCCCATAAATTTCTAAAAATGGCTTAAATTTAACTGCACACAACACCTTCATTCCTTACACAGACAAATTAGTGACCACCTCTGTCTCCACCCCGCACCTGAAGCTCAAAGCTGACATGTTGGCGGGATTGGTCTGTTAGGTTTTGACGTGAAGCCTTGAACTGGCCTGTTTGAGACTATATTTGGAAAAAACTGCAATTTCAAAGCAAATGGGTTCTGCATGATGTAGTGTATTTTCAACACACAGAAACATGTTAACAATATAACAAAAACCCTGATTTACATTTAAACCATATATAATACTATTGTACTATTTGCAACATAGAAAATAAAATGTTTTATTGTTTTGATTCATTGATTATTTTTGACAGTAAATATGATGGCTGTGCTTGCATTGTAGATATTGCAATTCCATTGCAATCATCACTTATAAAATAATCAGAGTCAGTAATTTTCTCTCCCAGTAAAAATATATTGTTTTCCTTTCTACCACTTATATTTAGGGTTTAATAGCATAGTTTTTCTCCAAGTGCTCTGGTTTCCTCCCACAGTCCAAAAACATATTTTGGTAGGTGGAATGATATGGGTGGGTGTGTGATAGTCTGTGACGGACTAGTTGCCTTTCCTGATGTGATCCTCCCTTGTGCCCAATGATTCTGGGTAGGCTGCGGAACCATGGCAACCACGAAAAAGTGGTTACAGAAAATTAATCAACAAATGAATGAATAATTGTGCAACAAGAAATGCATAGTAATCCGAAGTGTTATATGTTCTATAAGTTGATGAAATCTCTATTTAATTCTGTATGTTGTCTGTTTCCTCCAGGTTTCATCATCATGACCAAGCTTTTGGAATGGCTTCTGTGTTTCTCAGTGGTCGGTGTTGCATGGGGACTGGTCACCTTTGACCTCCTGGACTTGCAGTTGCCTCCGGTGTACAGGGAAGTTGCTTGGCCAATGCCTGTGTACTTGCTGGTGGTCTTTGGATGCTATTCACTGGCAACAGTGGGCTACAGAGTAGCCACATTTAATGACTGCGAAGAGGCAGCCAAGGAGCTGCAGGGACAGATAGGTGAGGCTAAAGAGGACTTAAAGAAGAAAGGACTGAAGATGTGAGGGCTGTCTTCTTACAGACTGAAAAACACAGTCACCTAATGTATGGACTTTGCTGAATCATTAAGAAGATGTTGATAGATGGATTTTGTCTGTTTTGTAACTGAACTATGCTGTTCCCCAGTGTCTCTGTCATTTTATGGCTTTCACTAGTTTGTTATATCTTCCTGACCTAAATCTAGAACTTGACAGGCTTCATTGGAAACTGAAGCTGCTCTAAAATCTGTTCTACAGATGTAAGTGTTATTTTTCCTTTGGACACAGTGGACCTCATTCTAACCTAACCTTGCAGAAACATGTACATAATGCCAGTGGAGAGTGTGCTATTTCAGTGCAGCTTCCAAAAGTATGTGTATTTGGGCTGGCATGGAAGTTGAGGCATTTTTGAGATTTTGACCTAGTATCTTTTAGCACAGTCAGAATTCAGAATTAGTAACAGCCCTACCGCACGGCTTCACGCTTGTGCAAGATGGCTGTATGAAAAAAAAAAAAATTTACAGAGCTACCAGTACCTCCATTATATAAAACCAAGACCTTAATTTAAAAAGGTGTTACTGTTTTAAGATAGAGTTGATTTTGTAATCTGCACAGTTTGACTCAGGTGTCGGGTTGCGTTACTATGAACAATCATTTGTGTTCATACAGCCGATTTTTAACTGCTGACCAGACTGACTTCTTCACTGACCACCAATTATCAAAAAGTGGTGAAAACCTGATACAAAAAACTGTTAAAAGAGTATAGCTACTTAGCTCTCTAAAGGAAACATTTAACAGAAACCAAGTATTCTTCATGTTCCTAATGGCTGATTTGTAGTTAATGTTTGTGAATGGGTCACTGCTGTGAAATCTGAACAAGAAGTTGTCTATTGGCGCTCTGTAATGGATAATATCTGGATGGCTTTTTTGTTCTGCATTCCATATGTTACTAAATGTTATAAGCCATGTCTTAAAGCAAAATACAGACTATTATTTCTCATAACTTTCAGCGGTTGATTAACAGTGTTTTCGTTCTGAGATGTGGTGCGAGAGTCCGGACCCTGATTGTTTTGCGGATGGAAAACCTCCATCGGTCCAATTCCATTTGACACCATTGCAGAAAGAGAAAACAAAAAACACAAGAGTGGGAACAGAGTGCTCTGTATGGAAATTCCAGAATTTGATCCATGTCCATGCGCTGGCTCTTAAAATGCTAATCCTGAAGCCACTAAGTGCACATGAGTGCACTATATTTACACAGGTCTGAATTAATCTGATGTTTTTGGCCAGCCAAGTTCTGTCGCTCGCTCTGGGCTTTAAATTGAGGCCCTGGGTCTCATTTGAACTGCACCCTGTAGAAGTATAAATTAAACACTGTTCTAAGTGTAGACAAACTCATTACAGGCTGCTAAACCGCTCTGTAGCACCCTTTAGAAGGTTTGGAAGGATTCACAGGCCACACCCCGTAGGGCTCCACCTGAATGATGATTGGCTGGCGTTGAGAGCATTGTGATGTCACCCCCTGCTGTTACCTGCAAGCTGTTGTTAGAGCAGCCATGACCAGAAATGCTGACTAGGCTTCAGGAGGCCTTCTGTGGTCTGAGTAGATTTAACTGACTGCGTCTGAGCTGATTTATTACACATTTATGGGTTTATAGTCTTTTAACATTGATGGCGAAAGAAGATATGCATAAACCTGGACAAATCACAACTTTTTCTATAGACAAACAGTCATGTTTCTCTTTTCTTTAAACCTTGAACATGTTTCTTCCTCTTTAGTTTACTTGGATATCACATTTGTCCGTAGAAATTAACTTAGCTTTATTTACTCAGGCTTTTCTAACAAAGCATTAAATAACATCGCGTGCACCCAAAAATAATTATAAGCAAAACTATACAATGTCAATCTGTCTCTTTTAAAAGCGGTTTATATGTGGTGGGATTATTTATTTATTTATTTTTAGAATGCAAATCGCCACTGTATATGGAGGTCTATAGTGGTGTGATTAAAAGCTAGCCATCAAGGAGGATTAGGGAAAAAAAGACAAACACATTTTCTACAGCATTTAAAAGATACTGCAATGAAGCAGTGCATTTATATTGAAGATTAAGATTAACTACAGATTTATTAAAACTAGGACATATTATGATTATTGTTCTTTAAGTGTCTAGTGTATATAAAACCAATCAGTCATAATATGAAAATATAAAAGCCATAACACCTACATGTTTGTACAATTATTGTTTCTAAAATTACAAACTGTAGTCCAGCTGTTGCTCTGCATACATTGATAGCCCTCTTTCACCCTGTTCTTTAATGTTCAGGACACCACAGAGCATGTCTAATGTGAGTGTTGTTGCCGCTGATCCATCATTTATACCAGCGCAGCACGCATTAATATGCAAACATTTCTTTTTCATGGTTCTATATGGAACCAATAGTAATTTTTCTCTGATATCGCTCAAACAACCTTTCTCGCACCTTTATTTTTAAGAGTGAGTAAAGCACGTCAATCAAGCCTGCATTATATAAATCGTAAAAAAAAAATTAGAGCCAAAATATTTGGGCAGCACTGACCTAAAAGAACACCAGTAAAGAGGTTACGGGAGGTTAAAAAAATAAAAAAATCACTTCCAGCTGATGTACCCAAAATGTAACAGTGGTTGTCTTCTGCCACAGTACAGGAGACGGAATGCAAAACCCCAAAGCGCAGATTAATATAGAGTAATACTGCACGAGGCACATGCTGTAGTTACAGTGTCTGGTGTGCAGATCAGTTATAGGCTGCAATAAAATGCTCACTTTACTAAAATTTTGGAGATGATATTGTTTATCTACATTTACATTATCAACTAATCATACTCTAGAGTGTCCCATTTTATTGGTAATGCTTTTCTATGGACATTAATTTTTGTAGAAATATACACTGGATTAGAAAAACCTACACCTGTTATCTAAAGTGACAGAACATGCCAAGTTACACGTTGCATGGAAATTTGTGGTGAAATTTTTAACATACTACACTAACTGAATACTGTATTAAAAAGACCTACCTAGCTACATTCACTGAAATTTTTGAGCTTCACTGACCATACAGGAGCATTTTGTAGTTCTACAATAGTCCACCTGTTTCTCTGCACACATTCCTATGCCCTTTTCACCCTGTTTTTAAAGTTCAGGACCACCACACAGCAGGTATGTTAGGGTGGTGGATCATTCTCTTCACTGCGGTGACATGGATGTGTTGATGGTGTGCTAGTGTAGGTTGCACTGGTATGAGTGGATCAGGCACAGCATAGCGGCTGGAGTTTTTAAAGCGCTTAGTGTCACTGCTGGACTGAGAATAGCCCACCAATCAAAAATATCCAGCCAGCAGTGTCCTGTGGTCAGCATCCTGTGTCCACTAATCAAGGACTAGAGGACAACACAAATTGTGCAGCGAATGATGTCTTTAACTTTACGTCTACAAGGTGGACCAACAAGGAATGTGTCGCTGAGAATGATCCACCAGCCAAATCATACCTGCTCTGTGGTGGTCCTGACCATTAAAGAGAAGGGTGAAATGGGGATAAAGTATGCAGAGAAACAGTCTGTAGCACTACAAAGTGCTCCTGTATGGTCAGTGGAGCTGATAATATGGACAATGAGTATAGATACGAGGTAGGTGTTTCTAATCCTGTATTTTGTTAGTGTAGTATGTTAAAGGATTCAACCACAAACTTCTATGCAACATGTAACTAGGCATGTTCTATCTCCATAGATAAGAGTATGAATTTGAGACCTGTTTTTATTCAGTAAACGCAGAGCTGGCTCTACCTATTGTTCAAATATATCAGTATTGGCTTTTACTAAGATAACTGTTGGAGTTCATTGAAAACACACCCGAATCACAATTGCTCAAGATGTTGAAAATATGTTTGAACAAAAGAGAAACGCTCAGCACCATGCCAACTGCACAGCATGCAGTGCTTTTGGCAAGTCCAAAAAAAAAGGTCTGGATTGAATAAATAAATAGAAGCCATGAAGTGGCTGTGCTCAGAGACGGCATGAAGGGCTGACTCCGTGAACACACTTGCAGAGGCAAGCGTTTCAGGTTTAAGCTGATTAGCTGAAAGGTTTCACTAACATCTGTTAGCAAGGTGTGGGTCCAGAGGAATGCCTACACCTCAAAGCCATTCGCCAAAGAAGGACTGGGTGGAGGAGTGCAAGCTGAGCCCATGGCAGTGTTCCCAGTAAAGCCCTGCTTTTGTACTTTTAGCTTCTTTTCTGACCCAGAAAATGATAGCTATTGGTTCACACAAATGATGGAGAGATCAGATGTCCTCATCTGTGTACATTTTGTGCTTGACAGAAACCATGTTTTTGCTACGTGGATAAACAGGGCCAGCTCTAATATATTTTGGGTCCCTTAGCTAGCTCTAGTAGTTATGGAGACAAGGCCTGTTCTTGCATTTTATATATGCCTATATTAGAAAGTGAAACATTAACAACATATACCAATCAACCGTAAACAACATCACGTTTTTACACTCACTGTCCATTCTCTCAGCTCCATTGACCCCACAGGAGCACTTTGTTGTTCTACAATTTTTATTTGCCTCTTTCACCCTGTTCTTCAAAGATCAGGATCACCAAAAAGCAGTTATGATTTGGATGGTGGACCATTCTCAGTGCTGCGATGAAAATGACATGATGGTCATTATCGTATCAGCGTACAGTGCTGCAACTGTATGTAAGAGTAAATGGCTGTAGCTGGTGTGTCCACTCTCTTAGACACACCTGTCTAATTGGTACACCTTGTAAATGTAAAGTCAGAGACAGTAGCTCATCTGATGCTTCACAGTTTGTGTTGGTCATCCCCTATAATCTATCATCTGTAAACATAGGACACTGTTGGCTGAATATTATTGATTGGTGGACTATTCTAGTCCAGCAGTAACACAAAAACTCTTATCAGCCCTGTTGTGTCTGATGCACTTATACCAACATATACCAACACACACTAACACATTGCCTTCACATCAATTACTGCAGCGCTGAGAATGATTCATAATGAAATTAATACCTGCTCTGTGGTGGTCCTCTGGGGGTCCTGACAATAGAAGAACATGGTGAAAGGGAGTTTGTAAATACAACAACAATGTCCTCCTGTAATATCAACATTTGTGCAGAGAAATTGGACAGTAATACAGACTTACTTTTCTTGTTACATTACTTAAGATTGAACTGACTCTAATTTGTAGAGGCTGTTAACTTAAGGTCTAAAAACAAACAGCTCAAGTTACAAGTGAGTTTCATAAAGTGAATAAAAACTTAGACAAGTTACAGTTCACAAAAAAAGCTACAGTCCGCTTCTTACTAAAACATACCATTCAATCTTAAAGATACAAAAGATACATGGTTTGAAGGATTTGGAGGGCAGAGCTCTGACAGAACACAAATGTGAGGGGGGGGGCACATTGCTGTAAGAACAGTAGGTCTCTAGAGTAGTGTACGATGCCTTTAAGTGTGATTACATAGAATAATAAAAAAATATATATATTGAATTTCATATGCACTTTAACGTCATACTTATAACAAGAACATTTTATGTTCTATAAAATGCAAGTCACATAAGGTGCTCCATCGAATGGGTCCCCCTCAAGGATTAGGCCATATTTAAATGAAGTGTGTTGCATAATCTATGACACATCTAGGCCACTAGTCTGAAATTTGGCTGTTTAATAACATGAGACATAGGGAGGAAATGCTTAAGAAACTATTTTTGAACTAATCTAATAAAAAAGTTATGCTTGTTTTCATCTGATTTTGGACCATTTCAAATAGTATGTACTTCATAAAATAAATGATATTTATTTATGTATGGATTTTCAAAATATGCAAAAATGTTACTCACAGCTGAAGCGGGGTACAGAGTTACTGTGAAGAGCAGCTGCTGTGGTCAAATGATGTGGTAAACTAAAAATGGATAAAAATTGATATGCATAGAAGTTTTTCACTGTACAGCAATGATATGTAAAATATAGGAGTTGATTTTCCATGTATAAAGCAATATCATGGTTCGTTTATGCAGAATCCTTGGAGCTACAGACTGAACTTGCACTAAACTTGGCGAGGACCAGAGCTGACCCTAACCCTCTCCTTGAGACTTTGGTTGACAGTCTTGTTTTATAGCTGGTTAGATGGCTTGATAATGACTTGAGGTTTTGAGTGGAACGTTTCTGATAGTATTGGACTGGTATTATGCTTGCCTTGGTTTGGCATTGTGGTCTTAAACAGGGTTGCTGTAATTCAGCAGTCAAAGGGAGTTATTGTGAGGAGCAATTGTGCATTGTTTTCATTGGGATTTGAATTTACAGCTACAGAACTTTGTACACAAACTTAAAATTAGTAAATGTGTGAGCTTTAAGTGTTCAATCACACACTGAGAAATGCACTCAAAGAAAAGAAAAAAAAAAGCTGGAGCAGCCAAACATGAGCTGCACAAGGCACAATGCCTTAAAGTTTATTAAAAAAAGCTTCCTCTTACAGTTGCAGAGCGTAATTCAGTTTTACAGTATTGTTCTGAAATCAAGGGGGTGGTTTTTTGCCCTCCCCCGGAAGTTACATAATGCAGTTTCTGCAGCACTGAGCCTGGAATAGCAACAGGCGAGGGTCTGTTCTCCCTATTACAGGTCAGTAAAACATCATAGAGATTATGAAGCTGTAATTTTAATGCAAGCAAATGATCACATGTAGTCTAAAATCTCAGAATAGTGAAGGTTATTACTGCGGCAAAAGAGGAGAAACATTTGGCCATGTAGTATATATTTAATGCATTTTTGGACAGATTATTGAGCAAATTTGAATGATAAGAGAACAGAAAGTCTAACACAGTACTACAGAAGAAGGGATGCAGTGATTTCCCTCTGGAATCATTGAACAGACTGTTTGCAAGGCTGAACATTTTTGGCTCGGTTCCTAAAACATATTGATTGTCTTTCGCTGAATTAGGAACAAATGATCCAAAGACAAAAAGCTGGCAAGACCTGGTAACAAAATGCTGCTCTAGATTTTAAAAGCCAGTCCAGCTCTCATAAAAATGTAACCACCAAAAATTAGAGTGAACTTTTTCATTTTTTCCTTGACTGTAGAGACAGTCCAGACATCAGGGTTCTCTGTTGAGTTCCTGATTGCAGGCTTTCTGTAAAGCTGCTCTTTATATCAGCTGCTTGAGCCATCAGTGTTCAAAAAGTCAAGAAGTGCACTCATAATCAAGCGCCTCTCAAAATCAAGCTCAGCCTCCCTGTCTGTGTCTCACTCTCTCGCCAAACTCCCTCACTAACTCACTCCCTGTCCCACATGAATGGCTCTCTTCCATTCTTTTTGGATGACAGCACAAACCATATGCTGAGCTGAGGATGGGCAGTGCGTCATATGGTCATTTAGTCTCAAACTGACACTGGTTTTCCAGCAGTCTCTCCATCACTATTCCCTATACTAGAAAACCAGGAACACTGCATTCTGAGTTCTGTTAAACATAATAGATGCAAACCCAGTTTCCAGTAGAGATGGGATTGTTTGTAAAAATGGAATGAAAAACAATGTCAGTGATTTATTAATTCTCCAGTGCAGTAACATCCCAAATGAACTATAAACTCCAAAACAAAACTACCAACGTGTGTTTTTGGACCGTGGGAGCAAACCCACCAAACTCCTCACAGACAATCACCCGGAGCAGGACTCAAACCCATAACTTCCAGGACTCTGGAGCTGTGTGATTGTGACACTACCTGCTGCGCCACCATGCCACCAAACTCCAAAACAGAACTACAAATATCACTGCAGAACAGAATTACAAATATCACAGCAGAACTACAAACTCCAAAACAGATCTACAAATATCAGAACAGAACTACAAACCCCAAAACAGAACTACAAAAGCCAGAACAGAACTACAAACCCAAGAGCAAAAGTATAAACCTGAGAACATTTAAACAGTTTGGAAGTTAATTAAATATTTATGGTCTTCTGTTCTAATTTATCATTATTTTCAGCCTAAACATGAAACATGAAAAATGTATGAAATAAAAATCATCTATAAGTTCCTGGAAGGCTCCTCTGGTGGATAAGGCTTTGTTTTGGACCCTGATTTCCTCATGAATGTCTGTCTCTCAGGATACAAAACGTCTGAGGGTAGAAGAAAAGGCAAATTTCCAGTGAAGTAATACAAAGAGGGCAAATGAAGTGGACTTAATCACAGAAGATCAGAGTCTCATACTGATTTCATCTTGTGTTTCCTGCTGTGTTTCACATGTTCCCAACAGCTATTCACTGATATCCTGTTGTTCTGTCTGTAGTTTATCGGTAGTGAAAAGATTGCACAAGGCCAATGACTAACATTCACTCTACATTTTAATACATGTTGCTGCCTGGCTCAAGAACACATGGGCAGTGTATCCTGGGCATTTAACGTCAACCTGCAAAGGAAACAGCCACTAAGTAACATTTTGGCTCTACAACACTGTATTCCCTTTGTTTTCAAGAGCCTCATTGTTTAGGGACGTGTTTTAACATGAGAATATGGTTTTATTCCCAGTCATAAACCTTTATTCATATTTTTAATTGCTCAAATGGGACATAGCCAAGTTTTTTCCCTTTTCCTTTTCCATGAAAAACGGTAAATGGAATTTGAGTTCTAAGAACAAATTAAGTCAACTGTGTAATATTAAAATATTTCTGAATAACAATAATAGGCAGAATAATCATTCAAGCCCCGTTTGCTTTAAAAAATATAGGCTGTTTAAGAAAACTCCAAACTCCTCTCTCTTGCTTGTTTATGCACCTGAGGGACTTTAGCTCAACATATTTACTTTAATATGTAGACACATATGTGTTGGAGCAGCTGGATAGTTCTACGTCACGTGAGAAAACCAAAAACATGCTTTTGCAAAAGGAGGCATTTACTGATAGCAAAAGAATGGTGGAAAATATGTGTTTTGCAGGAAAGAGCAGGAGAAACTCAGGAAGGAAGGAGGAATTGTTTTTTTTTATCTTTTTTAGTCTTTCTTAGTCTTGCAGAGTAGACAAATTTTTTGGTGTCCTCTTATACACATAAAAATATTGAATGCTACCTTATATAGCGATATTATATAAAAAAGAAAAAGAAAAAACATTTTAAAAAAGAAAGAAACTAATCCCATAATCTCCATTTGAGGACTGATGAGTGTTTCAGTGTAATATTTGAAATGGAGAATTACTTTTCATTTCTTTGATTTGGTATTTCCATACAGGAAAATCACAGAATTGTCCATTCTTCCAAAGGCACAGCTCAGCAATGCTCCTTTAAAGATTTTAAAGGATGCGGACCTGTCAAGAAAATATTACTGAAAGTAAAACACCAAAGTAGTGATGGGCAATAAAACGATATCCATAAATGTTCATTCTATTCCTGGTTAGCACAGCCAGCCGCACACTATCAGGCGCGTATACTCATGCTATTACGCTAAATGAACATAGCCGACCACATGAAGTTGAGAACTTAAACAAGACTATAATATACTTAATGCAAGTGCTTGTGTGTGTGTATATATATATATATAAAATATGTTATAGTCTCCAGTTCACTCTGTGTTTGGGGTGTAGTTTGTCTGTTATCAATGACCCCCTGTCAGAACAGGAGCACAGAAACATTCCCTTGCTGTTTTCTTCCTGGGAAATGTTATTCAATTTGCGAGGGCACTGTTCATTGCCTGACGTGGTTTTCTTCACACTAAATTATTTTCTCAGCTCTTGAATTTTTAATTGGATCCAACGGTATAGATCAGGCTGTCTCTCCTATATAAAGACCCCCAAGACTTGCGCCCAGTGAATCTGGGTAGGCCCCAGACACACCTGCTGGATAAACGGTAACAGACAATGAATGAATGAACATGCTGAAAATGTTCTAGCTTTCCCACTGTTACAAGCACTGTATAAGTCTTCTACCAAGTTAAGTGTAATATGTTTACAGTTCAGCACTTGGGAGTGTTTATTTATTTATTGATTTATCTTTTTACTCTTTCTGCTTCTTATAACGCTTGAGGGGGCATAAGACAGATATCATTACTTTTTTGCTGTAAGAAAATATTATTGTTCCAGTGAAATATATATATATATATATATTCTTTTTTTTTTCTTTTCATTCATTATCTGTAACCGCAACCGCTTATCCATGTTAAGTGTCATGGTGGGTCCGGAGCCTACCCGGAATCATTGGACGCGAGGCGGTGACACACCCTGGAGGGGGCGCCATTCCTTCACAAGGCAACACAAACATTCACTCACACCTACGGACAATTTGGAGTCTCCAATCCACCTACCAATGTGTGTTTTTGGACTGTGGGAGAAAACAGGAGCACCCGGTGGAAACCCACGTGGACACGGGGAGAACACACTAAACTCCTCACAGACAGTAACCTGGAGCAGGACTTGAGCCCACAACCTCCAGGTCCCTGGAGCTGCATGACTGCAACACTACATGCTGCGCCACTGTGCCATCTTATTTAGCATGTGTTACAAAAACATGGCTTCATAGACAGAGTGTGTCTGTGCTTAACTGAACAGCCTGCAGTCCAGATCTGTCGCCTATGGCAAAGCATATCCAGGAGAATTAGACAACACTGACCACAGACTCAAGCAGCTTGTAGCAAACAAGAATTCCACGTGCGATACTAACAACAGTTATGCCCATTTCACAAATCATAAGTGCAATTAAAAGGAAGGTGATATAATAAAACCTGACACTTTTACATAATAAGTCAATTATATTACATTTAGTAAATAAATACGACCCTATGTATTAAATTACTTTCCTCATGCCTTTCTTTGTCTCTTGGCCTCTAGGACAGATGCAATTGGTCAGTTTACTCTCTTCAGTTGTGTCTGGTCATTTTGTTGCTCTCTGATGCAATGTGTGTGGATGGGGGGTGTTCTGTGTGTGCCCCTGTAATGAAGAGCTCCTCATCACCTCTGAACTGACCTGGCCCCTTCAGCCCAGGTCAGATGGTTAAGATTGTGTGTGAGTGTGTGTTAGATTTATGGCTGTTGTTTTGAAAGCGATCAGAGAGAGGCGCGGTAGCAGCCGGCAGTGGGACAGCTGTTTTTACTGTCATAGCCATAAAAAAAACAAAAAAAGAGGAGGCCTCTCTAGATGAGCAAGAGGAAGGGTGGAACAATGGAGAAAGGGACAGAGAGAGAGAGAAAGAGAGACAGCGACAGCAAGAGAGGCAAGAGGCCTCTTGAGATGAGCAAGAGGATGGGTGGAACAATAGAGAGGGAAAAATAAAGAGAAGGAAGAAACTGAAATCAAATGAGAAGAAAAGAAGTAAGAAAGCATTAGAGAAAGATAGTGTTTTGTACCTTTCACAGATAGCGTTCTGGATGGTCACTTTTGTGTTTGGCAAAGAGAACTCGACCTCGACCTCCACAGTTCCCAAGGACAGGCTGAAACATGGACTGGGTTGAGCTCTGACCCAGAGAATTTGGCAGCTTTTCTGCACAAAATAGCCACATGCAGAACAGTCTGGCCTTGCCCTCCACAGACTGAGATTTATCCAGATTTTTTTTAACATTTCACAATATTTTGTACTGTAGCTAATGAAAGACCTAAATTCTTTGCAATCTTGCATTTAGAAATGTTATTTTTGAACTGTTTTAAACATTTATCTCTCAACCCCACCACACATTCCAGTCACTGGAACAGTGTTGGGAGGGTTACTTTAAAAGTGTATTCCACAAAACACATGCCCTAAAATGTCAATTTTAATATATTCCATTAGAGTATTTAATGTTAGTCACATACACATGCTGAATATTTCAACGTTTCTTACATTTTAAAAAGTATATGCACACAAAAAAACTAGGCCTTAACTGAATTTAAACAGTTATATATTTGTGAGAAATTATGGGTTATTTCCACAGCTGCTAAACGTGAAAAATATTAAACAAACAACATTTAATTTAACATTAACATTTAATTTTAATACTGCAAACATTTTAAGCAAATGCATTTGCAACAATCCTCTTTAAATAAAAGCAGCGCCAGTGGAACACCAAAATTCCCCTCACGTTTTTTCTTTACATAATATAAGTCGTATTTCTTTACAATAGCTCACAGAACATTTTTAAATGTTATATATTATGGTGGAGTTATGGACAATGTAAGGTGCAAATAGGCTGTGTTATGTTATGAGCACTGTTTGGGTTGAAAGAAGCTCCGAAATAAAATGGAGACCAAATACACAAATATAGACCAATTAAAACGCCATTTAAGGTGGACTGGAGGGCCTCAAAATACTGAAACTGCTTTACATTTTAAGGTAGAACTGAGCGTCGCGTTTGGAACTGTGGTTAGACTGGTTAGTTTTCTCAAAAACTACACACAACGGCTAACTATCACAATTGCACAACCCGTAGCTAACTGCCACAATAAACGGCGTATGTTTAGTAACACTTTAATCAGACAAATAAATAACTCACGTGAAAACGATTTCCTTTGGAAAATTAGTCTCTGGGTGCTAAAATTTCAAGTTGTAGTTGTACTGCACAATTAGATACCTTTTCCTGCTTAACCGTGAAAATGTTTTTGAATTTCCAAGAAAATAAACCCCTCTCTCCTGAGCGGGTCGTTCAGCTCCCTGACCTCTGCGGGGTTATTATCTATCTATAATACATTACTATGTGCTGAAATCAGTGGAATCAGGCCTCACATGAAATTAAAGCAGTAATTTTAAGGCAAAAAACTGTATGGTTATGTTATGGAATGCATTAGTGACAGAGTTTCTCAGTCTTGCAGCTGAGAGCCCACAGCACTGCATATTTTAAATACCTTCTTTATCTAACCATTCTGATTCGAGTCATTACTCTAATCAGCAGAATGCTTGATGGAATCACCTACTTCTAAGACAGAATTTTGGAGGACAAACTAAAATATGCACAGCTGAGGTCTCCAAAGGAACAGGATTGCGAACATTGTTCTACAGCGTCAAGCCATATCAAGTTGATATTAAGTCTGAAAGGAAAAGAGTCACACCTGTAGCTTTAAATTCCCAGCAGTGTACACACACACGCAGGGCAGACTGATGCCACTGATCGCTGACTATTGTTACTGCTTCCCCTCCGAAAGCCGACTCGGAGGGGAACCCAAAATCTGATAAATGCTTTAAGTTCACTTCATAGACACAAACAGCAGAAACCTCCTCTCTCGAACGTGAGAATTCCTTATGTTTTCATTGTTACGAGAGACTTCTGATAGGATCTATATGTGTGAAGTCTGGCGTGTGTGTGTGTATGTGTGTGAAGGTTCAGGGTGTGGTGTTAAGTACATTCGGGAGAGTTACAGACCACAAGACAAAGATAATGGCATTTCCAAAAATATTTTTTTATTATTCCACATAAAAATTTCACATTAACAGCTTTTTTTATCAAATGTTTCTCTTTTCTTATATAATCCTCTATATATACATAATATACACTTTACATTACACGTACAAAATAAAGAAAAGTTGTGAGGAAAGGAACAAAAAAAAAAAAAAAAAACCTGGAGAAATTTTGCTAGTTGTGTACACTTGCGTCAGTCGTACAATCGTTCAGAACTTCGCTACAACAGCTACACTGGATGCTGTGTTGTCAGTTAAAGGTGTAGTGGTTCTATTTCGTAGTGGAGTAGTGTGTTGACTTGTGGAATGAATGTGTACCAATGATTTTATTATCATAAGTTGAACAAGTTCTTGGATTATTGTCAGTGAATCTGGTTCAGATGGTCACGGTCCGAACAAAACCTTTTAACTTTATTTTTGGCCTTATTTATCATTTAATTGATTAATTAATTTATTATTTTTTTTAATTTCCACAATTTAAAAACCAGCTGCCAGTTACAAGAAGCCAAAATTAAGGTTCAGGACATCATGTCCCAAAAACCACAAGGCAACAACTATCGACAATGACTTGTATAAATACTTAAAAGGTTTTTTATAATTTTAAATAAATGAGGTTTTGTTCTAGCTGTGACAATATGTTAATGCTATGCCAAAAAATGTGTAGAAGGAGGGGTGGGGGGTGCATAAAAGTTCAATTTAAATGCTACCCAATCTTGGTGGGCCAGCTAACCCGTAATCTTACACAGCCAGCTGCGATCTAATAACGAGAATGCATGTCTGGAGACAATGATGGTAGACTGTGGTTAAATCCCCTTCGAACCAGGGAACACCCCTTTAAACCAAAGCCCAGTTCCTATAGTCCAAGCTCTTTAAAACATTTGAAGTACAACAGTACTTTTTGGGCAACAGATAATTATTATTATTATTATTTTCTTATTTTTTTATGGGTCATCTTCTAAATAATGCTACTTTCTGTTAATTCCATGATCTAATGACAGGCTTTTATTAGGCATTTTTTGTGCAATGTATAATTGCCATAAATTTCAAACATTCGGTTGTTGTTTTATTCAACAAAATATAATCTACACTTTTGTATATATTTTAGTAGTTTGAAAATGGCAAGCAAGAAGAATTCATTTGTTACTACATTTGCTATGTGTTCTATCAAAATTTATTTCAATTTTAAACAAAATATCCTTTTTATAAAATTTAGAGGATGTCTCCTCATCATTTGCTGCTCTCCAGTCTGTGTGCTGGAAACCGATCTAATGTGTTTATGAAGCCCTAGTGTCTGTAAATGGTTTAAAAAAGAATAAAAACTTGTTTAGACCATGAGCAGCTCTTTGAAAAGCATGAAGAGGATATTGCTCTATTCCTGCTCCATGGTTGACCCTAAATTCAGGAGATGCTTGAAGTAAAAACAAACCGAAAGTGCTACAAAACTAAACAATTTGAATTACAAATTAGTTTTGTTGTAATTTAAATAGTGAATAAAAACATGCAGAAAATTATTTTTTCCTCAATTATAACGTTCCACCGTAAGAGACAGAGCTTAACTGAACATAAACAAATGAGAGAACAGCACTTAAAAGTTAGCAATGCTGAATGTAGCGTATTAATACATAATTAAAATTTTTTTTCTTTTTTTTTTAATAAAATGACAATTGTCATTTTTAATACTACCCAGCAGTTACCATAAAATGACATAAGAGCTGGATAATGTTTGAATTTGAATTACAAATATACATGACAGAAAATGCATTAAAACATTTTTGTACACCTAATAGTTGAGCCAGGCTTAGAAATATCACTCTAAAAATGTTATAACTTCACTTCTTATTTAGTCAAAATCTTCTCATGGTTGTCCCCAGACATTCTCGTTACAAGAACACATCTATCCTTGTGAGATTAGCCTACCACTTCCACGCCAACTCCAAATTTTCCTGGGAATAGTTTTATTCATGTTAATTTGATTAACATGAATTATCCTTTTTTTTTTTTTGCTTTCTCTCCTTCCTTTACAGACACTCACGCACACACAAATGCTTGTTCGCTCTTTCATATAAACATTCACCCTCATTCTCTCCTTTGTCCTTCTGTTTCACACAGTAAACATTTTATAATGTTTGTTCATTATATACAGCAATTGGTTCTGTAACACAGTTCATAACTTATTAGCGCTTTAAACAAAACATGTACAAAAGTGAAATGACTTGTGTCGTGTGTGGTGTGGTGTAGTGTGTGATAGTAAATCATCATCTTAGCCTGTGTGTGTGTTTTTTTTTTTTTTTGATTTAGTGCTGATATCAACACTCAGTCCAGACACTCCTTTTGAGAGGGGGGGGGTGGAAAGACCCTGCTTCTCTGTTGCTACATGGAGAGAAATCCCATAGGATTAATACATTACAATACAAGACAATAACAAAAGATTTGATCATTGTACACTTTCGCGAGAAGCTCAGTGGTCTTTGGCTCATGAGATGGTCGGCTTGCGTCCCATTATCCTGTTTAAAAAACAAAACAAAAAAAAAAACCCTGCTTTACCCTTCAGTGTTGCTCAGTTGACTACTCCTTTAAGAACAAAGCAAGGTTTAGTATGTAAAACTTAAGACTTGGGAGAGGTCTGAGAAAAATGATTTCCCTTTGTGAAAAGCATCCTTTCAGACAAAAAAAAAAAAAAATCTCCATCTGATTGTAGAATGGTAAGAAGGTTCAAAAGCCCTCTTAGGTCCAGTATGTCGTTTCAGTTTCGACAGAATGGCATTGGAGCACTTTTCCTTTCCCCAGTGGCCAGCACTGGGAGTTATGAGAACAACTCCTGTGTGTTTTTGGTCAACACAGGCCACCATCATTGTTGTCTCAGAGACAAGTCTTTGGAGAATAGTAGTCCTTTAAAAGTCCTTACTGAATTACCAGCAATAATAAGACAGGCAGCAGTGTTGTGAAAATGGCAAAGGATGCCGTTTTGATGGCTGAGTTTTTTCGCATGCTTTTTTGAACCTCTGGAAGGACAACAGGGTCATCTGGAAAGGAGAAGGGACAGATACCTTAGCATTTCATCTTTCAACCACATCAACTTTTATTAGCAGTTAGACCAGTGTGATGCAAGCTTTCTGTGCTAAGTGGACTAATGTATGTGTACCTGCTGGTAACCTGTTGGAGGTAGTGTGAGCACCTCCCCCAGTTCCCGTCCTGGTTCCTTTGCCTGACCCAACTCTAGCCTCTTGGGAACCTAAAGAGAACAGACATATAACAAATCAGCCTGAAGCCACCATTAGCCACCACTGTTTATTTGAAAACCCATTTCCTTTGCTATTACTTGGGTATTGTTGCCAATTCTGGTCCATTTCCATTCAGGTTTTTTTTAATGCACACTTCCATAATTTGCGAAAACACATTGAATGGAAATCCTGCTTCTATCACAAAATCATTCATATGATTTGAAGCCATACTCACCACCATTAGCAAGAACATCCACCTTCAGCCTCAGACACTCTTGTCCATGGTGATGTAGTGGTTTGGCTGTTTGGGGGGGGGGCAAGAGAAGGAGATACTATTAAATGGAGGATGAAAGAGTGAGAGGTGGACAAGAGACAGCATTAATTAGAGACCAAACTAATAGTCTTAGCCACTGCCTGGTGGATAATCCGTTTTCTTTAGCTAGCCAGAGGCTCAAGACTGGGCCATCTGGACCTGTGAACTGTTTTTCATACCTTCTATTATAGTCTTGTGTGGTCTAATCCTCAGTTTCTCTTTAGCCCCCTTCAACATGCCTTCAAATGACAGCTGAGCTGAGTTTGTGAAATAGTTCCATCATTTATCCATAAATTGAAATATATAGTAAGTGTACTATTAAGTTTTAAAGCTTTTTTTTTTTTTGTAAAGTATAATTTTAATTTAAAATTCAAACATTCTCCTCAACTTGCACCATTTTATATACCTGTTCCGTGATTAAAAACGACAACTGTCATTTTACTCAACCAAAAATTAATTATTAATATGCTATGTTCATGATCATTATTACTGAAATCACTATCTTGAAGTTGTCTAAACCAAAACTTTTTGGAAACAATATAATCCTCAAAAACAGAATAAATCAGTGCACATGCTTTTGCAGTGCCCTTTCCTTGAAGGATAACGATTGCAGTGACAACTATAAAAACAAAAAAGAAGAAAAAAAAACTGAACATTACAGCTACGCTCCTACTCTCCCATACTCCAGTCCAGTAGCATTCAAAATTCCAAGCCCTGTTTTAACAACTGCCCAAAACTCAGCAAGTGTGGTACACAGAGCAGCCAAAAAGACACGTAGTGGCTTCGTTGCCAGTTTTAGAGCCCCAGAGATTGGACGCATGAAACACAGCGGACCTATTCATTACTGACGTGCTGAAATGGCACTCAAAGTTGACTCATGCACTCACTATTCCTTCTTTTACCTCGTGGTACAATAAATCTGTGACTACAGCGTCAAAGGGTGTGGGTTGCATTACTCAATCACTCACTGACGAACACTGAGCAAGTCTTTTACACGGTGCTCAACTGAAAAAGGTTTTAAAAGTAACCTAAGTGCTGTAGTTTATACTTCATTTCCTTTGCACACTTGTCAGTGAACAAGTATTAAAGTGCTGTGCTGCAGCATAAAATCTTGGTGTGGTCTGTTTTCGAATGGCTCATGTTAATAGGATGAATAATAGTAACAAAGACGACAAGCTGATACATTTTTGATACATTTTGACTTTCTTAAGCAAACTTAACATCGCAACTTACATGGTGTAAAGGTTTGATCACAACTGGACCTGTAGAAATTAATTATTTCTTACAAAATTTAAAGATTTTCCACTAAAGCAATACAGTATCTTTGCCTTAAAATGATAGTTTCAAAACTATTGTGATACTTTACAGACTTGTAATAGGCAGAACAGAGCGTCTGTTGTTGCTAACCTGAACTCAATGCTACAGAAACTGCATTATGTAATGGAGGAGGATGTTTTGGAGGAGCGAAACATATAACCCCGCTCCTTCACCCTCCCCCTAGATTTCAGGACAGTGCTGTAAAAGTGAACAGCTCCAATATGATGCCTAATGTTTGTAGACATATCCTTCTTTCCCCTCTTTGTAGGTATAACAGACTCTAATTTTCCGAGAAGGCACTACATGTTGGAACACTGCTGTGAGGTCAGGGACTGAAGTTTGATAATACTTTCTGGGTCTCAGGTGAATTGAATTTCACAATGTCATTCTAGAGAACTGTTCTACAGCCCACTGCCCCTTTAGCCAATGCTTGCCAGCTCTCATATATAGCTCCCAAATCCTCATGTTGTATTGGAGGACCTTATATATAGAGAAAAATGTGAGTCCACAATAGGTGTAACGATTCGATAAAAGTTTCTGGATTAAATACTTTTCCACAATATTTTTAATCATAGTCTTTACCACACTTACATATGTAGTAGTAGCTCTCTCCTTGGCGAAACTCTTTGCCCAGAGTGAAAGGTGTGAAGCGCTGGAACTTCTCTGAGAATTTCTCTGGCGCATGCGGTGCGAAGGGGTGACTGCACTCCCACCGCATCTGGTCATAAGACTGCGGACGGCAGGCCTCATAATCCTCGCGCTCCACCATATACAGCACGTAGCGCTCTGCATCTTGTGTCGGCACCTCGCCTTCTGGATAGTGCGGGCAGATGATGTCCAGGTAATCGTTTAGACGCACCTCCACTGTGTAATCATCCCACTGGAACCTGCCAAGGCAAAGTGACAAAGAGGGGTCATGTTATTATACTATATTAATAGGAGTCCCTGGGCTAGACTTCTAAAACTGCATTAGCATCTCTCTCTAACAGGATTGAAACTGTAAGTTGTTTTGCATTAAATCACCTGCCAAATGCCATAAATATATAAACACTAATATCTTACATATTTTATAATACATGTTTCTAATTAAGTCAACAATTTCAGAAAAATCAGCACCAGATAAAATCTTTCATTGCCAAAATCAGCTGTGTGTGGTGGTGTAAGTAGTATACAGACTGGGTGACGCTTCTCAAGGACCGAGTACAGAACCACAAATGAGTAAACATACTGAAAATTATTTCCATACAATAGCAATAAACAGAATAAGGGTATCAAGCTGAGAGACGCACACTATAGCATCAAACCAGTCTGCCATTTTAAAATTTCTTTGGTACAAGTTCCTCCCCCCCATGTTGCTTCCATGAGGCAGATTTGATGGGGCAAAATCACGTAAATACATGCTTGGAAATGTAGTTTTAAAAGGACAGCACATGAACACAGTGGAGGACATTAACAGAATAAAAAAAGGATTACAGAATTAACAGAAAAATCTATAACTAATAGAAGCAAGACTCTTAATTAGAAGTTCTGAATTTTGATTTCGATTCATTTTGAACATGACATCACTATTAATTTTAATTGCCCGCCCTAATACGGCAGCACAGTGGCGTAGCAGGTAGCGTCGCTGTCACACAGCTCCAGGGTCCTGTTGGTTGTAGGTTGGAGCCCTGCTCCGGGTGACTGTCTGTGAGGAGTTTGGTGTGTTCTCCCTGTGTCCTCGTGGGTTTTCTCCGGGTGCTCCGGTTTCCTCCCACAGTCCAAAAACACACGTTGGTAGGTGAATTGGTGACTCAAAGGTGTCCATAGGTGTTAGTGTGTGAGTGTGTGTTACCCTGCGAAGGACAGGCGTCCCTACCAGGGTGCGTTCCTGCCTTGTGCCCAGTAACCCCGGGTAGGCACCGGACCCAACAAGACCCTGAACTGGATAAGCAGTTACAGACAATAAATGAATGAATGCCCAGCCCTTTCAAAACAGTTGTAATCTAATAGTTCTGCCATTTGCAACAATAAATAATATAGACTAAACTGAGAGAATTAAAAAAAAAAAATATTACTACTTCAAAGCACCTAATAACATAATGACTATGATGAAAACATGTCTCTGACTGGTGAAACAAGTAAGACAGTGAAAAAGCAATTAGAGGTCACTGAAAGCACTGTCTCAAACCACAGCCGTCACATCACAACTGTTGTCTGTCATCTCACTTGAATGCTGAGCGCAGCTCAATCACGATTGCAATCGCCCTCCATCGATTGGAAATGCATGCTCCAGGAGCAGTGGGAAATCAGTGAGGGCCAGGAAGAGGGAACAATGGTGAGACGGGGGAGGAAAGTCCAGTCCTTTACAAAGAGAAAGATTGATGTGGTGAATGTATGAATATGTGGACAGCAGAAGAGAGTGTATGAATATTCATTGATGATATTGAACTGTTGATCGGCGCATTGTAATGCAAGGCTGAGCAGTCTGAGTGAAACAAATGGAACAGTCAGTGTGTACGTGTGTGAATGTTTAAGTGCATGCTCATTGATCTTACACCCCACAGGAGAACCGGGTGTTGTTTGCTTTAAGATATTAGAATGCAGTCTGGATCTGATGCGGAATGATTGACTATTGATGTCTTCAGGCTTAGACCACTGGGATTTGGCCTTCGTGAAACACATATATATAAAGCCAAAAGCACACAAAAGAATAAACGAATACATTAGATCATTTCTAAAAATTATATTTGATCTGCATTCAGTTTAAAATTCTACTTTTTTTTTGTTTGCAACAGTGCTTTTAAGATAACTTTAGGCCTGCTGTTTTTTTCCCTTTTATTTTGGGGGGTTGTGGAAGAAATCACTATTTTATATAATGCCCAGGACTTTTTTTTTGTTTGTCTTTTGCAGAAAGTGTCATTTGTATTATTTCTTAAATATACATTGGGGGTTGTTATCTAGAGTCTTGTTAGTGAGGCTTGTCTTCATCATAACGCTACAATGTTTCAGTTTTCGAAAAGATGGTTCTAAGGTGTACAAACAAGTTTAAATACTTTTTTGTAATGTTTAATTGTAATTCAGCGGCACGGTGGCGCAGCAGGTAGTGTCGCAGTCACACAGCTCCAGGGGCCTGGAGGTTGTGGGTTCGATTCCCGCTCCGGGTGACTGTCTGTGAGGAGTTGGTGTGTTCTCCCCGTGTCCGCGTGGGTTTCCTCTGGGTGCTCCTCCCACAGTCCAAGAACACACGTTGGTAGGTGGATTAGCGACTCAAAAGTGAGTGTGTGAGTGAATGTGTGTGTGTGTGTCTGTGTTGCCCTGTGAAGGACTGGCGCCCCCTCCAGGGTGTATTCCCACCTTGCGCCCAATGATTCCAGGTAGGCTCTGGACCCACCGCGACCCTGAATTGGATAAGCAGTTATAGATAATGAATGAATAATTGTAATTCAATATTAAAACATTCTGGCTCTTTTGTTATTTTAGGTAACAATGGTGTAGTATTAAAAATGACCATTTAAATTTTATATAGAAAGAGTTTGAAAATGGCAAGCAGGATAATTCATACATCACTTCATTCATTACATTGTGTGTATATTAAGGCTGTGCCGTATCGTGTGCAGTAATATCGTACAATGTTTTTAAACGCTTAAAAAATAAATATTGTGATTAATATGATATTTTGACATCCGTTACGTGAGCATATAGGCATGCCGACAGGTACGATGGAAATTTGTTCTGCGTTCAAATACTTCCTCCAAAAGATTAGTGACTTCAGTCGTGTGGAGGTGGTTTGGATATAAAAATCTCAATATTCTATATATTTTTTATACAATGTCAAAATCTTGGTAAGTTACGAGTGTTTACGTGTATTTGTTGCTCCTTCTGAATGTTTGAAATTGTTAGATTTGTACTAAAATAAAATTTAATTAATTTAAGTAAGAACTTAAAAATATTATTAATATTACTCTAAAATTTTGTTGCAATAGTGTGCTCTTGAAATGATAAAATTTATTTTCAGTGTTTTATCATATCGCCAAGAATTTTGTTATCGCCAAAACACCCTGAAATATCGTGATGTTATTTTAGGGCCATATCTCCCACCCCTAATGTGTGTATGTATATATACTAAAGCATAATATCGACAAAACCTAATTGAAAAGGAAGAACATAAACACTCATCTTAGGACTGGTGTGCGCAAAAACAGAGAAATAAATCTGTGTTCTCTCTGCAAACTTTGACACATTCTGCTCTCTCATTACATAGACACACTCACACACACCCTGTCTGTGCCACACTCCCCCTTTCATTTGACATCTACAGAGGGAGGGAGCAGAGACAGTCTGACTGTCTGTCTATCTTCTCTTCTTTTCTCTCCTCCCTCGATGCACTCCTCCTTAGCTTTTCTAGCTCTACTGGCTCGCTACTATTTTTCTTTTCACCTGCCCTACTGACACAAACCTGCATGCCAGAGAAAGAATGCAGGAGTGTATCTGTGTTTAAAGATCCGAGCAAGAGTCCCTGCAAACTGCAGGCTAAATCTTAGTCTTTAAACAAGTCGAGAATACTACACTGGCAGACGGTCATTAATGTAGGCCTCTGTGACCTCGCCGCTTTATCTTTTCTCGACAGATTTCCAATAGCACTGCAATGTTTACTTAGTGTAGCAAATGGCTCGATTGTTTCCTTGTATTTGATCAACATGTTTTTCTGCCACACTAGGAAATGTTCACTTTCTGCTATGCCATTTTAACAGCAGTAGTGAACCATTAAATAAACTGTTCATCTTGCTAACAAGATTAACAATCAACTAAGGCAGTCCCTACTGAGTAAAATAATACAAATAACTTGTTGCGTTTTACTTTATTTCCATGCAAAGGCTTTTTAAAGTACGTACATCTAAATTTACACATGGGATGATAATGTGTCTGTTGAAGCAAGAATCAACATAATAATCCTTTAAGCAGCTGAGGCACTTAAAGGCTTATTAAGGACTAATGAACTTTGGGGTCTGATTTACAATAAGAAGAAACAATGAAAAGGCCTTCATTTTCCATACATTGAGCATTGTTCTTAATTATGATAAATATTTATGTTAGAATCTTCTGACCTATTGAGTTGTGCAGATGACTAGGTGAAACCCACTAACAAAAATAAAACTACTGATTATTTTCACCTTTCAGTGATTCATTTATTACTGAGACTCACAAAAAGCCACACATACAGATATATGCACTTACAGTTTCAGCCAATTCTTGACTACTTCCCCCTCAGAACTTTCCCTTTCATCTGGTAGTAGCTTTGTGCAATACTCATTAATCCATCCATCCATCACCAGGCCCAGCGGTAGCTGCCAGCTGGCCCCCTCTAGCTAGTCCCTCGCTGGTGTGGATCAGGTTTTTCCTATCAACCACACACTGTGACTGATTCTGGATCAGCACGTTAATGCACTAAGAGCTTAGAATAATATAAACACGGTGTCTAGGGTTGCAGGATGGTAATTGGCATCACAATCTGTAAAGGCTTCTTAAAAAAAACACTAACGTAAATAATCTGAAATGTTTAGAAGGACTCAGACATTATTATATGTTTTAATGCATGCCATGAGTATACTGACTTTGGGGGTGTCAATACATGACATAATCCAGTAAAGTATATGAGTGGCTATGAAGAGCTGCTCATAAAATGAATAGCTAATCTTTAATTCTGTCAATCCAAGATATCATTAATGCATTTTAATATATAGTGAGGCTCACTGCAAATACAATATGGTATTTTCTACATATTTTGCAGATCTATTACTGTCATATTACCATTCAGTTGATTTGAGAGCGGGTTTTCAGCATGTCATACAGGTTGTGCTGTCCTTTCTTATTAAAACATCTATTTTCTAATTCTCTCTCTTTCTCTCTCAGGACAAAAGGATTAAGTGCATTTTTCCTAATCTCAGTGAAGGGTTTTGGATCATGTTTTACAAGTGGGGTAACGGTTAAGCACATGCTGAAATATCTGTACCAAAATGTGGATTGAACTTGGCATGTGTGCCCGCCCGCACGCGCACACACACACATATATATATATATATATATATATATATATATATATATATATATATATATAAAAAAGAGTCTCAGAAGAACTCTTCAGCTATTCCCACGTGAAGCTGATAAACGCAGGCAGTAGCACTTAGGCTTGACATCCCCTGTGAGTGTGTGAGAGAGAGAGAGAGAGAGAGAGAGAGAGAGAGACAAGCTCCACATGTTGGACTAATGATCAAAGTGTGTGTTGTGTACGTCTGCTCTGTGTTGGTGCTTGATTACGGACTGCCTGGGCAGACGATGTGTCTGCAGGCTTCACTAAATGCCCTCCCAACACAAACACACACACGCGCACTGCCCTTTTAATTGGCCTACTGTTTCGGCTCATTGCAGACAACACAAACACACACGACATAAAGAGAACACACAATAAAATAAAGTGTTGTCCCTAATTTTTGAAGGTTTAGAAGAAATATAGGGCAATGGAGAAGGTGGGGTCAAAAATACAGTAAAAAAAATAAGAATTAATATATATATATAGTTTTTTTTTTTTTTTTTTTTACAAACTACTATTCAGCAGTGAACGTGTGTAAACCATACTTTTCATATATCCATTCTTACATTTTTGCAAACTCTCATTGTGCATCCCATAATAAAATCTTTAAAGAAAAAAATAGAAAAATAGATATGGTTTTGCATTTGTGCTCCTGGGCTCCCCCTACAGTTGCAGATGGTAAGTCACATTTACAACACTGTCCTAAAATCATGGGGGAAGGCAGGGGTGGTTTACAACTCTCCTCCTATGGAAAAGTTCCATAGTGATGTTTCTGCAGTGCAAAGCCTAGATTAGCAATGACAGCAGCCCTATTCCTCCTATTATGGGTCAGTGAGGCGTCACAATAATTTTGATGCTGTAAAATATAATGTAAAAAACACTACATATAGCGTTCCTTTAATGCACTGACAGAAAAAAATGGTAGCTTACAGAAAGCTACAATTGCATGCCATCCAATTTTACTATGACCTGTATGGACATATGTGACAAAACATCAATGGGGCAGATTTTAACATCTATGCTTCCAAAAATCTGTGAATGAATCTCTGTAGTAATGATATACAACGCAGGGATATTGCATGTAGTGTTTCTTACTATAACCTAGTAACCTACTTTTGCTCAGCTATTTAGTTGCAATTTGCTGATACTTGAGAATGCTCACACACTGTTAAAGTTCCTGATTAAAAGCTGTTTGTGTTATGGCCCCAATGTGTTCATCAAAAGAGGGTCGGAGGGGGGGGCAATTAAAACACAAAGAAAAGTATTAAAGCTGCCCCAGAGGGGGGCAATTATGCCGCTCCACCCTGGCCCCCGGGGGCCAGGAGTCAGAGGGGCAAGAGGGGAGAGGGGGGGATGGGGGTTGATCCCTAGGCAAGGGGTCAGTGGCTCTTCTTTGGGCTTCTCAGTGTCTTTTTTTACTCTTACAGTTTACTTCATCAATGGCTTTATTCATACAGTGAATGCTTTCACCCTCTGCCTTTTAATGTAGCTCCACCCTTTACTCTCACACGCACGACTAATCTCAGACAGTGGCTAAAACCCGCCAGTGCTCATTAACTGCCAGGTTTTGTGCTCTCTCTTTTCTCTCTCTAGAGAGAAAGGCTTTAGAGAAAAGAGCGTTGATGCTTAAAACAGGGGTTGTCGCAATTACTTAATAAAAATATGAACTGACTCAAATTTACTCTCAGTAGAATCAGTAGTGATTTGTTGGTAGTTTAAGGCATTATCTAAATTCTCTCTCTCTCTAACATCTGCAATCTTTGTATCTTTTTGTTGCTGTTCCATGTAATTCATGTTTTAGTCTTTGGTCTTTCTTAAAAACTAAAATGGCTTTATTAATATTCCGATTATCAGATTAGTAACATAATAGGCCCATTTAGATTGAATTATTTTTACATGCCATCCATGATAAAATTTTGCATCCAGCAATGAAAAACTAGAGGATGTCAAAAGTTTTTTAGTTCCCGAATTATAATCACGCAACATATTTACAAGCAAGTTTATATACCTGTAGCTGCCATGACAATTGCTTCATTATCAGCTGACGTGATCTCGCTTTTCTCACTGAATTTATTTTTTTTTCCTTCTGATAATGCTCTCTTGAGTGAACTCCTAAACCTCCTAAAACTCATACACCAACTAACTGGTTCATTAACTCTCCCATTTTCATATAATTTTACTGGAAGTACCTTAAATTGCATGCTTAGAGGCTAAATCCGGTGCACAGCAGTGCCCCTACTCCAACCGCCGAGTTCAGTGAAAAACTGAGTAGGTAATTCAGCGTGTAATTTTCTCTGAAGGTGTTTTGGAAAATTTTTAGGTCAATTTAGATGGAAATAAAGCTACAGAATACCTCTTGTAAATGTAATCCATAGAGCTAATGACAATGTAAAATGACCATCTTATACTCTTCATCACCATTTCTCCACTCTCAATCAGTCCACATCTTTCTTCTCCTTTACAGTCCAGTGCCAGAAGGCAAAACAGAGCAAACTAGATGCTCTCTGAAAGCTGAGATTGATTAGTAAAAGTATGGAGGAAATTTGGGAAGAAATGGGTGTGTGCGTATGAGTGTACTGTGAATGATACAGTGGAAATGTTGTTGTTTAGCAGTTTCATCAAGTTGGAATTTTTACTGAAATCCTTGGTTGCTCTGCTGCTAATCTCATTCCTTTTAATCTTTTGGTCCAGGGCTGCTTTTCTCCCTCTTCACCCCTACGCCCTCTCTGTCCATCCACCTCTCCCTCTCTCTCTCTGGCTGCTCGCTGGAATGTGGGGGCTTTGGGGGAAGGGAGGGGATGTGGAGGGGTAAAAGGTTGAGGAAATGCTCTGAGTCAGCAGCACAGAACACAGACGCACACACACACGGAGGGCTGATTACCACACGCAAAAATGCTTCATTCAATAGTCATTCATTCTTCATTCACCTGCTTTACCATTAAAGCTTCTTAATCTAAAAAACATTCACCGCCGGATTCATGAGCCTAACTTTCAAAACAAGTCAGTATTCTTCTGTTCCAATTCCACTAATCCGTATTTGGGATGTGCTCTAAAAGTTATTCATCTTGGCTGTTTGCTCACACCTGCTGATGACACTCTTCTCTCTCTTGTTCACGCCCCTCTGTCTGCTCTGCTCCAGCTCTTTTAGAATTCAATTAACCCTAGAGTCTTGGGACCCATTTTTCTCCTCTGAACTTTTATAGTGCGCCGCTAATAGTGAGTGTTGGTCTTCCGGGTGACTGGTTCGGAATGCTGTGGGGCCGGATAATCGGGATCTCGGTGTGGCCGGATTACGGAGCTGGAGCTGCTGAGAGGCCACACGGCCCTATTCATCCTCAGCAAACCCTGTATATACACACACAGAAGAGAGAGAGAGAGAGAGAGAGAGAGAGAATGCAAACTAAAGAAGGAATTAAAGAAATAAAGAGGAAAAAATACAGAAAATATCCGGGGGGAAAATGAGAGAAGTTATAAAAAAAATCTGGAAGTGAAAAAACTATTAAAATATATGAAAGCAGTAAAGTCAATTAAAGAAAAGAGAAATTTAATAAGAGTAAAGCAACAGATAAGAGGGGAAAAGGAGAGAAAGAAACAAAGTGAAATAAAGAAAGAGAGAGCAAGAGAAATAAAGGGAATGAGAGGCTTTAAGGGGGCCTTCTTTGGGCCAAGTGCAGAGTTCCAGTAAGGGCTCAGGAAGAATAAGAGAAAGTGAGAGAGAGGTGGAGAGATGGACGCTTTAGTGGTGAGATTAAAGAAGAATGAAAGCAAAGCTTTGCCCAGAAACGCTCTCAGTTCGGCATCAATAAAACAGCCCCGAAAAGCACTCGAGCCAAACTGTCCTGCTTTTGAAGTGTTCTTAAGTACTGCACATGTGTACAGGAGGGTGGAAAAGAGACGGAGAAAGGGAGAGAGACATTAAGAGAGAGAGAGAGAGAGAGAGACAGCGAGAGAAGAAGAAAAGGTAGGAGAAGTGCTTTCAAACACCACAGCCACCCACTCTTTCATCTCTTCATCTGTCCATCCATCTCTGTCCCTTCTCCCCTCCCTCAGTTTATCCCTCCACACTAGGCCCTGCAGCCAATCGAAAAAGCAGCTCACTGGAATGTCAGGCATCCTGGCCAGCGACATGACTCTCGTGCTCTTGCCATGGTGACCTGGTCTGGCAGTTCTCATTTTAAAGATAATATTGCCACCCATCTTTCTCTATCTATCCATTTAGTTACAATTTCCCTCCTTATCAATCTCTTTCTGTTCCTCTTGGTCAGTCGCTTCAGCTTTGTCTTCCTGCCCCGTCCCTCAAAAGCTCTCTCTCTTTTCTCCTCTCACTACTTTAACCCTTTATGTCCTCTGAGCGAAAGAATGAGTGAACTGTTTCCTCTATTGATTGGTCACAGTGATAAAGGTGTTAGCATTCTTGTGGTATTGAACCGTGAACACACATTAGCTACAGGTGGGAATAACATGTACTCTCGTAAAATGGTCTCAAGATTCCACAAGGAAGTTGTGGTTGTATTTTTTTTATTTTTTTTATTTTTTTTTTGTTTTTAAATGCCATTACCTTTCGCCTCTCCCTTAGCTGTGCCAGAGTACACTGACCAAATATTTTAAGACAAACCATAACATAGATCTATATAGATGAAAAAAGACTGTCTGTGACCAATAGATCAAATAATATTGAAGAAAACTGCAGATTTTTTTTCTTAGAGAAATATAAAATGAAGTATATATTGCGACACTTTGAGACATTGTCTTCAAAGACGCAGGAATTAGAAACAAAAAGAGAAGGCTCTTACAGTCTGGGTCATGAGCTTATTGTCATGTTCTCATTATATAAAACATCACAAAGCTCTTACTTTTGCATCCCATGTCTGTCAGGAGGTCCCCTCTCTCCACTGTTTAGCGATACCATGATCAAACTTTAGAAAAAAAAAAAAAAAAAAAAAAGTAAACAAGCGATACTTCTGGTAACCGGGGCGTCTGTTCTATCAGTGCTTTAACATCAGCCGGCTGCATGTGGGCATAATAAAGCATACCATGCATCATCTGTTTGAAATCGGACTCATTTTGAACATGGAAAGACTGCATTATATTACACTGTGAGTGTCAGTGGACTGTAAGTCATAGCCGACTGCCCCAACTTCTTCAAACATGAACAAACACGAATTCAGCATGTCGAATTACACCAAATATTTCTGGACCAAAATGAGCAAGGAACAGACCTGGCACACTAAATGAACATTCTGCTCATTGTTTGTCTGGTCAATGTGCCCTGGTCTTTATCTTGAAATCAGGCTTAACTTTAAATTTACCACCACAATCATTAAAGTATAAACGCAAACAGTGAAATTGCATTATTACACATTATTACTCGTAATTGCCATATCCAAATCTCACCAAATCCTTTTTCCAGATGTGGTCGGCTAGGATATATTAAAAATGATCCAGATACAGCTCGAAAGCTACTGCTCACATTGCCACTAAAAGCTAATAACCCTATTACTGCAGTCTGTATTCTTCAGCTATCCATATCAAATAACCTCAGTTTATTGGAAGCATATTATTTGAATTTTTTTGTAGGGCCACCAGTGCGGGTGTACATTTAAGAGACTGCAGGCCATCTGTTAATGCACAATTTGTATTCGTCATTCTCCAATCCTTGATCAGTGGTCAGTCTATGACCACAGAGCAGCTTTTTGGATGAGGTTTTTTTTAGTGTTTGGGGGGAGGATTTAGCAGTGTGTAAAAACCACAGCAGCAACATAAGAAAAACTGATACTCAGTGTCACTGGTAAAGCAACTTAATAATACCAAGAGAATAGTAGTCTAATGGACTGCAGACCCATCCAGGGTGTATTGCATTGCACCTAATTATTCCAGGCAGTTCCTGCGACCCTTAACAGGATAAAGAGCTAAATGAAAATGAATGCATGGTTATGAACCGTAGACTAAAGCTGGAAACTGCTAGTCTGTGCCCCGGATAGGGGTCAGTAGGTCACATTTGTTACCATGAGCAAATTCACAGTGTAAAACCAATCACGAATATTGACCGTCTTTTCTCAACCTGCCCTGGCCTCAGTGCTTCCCCAGTGAAATTAAAATCAAAGGCTGTCTGAAAGAGGGAGGGAAAAAAAAAAGATACTCGTTTCCCCTTCAGTGTCTCTATAATTTATTCTTATTTATTGCTGTTTTGCAACAATTTAACTGTGTTAATTGCTTTATTGACTCTTAAAGCTGTTCCAATTATGCACAGATTGAGTTCCGCTGAACTGAAGGACCCTTTTCTGAACGTGGCTGATGGTTTCTGGGTCCGGGCTATGGGCTGGCCTGTAGGGGGCACTGCAAAACTGGCCAAAGCCAGTGACCTGGTGCCAGAGCGACGTGCGTGCGGTGCCTCGTGGGAATGGCCTATCACTTCCAATCCCGAACACTGAGGAGCAGGACAAACAACGCGGCCAAGCCAGCCAAAACCACACACTGGGGCCCCGTTTACCACAAACAGAGTCCTGCCTGGTTGAGGCCAACACATACACACACACACACTTCATATTGTCCTCCAGTTAATCTGCATACAATAAAAATCAACCACGTTTTCTCAGTAGTCTTTACTTCTCTCTTTCTCTGTCTGTATTCAAACTAAACTGAAGAATTCTATATAGCATGGGTATGAAGGTGTGTGTGTGTGTGTGTGAATAAATATGTTTAAAATTTTAGTAGAGGTGGAAGATTAATAAAATCCAAAACTTATCAATTCGCCTTGTGAGTTGAAAAGCAAAACATCATAAAAAGTACAATATTTTCCATAAAAGCAGGGATCTAAAGCTGTAAACACAACTTATAAAATGTTAAATTCTCCATTATGTAAATCATGACACAACTATATCATTCAGTACTACACAATATGTTAAGCTGCAGTAAAAATTAATACAATGCAGTCTAGTGCACTGTTGCGGAATCTAGGCAGAAAATGGAGAACTCCCAAAGCAATAAAACTTATTGTGTGAATGTCAGTTTAGGAAAATCTCAACCATGTCTACGGCCATTCAGCACGTCTAAATAATCACAGATTTATTGAGGTGTGTGTGTGTGAAAGTGACGGGGTTGAGTAAGAATCAGACTTCTTGCGTGCACAAGTGTGTGAGAAAGGTATTGTTTACTGTGTGTACAGGATGTGCCGTTTTCCCGGGAAAAGATCTGGCCAGGAAACTCACACTCACAGGGAGAACACAGGGTCTTGTTCACTCGCTCTCACACTCAAACACACAACACATTTTTAGCTTAATTTTCATTTGACAATTAGTTAAGTTTTACATAGCACATTATCTTAATATTATCATAAATTATACACAAAAGTCAATATATGATGCTTTATATATGGCATGTTTTAAAACAATCTGCACAGATGTGTCTATATAACATAGTAGATATTGTGGTCATATCCATACTGCAGCAGATTAGCTACAGACCAGAGACATTGCCTTAATTAAGGGTGTTTAAACATCTGCACTTTTTAGTCTGGTCTGGATTGTTTTCACCCTTGATGCGGTTCACTTGGGCAGGTTTGAATAAAGTAATCGAACTTGGATTCCGACCAAATCAAACGCACCGAAACCCTTGAGACCAGTGGTCTCGGTCCGGTGTGGTTAGTTTCTGATGAGAACAAGATCCAACCTCGATCCAACTAAACAATAAGGTGTATGCTGCAGGTCGGCACTAAATGCCATTTCTAGCCAGGGCGGATTTGGCATATTGGACACAGTAGGCAGGTAAACAGAGAACTGGTTAAAGTTTAGCTAATCAGACAAATGGATCAGAAACAGACTAGTCCAGACCTCCTTCCTGTGTTTACATTCTTACTCCTACCTCGGTCGGGTCTGATCAATCAGCAGTGAGAACATGCTTTGGTGACATGCTTTGGTGCACTTGGATTTTTCAGTGTGTGAAAACATACCAAACCAAGGGGAAAACTCCAAGGTGACGAACTTCTTAACTGATTCGGGCAACAACAAATTAACTAAACGTGTGAAAATGCCCTAAAACACCAGCTAACCCAGGGTCGTGGGTAGCAGATTAAGGTGAGATAGCAGAAAAAGGTATATTGTAGCCATTTTTGACACTTTTTCACTGCATGTTACCTACAACTACTCATCCCTACTTCCCTGGGCATTGGTTGGTTTTCCACTATAAAGCCCCCCTGGCCTGAAATGTAGCCAGCGTGAACACAAAACACTGTCTCTAACAGGAATTGCACCCTTTGTTAACAACAGCAACATTGGTATTAAGCATTATTTACTCATTATGCATTTTTATGTTGTTGTTTGAACACAGGTCCGTGCCCCAGTTCATACAGAGCAGTGAAGTTCTTCTGTTCCTTGTTGCGCCATTAAGCTCTCGCTTGACTTTTTCATCAGCCACTAATCCAAGGAGTGTTTGAACCTCTTCAAAAGACCATGGCATTAACAAACAAAATCTCTAGCCAATCAGCACTCTAAGATTTACACATCACGTTTAGTCTCTACTCACTTTGCTCACCACTTTGCCCAATGGGAAAGCAAAGAATCAGAGTGGGGTCTAGTAGAGTAGTGTAGGTACCATGTAGTGGGAAAAGTACCATTAGAGAAGAGGGATGGTGGAGGTAAGAGTGGGTGATATCAAAATCACAATAACAACAAAATATCAATTCATTTCTCATCCTTACGCAGAAACAGAGAGAAAACCTGTCCCAAATATGATTGAAGTTGTGAGCTAATCTTCACCCGAGTTTCTAAGATTTAAAACTGCAGCAAAGTTCTACACAGAATAGAGCTCAAACTGTTCTCAGAGAAAATAGAAGACAGATCGTGCAATTGGTATTTCCTAAATGTCTTAAATAAACCTGGCAAGAGCTCTGGAGCAGGGGATGGTAGTATTGTGCAAGACTGAACACAGAAACACGAGCAGTTGATACAGTTACGCAAAGAATGGCTACTGGGTTATACTTGGATGGCTGTATAGTACTTGTGTAGCGTATGAATAGGCTAGGCCTGGGAAAGATTGTAGGGTCTTGTCACAATCTAAAAAGCTAGCGTGCCATTTTACATGAAAAATCAAGCACAGATGTTCTCTTAAACCTTTTATAAGAAGCCTGAAACCTGCACTTCTGTTTATTGAAAATAATGATGCATGTTCATGTGTCATTGTATATACATTAATGTAACAGTAAAGTACTGCTTTACACTAGAGAGAGAGAACGAGAGATACAAATGAGAAATGTGAAAGGGAGAATGAGAGAAGAGGGAGCGGTAGTGAGTGCATACTGAGTAATGGTTACGGCTGCCAAGAGCGATAAAAGTTCATGGTACAGCAGAGAGAGAGAGAGAGAGAGAGAGAGAGAGAGAGAGAGAGAGAGAGAGAGAGAGAGAGAGAGAGAAACCCTACACACTCCCTTCTTTAAAAAGAGGGTAAAAGCAAAGAAGGGGCACATAAAGGACTGAAAAGAAGAGGAGGGGGTGCATTGCAAGGTGGGGATGAGAGGCAGAGACCGAATGAAAGAGTGAAACAGTGAGAATGAAAGAATGTAGCGGCGAACATGGGGAGAGAGAGAGGGGGGGGGGGGGGGGGAAGAGAGGCTCGGGCTGAGCAGCCCCATTCAGAGACCACCAGATAGACAGAGATAGAGAGAGTGACATGCTGCACAGAGTGAATGGCACTTCATCACTCACTCACACACTCAGTGACAGGGTGAGTTAAATGGGACAGTGACAAGTGGACAAATGTACTTCAACAGTGTTCTACTCTCTATCCCTGCTCTACACACACACACACACGCACAATGACAGACAGGCAGTGTGAACAGCACTTCATCTATGTGATGAACTCTGGCCTTTAATGGTCACACTAACCCCAGCTTTGTTCACTGGTGGACCTGCACCGGCAGCTCAGCTAATTTGGGGTGGAAGGGACAACA
The DNA here is from genome assembly GCF_029633855.1 of Hoplias malabaricus. Taxonomy (NCBI): domain Eukaryota; kingdom Metazoa; phylum Chordata; class Actinopteri; order Characiformes; family Erythrinidae; genus Hoplias; species Hoplias malabaricus. Next base: position 17,640,315 of record NC_089805.1, on the reverse strand, counting down.
ACAAAAAACTTTTACCAAGCACCTATGAAAAAAAAAACAAAACAAAACAAAAAAAAAACATAGAAGTCTGTGTGTGAGAGCAGAAAATTGGATGTCCTAACTAAACAAACCTAAGAAACTTATTTAGAGGGAGATTAGTCCATGTAAAGGGTCTTTTAGTGGTGGTGGGGGTTAATAAAAACCTTTGTTTAAAAAAAATACCCAAAGGTTGTGTATGAGAGAGAGAGAGAGAGAGAGAGAGAGAGAGAGACTTAAAGAAAAAAAAGGAGGCAACGGAAGAGTGAACTTTGTGCCAATGAGGCGAGTGGTGTGATGGGCGAGCAGCCAGGAAAGAGAGGTGTGGAGGAGAGAGAGACAGGTAAAGGGGAGAGAGAGTATAACAAGAAACATACAGATTGTATTAAAGTAAGAAAGAAAAATAAAAGAGAAAAAAGAAAGAAAAACTGAAAGGACAGAGAGGCCTAGTGCTCTGGGGATTAGTCTGAGTTTTAAGTTCAATGTCATTTCAACACTGAATGGCCTGAAAAGTCTTGAAGGAGGGAGAAAGAGGGGGAGAGGGGGGGATCAGGGTGAATGATCTCAAGGAGTGTGGGTAGTGCAAGAGAGGAAGTTGGGTTAATGTGTGCCTGATTGAGCCTGTGAATTAGAGCCGAGTGACAGTATACAAGCGCTCATACCAGAAACCCTGAAACGTACACATACTCCACAAAAGAGAAAAGGTAACATTTTCTGGTTGATCGGATTCATATTATTTACTACAGAAGCAGCAGTATTCGGTGCTCTGTGCTGACTCTGACAGAATGAACGCTACCCAGCAAGCAGAGGCAAGCACACACATGAGCACGCACCAACACATCCATGTAGTTTACCTTCTGGAACTGGAAGCACTACTACAACAGACACGAAGAGGAGCTGTCAAAAATCTGAATCACTGTCTCAAGCTGAAACAAAGCCATGATCAGCTCCCAGCCACCGACGATGACCTTGGAGTCAACCTGCCCTGAGGCACATACACAAAATCTTCAGACCTCCATTTCTCAAACAATACACAAATGAGAAACCCACATATACTGTTGTCAAACCAAGATGAATTACTGCATATATTGCATAAGAAATATACAGGCAGACAGCAAGATTTAACAAAGAGAAAGAGAGCAAGAGAATGAGAGAGAAAGATAGAGAGCAGAAGTAATCATCTGTAAGGTTGAGTAACAATAAAATAGCTAGCTGCTATTATACTATTCTTTGCAGGATCTATCATTGTCATTTGCTTTCTTACATAACTGTCACATCTTCCAGGGCTAAATTCATTCACTTTCATTCTTTAGCATGTATTTTTCTGTGCAGAAACAAATCTGCAAACGGATGATTTGTAGAAAACGAGAGGGAGAGCAGAAAGACTGAACCCAACCAGTCAGTCGTACATTCATCCACTGCTCCATATTGTTCTATTCTCATTCATAAATTTCCATCATGTCTTTGTGCCTGTCTCTAATTCCCTCAGTCCAACAGGGCTGAATCCCACACTTCCCACCCCCATTTTGGCTCTACATGTGCCCGCGGCATAAGGGTCAGGTTACTCTAAACCTGGATCCCAGTAGTGGATACCTTCTTAATCACCTTATCTCTTAACTCAGGACTTCTGGTCTCCGGTCCTGGGGACCAGAAGTCTAACATACCCGATCCAACTCGTCAGCTCATTAACCCAGCCATTCATGAGCTGGGTCTGATGCGCTGAGGTAGGCAGTATTTTAAAAATGTGCCAGAATGTGAATCAGAATTAGTGTTGGAAAGCAATGATCTAAGAGATGACATGACAGCAGCTAAGTTTTGATTTTGTTTTTTAAGTTGAGATGAGAGAAGAAAATGCAGCTGCAAATACTTGTAACACTTTGACGATTGAAAACATCACACAGCGGGCGGTCGGGACTAACCAGGTTAAACCAAAAATATCTCATATTAAAGAGCTAGTCAAGCTTTGCACTATACATAATTGGAACCCCATCAAGAAATTAATGCTTATCATCATATGATATTTATGCTGAGTAAGAAATGTCAGGTAACCCACTGGGCTGCTGATAAATGTTATCTTGACTTAATCTTTACCATACTTGAGATATTAATGCATGCCAATATCAGTTAACAGCCAGTTAGACCAGATTTTTCCAACTCTAATGTGGGTACACCACCTTCCCTGTAAATTTACACCCTGCATTTTAACACGCGATTAAATTAGTCGGTTAATAAACAAGTCCTCCTTTTGCTGGAGGTCTGTTTAATGAAGGTAAAATGTAGTACTGAAAAACAGGTTAACCATGTCCTGGACTGATATCAGACCCATACTGTAGTCTTCAAGACTTACATTTATGACAATCTTGTGGTTCTAAGTGCATTTACACAGATAAACAATTCACTCATAAAATACAAAGGCTAGTGTAACATATACTTCACTGAACTACCACATACTGCTACAATAAGTTTTGAATTGTACGCTAAGTGGACAACATACAACCTCACAACATATTCTTATTTACATACTTTTCAACAGCATTTTACAATAAGACTAAATTCCACTAGGTTCATTAAGCCCAGTCACGCCTGAGGGAATTCCCTACTGGTCAACTTTGGGCTTACGTTATTTTTTTAACTGAATAATGCTGTTCAGCGAAATATCCCTCTGATATAAATATGATACGAAACTGGCAGATGCTGACTGAAATAATAAAGACAAAGCAGGCGAAGACAGAACTAAGCCATCAGAAAATCTCAGCTTTAAAATGTACACTTGTATGTGGGCTCACTATCAGGAAAGCAACAGGTCAGTGTTGTCCCATTTGTTTTGTCGTCCATTTCACTGACACATAAAAAAACATACTGAACTGTATTCACTTGCTATAACTCCAGCAGTCTTGATTACACTGAACAGTAAGTTTTTGCCACATTATGAAGTTTAAGCTGATGCTCCAGTGTATAAAAACACGCGTACACGTATACTTGCTCACGTATAAATGAGCAAATTGAATGATATATTTATAAAAAAAAAGACCTCGCTAGTGACTTACTTTGAGTTGGTGCTATTCCAGTAAACGCTGTGTCTCTCGGCGGCGCAGAGCCACACGCAGACGCTCAGCACAGGCAGCCACAGCGAGTCCATGACCCAAAATCTCCACACAAAAACAAGGGAAAACACAAGGGGGAAAAAGGCAATTGCTGTAAAATGTAGTAGAAAACGTGGACCGCTGTCCGTTTCTTGGGGGCAGTAGTCTTCGGTTAGCTTTTCTGCGTCTCCTGTGGGGAGTATTTTCACGGTGAAGTCAACAGCTCTACGGGACTTAACTGTATCACAACTCTGAGAGTGAATGAAGACGCGCGGTGTCATTTAGTTTTGTTGAAACGTGGTCGATATGTCACGCCCCTCGCGAAGCACAGAGCCAATCAGTGAGCGAGTTCGGCTCTGCGGCCGCAGAGAGCATTGTCGCCCTCTATGGTTCATTGTAGGAAGCGGGGGGGGGGGGGGGGGGGGGGCTCATTGAAAATCAGCTTTGTTGAAATGTCTGTGTACTGTATTTTTTTTTTTTTAGTCATGGCCGAAGTCGTGCATGAGTGCATATGGACTTTGAATTGGGTTTTATATTTCTCAAACAGAGAAATATACAGGTTGGACAACAGCACCTAACTGTTGTGCTATCCTGTACCAGGAAAAACATAATAAAATGCACACACACAATAATGTGAGTTTGAGCATGTTTATATCTTGTTGAGCTTATTTTGTGGTGATGGGGTGAAATCCTAATGAACATGCCCAATAATCAGTGTGATCCTATCCACCTTTTAACATTTTAGATGCCATTAGTCCATTGTTAAAATGCTTAGAACAATGATTTATTTTTATTACTAACAAGAAAACACAATTTATCTCTTGTATGTGACGTAATATTTCAACCAAGACCAAAATAGAACAGAAGATGTCACAGGTGTAAAATATAAGGGAATATATATTTTCCCATTTTCTGTTTTTCTCTGATGCAGGATAGACTGTAAACAGCAATACACGATTCCAAATATTAAGCTTGAGAAATTAATTCATTTATTAATTGTTCATAACCACTTACCCATTTCAGGGTTGCTTTGGGCCCAGACACTATCCAGAATCATTGACCGCAAGAGAGGAACATGCCCTGGAGCGGGCGTCAGTCCGTTGCAGTGTGACACACACTCACACATTCATACCTATGGATACTTTTGAGTAAACAATCCACCTACCAACATGTATTTTTTAGACTGTGTAAGGAGACCCATGCGAACAACACACCAAACTTTTCACAGATAATAATAATTCACAGAGCGGGGTTTGAACCCACAACCCCAGGACTCTGGAGCTGTGAGACAACACTACCTGATGTGCCACCATGCTGCCTTTGAGAAACGCAAAACAAAATTTAAAATGATAAGTTTTACATGGACCCTTATTTTACAATTTCAAACAAAATACAAATCATTTCCAAATACACTGTTCAAGGTGATGTAGCCAGATTTTTTCAGAAAGGTGGTCAGGTAACACCACATCATTTTTGGAGTGGAAAGCTACTAAGAAAATACCAAATATAATTTAATAATTTTCACTGTGTGTACTACAGGCTTGCGATATAATTATAATAAGTTAAAACTATTACATCAACACAATAATTGATGGCCAAATATAGTTTATTCAGGTCTGGTTTTGTCTTAGCTGGACACACACACACACAAAAAAATTATTTTTAATATTAATTTTTTTACAACATAATTTGAATTTAATGCCATTTTAATTGGCATTTAAGTTGTGTCAGACTTTTGAGATGAATAATGTTTAGACAAACATTTACATACCAGTCTTAAATACCTCAATAAAAGGAGTTATTTTTTTAAACGATTGCTCTGCTCTAAGGGCCTGTTGTCACCATAAATCATAACTTTTCAGACAAAGTATGTAGAACAAAATTTCACTGGTGACTACTAAATTTATTAACGCTGTCTGACTGTTTGGTTTAACTGAAAGAAAAGTGTACCTTGCCTTAGACCATGGTAACTCTGGCTTCTCCTTGGCTTCACTCAAGGAGTGAATATCTAGTGCTTAAAAATGGCTAGCCCATCCGTTTTTTTTTTTTTTTTTTTTTTTTTTTTGCTTTTTTTCAGATGGTATTATTAAAAATTCATTTTAGCAGACCAAAATAACATTTTGAAGACAAATAGTTGGCTCCTTAATATTCTTACAGCACAAATCAGTATATTATTATCATATGATGTACATTGGGAACTATAAATGCAGTACAGAGCCATTTTAGATTTGGCGACTATTGCTTAATGGTTGATGGAGTCATTTAGTTTTCGGCAACATGCTGTGTCTGCTTTTATCTTGTTTTGATCCACAAACAAGCCCGCTGCTGACAAAGGACAGACTTGGGTCTTTGGCCATAAGCCGCTCTTGAATCTAGATGAGAGTTAATGGCCTAAATCTAATTACCACGTCCTTACAAGAGCTATTGCCTTACATTTACACGCTTAATTGATTAAGCATGTGTAGATGATAAGGCCACTTGAATTAAGTGGCCCGTACACACTCCTTTAGAAAGACTGAGTGCACCTTTGTTAAGTTTGCTCAACCATTTGGTGTAGGGGTGAGGGTTATAAAGTCAGTGTTTTGTTGCGTTGGTCCAAAGACCAAATAAGCAAAACTAAGTAGACACGCAACAAAGCTAGGTGGGCTGTAAACTAAAAAGGAATATTTTTAAAATAAGTAGTTACTTGCAGCAATTTCTGGCAGACCCACCTGCAAAATCAAATGTCCATACGAACTGACTTGACCAACTGACCATACTTTGGTCTAATTTAGAGTTTTAGATGCTTAAAGAAAAAAATAAACAAACAAACCAGAAAACCCTATTTGACAATTTAATAAATACTTTTTTAAAAATCTGTATTAGATTGGCAGCAACAGCGACATGGTGGCGCAGCAGGTAGTGTTGCAGTCACACAGCTGCAGGGAACTGGAGGTAGAGGGTTTGAGGCCCGTTCCAGGTTACTGTCTATAAGGAGTTTGGTGTGTGTTCTCCCTTTGTCCGCATGGGTTTCCTCCGGGTGCTCCAGTTTCCTCCCACAGTCCAAAAACACACTAAATTTTCCATAGGTGTGAGTGAATGTGTGTGTGTTGCCCTTTGAAGGACTGGCACCCCCTCCAGGGTGTATTCCTGCCTCGTGCCCAATGATTCCATGTAGGCTTTGGATCCACCACGACCCTGAACTGGATAAGCGGTTACAGATATTGAATAAATGAATGAATGATTGCCAGCACATTAAAAGCCCTCCCCTCCCTTTCCCCACTTCTACATGAATACACAAACACTGACCTGCTCAACACTATACACACATTAAAAGGCCTGTTTGTGTATTGGTTGGTGTGAGTTGAGTTAGCAGGGTTTTCAAACACTCTGCAGAAGAACTCAGATGAGCTTCCCTTGCTCACCTGTCACTAGTCCTGAGTTTCACAACACCACAGACCATGGCAGTTTTATACACTCTAGCACATTTCCATTTATGGCTTTAGCAGATACACTTATCTAGAGTAATTTACAGGTTAAGTTTTAATAGTGTATGAACTGTGTACTTGGAAAGGACAGGGAACTGAACACTATTCTTCTGAACAGAAGGTAGTGTATAAAGCACTATGCTGCATAAACCTTTACCTGGTATGCCCAGCTTATCCATACATCCACACACTGTGGTGCTTAGGTCAGGGGATTGTGAGGGCCAGGTAAAAAGCTTCAGTTTGTGTCTCTTCAGGTAGTTCATGGTATCATGGTTCAGGTGTGTTTTGTATCACTATACTGTTGTAAAAGCTGCACTCTTTTCAGTTTCAGCCTTTTAACAGATTTTTTGATATTTCCTTCCATGATTTGCTGGTGTTATTTGGAATCCATGCTTCCCTTCACCTGTGTAAAATTACCAGTGCATCTGACAGCAACGCAACTGCACATCATGGTAAATCCATCCCTGTGCTTCACAGTTGGCAAATCTTTATTGCCTGAATGCAGGTGTTTTGTGTTCTGCAAAATTCTGGCAGTTTCATGATATATCACCATGTTCTTATTATTATTTTGTATTTGTTTGCTTGTTTGATTGCTTATTTATGACTATAAGTTTATTGTTTTTTCTTGTGCCAAGAATAATTAGAATATAATAAGACATGAGTTTCAAATATTAAGCAATGAATGAATTTTAAACAATATGCTGAATGAACAGGTATACCACCAAACGCTACTAGTTTTCAAATTTTATCTGGCCTGTCTAGATGTTCTGTAGCATACTTCAAAAAATGAGATATATCATGAGGTCCTAGATGAGGTTATGTTTGTGCGAGCAACTCTGCACTATGGAATGGTGCACCACCACCACTCCTGACTCAACCAAACCTCCTTGCTTGCTCTTGACAGTCATATGGGGGTGTGGATTTGCAGTTCTTACCATAGTTCCATTGAACTGCCATTTTGTAATAACACTTTTTTAGCACTGTTAAAAACAAATGCTGAAAACACTTGGCTTCTTCCAGCTTTCTTCTGCCTTCTGGGCACTGATTTCTTTTGTTTTCAGACCTTTAGAAAGTTGCTTAGAAGAACCCATGGTGTCTGAGTGTCAGCAGTGTGTCATTTGGTCGTAGATTATGTAGAAAAACAGGGCTAGTTCTACAATTATATTTAAATTATAATAATACAAGCTGCCATTTTAAAATACTGAGCAATGTTGAGATATGATAACTGAACCTTAAAAGCTGAATAAATATGCCTCTGACATAAGAATCTCATCTGCCAATGCATTCTGAGTTTGTTAGCCTTAAGCCTTTTAAATTTACACCTAGATATAGCACCGCACCCATATTATTGGCCTTTTCAGACCACAAATCACAATGAGTATGTCGGATTACCTCATGCACCAATTTTCCAGAGTGTAAACATAACAGCAACAAACATGCATTGAATTGCAGCTAAGATTTCATGACTAGATATGTTTTCATCAAATTTTGTGTGCATTATTGTTTATGTTGTGGTCCTACAATAAAACCATTAAAACAAAAAGAATGATAAGTCCAAATTATAGCTTTATTCTATCCAAAGTTAATATGGCAGGTAATCACTCAAACAATATAATGCAAAGTACTCTCCAAGGGGATTATAATGAGAGTATTCTCTCTTTTAATAGTCTCCATAGTAACATAATTCATGTTTGGGATTGATGTTTAACTTATCTGTAAAGTTTCATTCACTGTTTGAATTGTCTAATTTGCTGGTTGAATTACCACAGAACCCAATTTGTAACTCAAGCTGTTTAGTTTTCTAGAATTTTGATCTGTGTTTACTTTCATATAGTCAGTGGTCTCCAGAATTTGGAGTCAGGTCCTCCTTAAAGTAATGTTAGAGCATGGAAGCCAGATTATAGAACAGGAATAGAGCCATATCCTCACCTTTTTTCATGCTTTTCAACGTTCAGTGGTCTCTCCACCATCCAAACACCTCCATATTTAATTTCTCTGTTGTGGCTGAGAGAGAGAAAGAAAATGCCTGAACCAGTTCAAACCAAGACCCATAAGCCCCTTTCACACAGAGTTTTTAGTGAGGAACTGTATGTATGAAGACAAACACCTGCAACATTTACACAGACATTATTCACTTGTTTTAGTCAGTGCATGTGTGAACACAGCCAACGAAGTTCATGAGTATTTCCCGCACTTGTTGAAACACACAGAGCATTTCACAATGCAAAACCACATCTGACACAGAATAATTTCTCGCCGTGTGCTACATGTATGAAAGGATCACTCCAGGACATCTCCAGACCTGATCATCTAGAGTTTCTCTAGAGTTCCTCCAGAGTTCATATTTGAATGGGTATTTAGTTGGTTTCCAATTTACCAAAACAGGGCTGGGTATAAACAGCAGAATTTTTCCAGCACCCAAAAGGATTGGAGTGCAAGAAAATGGTGATTCTCTGAATTGTATGCAATTCAAATACTTTTATAAAAAGTGGATATGATACAAATTGTGGGTTAACAAGTTAGCTGATCAACAAGTGTCATATCAACAAAAAATTGATTGTATTTTTAGGTCTATATATCATCACTCTCCACTGAAAACTGTGTATTTCAATTTCTCAGTTTTTACTTTACTACATTATTTGAACACAGCATTTGTCCTTTACATTGTGTGTAAGTTCCAGGATGAATGGACCTATAGAAATGCTCCAAAATTACTTGGAAAAAAATCTTTTTATTTTTAGTCAATTTATACATTGAATTCCATTTTTTGTTTGTTTGTTTCTTATTCTCCTATAAAGTTAGTATATTTGGAAATGCATGTTTTCAGTGGACAATGATGATATGCAACTACAGGCTCAATACTACATCCCTTGCTGCAGTTACAATCTATCTCTTTTGGGAAGGCTTTATACGTGATGCTGAAACATTGCTATGGGCTATGGGGACTGCACTGAACAGGAGAATAAATCAGGTCATTTATTAAAGCTCAATGATTAGCTGTGGATCAAAACCTCTTGAAATCATCTCAGACGTATTGAATGAAGCTCCATGACACAAGAGAGATGCCTCTAGATGAAACTTGGCACTGCCGATGGTGACCTTATGATCATTTACTATTGTTAAAGAGCTTCCTATTCTACTGTATATTATTATTACAATTTGTGCCATTATTTAATGGTTTCTATGTCACCACTGTGTTGAATACTGTACATAAACCAAAACATCCCAAGTGTGGCCATTTTTATATAATAAAAAATCTTCTGTATACGTCTGCTTTCAGCTTTTGTTTGGTTTAATGACTCAGCAGTTTCCTTCAGTATTACTGGGAGAGCTGAGCTCCTCCTCAGTTTCAAATATATCACAGTACAGATTGTCCTCCATTGCCCACGGTCCATGAGGGGAGAAAAAGACTGCAGAAAGAAGTGCAAAACCTAAAGACAAAACAAGGAGGATGTTTTGATCCTAGCATCTGTATTTGCTCTTATGAAAAAGTGTTATGAAAAATATATGGTCAGTGTGTAATTATAAATGAATCTGAAGATGAAAGAACAAGACTAAATCTACCATTCACAGACATTAAAAAAAAGCACTAAATTAAATCAAAAACTTCCACGTTCTTCCGTGACCTTTCCAGCATAAACCACTTAATGATGGCTTTCCCCATGTTGTTTTGACCACAACATAGCGCATAATTGCCACCAGTTCAGAACACTATGGTCTTGAGATGTTGGGAAATTCAAATAAGCATCCCATCCCTTATAGAAACTTGGGTATCAACAAAGACAAACATACATTTCTAAAAGACCTTCTACTTGTCTTTCTACAACAACTGCTGTTGTAAACAAGAAGCTGTTCTTAATGACTTGCCTAAAATAAATGTTAAAAAAAAATGGTCAGAAATGGAAGACTCCAGAGAAGTTGTAACAGAATGGTAAATGTCAAGTGAGGCCTAGAGGGGTCTAAATCCACCATCTTTAAGCTGTGGAGCAGTGGAAATGCATTCTCTGCAGTAATGGAGAACTATCCAATAACTCTGGAATGAACTGGACTGAGGTTTGTGATCCAGAACTAATCATCCAACATCAGTACCTGACCTTACTAATGCTCTCATGGCTGATCAGCATTAGATCCTCACAGAAAGGTCTCAAAACCTTGTATAAAGCCTTCCCGGAAGAACAGAGAATGTTACTGTAGCTAACAGGACTAAACTCACTATAAAAATCCTCAGAATCCTTTCAGAAGAAACATAGACTTGTCTACAAACTTTTGGCCATATTTGTGATAAAGTATACTAAGTCAATAAGCCTAGTTCAAGTTTCTCTATGATACCCCTGTGGTTATTTTCACAAAACAAGGTGGGATTCTGTAGTTTGGTGGAACACACCTACATACACAACTTTATAAGCTTTGATATTGTTCCACTAATCCTAATTAAAAAAGGATGTATTCTTTGGAATGGTTTTGAATCTCATTGGAGATGTGGGAGCTTGAGTTCTGAAGACCTCTTGGGAATGGGATCTTTTGCACATTTATGTGGTCACAGCTTCAGGATGGGAATATTTAGTTTTGTAAAAGATGGAAACAATTTGGATCACTTTCATTTTAGCAGCACAGAGTGGACACTGAGTATCCACATTATCAGTGAGTTCAGTTTTGTGATGTGTACTGCACTATATTATGACCCGGTGAAGGGTCAGGCTGTAGTAAGGTTTAGTGTAAAAACATGGTGTTAAATGTTCACTTTGTGAAAGTGTCTGCATGTAGAAATGGGAATGGACAATCAAAGGACAAAAGGACAAAGTTCCACCGCTGCTTGGAACTGGGCATGGCGACTTTAGGCTCATATGTGTGTGCTTCAGAATTTCAAGTTCCATATTTAATGATGATTATACACCAATCAACCATAATATTATGAACACATGCTTGTTTTTACACTCACTGTTTTACTGAACATACATAGTTTTATAAATACAGACTGTAGTCTGTAGTTTGCCTGTATACTATATTTGTCCCCTTTTACCCTGTTTTTCAGTGGTCAGGACCCTCACAGGACCACCACAGAGTAGGTAAGATTTGGGTGGTGGATCATTCTCAGCGCTGCAGTGACATTGACATGATAGTGGTGTGTTAGTGTTTTGTGCTAGTACACGTGAATCAGACACAGCAGTGCTTCTCAAATTTTTAAACACAGCGTCCACTCACTTTGTTAGGCTCACCTACCTCATTGGTCCACCTCGTAGATGTAAAGTCGGAGACAGTAGCTCATCTGTTGCTGCAGTTTGTGTTGGTCGTCCTCTAGCCCTTTATCGGTGGACACCATTCTTGTTGGGAAAGAGAGGTAGGGATGAGGGGCAGGGCTATAAACCTATTGAAACAGATTTTTCAGGCACAAATGAAGGACTTTGAACATGGCACAAGCAAAAAAATAAAGCAGCAGATGTCCTTTTTTCCTCTTTTAAAAACTATGATAATCATCTTTTTACCTTAGTTTAATGTAGTTCCAATGCATCATGTTCCTTTACTTCATTCATTCATTCATTCATTATCTGTAAGCGCTTATCCAATTCAGGGTCACGGTGGGTCCAGAGCCTACCTGGAATCATTGGGTGCAAGGCGGGAATACACCCTGGAGGGGGTGCCAGTCCTTCACAGGGCAACACACACACTCACACATTCACTCACACCTACGGTCACTTTTTGAGTCGCCAATCCACCTACCAACGTGTGTTTTTGGACTGTGGGAGGAAACCCACGTTGACACGTTGAGAACACACCAAACTCCCTGGAGCTGTGTGACATTACCTGCTGCGCCACCACGCCCTCCTTTACTTCATAACAATCATAAAACATTGCTAGTAGTATGCCAGTGTCTCAGTTAGCTAGTTAGCTAGTATATTTCCAGTTGCACCTAAAATGGTAAAGCAATTACATTCTAGCACCTGTGGTGACTGCAACTTTTAAGGAGGAACTGGAAGTTTCAAACAAAAAGTCACAGAATAAACAGCTGAATTCAGCTTTTGAAGGCACATAATACTCTAAATTTAATTAAGTTAAAGTCCAGCAGCACGTCTCTAATATCTCTGCTCTTTTTTATGTTCTGATGATGTACCAGGTTGTTGAAAATGTTTCCCATTTCAAAGGCGAAGTTTTTAACAACTACACCTTGTAATTCCAAAGGACTCGAAAACTAGGCTGAAGGATAGAAAGTGTTCATGTAGAAAGAAGGATGAACTACTTATTAATTCTCTTTATTTTAGAAGAAATGTTGGATGCCCACAGACCATACTGAATATCTAATACAGTATATGTTACACTAAAACCAAGATAAGGTCTTAATTTATCAATAGTGACAGGCATATACTCATAATTATCTAACTTATTACCTCAAACTGAGCTTTGATTTCACTGACAGTCCTGAAGGCAAAAGAAAAAAACCTAAAACAAAACAAAAAAAAAAACCTTCCACAAAGCTCTAAAATGCTTGGCAGAACATCACTGGGGAGGATAATTAAAATCTGGTTATGTATCACACTTCTGGCAGTAATTGCAGAGAATTTGCAACCAAGTACCAAATGTGACACTTGCATTTATTTAAGATTTAATACAATATATGAAAAGTACTGGGATTTCTATATTGATTACCCACAACAGATATTAAAGACCCTCAAAGTAAAGCTGACACTTAGTATGACACTAGTCAGTAGGACACTCAGAATTCAGCAGCAATGGAGAGCAGTCAACTACTCTGATAGGAGCCAAAACAATAGCAAAAAATGCTCACAGACAACAAAGAAAACAGCTGTTCTGGCTAGCGCTATGCTGATCAAACTGGTGTAGTCAGGAACTATTTCAGAAGAAATTAATCCAACTCTGGTATCAGAGAAGCTACACTGAAATACAATACAATTACTTCTGCTATGTATACTTTAACCATCCCAAAATAATATTAAAAAAAACAAACAAAAAACAAACAAACAAACAAAAACAGTGCAAACTGCTAACACTGGTAGTAGCAAGATGTAACATGCTAGAAACAGACAAGCTAGTCAGACTAAGGAATACAACATGTAAATATTTTGTAAATGTAGAATGTGTTTTTATTGACTACACAAATAAGCTATGTTTAAAAGGAACATTTTCAACTTACCATATTTGTTCCCTTGATTTCAACTTAGCAAGAGTAAAAGTGTAACCTGTAAAGACCTTCACAAATATATATAATGATATATATTTTAATTTTTAACCTAAGGAAGAACTAAAACTGTAAGTTTAATTGAGAGCCGCTGTCCACCATTTTTGAATGACTAGCCAACTAGGTGGCGTAAGTTCAATTGCAGGTGGACAGACAAAGGGAATCATTTGTCCCCAGAGCCATCATGCTCTTCAATTCTTCCTAGAGGGATGGAAAAGAGTGAAGGATGTACACAGACAGGTACATGCATAGTGCATAGCTCAATTCTGTAAGTTCAATTGCAGTTTTTTCTTTTACACTTTTTAACTCCATTGCTTTATGGACCCAGCCTATTTCCTTATGCAAGATCTTATGTATTGGATCATATGCATTTTGTCTAATGGCTATGTTAGCCTGCTATCATTGCACATTGTTTACACTGCACATAATTAAACCATATTTAACTTCTATATAAATATATTATAAAATTTTATATTTGTAAATTTGTTTGCTAAATATAAGTTCATAAAATATATACTTTGAATATAATAAATACAAGTATATTTTGTACCTCAGTACTATTTCAGTGTACTTAATACTTAATAATGTACTTAGTACATTAAAGTGCACGAATATTTAAATTAACTTTTTCTGTATTTAGATAAAGTAATCTATTCCAAAAATATTATGCATCATAAATGTTCATTGTAAATGTAAAATACTGATGTATCATACAAAATCTACTAAAGCAGCCCTCTGTGTTAGCATAGCAGCATATGAATGTTTACATTATATTCACTAACACCAATGACAGATTTCGGGTTTCCTTTTCAATAAGCCTGCAATTTAATTAAAAAATATATATATTCCTGGTAAAATTCACTTTAGAGACTACTGGTGGGAGCTAAATAGGATTTTTAATCTGGATATAACTATAGCAGTGTTTAACTATCACTCTAGCTATCAGCCTAGGGTTCAGTTCCCCACTCAGGTAGGAACTCTGTGCTATATATTAGGTGAGACTCCTTATCCTGCATTAGCTCATGTTTTAAAAACTGATATGCACTCCAGGTAATAGCATTTGCAAAATACCATAAATGTAATTTTTGTAATATTGTGGTGTTGCTGAGTATATGGAATGGGCTGGGCAGTTCACAGGCAGGGGAGCTCCCTGCATGCTCAGCAACAACCTTTTTGTTAGTTAAGGATTGTTTTAGAATTCTTTCTGTTGTGTGTGTGTGGGTGTATGGGAACTTGTATGTGTGTATAGTGTGTATGTGTGGCAGTTTATATTGATGGGGTGTTATTTTGCATGGATAGAGAATAAGTGGCTCTGTTGGTTCTGCCATATACCAAATCCATATTGCTGCTTGTCCCCTTACACCCTATTAAGGGTTCAATATATATCGCTTAAAATGCAGTAATGGCTCAGACTCATTACCTTACCTCCGGTCACATCACAATATAAAAAATTTTTATTTCTGCTGGAGAGATCTATTAAGTTTTCTTCTCAGATATAAACAATATGCACAAGATATATGTGCAAATTAAAAAAAATAGTGGACCAACTAATTCAAGTGAAAAATATGTAGAGATTTTGCATTCTATTCCTATAAACACATTAGGAGTAGGATCAGTAGTTAATGGTCCTTAATTTAAACACTGCCTGGAGGTAAACCCCGCCATCCTGAGTTTGCACCATCTTAAATTTGTAAGATGTGTGCGTACTGCTCATGTCCTTTAAGGAAACAGGTGCCAGAGTCCTCCTGGCAGGGTCAGCTCATGCGTTTATTTGGCTGTGCCTGACCATTGGCTTTTGAGGCTACATCTCATGATGACTACAAGGCTCGCTGCCTACCAACATTAAACTTGGCCCTGCTCTGGAATGTAAATTCAGTGTTATGTAAAAAGTGGCTCTTCAGGTTGACTGGATGTTCTTGCTGAGTTTATTTGCTTTTATATGCTTGCCCAGAGTACACACCTACTCAGCTGTGCTGAAGTGCCCACTTTACTTGGTCAGAAAGAATGGATTTCTTTGTATGAGTTTACTAGCAACTCTAAGAGATTTATTAAGAGGCAAACCAGTTTCAGAAAAATGGTGAGTGTGTTATATTAGAATGCTCTTCTCAGCTTGTGAACCTAGTGGTTTGTTATTGTTCTCCAAATCCATGTATTATCTGAAAGGAGCAAATGTGGTAAATAACAATGTGGGAGTTTGATCTAGAGTAAAGTTTAAGGGTGAATCCCATTTCACCCGTTTTTAGAGGCATGCTTCAAATGAAGGGCTATGAATGCCTTGTGGATACTTAAATCCTTACACTGGATACAAGTCTGTTACAGAATAGACTTTAAGGTGCTGTTACTGATCTATAAACGTCTTAATGATGTAGGCCCAGCGTATGTACCAGATCTGTTACAAAGATATGAGCCGAGCAGAACTTTCAGATCTTTAGGGACTTGTCAGTTAGTCCCGCCTTAAGTGAAACCTAAACATGGAGAAGAGGCATTTAGCTTCTATGCCACTCTTAAATGGAACCAGCTGACTGAGAACATTAGAAGAGCACAGACATTAGACACTTTTAAATCAAGACTTAAAACATTGTGTTTGTTATAATTATAATTAAAATAAAGCAATTATTTTAATTGTGTGAATTATTTTTATTATGTGTTTTATTTTATTGCACTATTTTAATGTTTTTTAATTCTTGCTCTGCAAACTGCTTTTTACTGTTTCCTTTCACTCCGTAAAAGAAATTTGAATTGCCCTTGTGTATTGCTCTATACAGATCCAGTTCAGACTTTCCTGGGAGCCCTAAGCAAAATTTTGAACCTCCTACCTGAACTCTGAGCCAAAATGTGACAATTTCTTGACAGTTGCACCTGACTATCCACTAGTACTCTCCCTCCTTTTTTGGCTTAAGAATAAAGTCAGCTAAGGACTGGCGCCCCCTCCACAAGGTTTGTAAACAAACAAAATTTATTTTAAAAGACAATATATAAATTAACAGTTTTAAAATAATTAACTTTGTGATCAGCCCTCCAGGATACAAGTCAGAATTAGTCCATTTCTGTAACAGCTGCAGTCCTTAAGGTGGACTGGAAGAAAAAGAAGTACATGATGCAGTAGTTTTGTCCAGGCGCCCGTAACTGCTTCACTTTTCAAGGTGTAACGTAAACGTCAAATATGCTGGTGTTAGTGTAAATATGTGAATACCACAGCAGCATTTAAGGTGGAGCTGAATATTCAAAGAACTCAACTTAGCACTTGGAAATAACTATGTCATTTTTTAATGTGGAATGAAATGGTAAGTAACTTTTAGATTGTACTGGTCTGCTCGGGGTTTAAACGAGTACTAGACAGTATAAAACATTGGTATATGTTCACTTTTCATGTTTCTGCTTCAAAGTATGGTTCATGGCACTGTGACTCTGCAAAGATTTTAAGGTTGTGGAGAGTAGTTGTGCAGTGCACACCACGTCTATATATATTCCCCTGGACATGTTAGTAGACTATTATTTATTTACAATCAAACCTCAAGAAGAGCAGTCACAGGTTTACCTCACTGCTGGTTCCTGAAGAATAGTTTCTCTTTATCTTCTGATGATACTCAGACTGTCCCTAACTTGAAACGAGGGGGCCTTCTTTAATTTGCAGGGCTGTGCCTAGTAAGCTTAAGGGCGGTTTGGTTCTGGGTCTATAAACACACTTGCCTTGCCTTGTCTTATGAATCACAGAAGACGGCAGCACAAGCAAACAAAAAAAGCCACAAATGTGCATTTTCTCATTTCTTATTTAAAAGCTATAATAACAATTTTATTATATTAGTTTAGTGTAGGTTCAATGCGTCTATGCCAGTGTCTCTGTAGTTAGCTAGTAAATTTACAGTTCCACCTTAAAAGCAATGTTCAGGACATTTTTTGTGCTTGAAACCAAAAGTGTAAACCAGCAAAAAAAAAAAAAAATAAATAAATAAATAAACAAAGGACCTCAGTTAAGTATGCTAGGTTTTCTCTCTCTCTGCTCACAGCAAACACTAGTCCTCCAAACATTGAAATGCATGAACCAAGATGAGGATATTGCTCTATTCCTGTTCCATAGATAGGTAATATTGACTTATTTTTGCTGTAGATGGAACTGACCGCAAATTCAGGAGAGCACTAACTGCATGAAAATAAACACAGACCAAACATGCTACAAACAAAACAACTCAAATAACAAATGAGATTCTTTGGTAATTCAAAGTGAATAATGTACAGACAAGTTAAACTACACCCACGTACAAACAACAGTCATTTTTCTCCTCATACATGCCATTCCACCTTACAAGGTGCAGAGCTTTTGAATGTAAACAAACGAGAGAACAGTGTTTCATCATAATGATAAATGTTGCCTTTAAATGAAGAAGCAATCACATGCTACCACCTTTGGCTATTGCAGCATTTAAGGTGGAACCGGAAGTTTTGAATACAAAGCTGCAGAATAATTAGCTGAATTCAGCTTCATATCACAGAGTTCGGTGTGCTCTTTTTTGTGTTCTGATGACATATCAGGCTTTTGAAGAGTTGTCCCATTTTGTAGGGGAAGGTTTTAACAACTACAACTTGTAACTCAGTTCCAAGGGGTAAGATAACACTCGAAAACAAGGTGTAGGGGTCAAATTAAGAAATAGGATTACCACACTAAGAGGTAAGAGATGGTCCAAAACAAATGTGGACACCTGTTAATCTTCACCTGTGTTACTTCTAGGTTTGTCATTCTTTGGTGCAATAATAGCCTTAACTCTTCAAGGAAAGCTGCTGAAACATTTTTGTGAGGATCTGATGGCAACAGTCAGGGCAGAATCTGCAGTTTGATAATTAGTTTTGCCTCATAAAATCACTTCAACTCATCCCAAAGCTTTGAATGTAGCTCATTTACTACATAATATGCAGATCTACTACTGCACAGCCCCATGCTGGTGGGCCTTAAAACTCACTAGCCCACACTTAGCATTGAGGATAATGACCTTAATTTCATGTGCAGCTGTGCCAGAACATCTCATGTTGCTCTGACTTTTAGCATTTATTCCTGTATGTCCATTTCAAATTAAGGCATGATGTGAAGAGATCCTGGTTTTAAAAAATGTATCCAGGCAGATTGAAATGTTTTATCATTTGATCCCACTGAAGCACCTCCCTCCTGATCACTCAGCCCTGTGGCTTTGTTGCTGAAGTTCATTGCACTAGAACTGTTTTCCCAGTAAGTAATAAGTTGTGGCGTCAGTCTGTCATGGAAACTGACGACATGCTCAACCGAACATCAGTTTCTTTTTTCAAATTCATTCCATTCCATCAAAAAAAAAATCTTCTACTTGGCTCTATTTTTTTAAATTAAATTACAGTGATGTCAAGTCCACCCACTAGCTAGTGCTCTTCTAATCACACAGTTCTACCAACCTGAAATGGCAAAGGCAAACATATGCTTCCTTTAAGGCATGTTATGCCTGCCAATGCTTGTTTTCAAACTGCTGCTAACACAACATCACTGGACACCTTAACAAGCTTGGAGTAGAACACTAACTGCCAAATCCTGTATTGTTATCTATAAGACATCTTCCTTTGCCACAGGCGGTAAAGTTACATTTTAATAACCCAAGCATCTTGGAAAGTTTCAAAGAAATGTCACTGCATTTGTTATCATTGCATTGCCAAGAACCACCTACTACAACAACAGGAAAATAAATTTGAGTGATACAAAAATTAGTATCAGTCACAAATCTATTTTGGCATGATGTGCGGAGACAGTCTGGACACACTGGACCAGTACCAAAGCCAGTACAAAACGATACATGACAGTGCATATACGCAGATATACAGATAGTCAATTGGAATGCAACTGGCATTATCCTGATAGTGAGGCCAGATGTGTGCACTGAATGTATCAGACCCTCTATCAACTTGTGGACAGAGCATCTGTGGCTATCATAGTGGTAAGACTGAGGTTATATTATTGACAAACTATTATTATTACAAATTATTGACATTATTGACAAACATCTGATTAATTTAGTTCGGTATTTGAACTGTATGTAGTTTTTCACATTATCTGGTGGGGAAAAAAAATCTATTATGAATACAATAAAATAAAATCTCAGAGTAAAGTGGCCACCTTTAGTGCACCAAAACATGTGAAATACTGTGGCTAGGCACATTGGGCATACGATAATATAAAGACCTGGAAAGTATGTATTATTTACTAATGAACGCCTAACTTCATCCATTTGAAAAAGTATATCAACTACAGATAAAATAATTCAGTAGTTTTCATTTTAAAAGAAAAAATGTAATCCATAAACATTCATATCCAAATCTCTAAGAGCAAATGTGTTAACTGTGTCCCATTTCAACTGATATTGTTTTGATATTCATATTGTTATGATAATGTATTTGTTTGTTTTTCTCTGTTTAACCTTATCATTGTGCTCTCATGTAAAACCCGGGTCCAGCACTGTAATTGAAAAGACTCAAATGTGACAGTTCTAAAGTGTCTGAGCTCTATGTAAGATGTAGCAAAAAGTGTGAAAGACTTAATTTATCCTATGTATACAGCCCACAACGACTTGGATGTTTTATTTCACAGTTTGTAGGTTGGTATGTGCTCCAGATAAAAAAAAAACCTTTCTACAAATACACTGAAAATGTATCATAGTTTTCTCTAAGTAGAGGTCAGACAAGCTAATTAACAGTGACCCTACAACAGAACCCTGTGGTACAACGCAGGAGCCAAAATGAGCAGTCCATATTAGGAGAAATACTGTGAAACAGTGTTAATAGATTAAACAAACAGAACCTTGAAAGATTAAAATTTGAAAACACAAAACGATGTAAAGATGGGACTGCAATGTGAAGGACAGGAATGAATATGAGGCAAAAACATGAGGGCAAATTACAGCAATCTATGAGAAGAGTGTGGAAAAATGTCTATCATTTGTTCATGGTGAGAAAGACTAAAAGCTAGAAGGCTAGAAGGAGGAAGACTGACTGGTGAAAGAGGGAGTGGGGGAGGAAAGCAGAAATAGACAGTAAACAGAAGATGGACTGGAAAGCACAAAAGAGAAACAGATTCTAGCAAACACAAACAGGCCTTGGGAGTAGGAGAGCAATGTAGGAGGTGCCAGCAATGAATATAATGACCTAGAAGTGCTATTATTTGATGGAATGGGTGGAATCAATATTATTTTGAACACTAAAAAATGATAACAACGGCAACACCTTCTCATAAGAAATCCCATTCAGAATATGACGTGGCAAAGCCTGTTGTGTAGGTACATGTTTATGCAACATTGAATCTAGGCTCTGGGCAGAGAACACAGAAAGGAACAAAGTGATGACAGTGGTTACTGTAGATGAATGAAGTAGATTTTCACCACTGCCAGTGCAGTACAGACCACACAGAGAACAAACATCAGCCTTTTTATGCAGAACACAGCACAGTACTAACAATCAGAGTAAATTACTGCATTGCATAAACACTTCGGCAACACCAGGCATACACATACACAAACACACACCCACCCACACACATACAAAAGCAGTGATGCTTCACTGTTAGGCTTCTTCCTAATATCTTTGCAACAAACATCTCAAAGCTCTGGCAAAAACTAAAACGCAAAAGCTTTTCATTCTCTGACTCATGATGTCGAAATCTAACCACAGCTCATCATTAAGCGGTAAGAAGTACACTTACTCGCAGACACACACACACACACACACACATTTCCTCACCCACTCAGAGAGCAAAGAGCTGTCTAAAGTGTCAAGACCTCCATCTTTCCTCCAGACTCCACGGTGGGAGGACAGCAGACTTCTGAGCAACGTTCCATCATTAAGCTGCAATGAGCGACACCGACAAGCATTTGAACTATTCCCTATAGTGAATACAGAGGCTCTTACTGATCATGCCAATTTACTGCACTAAAGCAATATCTGATGGTTCATACTGCATCAGAT
Organism: Hoplias malabaricus; assembly: GCF_029633855.1. NCBI lineage: Eukaryota > Metazoa > Chordata > Actinopteri > Characiformes > Erythrinidae > Hoplias > Hoplias malabaricus. Next base: position 17,618,590 of record NC_089805.1, on the reverse strand, counting down.
TAAGCCATGTATTCCTGTAGAGCGAAGCTAGTAATGAATTAATAGCAGTCAGTTTAAAGCATGTTTACACAATCTAGGGACCCAATGGCATAAATTGGGAAAAAAAATCTAATTTAAAGTTGCTGAAATTGACAGAATCTCTAGGTAAGTATATGTCACTAATCACCTAAATACTGAGGTTACTGTATTGTCGTTTTTTACTGTGGAACACCTGATGGAACTGGTTGTAAATCACTCACTCGGTCATGTTTAACAGCCTACAGATTCTCTGCTAGGGGGCACAATTAGCAGTCAATTTGCTTTTTATTCTTTATTTCTGTGCATCAAATATTAAAGTGAAAGCTATATATCTTCAGTAGCCTTGTTTTCCCTTCCTTGCAATGGCTACCCCCCACCCCCACTGCATTAAAAATTGTTGTTTTACATTATGATGAGGTTTTTGTTTTTTTCTAAAGAATTTTTACAAACACTTGTCTTTGTCATCCATTCTTGTGTTCCTCTGTGTCTTTCTATTTCCATACTTCAAGGATTCTGTTTGTTTGCTCTATATCTTTGCCCAATGTTTGTGTCATTTTCCCTCCATTTACACCTCACTTATTTCTTGTGGTCCTATTGGAGATTACTCACAATTTATTAGTTTATCCTAGCTGTCCTCTTTAAACTAAACATCCTAGAAACATCCTAACTAGCCTGCTGTATTCCAAACATTAGAGTTATTCCCAGTAAAATATTGGCTTCTTTTCAAACATGTAACCTCTGGCCTGTATCCACTGAACCCCTCCCAATTTAAGTATCAGTAAATACCTGCATACTTCCATGTTTTAAAAAATGACGGTAACACTTTCTGAAGTGTATTTATTAATTTGGTAATATTGCTTTGTAAGCACCCTTATACTTTAGCTTGGTTTTACAAACAGGCAGATTATTCTGGATGTCTGCATTTCATCATGATGGACAAGCCTCCCTGGCCAGTCAATATTCTGCAAGTTTTACACATCACGGTTTAGAACGACAAGTGAACAGGTGCTAAAAACATCCTCAGTTCAGGTAACCAAACTTGCCTAATGAAATCGCAAAAGAGCCAAGTAGAGTCGAGTAGAGCAGTGTAGGTGCCATGCAGTGGAAAAGCACCATTTCAAACCTGGGTTCATATTCTTAAAGCTAGAGTTCTGCTCTAGGACCTGTTGGTAAATAGTTAACAAGAAAAATAAAAGAAACAGCAAAAAACAAGAGAAATCAGATGAACGCTTTTATTTTGAGAGGCTTCATAAATACAGGTCTTTAGCTCCCATTAAAAACCATGTGGAGAACCATCAGTCAAACAAAACCAAATGCATGTAATCAGAGATCAAAATACAGCTGACTCAACACAACAACCTAAACACAGAATTAACCTGTCAGCACAGTGACCTGTATAAAAAGGTTTCTTTTGCAAGTTCGTGTCAATTTTGGCTTTTCCATTTTGATTGGACAGATAGGTTCCATTTCACTAGAAACACCTACTGCATACTTTTGAGATCCATCTAGCTACCACACTATACAGCAATGATCAGATCCACTTACCATATACACAGCAAATTCACCAGGGTTAAATCAACACTATTAGTGTTAAATTAACATTGTTAGTGTAATAATCTAACACTCTCAGTTAAGTTAACACTAATAGTGTTGATTTAACACTGTAGAATTTGCTGTGTAGGTACAATCTGTAGTTCCACAATGGCAGAACATCTGTTGTTCTGAATTCTTTGTTAACCGCCTTTCACCCTCATCTTCAATGGTTGTGGCAGGACAACACAGATCAGGTATTATTTGGGTTGTATTTCATTCTCAGAGCTGCCATAACACATACTGTACAGCAACGGATGAACTTTGACTTTACATCTACAAGGTGGATTAACTGGGTGTGTTGTACAGAGTGTACAGTGTACAGTAAAAAATCTAGCAGCACTGATGTATCTGATTCACTTGTATGAGCGGAAAACACACTTAACACTGAAAAAATTTCCACTGTTGTCATGACCTTGAATTTATATTGTAAATATAAACTAATGGTTATTTCAGCAGGACAAAGCCAGACCTCGTTATACTTATACAACAATGAGACTTCATAGACACAGTGTGTGAGATTGATTGGCCTGCCTGCAATCCTGATCTGTCTCTTATTGAAAATATATGGCATATGACGAAAGTAATCAAACAATAACATCCCGACTCTGGATCAGCTGAAATCTCATATTAAACAAGAATGGGTCAAATTTCATTTGCAACACTGGGCATTAGCAAGAGACGTTAGGTTCATGTTCAGATGCTCTATAGTATTCCACACCCCTGGCCATGTTTTTTATTGAAATTTAAAAGCTGGATGATTGCACAGATCTATACTTTGATACATTATCCATCCACCTTATTTTCAGCGCTCTAACAAAGAGCAAATCCTTCTGAATTGACATTTCCAGTTATTTTAACTGCTAAAACTCAGTGTGGCAGTAGCATGTGTGTTCCAATTTTCACGATTAATTTGCAGTTACTTCCCAATTCATACAGGATTAAACATCCTGGAGATCTTGTGTGTTATATTTTTGTCTGGGTTGGCAATGTCAGTGTCTTTCTCACTCATCTTCTAAGGAAAGTCACAGGCTGAATTATCTATTGTTTTTCGCTGCACTCAGTGCTCGTCTGATAATATACCCCAGATTAAAAACTCGAATTAATATCTTTATTTTATTTTTTCCTGGTGCATGTGTGTGTGTTTAAGAAAAAAATTGAAAAGTATTTAAGAAACTGCAGTTAGTGTTCAGACACACGCAGAGCTCATCCAGGACTGTCTTATTAAATTAGTCCCAAAGGACAGACCTAGACAAGCTTAAAATGATTCATTTGCATAATGGCAGCTGACCCCTCACTTTCTCCCATTATTACAAGCATTAGTATATCTGAGCGAAATTTTCATCTAAGCTCCATTATAAAAGAAAAAAAATTGTTCATACCATCGGAGGTAACTTGGGGACAGAACTGCAGAGCGCTTACCGCTGACACGCAGCCCATACAATTATGCTGCTGGAACATTACTTCCATCAGAGACAAATTGTGTTCAGCAGTACTCCTCACAAATCTTCTAAATGATGTTATTATGGAATCTTAAGACATTTTTGCAATCACAGCCATACCCTGCTGCTACCATCATCTCATCACCATTATTCAATACAAAAAGGAACAAGAAGTTACATAAAGGTCAAGTACTTTAAGGTTGTTATAAATGCTGAGGAAAGCCAGAAAGAAAGTAAGACAAAAGAAAGAAAGGATAATATAATAGAAAAAAATGCCTAGACTGGCATGAATCCCAGCTGCTGTTTGCTGGTCTGGTGGAGGTTTAGCTGGTCGCCCCACATGGTTATGCTGGTTGCCCAAAATGTCAGTGTCCAAAATGCAACATATCTTCAGTGTCAGAACAAAACCTTGAATGTATCGTTCAAGGTTTTGTTCTGACGCTGAGGACATGTTGTGTTTTGGACACTGATATTTAATAAGAGAAGGAACAAAACTTAACATTTAAAGCCAACGTAGACAATTCTGGAGAACTACTGTTCTCACAAAAAAACAAACTACCCTTTGTGTTTTTCAGTCTGAGTCTTTGCATCTTTTAAGGTGGAATTTTAACTTTCGTTTTTATTCACTGTTTGAATTACCACAGAAACTCATTTGTAGCACTTTCGGTGTGTGTTTGCTTTCATAAAATGTTAGTGGTTGGAATCAGTCATACGTAATGCATAAGAAACCGTAAAACAAAGTCAGTATTACCCATCCATGAAGAAAGAATAGAACGACATCCTTAACCCATTTTACCTTTTTCAACATACAGGGGTCTCTCCACCATCCAAACACCTTCAGAACGCAGAGAAAGAAAGCCTGAAAAGCCATTTTGTACTGAGAAATTTAGTTAGTTTCTTTCTGCTTTACAGAGCCATTGCCGTGTACAAACACCTGATCTTTTTCCAGCACCCAGACAGACCAAAACACTACAAGGCTTTGTTCTGACAACAATGATACACTGGTTTTGACATCAACATATAGCCATTCTACATGTATCTATTTACACTTATGTTTGTGACATTTGGCATTTGTTTGTACCAGGTCTGACTTATATTATTAATCATATTACAGAGGCAGGTGAATGTAGTGTTTGGAGTCTTACACTAATTATTCTATATATACATTATATATCTCAGTGTGTGTGTGTGTGTGGTCTGTCTTCAGTTACACTGCAGTAAATAGATGAATGTCTCTGCTCTTCGATGATGGGTGGCCATAAAAGCTAATGTAATGGACATTACCCCTCCTTTGGCCCTGCCTCCATTCAGACGGGCACACTTCTCCATTCTCCATTCCTCATTACTTAGGAGAAGAAACAAGGGAAATTTATGGCTCCATTCCTTCTTTCTTAGTCCGCTTGCCTCCTTCTGTGAGGCCTATACCTTCTCTGTGTGCACTTAAGCCCAGAAGGAAATGACATTTCAATGTCATTTCCCAGAAGGAACATTTCTATTGGTCCATTCATCATGAACCTTTCACATATTGTGGAAGGACAGCTGCTGTGTTCAAATGATGCATAAAATAGAGAAAAATATGAAGGTAAATATTTTTCTTTGGATAGCAAAGAATGAGTTGTTATAATTTACTAAATTGCACTTCATAAAGCAAGAATGTATTGAATCATATCATTGTCCTGCTGAAAGATCAAGAGATGGCTCATTTTAAGTTTCTTGGCAGAAAAAGACTAGGCATTTTATAACATCCAGGTATTTTATCAAGGGTTCCAAACCCTTTGCCCATAACATTACAGAACCTCCATCATATGCAAGAGTCAGCATCAGATTTTTTATAGTGTAGTCATCCTTGTTTTAACGCCAAACCCACCTTCATTTTTTGTTGCCAAAAAGCTATTTTCATTAAATCTGACCACAGAACATAATTCCAGTCTAAGTCCCAGTATAACACTCCAAGAGATTTTCAAGAGGCAAAAAACATGTGGGCACTCTGCCAGGCAAGTTAGTCCCCATTCAATTAGTTTTAAAGTTTTTAATTACTTCTCTAACTGTTGATATGGACAATATTATGAAAGAACATTATAGTACTTATCATTACTATTTTATGGTAATATAGTAACTTACGAAGGTCAGCAAACATTTCCTTTATTTGAATTGTGTGGGTTCCTTTTTTTTTTTTTTTACAACTCCAGGGATCTTGGGTTGGGGGTTCAAATCCCGCTCCGGGTGACTTTCTGTTTGGAGTTTGGTGTGTTCTCCAAGTGTCTGCGTGGGTTTCCTCCCACAGTCGAAAAACACACATGGATATGTGGACTGGCGACTTGAAAATGTTCCTAGGTATAAATGAATGTTTGAGTGTGTTGCCCTGTGAAGGACTGGTGCCCCCTCCAGGGTGTGTTCCTGCCTTGCGCCCAGTGATTCCAGGTAGGTTCCGGACCCACCACGCCCCTGAACTGGATAAGCGCTTACTTGCGGGTACAATACAATACTTTCTTGGCCATAGAACATTAACCAAAATAATTTTATTGACGTTTTATCATTTTATCACATTTACAAAGGGGTTGGTTGCTTTAGCCTACTCATTACATAGCCTAAGTGTTCTGAAAGCAGTCCAACTTACCACAGGTTCTACTACATGTTCCTGTTCACAGTGAGTGCCAGAACCGCTGTCGCCGTTGCCACCACCACCACTATCATCAGCCACGGGAGCTGATGAAGACCCTGCTGTGGCATGTCTGTAATTTTGGCACATTTGGCAGCATTTGCTTGAAGAGCAAGTTTTTTTCTTGCGGCTTCTTTGCACCTCTGCGCATTCTCTCCATCTCAGAACATCCTAACAAATAATGTTACGTTCATCCTACATTGCACTGCACACCAGCACACAGAGCCAAAGAGAGGAGGTGTTTCATGATATGATTGGGCAAACTCTCTGTCAGTAAAGATAACTCGCTATAAATAACCAATGGGCCCAAGACCAGCGTGTTTCAAGGGCTGGTGGTTAGGAAACTCTTGCGTTGTGTTTTTTTTTTTTTTTTTGCCTTATTTAACACGCTGGCAGGACCAAAGCGAAAGGGGTTAACAATGTGATTGGGCAGCAGGGTGTTAACTGAGCCACTGATCTACTGCTTTTATGGCCCAAATATATATACAATTTAAAAAAATTATCTGGACTGTCGGCACAAATAGCACGTCGGCCCACCGGGAAAATGCCCAGTATGCCAGATGGCCAGTCTGTCCCTGGTTGCCAGTGAACTAAAATTAAATCTGATAACTAAAATCAGGTGCTATAATCTTTATTTTGCAATGGCTGTATATTCATGTGTTCAACACTTTTCTTTATAAAACTGATTACTGATCACGAGCCTATTTTCATGTATATTTACTGAAATATCAGTCAATATGAGATCATTCAATCTAGGTTCACTCCATTATCAAGAAGTTATAAGTTAAATCTCAGTGATGCTACCTTTGGACAGTTTAAATTACAATTTATAAGGAAAAAATAAAAATGCATTTTAATACAATTAAAAAAAATGGTATTCCCATTAAGTGAGAGCATGGGACAGGTCTAAATTCTTAATGTAAATAAAGCTTTTGCTATAAACTAATAAGATTTATAGTATTTTAATGAAATTTACTTGTTATTATGTCAGCCAAATACCTTAGCTAAGGTAATGAAAAAAGCAATGAAAATACACCATCCTGAAGATTGTGTTTTTGGACATTTACTGCCATCTTCTCAGGTCAAATTTCCGCACCTCATTAATTTGAAGCACCTTCCACCCTTCTAACTCCAAAGCAGAATGTTAAGATCAATTTTACAGCTCCTCCTGCTGTTCCAGGGTCTTTCTTGGACCACTTCCATCAGTGTGGTGGGGGCAGCATGCTTCTCAATTTATTAGTCTAGATAACAGTTGTGCTGCTTCTTTCTTCCCTCTCTCCAACACTCTCAAATTCATGGTTCCTTTTTAATTACTGGAGAGAAAGTAGATCAATTTTACGACCTTTGCCCTGCTGGAGACCCTCGCTCGCCCCCAGACACAGCACACTTCTAGACATTGGTAGCCCTGGCCCCTCTGTCTATTTTGTCTTTTGTTTATTCCTCTGTTTTGTAAATGAATGAGAGTGAATGGATTATATTGCCCCAATCCTTCTGTCTTTGCCATTTTGCCTATTTAGTGTGGCACACTCCACTGCTGCACTGTTCTCCTACCCCCCTCCAGGCAACTCTGACAGGAATCAAGCCTTGGGGTTTGAGCATCACCTGTACATATATGCAATATTTCTAAGTTTGTACACACATCTTACAATTACTGAGTTCAGCTTTTTAAGTTAAAGGCAATGTTCAATATTTTCACTGTTCATACAATTCAGAGAACATTTCCTCAGCATTCGCTAGCTCCCTGGTCTCTTTACTTGCTGGAAAAAGTTCAGACTCTAAGTTCAAACAAACAGTGTCTCGGTCCTAACTGGCTTAGGCTTTCTCTCTCTCTCAGCCAAACTCAAGGAACAGCATCTCAAGGCATTTGGACCTCTGAACGTTGAAAAGCATGAAAAGGGATACTGATGTTGCTCTGTTACTATCTTTATAGGTGGGTAATGTCACAGTTTTTGTATGTTTCTGATGCATTACTTAACTTAAGACAGAACTGACTATAATATTGGGAGGCCACTAACTGTGCATGAATGTAAGCTAACATGCTACATTGTCAGAAAAAAAGGTATGAGACAGGTACATTATTTATTATTACTAAATGTACAAACAGTGGTTATAAAGTCCAGTTGTGTTCCCAAAAAGTACAAAAAAAAATTACATTCTCTTTTACAGTAGGAGAGATGAATATTTGTAATCTTTCATTAAAGAACATGTTAAAGAAAATAGTCCTGGAGTTGAAATGGGGCATATTAAAAAATCAACATATTAAAACATAAATATGTACAATTAATTTAGAAAATGCTACTATTTGGGTCCCTAAAAATACTAAACATACCCTTGAGGGTATCACCACAGAAACTGTTTTTCTGAGAGTGTACAAAACTAAACAGCTTGAGTTACAAATGAGTTTCTGTGGTAATTAAAACAGTGAATAATAACACACCACAGCACCTTAAAAGATATTGAGCTTCTGGAGGAACACAAACAGGAGGGGGAGTTTGTTTTGCTGTGAAAACAGTAGCTCTCCAGAAACATCTATGTTACATTTAAATCCTTTGATTAAACACTATATATATTGCACACACAAAGTTTTATAATCCTTATGGGATGAGTTGGACTGAGTTATGGATTATAGAGCATCAGAAATGTTTTCATTTGGCAAAATGCAAACCTTCACCAGAAAAATAGCAGCAAAAAAGTCAATCTAATATGAATATGTGAAAAACGTGACGTACCAATTCTCCACACACAAGTGTACTCTTTCATATCACATATTGTAAAGATGCCTGTACCAGAAATATCTCATGAGAGATTTGGACACTGAGGATAGATCACATATCAAGTTTGTTTCTGTTCAAAAGTGTGGAAAAAAAGTTAATGTAGTGTTTTTAAAGTGTTTTTTTTTTGTCATACACTCAAGATAACATTAGCTTAGGAAAATTAACTGTTGTTTTTAACTGTTGTTTAATTTAACCTGCCTAGTTTCCATAAACAGAAACAACGCAGTCCAACTTGGTTGCAATTTAAACTGGAAACTCTTATTTTCTACTGCAACCCTAACCATAGTATACTCCACCTACTCTTTAGGTTGAATGAGGGTTCTGTAAAGCTGGAAGCATGCTACAGTAACTAGTAAGGTGTATGTGAAGATCAGACAGGTCAGTTAAAGGCAACATTCAAAATTGTAATCAAAAAGAATTTTATAAAATTCTGAGTAAGTTTCGTCACCATTTGGTAGCTCACCAGTCTGTCTGCTCCCACAAAACCGGTCGAATGTGTTTATGAAGCCCCAGTGTCAGTAAATGAGTGGAAAAACATCCTGCTCCTTATGTGTGTAATACTAACGTATTTTTGCTGTAGATATAACTGAATCTATATTAGGGAGTGCACCAACTGCATGAAAGTAAACACAGAACAAAAGTGCTACAAAACACAACTCAATTTACAAATAAGTTTATGTGGTAATTCAACCGGTGAATAAAAACTTACATTTAGATAAACATCAGACAAGTACATACAACAGTCTTTTTTTTCCACTCAAACATACCATTCCACTTTTAAAAACACAAAGTTTCTGAACATAAACAAATACAAGGACAGAGTTTCCCCACAGAGTTGCCTTTAAAACTGTAATTGGTTGTGTAGTAGACAGTAGTTAGTCATTTAAAAAAAAAAATAAAACTAACAAAATGGCAGCACCCCTCAGTCCTATTTCCAAAGCCATTCTCCTTAAAACGAATCCCAACATCTGCTTGATGAATCTTACAGAGAAAGGAGCACAATGCCTGACAATCCAACACAATCCACTTACCTCATGTCTCATTCACATGTAAGAAAACACCTAACAGCTGCATTAATCTTTACTCTGGTTTGCCCTCTGGTTTCGTCCAGTAGCTTTTTCCTTTTCCCTCCATTTGTCGCTTCCAGCATGTTGTGCTTCAGGGGTATGAGAGCAGGCTTTAGGGGCATGTAGTAAACATGCAGGCAATCCATCCTATCATTAATTTCGGGTCTGAATTAAATGATTGGACATGTTTTATTTATGTGGTCAGATGATTTTATTTACTGATTGCTATTGGGGTATAAAGAGTCTTTCAAGGAATATAACAGAAAATGTTTCTTTTTAAGAAAAATCACCCACTCCAGCTTTAAGACTTTTCAAAATATAAGAACTTGACTCTCAAGGCCAATCCCTGAAAGTTGGCAACCATATTCAGGATGGAATAAAATACTCCAAAAACATTAACGTGAATACATTTTTCTGACCAAAAAAAAAAAGTTTGAACTAGTTTCTCAGTAGAAAATAATTAACCCAGCTGAGCAATTCAGATAAGTTTTCTAATGCCTTTCTTTTCAAATTACTTTACAGAAAATAGAACATTCTACTTTTTTTTACCTTACCACAATTGCTCTAAAGTTGGGGATCAATTTTTAGAGCCTTCTATTCACCTCCTCCTGTTACTTTCATTCACCGCCTTCATCTACTCTTTTTTAAAGACACAGAAAATCCATTTTCAAGCACTCATTTAAAATGGCTGCCTGCCTTGTCTTTAAGAGGGGTGCAAATTGATCTGAAAGCTGCACTTCTTTCTTCTCTGGCACATGTCAAACATCTTCTACCCCCTCAAATTTGCCTTTCAAAAGGCTCAAGCCACTCCTATTATGTTTTGGCCCAAACAAAGCCCAACAAATTGGCACATGCCTCCATTGTTTCTTTGAAAGAGCAGGAGGAGCATCAGGAACTCTAAAGCGGTCATACAAATGCACACACACTTACAATCTGCTCTATTTTCTGTACAGATTCCTTGCCATTAACATACAGGTGCCTCCCCGTCCAACAGTTCCAATATGTCTGTGTGGCTAAGTTAGCATCACAGCTAAATTAAAGGTTATTCTTGGGTAAAATTAAAAAAAATCCTCATCATGGAATATAGGACTGTCGATCAATTAAAAATAAATCACTAGTTAATTGCACAGTTTGTTTTATTAATCACATTGTCAATTCTTAAAACTGAAGCTTTTAATCATGGATATTTAAATGTAAAATATATAATAAATGTAAGATATACACAATGGCACTATACTATTTTAGTCTGTTGATTAAAGAAATCTGGTACTTCTTGTTTTTGTGGGAGGGGAAATATATGTTTTGTGTATGATATGCTTGACAAACTGGCTACAGGAAAATTTTAATTTTTACTTTTTTTATTATAATATCATTGTACTTTCAATTATTTTAGTATTAGCATCTCTTAATTCGTTAAGCAAAGGTTTCAGGGAAAGTTTCTGGAATCAGACACAGAAGCTTGTGCCTCAAAAAAAAAAAAAGTGACAAAGCAGGAGCTGGATGTGTGTGTGTATGTGTGTGCGCATGAGGGAAAGTAAGAGAAAGAGTGAGAATTCGATATTTTCATATTTAATATTGCAGTACATAATAACATGTAATATACCTTCTGAACTCAACAGTATTGACACTGTGTTTACGTCATTAAATACAACCACTAGTCTCTCTAGGCTATGTAAAAAGAGTGAGTTTTTGGAGGGCGTAATGGCCAGATTTGACAAATTATTAATTAGTGTAATTCTTGTGTGAATTAGTATTCGATTATTGTGTGAAATAACGTGAGTTAATACATTAATTTTGACACCACTAATTTTTAAATCTTGTCAATGTAATTAACAGGTAAATAGAGGTACATTGTACTTTCAAGCATAATTTCTTATGAAAACATAATAAATAACAATGTGGGCGGTACTGTGGCACGACAGGTAGTGTCGCTCCAGGGTTCTGGGGTTGTGGGTTCAAGCCCCGCTCTTGGTTACTGCGAGGAGTTTGGTGTGTTCTCCCTGTGCCCAAGTGAGTTTCCTCTGGATGCTCTATTTCCTGCCACGGTGCACAGACACACATTGATAGGTGGATTGGCTATTCAAATGTGACCATAGATGTGAGTGTGTATCTGTTCTGTGAAGGACTGGCGCCCCCTCCAGGGTGTGTTCCTGCCTTGCATCCAGTGATTCCGGGTAGGCTCTGGACCCACTGTGACCCTGAATTAGATAAGCAGTTACAGATAATGAATGAATGAATGAATGAATGAGTTACAGACAATATATGAATTAATTGAAATATGGATTAAAAACAACATTGATTAGATTTACGATTTTCTGCATTGTACTGACTTTTGCTCCATTTTCTTATATGTCTGATACTTTTTTAACTTGTATGGACTAATCAGACAAAGTAATCTCACATTGACAATGATGAGAAATGAATCTGATGTACTAATCTATGGAGTAGTTTATACTTTTTATAAGCTCAGGCAGAAGAGAATCCAGGTTAATAAATTACTGAAAATTACAATGGTTCTCTTGTTTGATGCCAGTTTAAATGGAGTTTAAAATAGTAGGTGTAAAGGATCTCACTTCCATTCGAGTTAGCACCTCTAAGTGCGGCTGCCACTCTGGCCATTAACACTTAAAAATCAGAGTGAAAATGTGTTACTGATTAGAAGAAAGCACCATATTTTTCAAACCTTTATATAATGTTTCATGATTCACATAACGGAAACTGCTATTAGTTGCATCTAATAGCCAGTTTAGTAAATAAACATTTTTTGTTGTTTCAATGGAATGCAAGGTTTACTTGAAAAGTGATTGTTAGCTTGGCAAATTTGTTAATTATATATCAATATATTTTGTATATGCTCCTGATATCATCTGCTTATATATGGTTTTATATGTACATTACTTACTGCCTTTGTGTTATCTTCCCCCTTTTCTTGCTTACTTTCCTGTGTATGACTGCTCCCTATTATATAGCTCCCTATTATAAATTGTACAGTTTCAGTGTCTGATGTCCTGTATGGTTTAGGTGGGGGTCTAAGCTTGTGCAGCACGATCAGGCATGGAATGAATTCACTGTGAATTCTCTGGAACATTAGTGGCTCTGTTCACACATGATCTCACTTTGACATTACCCAGACTTTGTACTAGGATGTTGGCAGCATAAAGCCAAGATAATGTCCCTTACAAATGATGTTTGTGTTCATGCACAAACACTAGGTAAAGTCTGGAAAATTTCTGGATTACTGTGCATGAGTGAAAATTGTTTTTCCAGCTAAGAAAACCAACATTAAGCAGAATAACTGATCATAAACATTACTAGCATTTGTGAGGTTCTGGATTAGCAGCGAGAAAAAACTGGTATGTTGATCGCAACCAAGACCAGCTTATCACCCCTTTCAGGTAAAAACCTCAAATCTCTCAAAAAGTTAATTTAACACCATAAATGTTAATCAATGTAAAAAAGAAGCCTTCCTTTACAATTAGATTGTGCTGGCAAGCTGAGATGATGAATGCTAGTTTATGCTTCTATTGAGTCATGGAAAGCCAGCCACTGCATCTGTTTGAACATCTTTAATATATTATTATCTGACAGTTTTAGACCTTTAATGCTAACGTAAAACACCTTAAGATGTGAAGCACACAATTGAGCCCACTTTTGTTGGCACATTTCTAGCAGGTTAACTTCCAGTTTTTTTTCTTTTTGGTGCAAAAAAAAAAAAAAGCCCATCGCACTGGTTCTATACCTCGAGAAATATTATTGGTCATCATTGTAATATATTCAAATTTTTAGCAGCCATTATATTTATTTTCTGATCAAAATCCTAGATTGACTGTAGTCAGACTGATATACAAAAAATAAATGAAAAAGTATTTTGCCCAACTAACTTTTACATAAGTATGGATTCACATGACTCTACACATCTTTGTGTATATCATACCCTTTGGGCCTTTGCAATTGAAAATGATTTACTCCTTCTCAACTTTCACTCTAGCACCCAAATATTGGTGCATTAATTTGAGTCCTCAGGACATGAAAAGTCCTCACAGATCATTTGCTCTGTAGTAAGTCTGTTCCCATGATGTTTTGATACATTTGAACATACTGAAATATCAGTGAACCTTGAGAAAATTATAAATCAGAGTGTGTGACACTGTGTGAGGGCTAATGTTTCTAGCAACGTGTGATCAGCCACTGTGGAGAACACAACCACTTATCTGAAACATTGTTGATGTATTATCTCAGAAAAACAGAGCCAATAGATTGGAACTGGGCTGTGCACCAGTAGATGACAGTAGTTTTTTCCAAAGTTGTTTAAAAGAGACTATGTGCTTTTGGCATGTTTGGGAAATTGAAGACTTTTCTGGTGGAAACACATTTTGTAATATGGGTTTTTTATTCCAATTCCTAGAAGAGATTGATCTGATACTGTGTTCAGGGATAGAAATGCTTAGCCATGTAGCTTGACCCTTATTGTTTCACACCATTATATATTCTGGGATATCTCTCTCCTTCCAGTTACTAACTTACAGGGCTATACAGATCAGCACTTTTGCCACACCCCAACTATAATTTCTCAGGTAACTGCCCAAACTACTTTTCAAACTTGTGCTTTTCCACTGCATGTTACCTACTCTGCTCGGCTCAACTCTACTCTGTTTGGTACCTGGTACCTTGTTGAGTCCACCTCTACCTCATCCAGAAATGTAGCCGGTGACGTCACTAAATTCCTTCTCTAATGGGAACCACTGGCTTTGGAAACCACAGCAATGGCAGTGGTGACATTAAAAATTGTTTACTCATCCTGCATTCCCATGTTGTTGTTGTTTCTTGAGACTGAACTCATCTCTGTGCACCAGCTCAGACAGATCAGTAGAGTTTTTTGTTTCTTGTTTCATTTCTTATTGTTTCTTGTTGCATTTTCTTGTCTTTCATCATGCGATTTCTTTCAATCTTGACTAACAAAATTTAGGTAGTTAGGAAGTTTGAGGATAAAACATAAGTCTCATGAGCAGACACAAAATGTGTGCCAGGAATTTATAAGTGTACATTTGCTAGCTCTGGTCTGTTTGTGTACTGAAAGTTTTCGGTGTTGTACACTAACCTGGCTCTTTAAATGGGAAACAAACTATCCAAAATGGCTCAGGCTTTCTCTCTGTGCATCGATGGCTGAGCCATAGTCGAAAAACTACATCGGGAGGCATTCAGATGGTGAGGATACCTTCAAAAGTTTGAAGAACTTGCTGTATTCCTGCTCTGCTGGTGCATATTGTTGACTTATTTTTACTGTTACATTCATATTCCAACTGAAGGAACTGGCTCCAAATTCATCAAACTTTTACCTGCAAGAAAGTAAACACAGACTGTAAGTGCTACAAAACTAAACAGCTCAAATTTCAAACAGGTTTCTGCAGTAGTTCAAATAGTGAAAAACTTACAGAAAAGTTAAACTTCAACCACAAACAAGCTCATGAACAAGTCGGTTTCCTACTCAAGCATACCACTCCACCTTAAAAGATGCAGGAAAGTTTGTTTTGCTGTGAGAACAGTAGCTCTCTAGAATCATCTACAATGCCACATATGAGTGAAATGTCTGTTTTTTCAATGGATTTAAAGCTGCATGTGCATTTCATTGCTTGCAGTTTGAGAGGAAGACAAAGAGAACCTAGAAATTAGACCATCGCCTTAGACCAGCACTGTTTGGTGCTACCAGGCAACCACCTGTGCCATAGAACATGTGGCTCAAATAGTTATTAAGATTTACGATGAACAGTGTTTTAACTCCCAGCTGTCAAGATGTGGTGAGAAGTCCAAAAAAAAAAAGAAAAAAAGATGCTTTTTGATTATTACTGTGTGAACATTCTCGCTTCTTCCAGTCTCGCCGTTCCCCCGAGGCTGCTCATGTCTGAATACGCTTTTGGAGTGAGAGCCGTCAGTTAAGGTTACACAGTTGAGAACAAAAAAGGTATCTGCACATAAAATAGACCATCTTAGACTTCTCTTAGGCACATATACACCCACAAATATGTGGAGGATGTGGGAGGTGTGTGTGTGTGTGTGTGTGTGTGTGTGTGTTGCGTTCTCTGGATTTAGGTTTGGCACAGGCCTTGGGATGTTGTTAATCTGAGGAAGGATCATTTGTGTGTGTGTGGAGTTGTAGTAAAGGCAGATTCTCTGAGACCATAGGGCCTCAACATATCTGCAAGCCAGATGCTAACTATTCCATCTCCATTCTCTCTCTCTCTCTCTCTCTCTCTCTCTCTCTTTTTAACTCACTCTCTTTCTCTCACTTTAGTTGTGGCTGAAGCTTTTTGGTCTATTCATTAACAGACCCTCAATTCTCCCACATGTGTGTGAAAGTGTGTTTGTTTTCATACATTTGCAGGACCCATGTGCAGGATAATCACAGAAATCACAGGCCTTTAAGTATTAGATGTACAAACAAGTTTGAAAAAACACTTTTTGCTACCTGTTTAAAAAAAACACACATGTTTCTGTCCATCCTTCCACTGTGAGAAAACTCACAGGGTCTGAAAGGATGTATTGCTTTCAAGAGAAGAACAATATTCTTTGTACAATGAAAGCATGTCTCTATTCCTGTAAGAATGGAAGCTTAAATTAATATAATAATAATAATAATAAGAATAAAAATATAATACAATAAAAGATTGGTTGGATATTCAAAAATGTCCATAGTTTTGTGTGTGTTTGTGTGTGTGTGTATGATGCCCTGTGATGAACTGGCTCCCCATCCAGGGTGTGTTCCTCCACTGAGCCCAATGATTCCATGTACAGGCTCCAGACCTACCCTGACCATGATCAGAATGAAGCTGTTCCAGAATATGAAGGAATGAAAGAATAATTTGTTGTGGCTTTGGGTTTTTGCTGTTTCTGATGATGGAAAATGAATAACTCACTGGAAATCAATGAAGGGTGGTGCCTGAGTTTCATACAGTGCTGTATGAACAAGCCAATATCCTGTATGTCTCCATGTGTGTGTAATTAGTGCGATGGGAGTGCCACAAGACTTCAGTGCGGCATGGTTCCCACTGTGTTTATTCATGCTAATGCGATTCATGCAAATGTGTGTTTAACAGCTGAGCGTTAAGCAGGAGCTGCACAGACAAACAAACTTCATGTTGCTTTTATGATTAATAGACAGATAAATGCTCGATAAAACTGGCCAGAAACATTTTTTTTTCATTCATTTGTTACCTGTAACCGCTTATCTAGTGCAGGTTCGCGGTGGGTCTGGAGCAAAAACACCTACCAAAATGCGTTTTTGGACAGTGGAAGGAAACCGGACCACCCGGAGGAAACCCACATGGACATAGGGAGAACACAACCAGAAACCTAAAATACATGAATATGTACACTATACTCAAATACACCTACTTATTCAATATTTCTTATTAAAATGCCTATTAATAAGGAGTTTTTGATGCCCTTTTATGCAGTAACAAGTTTTAAACTAAATGTTGAAACATTGATCATTCAGGTCATTCAGCCATAGTGAGGTCAGCAACAGGTATTGGACAATTAGATTTGGATCAGAAAAGCTACTCAAAATTCATCATAAAACCGATGGAAGATGCTCTCCTCACTCCAGATCACACAGTTCTACTTCTTCACAGGCTTGTACTGGGGGGCATAATGACCTTAGAATTTAAAGTCTTTATCCACATTACCAAGGATATTTTCAAGCTTAAAGAAAGAAAGAAAAAAAAATCTGATAAACAAAAAGTAGTCTATTTAAAGTTAACTTGGGTACATTTGAAGTATATTTCACAAGTATACTTTATGTAGTAAGTATACTAAAATCAATGTACTATTAGTTAATTAGTAAAAATATAATTTCTATATTTTTAGGACTAAATTTGCCCACATTTTAGTTTTTGAAAGTGTACTTACAGTGAATTTTATGTATGCATTTAGTTTACATACATTTAACTCATTAACTAATTTGTTCATTAATTCATGAATTCATTCATTCATTCATTCATTTTCTACCAGGAATCACTGGGCACAAGGAAACTAGTTTACACCCAAGTTTATTTTATACTGCAACTAAACTAACTAAGTAAAGTAGCCACAGTAATAAAAGTTCCACAGTGCTGTTCCCAGAGTAATAATGACAGAAGTTCTATTCTCCCTAGCAGGTCAGTGAAGCATCACAATGATTTTTAAGCTGTAATTTTAAGTTAAAATATCATTTAGTTTTCCTTTAATTGTGTGTTTTTGTTTTTCTTTGTTTTTTTTAGTCCATGCAAATTCATATAAAAAAATGTGATATGTGACTAGAAGTATATGGAGATGGTTCATTCTGTACATTCAGGTTTTTTTTTTTTGCTGCAGAAATCTGTCAAGTGTTTATGTGCAAGCTTATGTTTCTTCTTCTTTTTTTTTTTTGGTTCAGCCCAGTGTCCTAAAGCAGTATCACGATTAGTGCTGTGCTCATATTGCCAGTTCGTCCACCCCCTTCTGGGCCTCTGAATTAAGATAGCATTGGTTTGGAACAGGCGGTCACCATTTGGCCCTGACATGTAGATGTGTGTGTGTGTGTGCGAGCTTGTCTGAGTACACCACCCACAGACTGCCTTAAGATGAGTGTAAATGCAGGAGAATGAGGCTAAATGGTGTACAGCAGGAGACAGCAGTTTTTCCAGGTTGCAATGGCAAAATGGCCTTTGGCCTAGTAAGACACATTTGTGAAAACAAAAGAACATCTGTATCAGTGGTCTAATGCAGCACTAGCTGTAGTTATGTTGTAGTTCTGTAATGCAGTTTGCAGATCTATCAGTATTTGTTCAGGACCCAGATTGCCAACATATCTTCAGATGTTTGTAGCCAACCTTTTTATTTCTGGTTTTCACTACAATAATGTGCAACCAGTGCTTCCACTGATGTTTTAGTGTGCATGCAGTGTTTGCATGAAACATGGAATCTAATATAACACCACAGAAAAGCATGAAATAAAATAGGACACTCTGGAAGAGTTGCATGTCATCATGTTAATGCCATGGGGTGGTTAGATGGTTATTAACACCCCGTATTAGGTATTGATCCAAAATCAACATCTGATCTCAGTATTTTTCTTGTATATTTGTAATTCAAAATTCAAAAATCCGCCTGCTTTTTTAAAGGTTCTGTAATATTACAAATTAAAATGGTCACTTAATAAAAAAATCTTTACATTTTTTACACCAAAACTCACTATTGGATACAATATTATCCCCAGGAAACATTTTGCTTGATGGAACTCATAAAGTAGCATATAGGTATCATTTACTAGTTATATAATTTTATCCCATTTATAGTTGTAATAGATTTTAACTACCAGTGTCAATTGAAAGAATAATTGTATCCAGTTACATCACAATTAGATTCTATGATTAATCACGTTAATCAAGTAAAAATGCTATAGTTCCTTTTTTCTTGTGGTATGAACAACCAACATTTTAGAAGACCTCTTTTTTACTTTATTATGAAATTTCACAGTAATTTTTGACATTTAAATTAGAATCTCTCAATATGTTTAGTAAATGTTTAAAGGAGAGGGTTAACATCTACCCCAATAAACAAGCCACATATACATAAACTTTATGTATAAAGCAAGAACACATTATTATACTTTTCTTAGGTGTACCTCAATTAAAAGCTTAAGCATACTCCAAAAATACTTAGATATTTATATAATGTACAAGCCAAATACACTTAAAGGAACACTAGGTAAGACTGGGTATTTTTGATCCTGGGCTCCCCCATAAATATAGTAATTTTATTTATTCATTTATTTATTTATTTATTACACCAAAACTCTCACTTTTTGATAGAATATTATCCCCAAGAACAGAACAAATTGGTGCACATGTTTTTGAAGTTCTTTTTTTCCTTGATGGAACTCATAAAAAAAGCAATGACAAATAAATCTTCGTCACAAGTCATTTTCAAGCTACTTACTTTATAGGTAATTTTAAGTTGAATACAATCACAACTGTCATTGATAATGCTATGCGAAAGTAACTTTAAATTGAGGAAAGAGCAGAAAAATGTTTGAATTTGGAATTAGTTGTTTGGAATAAGTTTAAAAAACACAAATACTATCAAATCATGACAGATATATTCCAGCATCCATTCTAAAACCTTTCCACAAAAGAAACTGAGGAGTATTACAGCAGCAAACGGGAACCCTTTCTTTCAGAAAGAAATTACAGAGAAGCAGGTGTCCACAAACCTAAGACCATATATGGTGCTTTTCCACTGCATGGAACCTACACGACTCTACACGGCTCTTTTCCAAATCTGGTCCTGGTGCCTAGAACCAGGTACGTTTCCCAGCTGACTCTGGGTTTCAACCATGCCAAGTAGGTTCTAAATGGTGAAGTGCAGAGCGCTGACTGGCCAGAGAGACATGTCTCACCACGAAATGCAGAGCTCATTCAAATCCAGCACAAACCATCACTTGTTAAATCTCTTAAATTACAGCAGTTTTCACATTTATTTTTAACCTGGCTCACAAAGGCACCTCGAAACTTTACTTAGAGGTTTATATGCTCCTTGGGCCATTTGCTAATGAAAATTTCTAGTGAAAGCTGAATGTGCAACAAGTAAAACTGATCTGTGAGAACTGGGGCACAGAGCTGTGTTTCGTTCAAAAAACAAAAACAACACGCAAATACATGATGAGTAAACAGCGCCACCAACAACTTACTGCCACCATTGTTGTGGCTTTCAAAGCCAGCGAGACGGGTCCATATCGCGGGGGAGCCAGTGGAAAAGTGACAAGCTTTAAGCGAGCCGAGCCGTGTCGAGACGTTTAGAGCTGGACCCATGCGGTGGAAAAACACAAATAGTGTATCTGTATCAGGTTTGGAAGTAGAAGGGATGTAGTAAAAAGTGCCATTTCATGTATTACACATAATCAGATATGCAAATATAGTCAGATTCTGCAGATCCTAGTCAGATTCTGCAGATTTTTTCATCCAAAAAACCAAGTCCTGTTTTCTTCCCACTATCCAAAAACACATGCTGGCAAGTGGCCTTGCACCCAGATTCTTGGTAGGCTCCAGACCCATCAGTACCCTGAACTGTATAAGTGAATACAGAAAAAAGAAGCTGATGTGCATATTATGTACCACATAGCAATCTGATTTTAAAGGGCAGATTTTAGGTGTGATTAGCAAGATAGATCCAGAGGTATGGGATTATTTGGGGGATTAAAAAGGCTGAGTTGAGGCCTTATTAACAAAAAGACTGCTTTCTGTCCTCAAAATACATAATCATGCAGTAATATCACGTTCCGTCACCCCAACCCATCCCTCCTCTCAACAGATACATTATTGAGAGAAAACACTGGGACCAAGTTGCATGTAGATGTACATTATGGAAGGAAAATTCAGTACAATTTGCTTTACAGGGCATGTAGTTTATGTTATGTTATTAATTTATATGACAAAAATATTTGGTAGTAGTTTTAGCACTTGTTTGGTTGTCAGTACTCGGCAGCACAAAATGACTAAATAAAATGTAAATAATTATATATATATATATATATATATGCATGCTTTTAAACTATGATTCTCACTCTCTGGAGTCTAACTCCAAGCAGTGATGTTGCTGAAACAAAAAACTCTTTTGGGTTCCCCACAATACACCAATTCTCTGTGGTGGGCTCAGTTGATCCTTCCTGACAGAGGGGTATAGCCTACAGCAGGATATTCGTCAGAGTGGTCCTGTGAGTATGGGATGGGGAGGGGGTGGGGTGGCTAATTTTCGGACTGACCTGTAGCTCCTTTGCTCGAGATATCTGTCATTTGCAAACACTTTTCGGCTTCTTCCTCATGGGCCTCTATTTTCCTTTCACACTCAGCTCCACTTTTCCTCCTGTTATCCATTTCCAAAGTTTTAAACTCAATTCAGAGACCATAGGCATGGGACCCCACCCCCTCAACCCCTATGATTTTGAGAATGTTTGAATTTGAATTATATGTTACACAAAAGCACTGTGAAACATACGGGTACACCTTATACACGCTGGCCAGTGTTATTATCCTCTATACTGCACTAAATGTATGGTGTAGATAACAATTTTAAACCGTTAGCAATTCATATTCATAGAACTATATTATGTTTTACGTATCATATTTCCAGAGTAGTGAATGTAAAAAATCACATTTACATATCTTTGTATAATCATGGAAATGATCAAATTGAAGCCGAAACAAGTATATTTATGTGCTATATTCACACAATTAATCACAATTAAGTTAAAAAGATTAAGAAGAAAAGAAACACCTTGACCTATCCCCTTGGGGAAATTGCTTCTCTGCATTTGATCCATCCATGGTAGTGAACACACAAACACACACAAGTGAGCAATTCTTCTCAAACACACACAACCGGAGCAGGGGTGCCTTGCTCAAGAGCACTTCAGTCATGAATGCATTTTTCCTTGCCGGTCCTGGGAATTGAACGGACCTCAAGCTTGCTTCTCTAACCTTCTCTAACCTCAAGGCCACGGCTGCCCCCCATGATGCTAAAAGCTGCCACTTTATGCATGTTCCACTGAACGTTGAAGGATAGAGCAAATGATTGCTCATATTGCATGTCCACTAATGTGTTGATTCCATGAAAACACACACACACACACACACACACACACACAGATATAGTGCTGTGTCTGGGGGAACTTTCCCGTGACTCCTTCACCATTTCAGCTTTCCTGCCTTACGTTTAATTCTCTTTTTCTTCTCTGCAGAAAGCCCAGTGGAACTTGGCGGGGAGTTTAAAATAGAGCCCTGAGGGCCAGTCAGCAGACAAGTGACCACAGGGCAAAACAGTCGGCACCCATACAGCACCGATCAGCACAGAGGAAAACATAGTGCTGTGAGTGTCGGAACAACTCTATACAGTACTGACTAACAAAACAGTAAGCAAACCAAACTACAACACAACACAACATACCTTAATGTAATACAACATAATTCAGCACAGCAGCAAATACAAAATAATTTAGCCCAAGTACATACACTACATTGCACAATACAAGACAAGACAACACAATACAAAACAATGTACACCACAAAACAGAACACAACTCAACACAACAGAATACAACCCCAATTCCTAGCAGACAGCAGGGCTCAAACCCACAACCCCAGGACTCTGGAGCTGTGTGACAATGACACTACACTACACAGCAAAATAATCCCACAAGAAATCAGATCACCTATTACAACAAATCCAAAATGTATATAACACAACACAACAGAACATAAAGTAGCACAAAAGAAGACAACACACCAGAACACTCAACGTTACAACTCAGCAGAACACAACACAACTGTGTAAAGTCTATAAATCCTGAGTCTGCACTTTCAGCAGGCTGTCATTTTGCAGGTCCTGTGAGAGGGAATATTCTTTCTTTTTTCCCCCTCCCTCTCTGAAAGCTGATCCCCAGTGCGCTTGGCCTTGTGGCACATAATGTCTTCAGTGTGGATTGATGGAGAGAAATCTGATCTGGGATCAGGTCTTTAGAGCGCCGCTGGGGTGCTGCTTTCAGTCCCTGTGGCATTTAGACATAAACTCACACCTTACAGCACTTAGGCTTTAATTACTGCTGCTAAACGCTACCAGCTGACCTGGGAGCACAGCTGTTACACACACACACACACAAACACACCCCACTCAAAGTAATGAAGGTATATTTCAATTAGACATTTTCTGAGCTCAGATGAGGTTGGATAAACACATGCAGCAGAGTGTTAAAACTTACACACACACACACACACACACACACACACGTTTTCTCCTCATTTCCCTTGTGTTTATACAGCACCAGTGTAACAGGCAGAGAACACCCCTAAGTCAACAAGGCCTTTAACATTGTACATTTTCCAGAGCATTTTCCTGACAGGGTTAGATAAGGCGTCATAATGTAAATATACACTGAATTATCACTAGATTAGGAACACGTACCTTGTTTTTAATCTCATTGTCCATTCTATCACCTCCACAGACAATACAGGAGCACTTTGTAGTTCTACAATTACACACTGTAGTCCACCTGGTGCTCTGCATACTTTCTTATCCCCACTGCTCGTTCATGGTCAGGACCCCCACAGAGCAGGTATAAAGTGGGTGGTGGGGCGTTCTCAGCAGTGCAGTGCCACTGACGTGGTGCTAGTGGATCAGACACAACAGTGATGCTCAAGTGTCTGATCTACATTTAAGACATTACTTTGGATATGTGGATAATCATCTCTGCAGATTTTTCCAAAAATAATGTAAGCTGTAATTAAGGTAAAGGACATACACAGGAAATACTGAAAAAAAGTTAATATGAGCTATTCAGGCTTGTGTGTAATTTTCTTTCAAATATTCTTGATGTTGACTCATTAAAAGCTCATTAACAAAGAAAATCACATTTACTTCATGCGAACAAAAGACAGCATGCTCTCTCTTTCCTCATAAGTACCTCCAGCTTAACCCTAACCCAACTTTAAAACTGGTTTTAAAATGTAATGATTCTCATTGTGGGGACCTTCTGGTGGTCCCCACAAGGAAGACAAGTCCCCATAATGTGAGCAAGTAAATTGTGCAAACAGGTTTTTGTCTCCACAAAGTGATACATTCCTGGAACACACACAGGGCCAAGTATGTGCTCATCCCTGACGTTCACAGATAAATTTGTGTGTGTGAGTGCACTGTCGTGGACAAGACCACAGCATTACACAGCTGCCAAACACAGAGCTTAGAAATCTATTTCTCTCTCTCTTACACACACACAAACAAACACACACACACGTGCTCTCTCTCTCAAACTCACTCATTCTCATGCTCTCTCTCTCTCTCTCTCTCTCTCTCTCTCTCTCTGTCACATATTCACTCTTACACTCTCTTTCTATCTCTGTATTTCTTTCTCTATCCTTCTCTCTTACTCTACTTCTGTCTCTCTTACTCTGCCACCTTCTTACATTCTCCCTCACTGTATTTTTTTTCTCTTTTTCTCTCACTCCTTCAAATCTGAAAATAGATGTCATGAATTTTCATGAATAAGTTCAAGAAAAACATCTACTACATTCATTCATACATACAGTGTTTTTAAAGTTTTTTTTAAAGTTTAGTTCTGAATGTTTGAAGTTCCAAACTGCTTAGGGGCCTAATTCTTCTAAACAAATATATGCACAGTTCTGCGGTTGAGATGTAAATAAAGTCATGCAAAATGACTGCTGTGAAACTTGCAACACATTTCTCTGTATAACACTGGTGACAAGAGCCTGGAGTCAAAATAAATAAATAAATAAAAAAGTCCTGTGTGTTCATTTCGCAACAAATATATGATAAGCAGTTGTCCACACAGCTTTGTTGATTTGGTGTTGGAACAGAGAAGAGGTAGGGAGTGAGGATTCAGAATTTCCTCACAGGAAATAAGGAAGAAAAGAAAATCTAAAGGATAATACTCATGGGAGGAAGATAGACAAATCAAACAGTAGCCGACAAACAAAAGCAACAACAAAGTGTTACAGTCATTTGTATCGATCCTAGGAGAAACAAAGCATTGATGGTGGGAGACAGCAGATACAAAAAACAAAGAGTTAGACTTTGGGGACTGTGGCTTCCCACGACATTCACTCACACATTGACTGTCCACCGTTTTCAAAGTTGCTTCATAACATATTGATATTTCAGAGAAAATGAGGGGAGCAGTGAGGACAGCTGCAGGGGTGTGGATGGGCCGGATGCATTGAGGATGCTGGGAGGAAATTGATCGTGTGAGTGGTTGTAAAAGGCCTGGCTGTATATAGCTGCGGCTGTAGTTTGGGCTTCAGGTTCACAGTGACTGAGAAAAAGCTCTGGTCCTGAGTCATTTCCAAAAAGCTGACCTCATCACAGGGGACAAAGACAAGCCACAGAGCTCAGTAATGGGAATATTACAGTCTTACACATAAACACTGTATTTTATTAATTCCGTTCATTTTTCTTGTTAAAGGCCACGTCTACCATTCTGAGAAACTGCTGCACTCTCGGGTTTGTTTATGTTCAGAAACTTTGTATGCTTGGGGGTGAGGGGGAAAGACTGTTAGTTAAGTTTAAATTATCTGAACATTTTTATTCAGAATTTTACTGCTTGAATTACCATAGAAACTTATTATTAGTAACTTTAATTGTTTAGTTTCGTAGCAATTAGCTGTTAACTTTCGGTCTGTGTTTACTTTCATGCAGTTAGCAGTCTCCCAAATGGAAAAGTCTATTCCACTTTAAGTAATATGGAACAATAAAAATAAATCAATATTACCCCACTATAGAGCAGGAGCAGAGCAATATCCTCATCTCGGTTCATGCTTTTCATTGTTTGCAGGTCTCTTTACTGTCTACACCTCCAGATGCAGAGAGAAAAAGCTTAGTATACCAGGGTAGGAGTTGGTCTTCACTCCTGTTCTTGATATTCATGGACATGGTAGCAAAGCATAGTCTGTGCATTCAAAAACATCCATCCATTATCCACCGCTTATCCAGGTCTGGATAACACATAATGTATAAGCTCAGGGTTTTCCACTGGTCCCTGTGGGGTGTCATTATGATTTCACATGAACCTGTACTCTAAAGTCATATCAAAACAGGGTGAATATTTAAATAATGCGAAACCATTTCAATTTCTTACCCCTAACATCCAATGAGAGCAACTGTAGCTGCATGTTACAAGTCCTTCATAACTGTCCCGCTCAAAGGGCACAATCTTTGTTGCCTCCTTACAAAAGAAAGTGGAATTCTTTACTTTGCTGTTGCATTGATTTATTTATAATACATCCTTGAATTGCATATGGAATCCTCCAACCTCACTGATTCAGATATTACTTCATTTTCAGACTTATTTTACTAACCAACACATTCACAATGACAGCACTTGGTAATATCATTTCCAAAAATGGAATTCTGTATTTAATAGCTGGTGTTTAAAAGAGAATGATATAGCATAATGTTTATTGGAAGAGCACAGCTGGTGTTGGGTTTGTTTGTTTATTTATTTTTATTTTTTTGATGTAGCGCACTCTATAGAAGGAGCATGCATCTGTCATTATCTCACTCACTGACTGACTCACTAACTCATATTTAACAAAATGTTCTTACCATCAATGACACACTACACTCTGTTGGATGTAACTGATGCACAATTTAGGATCAGATATTGCAGAATGGCATTTTCATTTTTGTGCCTACCAAAGGTTTGAAGGTTCAAAAAATACATAAAAAGTGTTATTAAATGATCACTTTGACAAATTGATAAAATGTTAACTTCAACGTGACTAATTAGAATACATTTTTGTACAGGTGATATTTTAAAAGATGCTCCAATATTATCAAAGCCAGAAAATGTCAGAAATAGATATGGCAGTCTCCGGATTGCATTGGGCAAATATAAAATGTCAGACACAAGAGCCTTAAAGTACTCCTCTCAGTTTCATATTCAGGAACATGTCCTGAGGAAATGTAAGATGTTCAATTTAAGTTTAAACCAGGCTTAGAGAAATGCCACAAACAAGTTAGGAGTTTGTGCAGCCATGTACAGTCATAAAAGTAATGACAAACGATGACAGGATTCAATGAGAAATATGATCTACACCATGATTTAGAATATGTGGTACACTTAAGGACCTATATCCATTTTTGTCATTTTTTTGTTTGCTATATCATTTAAACACAGCAGCTGTCCTTCACATTGTGGGAATATGTCATGATAAATGGACCCATAGAAATGCTCCAAAATTGCATTTCACAATAAGCAGGTGGATATAAACAGTATACAAAAAGCATTCACAAAAGGCTCAATTTCTGCTACACTTTTGGCCAAATTGTTTGAGGGAGTTATGAAACAGTTAAAAAAAATTTTCACTGAAATATTGCAATTTAGGTATTTTATTAAATATGTGGATAGTCATTTAAGGCAAGGTCGGAACCACTGCGGAACCACTTCATTCCTTCAGATGACATGAGAAACTTCCATGCTACTGTGATGGATGTAGCCACATGGGCTCAGGAGTATTTTAGCAAATTGTTACAGTCGCAAGTCAAGTGGGGCCTTCAAGACCATTTTCAGAGAAAAGTGCAAAGTCAACATCTGTCATGAAATACAACAATGCCCATACAATCTATTACTTATATGCGAGAAGTGACCATTGATACGGAAGTTTAAAGTGGGACCCTCAGAAAGTTCAAGGTAATTTCAGGATGGCAATACTAAGCCTCAATCTGAATGTACTACAGCAGCTTGGTTTCATAGACACAGAATGTGTGTACTGACCAGCCTGCAGTCCAGATCTGTCTGCTTTGGTGCCTCATGAAGAGAAAAATCAGACAACGGCAACCACAGACTGTCTCGCTGCTCAGGCCTTGTTTCAAGAAAAAAATGGGAAACAATTTTTCCTCAGCTTTATTTCAAGTAAAGGTGACATTACACAGTTGTTCGTAAGTCTCCGTCCCAACTTTTTGAAATGTGTTGCAGACATCAGATTTGCACTGTTTTAATATATACAATATACAAAATAAAAACAAATGTTCATCAGTGAAAATACTGTTCAGACAAATAATATTTTAAGAATATTACCATATCACAGATTTTTGTAAATGGGACTGTAATAAAATGAGTGCTTCTTCTATTTTAAATCTGTATTGCTGCTGTACAAAATCTGTCTTCTCTGGGTAAAAAAAAAGGTAAAAGCAGGGTCTGCCCGGAATCACTGGGTGCAAGGCAGGAACATACCTTTGAGGGGGCGCCAATCCTTCACAGGCTGACATACACTGACACATTCAGTCACATCTATAGACAATTTTGAGTCGCCAGTTTTTGAGTCCACCTACCAATGTGTGTTTTTGGACCATGGGAGGAAACAGGAGCACCTGGAGGATTTCAGTATAGACACATTCTGATTAGTTATTGCCATACATAGAACAGTCATTTATTGAACATCGGGGTATTTCACAGTTACTATTGAACACTATTGATCCAAACATATTTGGCTAGCCCAAAATTTGTGAAATAAGATTTAAAGTGTGGACACAGATGTTTAGCTAATCGCACACTGCTGGTATAATGAAACAAAATGAAATGGGACACATTGGAGCTCCTGCATGTGGTTAAAGTCACTATTCCCATTACCAAGTGTCAGCTAGATGGGTATAAAGCCACTCCCAACCTTGATATATGGGGTGGAGAAAGTGTGCTCTCAGAAAGGATAGAGTACCATTATATTATTATATAATACCAATATATTTGGTATGAGTGAAGAGTAGTATGTGATCCAGAAGTAAATGAACAAGCTCTCTGGGTGCCATCAAATCCTTAAAGCCATGTTCCAGAATTTATAGAAAATTAACATAGATGTCTAGAGCATTTTAGTACCCCAAAGAGGCAAGTGTATCTAAAATCCCTTTTTAAATACCTTTCAGTTCAAACAAACATTTGGTGAGGAGGTCTTCAAACATTAGTTCTTATAAAGTATAACAGGAAGGGCACAGGAAATATGGCTGGAGTAGCTTGCTCTTTGTTATGAGGCACAAACACTATTATGTTATTAGGACAATAAACATTTACTTCTAACTTATTGATGCAGCATTATTCGGCAGTGTCTTGAGATGCATTACCTCCACCAATTAGGCAAAGAATAGGCTTGGGAAATTTCAGAACACTGTTATTGTGAAACCTTTTGTCTAGTGTCCTTATTATGGATGGAATATAATAGTGTGAGATGGTCAGAGCAGAGCTGGACTTGACAGGACAGCATGGTATGCATAGAGGCAGAAGCCTTGGGCCTCACGCAGACGCTAAAAAACACTTCAACCCAAATCAGATCAAACACACATGGCTGCCTGGACTCGGGCCCAACACAGCCGCAGAGAGTCCGCACAAGCACGAGACTGCGTGCTCATGTGAGGAGCTTCAGAGGGAAAACATCTCCACAGCAGGAACAAAATGATGAGGGGTTGATTCTGTTATGTTTAGTAAAGGCAATTATACACATACAGTCGTATGTACAAGTTTCAGTACTTTCAAATTTCTGAGAATGTGGAATGAAATATGATGATCCCTCACGTGCTATTTTGTGTTTTTGATATGTATGCATAAAGTGTCACTATGAATGAATCAGCAAGAATCCAATAGTAGCAATCATTAGTTAGCAGATAATTAACATCCTGGCAAATGAATGTACAAGCCAAAAATAATACTGAAATGATTATGGATTACATTTGCCCTCATTTAGGTTTGCAGTGAAAAACCCACTGTTCCTAATACTTCTCACTCAACATTTAAAGAAATGTTGTAACGTTTACGTTGTAAAAACACGTATGCAGAGATGTGCTAATTCGGTGACAAAACAGTGATAAACCCTGAGTAACAAACAACTGGGTATAAGGGAGCATGTTTTTCTTTTATATATTCAATGTATACATGAATTATACATTGTATGTATACATGAATTATACACAGCTCCTAATCGTTGATCTTGCTGGTCTATCAAATAAAATTGATGTGGAGTTGACTCTGAAATCAGGGTCGATTCTAGGTGAGGTTAAAAGTGAGAAAACGTATGTTGAGGGTGGTTTCATGTTTGATCTATATTGAGCTCTGGTGCTGTCTTGCTTAAAATCTGGTTTGCAGAAGCAGGGGTCTCAAGTCAGAGTTGATTCCACAAAATCCACAGTCATGTGTAACTAAACCAAAGTCACCAAAGGATAACCATAGTAACGGCATGCGAAGCTAGGATAAATACAACAACGTACAAGTTCCAGTTCATGGAAATGTCCAACATTATTTGTATTTTCAATGAAGGACAGTAAAAAGTATAATAAAGTATGTCCTTTTTAAGTGAACTTGGGAAAACTTTGATATAATGTGGTAAACTACAGCATGCTGTTTACTTTTGAATTAGATAGATGTCCAAAATGAGATAATTCACAAATGCCATATACAGACCCAATTTTTGAAATCCTGTTTTTGTGGGTTTTATGAGGTGGAAGCCCAAATTATGTGAAAATAAACAAATAAATACTTGAAATCATTTAAATTGTGGGCCCTGAATCTATAATCTATGAAAGTTTAACTTTTTGAATGGAATTATGTAAATTAATCAAGCGTTAGTGTGTGTTGTGCTGGGACGAGTGGATCAGACACAGCATCACTTCTGAAGTTTTTAAACCCCTCAGTGTCACTGCTGAAAATAGTGTCACAACTGAAAATAGCCCACCAACCAAAAATATATGTCCTGTGTCCACTGATGAAGGACTAGAAGATGACCCAAAACAAACTGTGCAGCACAAAATGAGCTACTATGTCAGACTTTACAACTACAAGGCGGACCAATGTGGTAGGTATGTCTAACAGTGGACAGTGAGTGGACAGTGTTTAACAATTCCAGCAACTGCTGTTGCTGATCCACTCATACTAGCGCCACAGAATAACACACGACCACCACGTCAGGGCTAAGAATGGTCCACTACACAAATAATACATACTCTGTGGTGGTCCAGTGGGGGTCCTGACTACTGAAGAAGAGGGTGAAAAGGAGCAAAGTATATATGCAGAGGAAGAGATGGATTAAGGACTGTAATTGTGTAAGTGCTCCTGTCTGGTCAGTGAAGCAGAGAGAATAGACAGTAAGTTGACGAGGTGGTCAGAAAGTTATGTTTAATCAGTGTGTGTGTGTATATTAAACGTTTTTTGTCCCTCTTTGCTGCAGTAAAAGTATGCAGGGTATTAGTATCCTGCTCCAGAGCATCCCATTTCATCTCATGCTTTTCTATAGAGATTATAAAATTTGTGTTAGATTTTCTGAACACCTGTGTCCATAGTGGGGGCAATATTAAGTAACTGAATTCACTCATTATAAGGGGTGTCTGCCAACATTGGAATTGTAACTTGGTATATTTAGGTCATTTAAATTCATGTGTTGTGAGCATGCTTAAGAAAATCACACGAAAAAGAGCTGTTGTAGATTGGGACATAGCACCACCCAGTTCATATTCCCCAATGCTGACCCGCTTATTCTGACTGTACAGTTGGCTTAGTGGCTTGACCCTTTTTTGATCCACCGGCACTGCCCAGCTGGAAGAGAGTGTAAAATAAAAATAATAATGAAGAAAAAAAAAAAACAATGAAGTGTGTATGAAATACATGACCACTGACATGAAAGTGTGTTTGTGTGTGTGTTTACCAGGAACAAACCACATTGGACTTTCTTCCTTGTGGGGTGTGCATAATGTTAATAATCAAATTTTAAAGTGAAGACATGTAGTAAGTTTGTGTTAGGGTTATGTCTCAACAAAATGAATGTAAGTCTGTGTAATGTCCCCACAGTTCACAGGTACAATACAGGGTTTTGTGTGTGTGTGTGTGCATGTCATCCAGAATTATTTGTCACATTGTGAGGACTTGTCTTACTTCCTTGTGCATATGGATAAGGTCATGCTTAAATCTCTTTAAAATAAATGGAAATCTGTTTCATATCCTCTGAAACTACTGAGACAACACTCTGTGTGTGTTATGAAAGCAGAGTGAGTTTATTCATATCTGTAATTCATCTGTTGTGCCACTAACTGTCTTACAGTGTTCTTGTTGGAAGCAGACTGAATTCACACATTACAGCACAGGACTCTCAGAAGATTACCGCAGCAGGGCAGGTCAGTCATGTTATAATGAAAACACATTGGAGTGGCCTTAACATACTGTAATACTGCTGACAGAATAAAATAACACAGATAACACAACATTTTCCTGCTACTGATAACAACATTTTCCGTTGCCTCCTAATGCAAAAAAGGGTTCTGGGAGGTAACGCTGAAATTGCTTTGACATTATAACCAAAGCAATTACACTGCAAACAATGCTTACATGGCTTATGTTTAGCCTTCTAGTGACTTTTCTTTCAAGAAATTCAGGAAGAAACAAGTTTACTCATTAAAACCAGCCTACAAACATGCAGTTAAAAAAATAAATAAATAAATAAATAATAATAATAATAATAATAATAATAATAATAATAATAATGATGTTAAACTTATATAGCGCCTTTCACAGAACCCAAGATGCTTTACAATTTTGAGAGGAGGAAAAAAATGTTAACTAGATGTAATGGAAATAGACAGAAAATATAAATACAATGATTCTCACTATTTGTGGCTTTCCAGTCTGTTTGCATGTTCAAAACCGGTCTAATGTGTTTACAAAGCCCCTGTGTCTATAAATGTAAGTTTCTCAGACCGGTATGCAATTTTTTTCTCTCTGCTCATGGCAGAGAAAAGGCATCTGGAGTTTTTTAGACAATGGAGAGAAATAAGACCAGGATTTTGCTCTATTCCTGCTACATAAGTGGGTAAAATTGACTTATTAATGCTGTTTCCAATTACTTAATGTGGAAATGTCTCCAAATTTGGAGACATACATGAAAGTAAACACAGACAAAAAGGGCTGAAAAACTAAACAAGTCAAACTACAAGTTAAACACCAGCCATATACTAACAACATTCATTCTTCTCCTCAAACATACTGTTCCACCTTATAGGACAGTGAGCTTCTGAACATAAACAAATCAGAGGGAATAGCATAGACATCCCCTTAAGGTGGAAGGGGATAAATCAATGAAGAAGGTAACATCAGCCTGGAGTAGGGACACATTTATCGCCAGAAGCGCTAGAGCCGGGTGTTTTTGACCACTATGACTGACTACTCCAAGCGCTCATTTTGCCTCACCATTTTCTCACTATTTTTCGATGTTTCTCTCCATTTGAACCAGAGTGAGTTACCAGAGCTCCAACCATGTTACTGAGTTTGTGCCCTCATGTGGTGGAAAAGTTTAAATGTGACCAGCACAGAACTGGTTATATGATACTGATTTGCTGGTCACTGGTTATTTTGCACATGATCACGCCAAAAAAACACAAACAGCCAAATCCAGTCAAAGCCTGATAGATCGGTGCACCTCTACTTCACACACTACAACTTTCCCTACATATGACAACTCCAACTGCACCAGAGTCTGCCACTAGAGCCAAATAACACAGACTCACCCAACTGGAAATCTGGGTTAAAATGTAGCGTAACCCTGGCTTTAGATAACGGGTGGCTATATTGTGTAAAAAAATAAAATAAATAAATAATAAGTGTGTGTGTGTGTGTGTGTGTGTGTGTGTGTGTGTGTGTTTGTACAGAATTCATTGCTTACATGATCTTACACTGATACTCAGTCAGCATCCAACTTCCAAGAATTATCTTCTGAAATTGACCTGTCAGTGAGTATCTATTTGCAAGGAATGAAATATTACAGCAGCACAATTGCTGCCTTTCATTTTACTTATTTTTATTTCTAAATAAATGCATTAATGTTAATGTGTTCATATTTAACTGACTGAGTTTGAATGTAAATTTGCATGCACAGTTCTTCTTCCATTAATAAACACAGGTGGCTCAGTTTAATGTTCCTCCCATAAATCAACTACTATTCATATTCACTTGTTCCTAAATGCCTCTCTCATGTGTCTGTGTGTGTGTGTGTCTATGTGCAGAACTGGCAAGCTCATTAACTCGAAGCCAGCTGAGCCTTTCTGTATTCAAGATACTGGACACAAGCTGTGTTGGCATGGCAACATCTACCGCCGGGTCAAGACTGGCCCTTCATCTCCTAGGAATGCTGCTGGCCATTGCTGACCTAAAATAAATTAAACATGTAAATAACTGAAGCACTTTTCATCAAAGTCACACATTTTAGCCGCTCAAGTTTTAGACTGAATAAATGTAAGGTTAGCCTCTGAGGAATGCAAGATGTTTTCAGCTGTCAAGCTGTATTTTAAAACACAAACATACTCGAGTAGGATTATCATAAGAAAGACAAACAACAAAATTAGGCTATTATTTGTATTATCCATCTGGTCTTATACTGTGGAACAAGTCAGGTTTACCTTGCTAATGGAATTATAAATGTCTCCCTATAGTCATAGATTTAATGCACCTTTAGAACAATGTAACTTTGTTCTTTCCAAGGAAAAAAAAAATTAAAATAGATTAGATTGGTATGCACAGATCTTTGAAAATAGATCTGTTAAACTCTGCCTCTAACTCCACTTACCCATCTTTTGTTCACTTGCAACTTAAAAGACCTGTTCATGGCATAAGAAACACTGGCTGACTGGACTCGCAAGAATCACACAGCCTTTGGAACACTGCATTTTCAAAGCTGAAATATTCATCCATGCAATTTACTTATTTTGCACATGATACATTTTCAAATTAATGAATAACACCACACAGACATGTTAACTTTTAGGGGGGGGGGGGGGGGGGCGGTATCTTCAATGGAGAGCGTCTTTAATTTTCCTTGTTTCACAGCTGTGTTTTGAAAAAATACTTGTTGCTACATTTGCTGACTCTGGCAATGTTCACCATGGAATGATAAACTACTGTAAGCTAAATAAAAGGCTCCTTCTCTACTAGTTTTGCAATACTTAAATCTGGTCTCTTTAAAATAAATAAATAAATAAAAAATAAAATAATCCATTAAAATGTGTTGCAGCTTTTCAGTAGGTTGAATAATACTGAGTCGTGGGTTTAATCCTAAGCTTAAGTTACTGTCTGTAAGGAGTTAGGTGTGTTCTCCTTGTGTTTTTGTGTGATATTAACATACTTCTTTTAAACTTAATATATGGAAGTATATCTGTCATATAACTTCATATAACTATCAGTGATATACTAAACAATTATACATTGCAAATATATCTGGCTTGTATTTTGGGGTGAAATAACTGACAGTACATAGTACTGTGGTGGAACTGAACCTGATGTACACAGTGTTATTAAACAACATAAAAACAAGTTATGTTTCAGCTCTGACTTGCTGCCCTCA
The DNA here is from genome assembly GCF_029633855.1 of Hoplias malabaricus. NCBI lineage: Eukaryota > Metazoa > Chordata > Actinopteri > Characiformes > Erythrinidae > Hoplias > Hoplias malabaricus. Next base: position 17,583,157 of record NC_089805.1, on the reverse strand, counting down.
GCTCTTCCACAAAACAAAACCCTTTAGGAGGGACTTAGACTCCATTGGCTGCAGCACTAAATGATGGACAGCTAACTCCGGCTGCTGATTGGTTAAATAAAAGTGGCGACCAGGGAGGGAGAGATGTGGAACTTTTGTTCATTTCAAACAAATCATTCGTTTTAATACTCTAACCTCAGAAATACGGAATAAAACACTGGTGCAACAGCCAGAAATGGTCTGTGTCCGAATTCAGTATTTACTGAATTGGATCTAGTGTGCACTGCCCAACTGTTAACTTACTATTTTTTAACTTACCGTTGACTGTTTACTTACAAAATGTCAAGTTACAAGAACCTCTTGTGTACTGCTTGACGAATACAATGTATTTGGACAACCTAGTCATTCTCATGTATTGTTTTGTGTGCTGTTCAGTTTGGAAGTATGCGCTTTCTGATACAGCCATTATCTCTGGCTGAGAGGCCTTGATCTACATGTCGCCAAAATGGATATATGCTGATTTTTCGGAAAGAAAGGTAACAATAGTTAAACATTTGAACTGATGCCATTGTTTTGGGAGTTAACTAGTTAGCTAGCTAACTAATTTAAAAAAGGTCTCCACATTACAATTTATTAATTAAAACCATTGTCGGCTTAATAAAACGTAACTTGTGGCTAATTAACTGTAACAGGCAATAACTAACAGTAATTTGTTTCAGTGAGCAAAAGTAAAGGTAAACCAGCAATAATCAACAATGATGAACTGCTAAATCTATTGAACACATTTTTTTTAAAAATGACACATTATACAGAATACTTAAAAATCTGTTAAAAAATATTATAATTAACTGGGCTGAGCCCAGGATCTTTACATACCCAGCCAATGCCCCTGACTGAGGACACTTTGCTTCATAATAACTTTAGTTATTGTATATTTACTAAGTGAACTTCCATCCAATGTTGGCATTGTTTCACTGCATACACTCAAATTTTCTACTGCTATTATTATTAACTACTTTATTTTATTTTATTTTATTTTATTGTACACTGTACAAATTGTACAATTATATAACTAGTACATTGATATTACATAAAATATACTTGGGGGAGGGGATATACTTAAAATTTATCCAAGTTTACCTTATCCAAAATTAACTTTAAGTAAATAATTTTTCTTAAGGGCTGTAAAAAGTTGTCAGCAGATGTAAGCATGTGACTAACTAGTTGAGTCTCTCCAGTGTGCAATACAGCCTTGTGGCCAGTACTTCCAGGTAGGCTCTCAAAATATGAACAGGATGTAGTGGTTACATTAGAGGAACGAATTAATAAAAGTTTTTGTTTTTTTTCCCTAAAGATCTTATAAACTTCCTTTCTGGTTGTGTTGCAATAGTCAGCAAAATGGGATAAACTAGATACTTCTGACTCTCCTTAATAGATACACTCTGACTAAGTGGCCAACTTCAGAAAAAGAAACATGTAAAAAGCTAACTCTTTGCATTGTCATGTTTGGTAGACAGTTACTATGCCTTTGGTTACTTCCCCTGAGAAAACTAATGATTATTAATGGTTTGTTGGATGTTGTTTCTGATGATCCGAAGGGTGAGGTTTCCAGAAATTATTCTTCAGTTTGCTTCACTGACTGAAAATAGTGGAATGTATTTTTGCCTGTTTAGGATAGGAAAAGAAAAGAAAAAAAATGTTTTGAGACATAAGCATTTCTTATGAGGGCATGAACAAAGTGAAGAGTAATCATGAGAGAAATCACCCACATATTCTTCATTCTCTTGCAGTCCACAATTCCAAAAATTACACGCCATTATAGTCATTTTCTTGAAAATTTATTTTTGCTAGTGTATATTTACTTGGCAGGATGAATTTTATATTAAGCCCAGTTCTCACTCATGTGATGAAATATTTGAAGGTTAAGATATTATAAACTACAGCTGAATGAAAGCATAATATCAGTTTAATAACAATTTCACTTGCTTTGGTTTTTAGTTTATTTTTGAGACAAAAATTATCTTTGTACTGCATTATAAATATCCTGTTTTATGCTTTTCACTGTCCTTTGTTTGACGGATTTTATGGCTCATAAATACTTGAAGGAGCTCCTCTCCTTCTGCTCCATCCATGAAAACACAGCTGTCAAGGCCTATAAACTAAAATGTGTTATGAAAAATGTTTATAACACAATGCATTCTGCATTCTGAGTGTTACAGCATGGGATGCTATACTTATATCCAAGCCAGGGCCAACCTGTCCTTGACCACCACAGTTTGCTTTTGTCATGCATGACACATTGTTTGGGAATGCAGATATACACTGTATGTAACAGTTTTTAAGTATTTACTGCACATTCAAAAACCAAAACTGGAAATTTTAGATAAATTAATTTAATATTTTACTTATAATGTGTTTTGTTAAATTCTGAATAAGACTGCATCAAATTGCAAGATATTTTGGTCCCTAAACAAGCATTTTATGTCAGTAGCTGTGACTGAGAGATGTCTAAACAAAGTGGAATTAGTCTGAAACAACCACCAAGATGGTCTCGTAAAGCTTTACTTGACTGACTGAAACTAAAACATTCATCTTAATCTGGCAAACACTGACATAGCTGAGCTGAATCTGATGTGAGAATTGTAAGGCTCAAGTTGTAACACAAAGGAAGAACTCACCACAGTTAAAAAATTTTGATGTAGTATTCTATGTAAGACATCTCTGCTTTAGCTTTATTTTTAATTAGAAAATTATTTTGTTACTTAAAAACATATAGCAACCCAAGTGTCCACCTATAATGCATTTACAATTGATAAAATGTTTTAAAAGTGGTTAAAATGCTAATTTTGATAATTAAGCACAAACCATTATCCTTTTAAAAGGTATTATAATGAAGTGCCACGTGTAAAAAAAAAATAAAAATATAGCTCATTTTATGAGGTATATTATAATAATGCCTTTAGGCATTATTAGAGTTTATATATGCTTACAAAGCATTACCAAGTCACAAAGAATTATAACTAAGAAAGTCTTACCTATCCAATATATCTCATTAGAAGAGTGTGAACTGGTAAGTATGGGCTGTAACAGAAGAAATCCAGAAAAAAATAAGTTCAGCTTAAAGAAAATCTCAAAGATTTGATTGTGAAAGCCAATAACAAATCCATTCTTCTTCCTGAGAAACTAAAGACCAAATAAATCCCTTGATTATATCTAACCTTCCACAGAGGACGACTGTGTTCAGTAAAGAATAAAAGTAAATGAAACTGCAATAAGGGCAGCACGGTGGCGCAGCAGGTAGTGTCGCAGTCACACAGCTCCAGGGGCCTGGAGGTTGTGGTTTTGATTCCCACTCCGGGTGACTGTCTGTGAGGAGTTGGTGTGTTCTCCCCATGTCCGCGTGGGTTTCCTCCGGGTGCTCCGGTTTTCTCCCACAGTCCAAAAACACACGTTGGTAGGTGGATTGGCAACTCAAAGGTTTCCGTAGGTGTGAATGTGTGTGTGTGTCTGTGTTGCCCTGTGAAGGACTGGCGCCCCCTCCAGGGTGTATTCCCATCTTGCGACCAATGATTCCAGGTAGGCTCTGGACCCACCGCGACCCTGAATTGGATAAGCGGTTACAGATAATGAATATATGAATGAATGAAACTGCAATATGTATCACATCAAAACAGGTTCCCTTATGTTGGGAAGCTAAGCTAATCAGGTCCCCCAGAGGAATAAGCACTGCAGAGTCACCCAAATGTCTGATAAGAGGCAGAGAACAAAAAGGAGTGATGCTTTTAACAAAGAAGTATCTGCAGTCGTAAACAAAATTTAGATAGTTGGTGATGGAAAGAAACCAGTGAACTGATATAGTTACAGAAGTGTGTAATGTAGCCTAAATCCAGCCCAAAATCCACACAAAAAATGTCACTAACTGTATACTATACGGGTGGCACGCTGGTGCAGCACGTAGTGTCGCAGTCACACAGCTCCAGGGACCTGGAGGTTGTGAGTTCGGGCCCCGCTCCGGGGGGCTGTCTGTGATTTGTGATGTGTCTGTGTTTGGTGTGTTCTCCCCGTGTCCGCGTGGTGCTCCAGTTTCCTCCCACAGTCCAAAAACACACGTTGGTAGGTGGATTAGTGACTCAAAAGTGTCCATAGGTGTGAGTGTGTGAGTGAATGTGTGAATGTGTGTGTTGCCCTGTGAAGGACTGGCGCCCCCTTCAGTGATTCTAGATAGGCTCTGGACCCACCACGACACTGAACTGGATAAGCGGTTACAGATAATGAATGAATGAATGTATACTATACTATAAGCTTTGTGAATAATGACTTTTCCCCTGTCTTCTACTGCAGGCTGCACACAATCACACACTTGAATGTACGGCAGTATATGTATTGTGTAAATTTATATGCACATTTATTTTGCTGTACCCCAAACCAAGCCTCTTCCCAAACTTCTGTATTTCAAAGTTATTTCTGTATTTCTGCAATATTCTCCTGTACCCTAAACAAAGCTTTTCCTCAATATTCTCCTGTACTCTAAACGCAACTTCTCTCCAGTATTCTTTTGTTCTTCAAAAGCAAGAAAAAAAGACCAGACCACGATTAACCATATAGCCATTGTCACCAAGGTGTTAATGGCATTTCAAAAGAGGAAAGCCCAAAATATATACCCTTGTCATTGGAAGGTCTGGAGAAGCTTTTGTGCTTCGCAATGTCTTTATTTACACGTGTTTTTTTATTTTGTGTAGGTGTTGTACTGAAAATGTGGAGGGTGGACTAATAAATGCAGAAATGAAAAAAGGAGCACAAAGTTTTGCAAAGTTGTGGGTTCAATTCCCGCTCTGGGTGACTGTCTGTGAGGAGTTGGTGTGTTTTCCCCGTGTCCATGTGGGTTTCCTCTGGGTGCTCCGGTTTCCTCCCACAGTCCAAAAACACACGTTGGTAGGTGCATTGGCGACTCAAAAGTGTCCGTGAGTGTGTGAGTGAATGTGTGTGTGTGTGTGTGTGTGTGTGTGTGTGTGTGTGTGTGTGTGTGTGTCTGTGTTGCCCTGTGAAGGACTGGTGCCCCCTCCAGTGTGTATTCCCGCCTTGCTCCCAATGATTCCAGGTAGGCTCTGGACCCACCGCGACCCTGAACTGGATAAGCGGTTAGAGACAATGAATAATAAAATATTTACTGGATTTCTGGCTTTTTTCTTAACAATATTTCACCAAATTAACACATATTACAAAAGGAGCAGGATATTTAGTCATAACAGAAGATTTGTATTTATAAGGTGAGATACTGACCACTGGTACCACACAGCCTCTCAGTCTGAACAAATCCATCTTAACTTTTGTATGAATCCTAATAATGGTGTTTAAGTCAAATATATAATAATTCTTCTAGAGACCAGGATGTTTTCTTGCAATTTAGAGTGTTTCTAGTTAAACATGAACCGGCTGTGAGCCACTGAGTTATATTCTAATTCGAAATGTGTAAGACTGTGCCTTCAGTTCCCAGATGGTGTGCTTGGTTTTTGCCAAATTGTCAGGCCTACACTGGTGCAGCATTCAGCAGGTGCTCAATGCCATTGTGCAACAAGGAAAGTGTCAAATTCACAGTCTTACCACCACCTAGAAAAAGACACTAGATATACTTATGTAACAGACAATATTTTTACCAACTGTGTTCAGGAATTTATTAATAAATACAAGGGAGCTGATGAAAGGATTTGGTGCGCCTATTAAATAACCTCCTTGTTCATTTTCCAGGTAAAATAGCATGTTTTCAGCACATTTTAATGTACAATCTTTACTGAGGTTAACCTCTTATTTAGCTCATCTGCTCACTGCTTGTCATTGATTTATATATTTTTCCATATATATATATATATATAAATATATATATATATATATATATATATATATAGCCAGGAAAAGCGTTATGAAAAAATATATTAGTGTCAGAACAGATATTCAGAATTTTTACTGCGCCATATTTGAGTGAATGTGAACATATCATAACCAACTGAACGGGCAGATTCTTCAGAATCATGAGGATGAAAACCATTATACTCTAAAATGTAGGACGGAATTAAAGCTGAAAGAAAAAGAAATTCCAAACTTAAGGTTTCTTCCTCACCAAAATGAGCAGACCTTAGGTTATCCCCTTCAAAACAAGAAAAAAATTTAGTCTCTCCATTAAACTGTTCGTTAGTAATTCTTATATTTGTGTACTGAGAGTACTGGCCAAAAATAGTAAACATTTCCAAAAAATAATTAAAATATGATCCCTGTAGAGGATGTTACACACACTAATGATGCTAAAATAGCTTAGGCTCTCAGCGTTCCAATGACAAGTCAATCAAGTCTGTAGACCAATCAGGGGCAGAGTTATGGTAATGTGCACCCAAGGAGGCGGGACAAACACTCAGAAGAGCACATACGTTTTCAGCACCTAAAAGACCCAGACACCACTAGAGAGACTCAAATGGTTCTATTTGGCAGCCACAAGCTCCACAAACAATAATAAAGTCAATAAACCTGTTTCAAAGCTTAGACTTCTTTTACTAGCTGCATTTCCTCCACTGAGGCCATTTAAATCGGGTTGCAGGAGAGTGTGTGGGGGAGGTTGCCTCTCTCTACAGCCAATCAGAGTGCAGCTCTCGCCTTTTTACATGTCAGACATTTAAAGGGACAGTGTACACAGTGAGAAACAGTGTAAACATCAGAAATAATACATAAGAATAAAACACCATAACTAAGGGGTTTTACTGTTTGGTGAGGGGTAAAAGGCCACTTGGAGAAGTACAGGAGGCTAGTTTATCAGGGAATGTAAAGAAAAACATTGTAAGATGTTGGCATTAGAACTAGATAAGATATATACACTGTATTTGTGCAGTAAAAGTAATCATATTACTTATGGACAGTTTGCGGTCTAAAGAGACATTTAGAGAGGCCATCTGCCCACTGTCTACTCCAGCTTTAATAACCAAATCTTTATGGGGTTAAGTAAGCATTAAATGTTGTAGACACTTAAAGTAAATGTGCATGCACACTTCTAACATTTGAGTTTATGAACTTAAAACTTTTATGTCAACTGTTGCCTTAATTTTTTGGAGTTCTGCTAACTTATTCAGGTTTACAGTGAAGGTTTTGTAAGAACAATGTTTTTCATTTCTCACTGGTGTAATTCAAAATGAATATGACACTATTAAACAAAAATCAAAACAAGAAGTATAAAAATTGCAATGGCTGTTTTCACATAGCATCCCAGGAAGTAAATCAGGAACCTTGAGTTCATTAACTTTATTACAATTATTTGTAATGTGATAATGTCATACTGTGATATATTTGGGAATGCTATTGAATGTCACTATTCAGCCAGCCATTATACAAGTGTGTATTGAATATTTTAGCACATGCTTTGAAAAGTAGCTCACTTTCCCCAGAGAAACCTGAGGAGCAAGTGACAGAATGAAGACTTCAGCAGTTTGTCCTAGATTCACTTTGGTTATGTATGCAAATTGATTACAATAAGAAGCATTACTTTTCAGTAAGACTATCCTTAAAATATGACAAAGGTAAGTAGCTGAAAATATACTTAATGTTGCTAATTAGGTCATTAACATGTAGTAAATTATTAATAAATGCTTGTAGAACATTAATAAGCCAGAGGTAATTTGCTGTAAATGAGGAATATGATTATCTGATGGAGATGACAGGTATAATGCTGATAAATAAGGGCAGCATATTTTGTAAAGTGGTACCAAAAAGCATCATGGTCCCATTCTCAGTTCAGTCCCATAAGCTGTTGGTAGTGGTGACCTCATTGTAATTCTTCTTCATCTTCCACTGTTTTTAAACCTGCACTGTATTTTGATGACTGATGTAAACTGTGAAAATTGAGCTGTGCAAATTATGGTTAATCTTAGGTGTAACATACACTTAGACACTGCCCTCATTAAAGCACTGTGGTATATCTCATGATGCCTGACGTCTCACTTCAAGATTCCCATACTAAAAGTGGGTGTGGGTGGGAGTTTATATGTGGCAAATGTTCAGGTTGGTCTTGGAGAAAGTGTGTCATGATCAGCGAGGCAGGTTGACAGAATTAGTGTTGTTCTTAAAGAGGATTTTTAAAAATTTTATGGCACAATTCCATAGCTGACTGGTAAACAAGGTCATTTAGGCAACGTTCAAAGCAAGTAAAATTGGAACAAATCCGATCTGCTTCATCACAGATGTGTCATTGGTGTGGTTGTGAACAGCAAAATCTCATTGAATCTGACTATTTTAAATTTGGGACACTTTCATATATGGTATTGATCTGATCCATATCTAGGACATGGAAATGGACTGGTCGAAGAATTTTCATTGGTAACCCTTTAAAATAAGACAACAAGCATAAAAATGACTTTAGTAAAAGTGTTCTTTAGTAAAGAAAATGATTCTATGTAAAACCCTGAACACTTAAAGAGTATTTAACATGAATAAATGCTTCTTTGCGTTGAAGAGGGGTTCTTCAGATTGATTTAGATAAGACCTACAGATTAAACCCTTTTTAATTAGGTTCTAGAACTATCTGTAGCACATTCTCCATCAATCCGAAGATCCCCTTTGTGATGTAAAGAAACATTTAATCATGCAAGAGGTTTATGGTTTTACATGAGATCATGGTTTTATGATTTTCTTTACTAAAGAACCCTTGATGAACCATAAGTGTAAACAAAGGTTTATAAATGGTTTCAAATCTGTTTGTTATATTTTTATTAATTAGGATATTAACACCTTAAAAAGTAGTAATAATAATGCATTACCATAATAATCCTTTTACACACAGATATAAAAGACAACAGTGACCAGTTTTTTTGTCTAATACTGTAAGTGTCAGAGAACTTACTGAAAATGTCAATGCAAAGAATATGCTAAGACATGAGAATGTGAATTTAGCCATTTCATACGTTAAGGTACACACCACATTATCATCAATGTCTTAAAAGACACTCTGATGATGATTAATTGATTAAACCTGGTGGTTAAATGGTTAAACACTGAGGACTGATAGAGGAGACAAAGTAAGGTCAGAATGCAGCAAGAGCTGAGGTTTGAGTGTGTAGATAGATGTGGGTTCACTATTTTGCAAATAATAAATCACCGTTGCCCTTTTCATGTAATAAATGATTATTAATGACTTTTAAAATATTTACAACCTAATAAATAGTCAATAATAAACAGATTGTAAACCATTTATAAACCTTTATGAGTGTAGTGTTATTATAAAGTTGTACCTTTTCAATTTGTAAAAAACACTGGGAAATAAAAAATTGTGAATCGCCTTAATCCAGGCTCCTGTCTCTGATTCATGAGAAAATAAAACATGAAGATTGGTATTGTTATTACAAAACAAACACATGAAAAACTACTTTCTATTCATTCATTCATTGTCTGCCTATCCAGTTCAAGGTTGAGGTGGGTCCAGAGCCTACCTGGAAGCACTGGGCGCAAGGTAAGAACACACCCTGGCCTTTACAGGGCGATACACACACATATTCACTCACACACACACACACACACACACACGGACACTTTGGATTCGCCAATCCACCTACCAGCATGTGTTTTTGGACCACAGTCAGTCACCCGGAGTGGGACTCGAACCCACAACTTCTAGGTCCTTGGAGCTGTGTGACTGCGACATTACCTGCTGCTTAAATGTACCAGGGAATCTTCATTAACTTTAGAGTTAACCAGCTTGTGTTTTAATATACTTTAAAATAATTAATTTATATCTAGGTCAGGGTTAGGGTTAGGAATAAAGAAAAGCATCATTTTGTGAGACAGCACTGCTGTAAAACACCAGTCCTGTTCCATTTTGTTTAAAAAACATTTTCTGGTCAGCACCTGAAGTATTGTCCTTTTGTGCATACGGGTGAGTTTGGGAGTAGGATCCGTTCAGACTGATCTCAGATATAGGTTACATTAAATAGATAGTGTGAGCGGGGAGCTCCCTGGGCACTGGGGATGGCTGCCCTCTGCTCTGGGTGTCAAATCAAATCATATCAAATTTATTTGTATAGCGCTTGTTACAAGTGATATTGTCACAAAGCAGCTTCACAGATTGCAGTAAAGACAAAGTTTTGACATGAAATGTAAAAATGTAAAAAATGTAAAAAGCCAAGGGCGACAGTAGCAAGGAAAAACGCCCTCAGAGCTGAGAAAGAAACCTTGGGAGGAAACAAGGCTCACAAGGGGGAACCTCTGGTCAAACTACCTACAAATTATTGACAAAAATAAAAGGAACATATACATCACATAGGTCTGCTGTTATGCTCATGAGAACTGATATAATTATAGTATATAAAATGTAAGCAATGATGATGATGATGTTATTATTATTATTATTATTTGTAATAGTAGTAGTCATAGTAATAGTATTAGTATTAGTAATAATAGTGAGGAATCCATGAAAACTTCAGTGTAGAGTGGGCAGCTAGTCCAAGGCAAGTAACAGTAGCTGGAGCATGGGCAGCTGGTCTGAAGCAGGTAACAGGAGAGCTCAACAGTCAGTCATCCATCAACCATCCAGCCAGACAGATACAGTAGTCAGAAAAATGTAGTGAGATGAAATTAGTTTTGATCTGTTTGGGTGAATGCAAAACAAAAAATGTGAACATTTCCAGAGTGTGGCTAATGACTTCAGCAGAGCTGACTATGACAGCTTTAACTAAAAGGAGAGAACCAGAAGGACACACAGACATGGGAGCGTCCTGAAACACGGGCATCCCTCCGCTCCACCGTCGACAAACCAGAGTGATCATGTGAAGTGGCTGGACGACAGCACCAGCGTCTCAGTTTACTATAATCCCCTGTGTCCATGGACCCCCATGGATCTACCGCCTTTATCTATGGGGAGTATTAACTACCAAAAGCTAAACTAAATAAATGAGTTTTCAGCCTAGATTTGAAGATTGCGACAGTGGCTGAGTCCCGAACATTTTCTGGAAGATCATTCCAGAGATGGGGGCCAGGGATTTATACATTAATAACAGAATTTTGTAATAGATACGGAAATTAACAGGCCAATGAAGTGGTGATCCAGTGTATCCAGTTCAGGATCGTGGTAGGTCCAGAGCCTACCCGGAATCACTGGGCATGTGTTTTTTGACCGTGAGAGGAAACGAGCACCTGGAGGAAACCCATGCTGACACAGGGAGAACACACCAAACTCCTCACAGACAATCACCCGGAGCAGGACTTGAACCCACAACCTCACACAGTCCCTGGAGCTGTGTGACTTCGACACTACCTGCTGCCCCATAATGCCACCCCTAATGGTAACATGTATAAAGTAAATAATAATGGTCCTAAAATAGACCTTTGCGGATTCCAAATCTTAATTTTGAATAATTGAAAGATAAATAATTTACCTTTACGAGCTGATAATGCTCTGTTAAGTAAGATTTGAACCATGATAGGGCTGTCCCTGTGATTCCAAACATGTTTTCTAACCTTTCTAGGATAATATTGTGGTCTGTTGTATCAGAAGCTGCGCTGAGGTCAAGTATCACCAACAGGGATACATGGCCTTGATCAGAGGCAAGAAGAAGATCATTTGCTATCTCAACTAGAGTTGTCTCAGTGCTATGATGTGGCCTGAATCCAGATTGGAATTTTTTATATATATGATTCAAATGTAGATATGAACTAAGTTGTTGGGCCACAGCTTATACTAAGATCTTAGATGTAAATGGTAGATTAGAAATAGGCCTGTAATTAGACAATATGCTAGCATCAAGATTTGATTTCTTGATCAGAGGTTTAATAACTGCTAGTTTAAAAGCTTTGAGTACATGGCCCAGGCTAAGCGATGAGTTAAAAGAGAATAGTTAAAAGAGGATTGATAATAGCTGGTAGTACTTCTTTGAGCAATTTTGTGGGAATTGCATGAGTGTGCAAATTTGCAGATGTGATAATCTTCTCTAGTTCTAACTGTGGAAGTGGGTAAAAAGGTCTTTCTTTTACAGTTATGTTATGTTTTATATCAGCCACGTCAGATGACAGCCAGGTCGGATTTAATACTGTGGGTTGAGTTTGTTGTCTAATATTTTTGATTTTACTATTAAAAAAGACCAATAAACTTCACTAGTGAGAACCGCTGGAATTTGTAGTTCAGTACCTGCCTAATTTTTTGTAGTTCTGGAAAACACACTAACCAACACTCAAGGATTATATTTATTATTGTAGATCAGCGAGGCCAGATATGCTGAGCGAGCTTTAGTGAGGGAATTTTTATACTATTTAAGTGGAACACCATTTCCGCTCTACTTTCTGTGCTGTTTGTTTCAAGGTACAGGTTTTATCATTGTATCATGAGGCAAGGTTTTTCGGTCTTATCCCTTTTATTTTAAGTAACGCCACATTTTCTAAAGTAAATTGACAGGTATTTTCTAAATTGTCGGTAAGTACCGACATCTATAGCTATCTATAGATAGTATCTATAGCTCCATTGGGTCTGATGGAGTAGAAACTGGGGTTGACACTTGTGGGAGGTTTTCTATAAATTGTAGGCTGATAAGTGGTTTTATTGAACGAATTGTAGAATAGCTAAGGGTCATACATATATTTTGGCTAAGACATAGCTCATATGAAATAGTCTATGTTAAGACCTAGTGTCAAAACTAAATCTAAAATGTGACTACAGTAGTGTGTAGGCCCTATTACATTTTGAGTAATTTAGTGGATCATGTTGCCTTCGCAGAATGAATATTGAAATCCCCTACAATTATAACTTTATCATTGCACAGTAGGGTCCTGGTGGTCTGTAAATGTTAAATAATGAAAATTTATTTAAGATTCAAGATTGTATTTGTCACATGTTAATTTGTAGCAGTTATAAATATACAGTGAAATGAAATAAGTCACTGGGCAAAAGGATACCAAATTAAGAATGCTATCAAAAAAGGAAGATATGTAAATTTGCATACTATTTACAAGAAACATAATAACAAATAAAGTATAAAACATAAAAATAATTAAAAGAGAATAAATGTAAAGTGTAATGTGCATGTAAACAATGAATACAGTGCAACTGATACACAATATGAAATGGCTATATATCTGAGTAAAGTGACTTGAGCAGAATGTGCATTAAGTGTTTAATGTCCAAATGACCTGAAGGTAAAAACTCCTCCTAAGCCTCTCAGTCCTGGCCCTGATCCAGTGAAGATGTTCCCCTGAGGGTATACCAATTGAAGACACTATGGTTTGGGTGATGAATCTCCTTAATAATCCTTTGCCTGATGCGGTGCATCACCTGGAATAAATATCTTGAGGTTTTGGCAGTGCAGTCAGATCACTCTTTGAAGGTCTTTCTAGTCCTGGGAGCTGCAATGTCCAAACCAGGTAATGATGCTCCTGGAAAGAACAGACCCAATGGTAGCTGTAAAGAAAGATTTTAATAACGCTGTGGAGATCTTGAATTTCTACAGCCTCCTAAGTGGGTATAAGCATTGCTATGCATTCTTTATCAGGGTGGAGATGTGCCTAGTCCATGCCAGGTCCTCAGAGAAATAGATTCCAGTGTACCTGTAGCTGGTCACGTTCTCGACCAAAGTTCCCTTGGTCTGTAGTGGTGTGTATGGAGTCCTACTTTACCCTCTCCTGAAGTCCACAACCATCTCCTTGGACTTGAGGACGTTCATCTTCAGATTGTTGACATCACACCATGATGACAGCTGTTCCACCTCACTCAGGTAGGCCTTTTCATTGTTGTTAAAAATTAGGCCTATCACAACTGTATCATCTGCAAATTTCACAATGGTGTTGGAGCTGTGAGTGGCCAAAAGTGAGTTAAATGCGAAAGACACAATGACAAATGATTGCATATTATTACATTATTCGCAGAATAGAAAAAATCAGTAGAATAATTAGTGTCATTCTCACACAGCTACAGGGTTGAGGGGTCACTGTCTGTGAGGAGTTTGATGTGCTCCCTTTGTCTGCGTGGTTTTCCTCCAGGTGCTCTGGTTTTCTCCCACATTCCCAAAATAGGTATTGGGATTGGCTACTCAAAAGTGTCCCTAGGTGTAGTGCCTTGTAATGGACTGGAGACCCCTCCAGGGGGTCCAGACTGGCTATGACCCTGGAATGAATAAGCGGTTACAGACAATGAATGAATGAATGAATGAATGATGTAAAATGCCAAGCAGTCATAAATGATCAACATCAATTTCCAAGACTTTGGAAGCTGATTGCAATAAACCATATGTGAAACATTACGTCCTGTTCCAAACCGCTACTCAGCATTGCCAACTTTTGGTGTGATTTTTTTGTTTGATATATGCTTTTTTCTGAACTGAACTAAGATCACATTATTGATCACATTCTGCATTATTTAAACAGTAAACACACATCTTATGAATGTATGACAACTTAAATGGCGAGGTTTTTGGAGTGGTCTTAGTCAGCTGCAAGGAACAAATAGGACAGGGCAAGCCAAATTTGATGATTTATTAATATTTTAATATTTTTAAACATTTTTATAATTTTTTAAAATAACATTAAAGCAAGTAAATTGATCTTAAGGGCATTTTTCTAAAAAGACATTAGCTATCCACCTCTCTAATGTTCTCCTACACATGCAGCACTATTTTGGATACATAAATGAGTGTTTGCGCTACTTAATATTGTCTATAGGTGATGTTCATTTTCCTTGTATATTATTAATATTCAGAGTCATTTTTGAGAGAACACAGTTTAACATGTTACATATTCATGTCCAAAATGACAAAACAAAACATAAAACAAACATTACAGCATGGTCCCTGTAGAGTGTGATTGTGATTGGCCAAGGCATAGCTCCTTCTGAGCTGAGAGTAATGATTTATAACTTGGCAAGGCTATGTCATCTTCTTTCATGAAAGGAAAAAAAAATAACAAAACAAAGTGGAATCTGATATGTTCCAAAAGAGAAAAAAGCCCTGACAGAAGGTATGAGTGTTGGCTTTTCCAAGGCTAAAAAATACATCAGTGCTGATGACTGCATCCAAAGGGAGAACATCAAAAATAAATGATTTATTTTTCCCCATCTGTTCTTTATTGATGTATATTTGATACTACTTCTGTAAGAAATCAAGAGTAAATGACGGCTGAGTGTTTTAATTAATGAAGACTGTGTCAGTAGGTGAAGGCTATATCTGATATTTAATTACTGATATTCTACTGGTGTATTGCCAAGGTGGTATCATGCCGAAAGGGTAAAACACATGTTTGCCAACTTGGACTAAATGTGTCTGTATCAGATTTTTTTTAACTACTAAAGTGTGAAATTTACACCGTGCTGTACTACCCGTATACAGCAGGGTCATGTTTTTGTGTGGGTTAGGGTTAGGGTTGTAGTATTAAGTTTATTGTTAGTGTCAATATTAAAGAGATAATCTCAGACAGGTACTGTACAGGTTCATTGTTGTTAATTAAAGGTACAAACAGTCTAAGTCCAGTTGTGTTCCCTACAGGTATATTATTTTCTCCAAAACGAGAGGTGTATATTTGTAAAATTTTATTATAGAACTGTGTAAAATAAAACAACAAAATATACACTGATCAGCCATAACATTATAACCACCTCCTTTCACTGAGCAGAGAGGAACACGCTGTAGTTAAACAATTACAAACTGTAGTCCATCTATTGATCTGCATCAACTTTTAGCATCCTACCACCCTCTTCAACGTTCAGGACCTCCACAGAGCAGGTATGATTTGGGTGGTGGATCATTCTCAGCACTATCAGTGACACTGACACAGTTATGTGCTGCTCGAGTTCTTAAACCCCTCTGCCTCACTGCTGGTCTGAGAATAGTCCACCAACCAAAAAATATTCAGATTTCTGTGTAGACTGATGGAGGACTAAAGAACGACTTTCACAAACTGTGCAGCAACTGATGAGCTGCCTCTGACTTTTCATCTGCAAGGTGTGTCTAAGACAGTGGACACAGTGTTTTTAAAACCCACAGTAGCAGTGCTGTGTCTGATCCACTCATACCAGCGCAACAGACAGTGCATCTCTAGTCCAAGACAGCATGCTGTAGGCTGGATATTTTCGGTTCTCAGTCCAGCAGTGAGGGGAGGGCTTTAAAAACTCTAGCAGCACTGCTGTGTCTGATCCATTTGTACCAGCACAACCTACAATAGTATGCAGTAACCACATCAGTGTCACTGCAGTAGTGATCCATAATGATCCATTTTCCTAATCATACCTGCTCTCTGGGAGTCCTGATCATTGAAGAACAGGGTGAAATGAGAATAAGAAAATATGCAGAGAAACAGGTGGACTACAGTCTGTAATTGTAGCACTACAAAGTGCTCCTGTATGGCCAGTGGATAATGAGTGTAGATACAAGGTAGGTATTCCTAATCCAGTGATCATTCACTCCCTGTTGTACTCCCTGTACACTTAAGAAAAAAACTGGGTAAGTAGATATCTACAAATGTTTGGCCGTGTAGTGTATAATACACTCATTTTACACTTGTGTGAAGACACTAAGCGTTGTTAAGTGATATGGCCTAAATGTTGTTTATGTTTTCATAGGTGTGGGGCAATTGTGTCATGTTTCAGACGTTTTTGTGCAGTTTATTTTGGTATATATATATATATGTGGGTGGCACGGTGGCGCAGCAGGTAGTGTCGCAGTCACACAGCTCCGTGTAAGGAGGTCTGTGAGGAGTTGGTGTGTTCTCCCCGTGTCCGCATGGGTTTCCTCCGGGTGCTCCGGTTTCCTCCCACAGTCCAAAAACACACTAGGTGGATTGGTGACTCAAAAAGTGTCTGTATGTGTGTGTGTCTGTGTTGCCCTGTGAAGTACTGGCGCCCCCTCCAGGGTGTATTCCCGCCTTGCGCCCAATTATTTCAGGTAGGCTCTGGACACACCGCGAACCTGAACTGGATAAGCGGTTACAGATAATGAATGAATGAATGAATGAATGAATATATATATATATATATATATATATATATATATATATATGTGTGTGTGTGTGTGTGTGTGTGTGTGTGTGTGTGTAAGAGAGAGTGAGCATGTGTGAGCGTGTGTTGCGTGCTGATGAGGAGTTTATGTTGCTATGTGTCCCCTCCACCCCCCCTCGTTTACTGGCTATTCTGGGAATATCCAAATTACAGTGTGTCAATGTGTGGTTGGGATGTGTGGTTCTCATTCTCTACTTTTCTCCTCCCTTCTTTTCTCTCTCTCTCTCTCGCTCTCACTCCCTCTCACTTACTCTCTACACGTTTTTATTGGTCATTACACCATTTTACCATTTTAGCCCATTTACAGCCACAACGTACTTCCGTTCCTGTCACTTCTCCTTCTGCTTGGAGGCACTTTCCACTGCTTCATCCTCTCTTTATCAACACTCTCTCTCTCTCTCTCTCTCTCTCTCTGAATTATGTATACCCATGTCTCGCCCGCCCTCTGTGGCTTTCTTCCCTCGTTGGTCCTCTTCCTGTTTCTCTCTTTCCGTCGCTCTCCTGCAATTACTATCTCAACATATAGATTTCACTCCAAGTGGCATAATTCAACGAGTGCGACCACAGTAGAGCTTGTGTGTGTATGAGTGTGTGTTTATCCCTTCCTTGTTTACATTGATTTATACAGTTTGTTTGGGAAGTTTTAAGACCACAACATAAGCCATAGCAGTCTCCTAGTTTCTACACTGTCCATTTTATCAGCTACATTAATTCAATAGATGCACGTTGTTCTACCATTACAGACTGTAGTCTACCTGTGGCTCTGCAAGCCTAACACTTGCTTCCTCTGATATATTTATGCTTCTGTGTCAAACCTATGCCATAAGCAATGCATAGGTGCACATTGATGTGAACTGTACCATACACCATAGCCTGACATGCACTCCCCAGAAATTTAACTATGCATCAATGCAGACACAACTGACACTGTGTCTCAGTTTATACTCAGAAGAAAATGGTTGAAGCTGAAGGGAGAAATCCAGAAATATGAACGCCCCTTCACCACACTACAGAGACTGCACTGTTTAGTTTAGTTTTTATTTCTTTGGGTCGGAACATATAATATTTGATCAAGGGGAAGTCATTTACATAGATATGACTTTGTTAATTAAACTCCAAGAAACTATGTTGTAAACACAGAAGTCTGAAGATGAAAGAAAAGCTGATTCATCAATTTATCATTAAAATTCAAAGAAACACATCTATTGTTGTTTTTGCCATTTGTTGACTTTGAAACACACACAAAATAAAGATTTAAAGACTTGAGCCAGTTTGTATAAAACTAGAAAGACTATACATTCAATTAGTGAAATAACTTTGTTATTAATTATATTTTCACATATTTATAGTACGTAAACATAAAGTTAGTGTTCTTTTCTTTTGATACACATAAACTATGTTGCATATAACAACCAGATTAAATTTTGTGCTGTCCTACATATAACACTCTTCTACTGATAACACATACAGTACAGTAGGCACCATTCTATCTTCACATTCACAGTTTATATTTTACTTCTCTTTGCAAACATGCAGGAAATCTCACCACATGTGAAATTCGACACCTGCCCCCTCTCTTTCACCTACCCCTTTTCCTACAACTACACTTATAATGCGAATTTTAATTTTGTAACACATATTTTACACATAATGAAGAAACACACCTCTATTATATGATTATTACATTGTAATTATTATAAAATTAAAATGCTGTTCTATATTTCACTGTTAAAGTTAGACAACACACAGTATAAATTTGTAAATAAAGTCAGACAGCACACAAAATGTATCCCAGATTTCACCAGATCTTCCTCAGTCCAGGTTTGTAATCTTGGTGTAATTTTAAATCCCACACTATCATTTGTTTGCTATATAAAATGTTTCTAAGTCTACAGAGCATTTCTAGATTGCATCCCTCTCACTAGGACATTCTAGATTGTGCAAGGATGTTTAGCACAAACTCTGCAGCAACAGAGCTACTCGCTGTCTCTATTTTACTATAAGGATATGAGGTAGGTGTGTCTAATAAACTCAAACTAAAGGTGAATCCCATTTCACCCCTTAGCCCTATCCCTCCATTTTCCCTAAGGGTGGGGGTGTCTCAAGTCTTGTTGGGAAAGACAAGTAGGTTTGAGGTGGGGAGGGCTATATATCAAAAAAGAGATTTTTAAGTTGCACACTTCAAATGAAGAGCTATTAAAGCCTTGTTAATGAGCTGCAAGATGGCAATTTGGTGACCAAGTATTTTCTTCGTTTATAACTATGATAACCATTGTATAATCTAAGTTTAATTTAGTTTCAATGCATTATGTCAATTTACTTCATAACAGAAAGTGTACAACCAAGTGCTGAGATGGAATTACATAATATATCTAGCACCCAGATAACTTAGCAAGTGACTTAATGCATTAAAGTAAAATAATTTGTTCATTAGTTCATTGGCTTATCCAATTCAGTGTCCAGAATTAGTCTGGAGCATATACTCGCAGAAAAAAGGTACAGTAAAGGTATATTATTGGTCACAGAAAAAAACAGTGTAAATGATCATTTAAAAGGTACAACAGTCTAGTTTCCCTAAATGTACATTCCATTGTCTTTTCCAGAAGTAGAGGTGAATATTTTTAATTTCATTATAGAACTGTATAAAATATAACAACATAAATCCTGGAGATGGAATTCTGTCTTAAAACAAAACAAAACAAAAAATCAACAAATTCAGTTAAAAATGAAATATATATTAATTTTCCATACATTTTCTGTTATTTTATGATTTGTCCTGTTATTTAGAAATGCATACATCTCACTATCCATCACAGGGCATCAAACACTCACAGCTTCACTCACACACTCACACCTATGGACACTTTTAATAGCCAATCCACCTACCAACGTGTGTTTTTTGGACTGTGGGAGGAAACCCACACAGACATAATTCAAGCATGAGTTGAAATCGAACACTGGAGCCAAGGTATAAATCCAGGGGGGGATTTATAAGCTGTGGAACAGTGAAACTGTGTTCTATGAAATGATGGAGGACCCATAACCTTTGAGTGAGATAAACAAGTGTTTGTTATCCAGTACCAATCATATAATTCAATCAGATTCTCACAGCAATATTCCAACATATAATGCAAAGCCTTCCCAGAAAGCTCTTACTGCAGTAAAGAAGACAAACACCATAACGATGCCCTTGATTTCATAAGAAATGCACTTGTATAAACACACACACACACACACACACACACAGTTTAAATTATATTTGTGCTCTGGCACAGCAACAAAGCTTTAATTCAGATTCACTAATCCTTCCCATCTTCACTGGCAAGTGAATGAAGCATGATGGTGAGGTAACACTTTAGTTTACTTAAACCAGGAATTTAAAGAGCTAGAAGAATCCTGGTAAAGCTGTAAAGCTCTGTGTGTGTATATGTGTGTGTGAGTGATTGCGTGTGTGTGTGATTGCGTGTGTGTGTGTGTGTGTGTGTGTGTGTGAGGTGAAGCTGAAGTTGAAATGTGTCCATTTCAGCTTTTAAAGTGGCATTTAACAGAATTGTCCCCCCAAATCCCTATAATTATATGTTGTTAAATGTAATTGGTTTGATGTGAAGTGACCTGATCTGTAGGGTCAATTTTGAATATGATGCCTGAGACATTGTTTGGAGATATTATCTTGGCTTTAAACTTAACCAATGAAAACAAAAATACTCTCTGTATGATAACTAAAGGTGTAGCTTGGCCCTGTGGAAACGTACTGTGTCCCTCCCCACTGCCCCATCAAACATTGACTTTCAATTTGAGAAAAGGCTCTTTTGCACAGAACATTGGAGTTAAGGATTGCACTTTGTGGCTTATTTGGACTTTGGTTGTTTTGGCAGTAACTCTTGATATTCCCACATGCGTTATAGATTTATTGATTATGTGGCATAGATATTTATGATATATATACATTGGAATTAAGTTTCACAATATTCTGAAGAGCGGGAAAAAAAAAACAAGACTCAAAAGGAGACCTCATCCTCCGCTGTTCAATACAGGAACAAAACAAAGTAGCAGTTTATAAACAGTGGAGAGTTATAACAAGTGTATAGTAGTCTATAACACCATGTGTTATAGCACAATGTGTTATAGAACCACTAAGTAAGATTTTTTTTTTTTGCCCCTGGGGCTCCCCCTTTAAGTCATGTCATAGAACAGTGCTGCCCAATCCTGTTCCTAAAGATCTACCACACTGTAGAGTTTAGCTCTAACTCTAATCAAACACAACTGATCCAGGTATGAAGGCCTTCAGGGGCATTTGAATATTACAAGTAGACTCCGGACCTACCGTGACCCTGAACTAGATAAGTGGTTACAGACAATGAATGAATGAATTAATGTACTTAAATAAATGGGGAGGGGGAGGGGTTGTTTCTTACGCCTCCAAAAGTTACGTAATGCAGTTTCTGCAATGCTGAGCCCAGATTACCAACGACTGTGTCTGTATTCTCTTATTACGGGTCAGTGAAGCTTCACGATTTTTTCAACATAGTGTTCTGTTACTGGCAGTGTTAATAAAGTACAGTTTCAACAGGTGAAGAGTGAACAGTTGTAGTTAAAGGCTGATTTCAGCAGTCAGTCGCTGGTGGGAAAGTGAGGCACGCGGACACATGCAGGCTCCATGTGGAACGAGCAGAAATCCACAAATCTTGTAGTGAAATTTGGTGAATGTGCAGTTGCTGTCTTTGGGTCAAAACTGGCAAGACATCATGTAGACACGAATTCAGAAAATGTTTCTCCATCATTAGGTCAGATGGGCAATCCTTGGAATAGCCTTTCAGTAAAATACAGTATGCATGAATTCACATTGGCACCATGCTGGTTGTGGGGTAATACTGACATTTTGAAAATGAAATGTGTGTCATTTTCCATGCTCTGACCATTACCAATATCTATAAAATTAAGAAAGTTTTAGAAAGTTGGGAACCTTTGGTTTCTATCACTGCACTCTAAAGAAACCTTATTCTATAATTACCATTTGAATCATGTATAATGAAAACACACAGAATGGCTTTCTTATAACATGGGAGACATTACTAAGTGTTATTTTATCCTCACCAGAAATTCTCAGTTAATACTAGGGAGCTCTAAAATAATCTAACTATACTTACCTGCTCCATAGTGTTCTATTTCATTTCAGGCTTTTCTATGGGGATTGTACTAGCCATGTGTGCACAAACTAAATGTATCTGTACCATAATTTGATAATAATAAAGAGAGTAAACTGTAGTATATTATAGTATATCACAATAAACATTATATTCATAGAATATTAATATATTTAATAGATCTGAAATATGTGTGTGTAGTTGAATTATTATAACACAAAAATGAGCTAGATCCAGGATTTAATATAATCTGCCATCTTTTATATTTAATGTTTTGTTCATGATATGACACACACACAAGTTTTTTTTATTGTGCATTGTGAGGGCATTACATATACGCCATGATATCTTATCCATAAGTACTACTAGCCTAAACCTAAGCTTAAAATATGCATTCTCATTATAATGGTATGATTTATGACAAGCTGGTCCTCACAAAGAAAAGAATTCTCCACTATCTGTGTGTGTAAAGTACAGAATTTGGTCCCCGCAATGTGATACATTCCTGGTATACACACACGCATATGTTTGCGAGTTTGTCTGCATGGATGGGTGATGCTGCTGAGAGAATGGCGCATGAAGGCCAAACCAAGAGGAAGTGACCATACTTAAAAGAGTATCTGTCACACACAGATACACATGCATAAACACACACTCCCTGGCTGTAGCTTTTTTTCCCCACCCCACACAAACATGTTTGCTTTGGTGTCATGGTTACGTGACCCTAGAAAACCTAATCTGTGTGTATTGCAAAAGTGTTTTCTTGGTTGACTGACAGTCAAGAGCAACATGCTAAGTGGCTGGTGAATGGGGCCAAAACACCACCCACTCCCAAAAAACCTCAGAATCCACATTTCCCAATGGCCAATGAAAGCTTTGCTCAACTGAACTCTACTAACTGGTAAAAACCTAGAAAACGAATATGTGTGTGTTTGTACCCAAGACTCAGGAACTGACGTGTGGTCTCATATTTAAGCTCTAGGGATCTAAAGGTTTAATAACACATTTACCATGGGGTCACCAAGTCTGCAAAAAGTACAATAAGTAAACACATCTGCCAAAAAATGTTTCTGGATGGTCTGCCAAGTGAAAGTCTGGTTTTGTCAGGGCACAAATTCAAACACATTGAGTTTGCTAACATGACTGGAAATTTCATTAGAATTGCGATTCTGCGGTCAGATGCAATGACAATAGAACTGTGGGCAGAAGTCAGTTTGATATTCAATGAGTAAAGATCTTAAAGCCCTTTGTTCTGTGAAGCATGGTGGTGGATGTGTGAAGCTGAACACATTCCAGAGGTTCTGGGAATCTTGGGCCCTATCATAGGAACAACCTACACACTTAAAAACGATGGTTCTTCAAGGGTTCATTAGCAACGACAAAGATTTTATATAGAACCCTGAGCACTTAAGGAATCCGTTTCATAATTAAAGTGTTCTTTGCATAGTGTTAGGGGAAGCCTAGATGCTTATAAATTAGGTGCATTAAGCAAGACTCTAGACTTCCACAATATCCACTCCAGCCACTGGGGTGGGTGGGGGGGTGGAGTCTTCAAAATGGAAGGCCTTTGGTATGGGATGACGGCCTGGTGCAGAAGTATATAGGATATAGAAGTATATAGGATATAGAAGATGGTGGAAGTTTGTGAACCTCTCTTCTAGCACTCTGGAAATTGTTGCACCTGCTGTTTACTACATACCCTTTTGAACAATCTCTATATACTTGGGCCGGTTGACCATGGAGTCAGCACTTGGGTTCTTTGAGTATTCTTAGGTAAGAGGACTGAACCCCTCCCCAGTTCCAATTCCTTTACAAAAGTCTCCAACACCTTACTTCCATAATGGGTAACCGAAACCTATAGTCATTAGGCTATGGACCCTAGTTAACTGACCTTTCTTCCTCTAGACAACTCGTTGTGCAAAGGGGCTAGCAAGTGGTTTGTAGCAACAGTGAAAGGCTTCTTAAATTGATGAAGAATGTACTACAGATGGTTCTATTTAGGACCTTTTAGAAATGGTGTTTTGTAAGGAACCAAAATATTTATTCTTTTTGTAACAGGCTTGACAAGGTATCTATAGAAGAACACTTGGTGTTAGAACACTTTAATCATGCAAAGGTGTCTTTAAGTGTTAATGGTTCTATATAGAACCATTTTCTTTACCAAAGAATCTTATGAAATCTGAAATCTTATCTCATCTGTGTAATTACAATGACAGAATCAATTTGGGTCAAATTTAGGACAATAGCCTTTTTAGGACGATAGGCTGGGGGCAGTTACGTCATCATTCATACAAATACTTGTGAAAGCTAAGGATGGGCAGACTGATACCTAAATATGGATACATCCAATTCTTGCGTTTACATTTAAGAATATATTCTGGCTCTAAAATGTATTCTAACTGTCTATTAAAAATAAAATGCCACCATAAATATTGGCATAGTATAGGAACTACATTTCCATTTTTCCCTCTACTGCTCCACACAGCTATGCTGTAAAAGTAGCACAGGCAGCCACTTGCCAGGCTTTATCCAGGTTATGTATAACTGATAAGGCAATGTTTATAAATGACTGTGGGGGAGTGATTCATATCTTTTCAGCCTCAGTTTGCATGTGCATTTCCTGTACAACAATTGAATGCCATGTTATATGTCCAAGTTATAAATAATGCTATTTTAACAATATATAATTGTTATGATGCCCTGTGAAGGACTGGCGCCCCCTCCAGGGTGTATTCCCGCCTTGCACCCAATGATTCCAGGTAGGCTCTGGACCCACCGTGACCCTGAATTGGATAAGCGGTTGCAGATAATGAATGAATGAATGAATAATTGTTATGAATTAAGTAAATAAATACAATAGTTATACCAAAAACACTTTTTATACTATCCATTTGCCCTTTCTGCATCAAAAAATCAGTATTGGCATTGACAACCCCAGCGGTGGATTGACTTGGTATTGGATCGGAAGGGAGATGTGTTGAATCACACAACCCTAATGAAAACTACTTTGCTGCATTAGAGCTCCACAGTGTAAAAGAAAACTAAATGCTGCTCAATATCAGAACAAGTCTTCACATTTCCAAAAAAAAAAAAACTGTTGCCAGTGTAAACCGTGTAAGTCGTACAACAAGTTCAAAAATTGAAAATGAACATGAAAGAGTAAATCAAGACATTAGAGGAACAGAGCTTTTGAGGAAAGGTTTTTCTACAGCTTTGGCAAAATAATGACTAGGTAAATTAATTTTTCCCTTTATTTTAGACTTGTGACCAACTGTATAAAATATATATATATATTTTAGTGTTATTTCACTTAAGCTTCATGAACACTGCTCTTCAAATCAAGCTGGTCAAATCAGAATGTCTGAACAACAGATTCAGTGGAAAAAAACAAGTCTGTACATCTCGGACTTTTTTTTAGAGAATTCTTTTGCTATTTGATTATATCTGCTGTTGCACTATAGTCATGAATATTGTACACTTTAGACAGTGGCAAAAAAAAACAAAACAAGAATAGTGCCATCATATCAATCCAAGCGTTAAGGCAGGATGTAAAGCTTCATTTCAAACTTTAAATGAACCAAGTAACTGCATGGTAACTTAATAAAGTTTTATAAAGAGTTTATGAAAAGAGTGGGATCTTGCAAGCAAAACCATAGCTTAAAATTAAATTACTCTTTGACAAAAATGTTTTTTTAGGTTCTTCTATGGCATAGATTAAAGAACCTTTGCAGCACCTTTATTTTTAAGAGTGAATTTGATTGTAGGGGTGGCACAGTGGCGCAGCAGGTAGTGTCGCAGTCACACAGCTCCAGGGACCTGGAGGTTGTGGGTTTGAGTCCTGATCCAGGTGGCTCTCTATGAGGAGTTTGGTGTGTTCTCCCATGGGTTTCCTCCGGGTGCTCCGGTTTCTTCCCACGGTCCAAAAACATACGTTGGTAGGTGGATTGGCGACTCAAAAGTGTCCGTTGGTGTGAGTGAGTGTGTGTGTTGTCCTCTGAAGGACTGGTGCCCCCTCTAGGGTGTGTTTCTGCCTTGCGCCCAGTGATTCCATGTAGGCTTCGGAGCCACTGTGACCCTGAACTGGATAAGCAGTTACAGACAGTGAATTTGATTGTATTTTGCTAATATTTAGAATTATATTTAGACATTATATTTCTAATTCTTTATTTATAATATTATATTTATGATTTATAATTACAGACTTTAATAACATTTCAAATTTTATGCCTGCAACATATTAAAAAAAATTCAGTTGTGTTCCCAGAAGGTACATTAGATTCTGTTTTCCAGAAGTAGACATGAATATTTGTAATTTTTCATTATAGAACTGTGTAAAATAACAGAACATAATATAAGTAGTGCAGATGAAATGGGGCATATGGAATCAACACAATGTAAAAATCTATAATTATAATAGAATAATGTACAATTATGTTCCCTAACTAAAGGTACTGAATATGGACCCTTGAGGGTACCATACACCACAGTGACAGCAAAAGGTACCACTAAAGTGACAATTTTTCTTACAGTGTACACTGACATCATGTGAGACTGTGAGACAAACTAATACACATAGAGAATTAGTTAAGAAGACAGTTTGGACAAGTGCAGACAGATTTGTCTTGAGATGCTCCTTATTTGACATTTCTGTGGATTTGTGATCATGTTTCTAGGCTTTCTGCACTTCTCCAGATCACAGGCCTAGGACATGACATGCCTGTCCTGAGCTATGTCTCTGATTATAGATCCCAACCTGTCTGCTTGAGACAGGAAGCTAGGACTGGACATGAGCTGATCATCCAGCAGAACAGTGATCCAAATAATGCTTTTGGATTCATTCATAAATTGCTAATTAACAAGAGTAACTTTTTTGCTTTGTATTTTTTGTAACCCACATTTGTCAGTGTTACAGACCTGAATTGTCTTTTAAAGCTAATGATAAAGAACATTCATACAGGCACTGCATGGAATTCCATTCCGAGATCTAAGTTAATGTGATAAAGAGTGGGCATTTAAAGAGTGGTGCTACAGTAAGGCAATTTATGTACAACTGTAGAAATGTATTATTATCTAATGTATTCCATTTAATATAGGATATTTTACTTTACTATGGTTTAAATTCTATATAGATTTTTCAATCTATTTGTAGGAAGGCATTCAATGAATGAGAGTAAACACAGACCAAAGGTGCTACAAAACTAAATAGCTCAAGTGAAAATGAGTTTCTGTGGCATTTTAAAAAGGGTATAAAAAATGTACAGACAAGTAAAACCTCAGCCACATACATACAACATTCATTTCTTTTTCCCAAACAAAACATTCCACCTCAAAAGACAGAAACAGATTCAGAGAAGGCTGAAATTCTGAACATAAACAAACCAGAAAGAACTATGTTCTTACTATTGTTGATATCCCCTTTAAGATAATTAAAGTAAAAATTGTATATTCAATATACTATTGAATATATTGATTTTGTCAAGTACTAATTGCTAGTTATATAATGTAGATTAATATTTATATTTGTCAATAATATGAAAATGATTTAATGGTATTATTTACACATTTTAAAACACTCAAACAATAATGAGGATTATATTTATAGTTTTTTTTCCATAGACAATTATATTAATTCCTTATTATTTAGCTACTTACACAGTTAGAACTCTTAAGCTTATTCTAACCCTAATCCTAACCTTACTAACAAATGTTTTCACCTTAAAATGTCATATTTTACCTTATGAGAGCATGAATTCTTCCCTTAAGGAAAACAAATCCCCACAATGTCAGTGTATAAACAGATTTTAGTCTCTACACTCTGAACAACACAAATACACACACACACACTCCATTCCTAACAATGGTGTTCCATAGTGCACATACAGTTCAAAATCTCAGCTATTAAATTCATGGAGAAGGATAATCAGTGGCAAAGGGATATACTGAAGCAACTGCACATGTATCTGAGCAAATTTTTGATCTACATCACAATGTGATTCAGTGTTGTTATCTTGGAAAATTAAGATTGTACAAAGTGATGGACTCAGGACTGGTGATGAATTGATCTTTGTGGTCCAGGACTAATGATCTCGCATCACTGTATGACCACTAATGCACTTGTGGGAAAATGCAATCAAATCCTCACAGAAACTTTTCCAATATTTATTGGAAAGCTTTTCCAGAAGTAGATGCTGTTACTGCAGCAAAGGGGAAGACTACCTGATTTCAGAAAAAAAAACAAAAAACAAAAACTCAAGGATGAGTGTGTTTCCCCAAACTCAAAATATGCCCAATGCTTCTAAGCCAAGTTTCATTAAAAACAGTATATCACTGATAACAGGCCCAAAATACAAAATGTCTTTACTAGTAGGTGGTTATTACTGAGTATAAGTTCTCTTTCTTTCCAGGGTGTATAGCAAGCTTAATATCTAATCTAGCTTAAATACATGATTCATACTTTCCATTTTACCTAAGAGAAATATATTTTTCATAAGACGTCATTACAGCGCAACAAAACTGGTTTAAAGATTAGAGGATTTTTCTGGTGCCAGCCTGAAAGCACATTTTCTTTATTAAACAGAACAACTGTATGACTCAAAAACAAACATGGGTGTGTAAGGGTGGTCTTGAGTAATAATGTACCATTCATTATTTAGTAATAACTTGACTTGATCCTCTGTCCAAGTTAGGGCTGGGATTATTCACAATGTTACTCACAATAGTAATAATAATAATAATAATAATAATAATAATAATAATAATAACTTTACACATGTTCATAGTGTAATAGTTTTCTATGGTCTTACAGACACTTCTGTTTGTTACATGGTCAGGTCAAACATCACAAGGACGAAGAACCACAACAACATTCATACCCTGTCTAAACAGTCCTGTTTGCTTTGAGCCCCTGCTCCTTTAAATGACAATGAGCCACAGTTTTCTCCAACCCTGAGTTTGCAGCAGCAAGAAGCAAGGCACAAATCCTTGATTTCAGCTTTTTCTCAGTTCTCTTACTTCACGGCTCTTGGCATGTCTTTAGTTCAACGCCAAACTTTGTTCTATTGCATAAATGCATGTCCAGGCTGTGATTGGAGATACTCATATGAGGTACAGTGCAATTCTAATGATTTGTGTTGTAATTTTTATGTAATAAACAGATCAAAAGAGTTTTTGACTTAGGCCACAGAAACTGGACTGTGTTGTCTTATTTAGTGGATACCCAAATGCATGTTTATATATTAATATGTGTGCAGATTGAGTACAATGTGGTGCAATATAGGACATCAGCACAGCCAATGCCAAAATATGCAATAAAAATAATCAAAAATGTATGTGTTTTGATGTTATATTTTATATGATATAATATATTTTATTTATATGGAAATGCAACACACTTCCCAGTACATCACTTTCTTCAGTGTGTTGACTGTAAACTTTAAAGAGTTTTTAATCCTTTGATGTTTGGATGGGTAACTGTAGAAATCCAAGGGATGTGGATGAGTTCTGTCTTTCACATTTGTTTCTTTTTATTTCTCTCTCTCTCTTTCTCTCTCTCTCTCTCTCTCTCTCTCTCTCTCTCTCTCTCTCTCTCTCTCTCTCTCTCTCTTATGAATTGGACCTGTGAGAATGTGTTGGAATAAAAAGGGTCCAGTGTGAACAATAAAGCCCACTGGAGCCCCAACATCATCA
The DNA here is from genome assembly GCF_029633855.1 of Hoplias malabaricus. Taxonomy (NCBI): domain Eukaryota; kingdom Metazoa; phylum Chordata; class Actinopteri; order Characiformes; family Erythrinidae; genus Hoplias; species Hoplias malabaricus. The sequence continues at coordinate 17,553,352 of NC_089805.1, read as the reverse complement.
AACAGTATAGAGACCCACTGACCATGAAGAATGGACAAAAGAACACAACCCACTGGGCCCCAAACACCACCTGTATGTGTGTGTGTGTCAAAGGGTGTATATGTGTGTGCGTGTGTAATTGTACATGTGTGTGTGTGTGGGTCCAGGATAGAGAAAAGAAGAAAAAGAGGGGCTGACTTAATAGTATTAAACTCTGTGTAATCAGAAATCTTCCATTCTAATGCAAACGATGCTGCCAGTGTAGGCGGTTAAAAGCCTTTTTGATCAAATCTTATTCATCCCGTTTATATGGGCTATTATATTTCTCATTGCTTATAAACATTGTATTTGGAAGAAAACTAATTCTGAAATCTTTTCAAGCTTTCCAATCTTTTCTCTTAGAAAATGAAATGCAAATTTATCAAAGTCTTTGGTTAAGACCAATGAATAAAAGTTTTTATTTAACTAACCAAGCCATTAAGGACACATTTGTATTTAATATAGTAACCCAGAAGATGGTTGTGGGTCAGCAGAAATCATGGATTAAAATACGCAAACAAAAACAAATAAAAAGGCAGACGCACTAACAATAATTTTAAATTCATGAGAAAATAAATAAATAAATAAATAAATAAGAAATAAATAAATAAGAGATATAACCAGGCACTTGTCCAAAAGTGGGGGAACCTCTGATTGCCCACACATCTGTATGTGCTCCCCCACATATATACATACTTCTATTGTTGAATTGTGAAGACATTTTATGGAGACATGATTAATTATCATTGCCTTCAGTTCACAATTTTTCTGCCAGTCCAAGGTGGCGAACCCATTAACCTTTGGCAAGGCTGGAAACCTTGCCAAAGGAATGATCATGACTTTCGAACCCCCAGATGGCATTGCAAGAGAAACCTTGCTATTGTGAGTTGGTGTATGCCAGAAAACCAGCCCAGCTGCTTACATTGAAGGTACTTGTCTTCTCAAGAAGGTAAATGAAATACTTTATAAATTGTTCAATTTTTTAAAACAGAAAAGCAAAATAAAGGTGGAGTTGAAATGAAATCACATCGACTCTGAAAAGGCCAAAAGGCAGTGCTTACTTAAAGGGAATGTCTACGATTGTGGGGAAAGACTGTTCTCTGGTTTGTTTATGTTCAGAAGCTCAGAGTCTTATAAACGGAATGGTATGTTTGAGAAGAAACAAACGACTATTGTTTGTATGTGGCTGAAGTTGAACAAGTCTGTAAGATTTTAATTACTTTTTGAATTACCACAAAAACTCATTTGTAGCTCAAGTTGTTTTGTTTTGTAGCACTTTCAGTTTGTGCTTACTTTCATGCAGTTAGCGCTGTCCCAAATGTAGTCAGTCCCATCTACAGCAAAAATAAGTCAATATTACCCACCTATGGAGCAGGGATAGAGCAATATCCTCATTTATTCAATATTTGAATGTTTCTTTGTTGTCTTAAATCCTCCAAAATGCTATTTTGCTGCTGTGAGCAGAGAGAGAGGACACCTAGCATACCGCACCAAGACCCTTTGATTTTTATTTATTTATCTATTTTATCCATTTACAAACACTGGCTTTAGAAACGCATTAGAAATGCAGTTTCGATTACGCAAACAGACTGGAGAGCAGCAAATGGTTAGGAAAATTATATAAAAAAGTGTTTCTTGATTAAAATCATGAACTTTGCCTTTAAGTGAACAAAGAATGATATATATGAACCTGATTTGAATAGTGTATACATGATATTTCCATTTGCATGCTGAAAAGAAAGGAGAGGTATAACTGAATACATGAACAGAAGGAAAGAACGTACTGTGCGAAGCAAAAGGAGCTGATTCACTATGGAAATGTTGATACATAACTCGAACTGCCTGGTGATGGAAATACAACAATGCCTGACCACAGACTGCATTTCCATGTATTCTGTTTGCTGTCTCTGGTCATTCAGGGAAGCTGAGCAGAGTTGGAAAGAGCTCATCTCAGGCCAGAATAAGGACATGTCCCTGACTTGGCTGATGACTAAATGACTAACAGAGTATAGTGGAGTGATTCATTGATAGTGGCCTAACTTAACCTTCAGTAAGATGTGATCTCATTTGCATGCCATATGGTAATGTGACTCGATTAAGGTAATGGTCATGCATAAACATAGTCCGAAAAAATGGCCATCACTTTGGAGAGTGCAACCAGGGCAACTGTCCCAGATTCTGCACTTCACTGGACCTATTGTTAATAGTGGAACATATTAAAATATATACATTTTTTTCCATTTGCATTGTATAAGCTTAAGAATGTACATAGATACATTATGCAACCCTTCATTGATTTGATTTGTGAAAAAAAGACTATATATCAAATCATAAATCATAATTGTGAAAAATTATTGTATAACACTCTGAAGCTTAAGAGTGCCTACACACTAGAAAATGTGATAGATGCATATGCATGCAGTACTCATGCATCTATGTGGAGTGTACTTGGCTGGAGCAGGGGTTTCCTCCAGGTGCCCCAGTTTCCTCCCACAGTCCAAAAACACACATTGGTAGGTGGATTGGCGACTCAAAAGTGTCCGTAGGTGTGAGTGAATGTGTGAGTGTGTGTGTCGCCCTGTGAAGGACTGGCGCCCCCTCCAGGGTGTATTCCCACATTGCACCCAGTGATTCCAGGTAGGCTCTGGACCCACTGTGATCCTGAATTGGATAAGCGGTTACAGATAATGAATGAATGAATGTTCTGTGCTGTCCATCCATGTTTCCTTTGGTTGACAAGTCTGCTGCTGCAAAAGTTTTGAATGGCTTGAACTTTCCTGATGCTTGATGGAACATTGTTAACTGCATTCAGGCATGTTTGTATTCTGTCAGAGCTGACGCAGCGTCCTAATTGAAATACATCTGAGGAATGCATTTCTAGTGGGTAGGCACCCTAAAAACTCACTTATACTCCCTGTATATATGCATGTGCTTCAAGCAATATAACCGTCACTGCACACATACTTCCTTGCATCATTTCCATTGGCAAAGTTGTCGAGCAACGCATCCAGTAGAGGGCAGTTCAGAGTAAAAATCAAATATGGTGAAGGCAGAGGAACCTGTAGTTCTGTATTTAATTCAAAAACGGCGGTGGTCTGATACTGCGTGACATTTGGACGAAGATTTCTATTCACTTCACTTACCAATGACTTTCCAATAACTTGCTTTGCCGAGTGGCCCTGCACATCAGGCATGAGAACTCTGTGCGCCTGTGAATGAGGCAGTGCGATTAGCTGTCACCATCCGCTTCTGGCACTGCCCCTCACAGTCTCCAGTGGTATCGCTGTTCCATCCACATCCGTAAGCTTTCATAAAACTATCCGTATCCGTATTTAATGTTGAGCATAAATGAGCTTTAACACAAATGTTCTGGAAAGTACTTCTTCAGAAGCATTCTGCAGCTTCCTCAGAGGCACAGAGTTACATTATCCTCTATTCAAGCAGAACAAAATGCTGAATAATTGCAACACTTCTAACAAATTATGAAACAGAGCTAAGTCAGAGCAGGTGAATTATGAGTATCTAGGTGGAAGTTTACTGATTCGTTGGCCAGTCCGTTTTAACCAAACACATTCATCTCCGCCTGTTGGCTGGCGACCAATTACGTTCCATCTGCCTCAAAGGCAGAGCTGCCTCCAGAACCATTTTAAGTAGTGCTGTTGCACATTCTATTGCAGATCATAACACACACAACCAGTTACTAAATGTAATATATATTTCAGCATTCCAAACCAAAATAATATCTGGTCAGCAATAGTCCTGTGAGGGTTTCTTCCCATATATATATGGTGTAGCTCAAAAATGGCCAATGTGTGTAGATAATAAATTTAATATGTGTACCTAATGAACCATTTATACATTTTATAATCAATTGTATATACATTATTACAGTGTGGAAGAGAACAGGATGCAAGGCAACCATTCCCAGCTAATGTCTTCATTGAATAAACCCAGCCACACAGCTTTATGGCCAACAGATGAAACTGAACAGTTTTCCTGGCCAATATCATAACGGTAAGCCACCAATATCATTACAGCGATTCCACAAGAACTATCCATAATCTCTTGCCAGAGCAGTTAGTCTCAAAAGTGGGCCAGAGTTCTCAGTACATTTCAGTACTGTGTAAAGATCGTTTTAGGAGACTTTGTTTATTTAATGTACAGTAACAATGGCCATTATTCTATTTTCTGACAATATTTTGGAGTAGATTAGAAATACTAAAATCCCCTTGCATAAGGAACACTGAAAAAGTAGAACACAGACGGACAACATTTTATCATTTAATTTAATTCTTTTTAAATGCTGCATATGGGAGTACATCTGAAGGGATTCATTCATTCATTCATTCATTGTCTGAAACCACTTATCCAGTTCAGGGTTGCGGTTGGTCCGGAGCATACCCGGAATCATTAAGCGCAAAGCAGGAACACACCCAGTCAGTCCTTTAAAGGGCAACACACACTCACACAGTCACAGTTATGGAAACTTTTGAGTCACAAATCCACTTACCAAAGTGTTTTTGGACCATGAGAGGAAACCGGAGCACCCGGAGGAAACCCATGCAGACACGGGTAGAACACACCAAAATCCTGGAGCTGTGTGACTACGACATTACCTGCTGCGCCACCGTGCTGCCGATGGGAAATATTGCACTTGCAAAAAATAAGTAAAAAAACAATAAGTATCCTCAGTTCCCAAATGATGAAATGGTGTAAATAAGAGGAAAGGCATTACATACTAAATGAGTTTATAGATCAACTCTTTGTGCTTCTGCCAGTTAAATAAAGCTTCTAAAGATAGGAACAAATTACAGGTTATGGTTTATTTCATCTTAAAATTTGTCCCAGCATTTCTGGGACTCTGTTTGCATGACAATTGACAACATACTTAGCCCCTTTCCTGTCCTCGGGGAACTAGCTGCCGAATTGCTGTCTTGGAAACGGAAAATAACTCAAGGCAACAAGGGGCTGTCTGAGGTCATCTGTAATCGCTCTAATCATCACTAATCCCTAATTCCTGAAATGTTAAATGGAACTATGTGGACAGATGGTGTGGTATGATCTTGTGTGCAAGATCGGCTCCATTAAGGGTCCATTATCGCCATCGATGTGGAGGGTAACATAAGGCTATTTTGCAGCATTACCAGCTCCCACAGACAAATTGAACTTACTTGGCTTCACTTAACCAAGCTAACTGGGGACATCTGTTATTCCTGATACTCCATTAATGATCTTGACTGTGGAACTGATGAAAAGAAACTACTAGAGTTTGTGGAAATAGCTATCAGTACAGATTATAAATGGATTTACTTCAAATGAATGGGCCGATTTGGCAGAGTGGGTCCCGCAGGCATATAGAGCCCATTCTAAGTATTCAGAGTCACATTAGGACTCAACAGGATGCCTTCAGATTAGACACACTAGCATAAACCTGTTCCATTATATATTAATCGATTTTTATGCATGCTACTAGTCCAGCCATTCACAATGGGTAATAGCCGAAATATTTAGTATGTCAACTGCAATGTTACCTTCCAATGCTTCACACACAGACATAACTCCAGCTCAACCTACAGGTACTGCATGTATCACGACAGGTAACACAGTATCACTACTCTGCACTATAATGCAGTTATATATATGGATCGACATTTACATTGTAACCACTTGTTTTTTTTTCTACAGGCACTGTCCATTTTCTCAGCTTCAATATCCACAGGAGAACTTTGCTGTTCTACAGTTACAAACTGTAACCCACCTTTTGCTCTGCATACTTTGTTTAGCCCCATTTCACCTTGTTCTTCAATTGTGAGGACTCCCCTGAGTACCACCACAGAGCAGGTATGATTTTCATGGTGGGTCATGGTGGGTCACTTATGAAGGACTAGAGGATGACTAACCCAAACTGTGCCGTGACAGATGAACTACTCTCTCTGACGTTACATTTACAAGATGGAGCATCAAAGTAGATTTGTCTAACAGTGTGGAGAGTGAATGGAAACTTAAGTGATATTCATTCATTCATTCATTATCTGTAACCGCTTATCCAGAGCCTACCTGGAATCATTGGGCGCAAGGCAGGAATACACCCTGGAGGGGGCGCCAGTCCTTCACAGGGCAACACACACACACACACACACACACGGACACTTTTGAGTCCACCGTGCCGCCCTTAAGTGATATGACAAGTACCATTTCAGTGAGTTTTTGGAGTATGTAAGAGGCAATAAAATGTTTCAAATAACTGCAGACATGTCGTATATTGATACAGTCTCAGCAAAAGGTAGCTTGTCCCATTTTTTGACTTCTACTGAGTTCAGTTGGTCAAATATTCTCATGTACAGCCTTCCCAGAAAAGCAGAAGCTGGTCTGTTACTGCAGCAAAGTGAAACCAAATTAATGTGCTTCATTTCAGAAGAGCAGGTTGGAAAAGCAGGTGTTTGTTAACTTTTGGATAAATAAAAATACTGGAAGATTCCGTTGACTCTTCATGTATTTTAGGACTGCCTCGTTGGGACTGTGTTTTGCTTTAATTGTGTTGACTGACAGTACTGTAAAAGAAAAATACACTCTGCAACTGTAGGGGGAGCCCAGGAGCAAAACCATCTAACCTTATCTATTGTTCTCTTATACAAATTGTTAGTAGTAGCCATCTGAAGAGAAATGGTCTGTTCCTCTACAGTAGTGTTGGATGGTATGATCAAAATTCGATATCATGGTATTTTTCAATATTATATCGGTTTCACTGTATTTGACGTATTAACCGTATTAATTAAGAAAAGAATTTCTGCAGTAGAGTGGTTAAGAGTACCCTACTCCACTGTCATGAGAATTGTACATTGTACAATAAATAAACAAATAAAACCATTTCCACATTAGTATTACATACATTAGTAATACAGGTTTGCATGGTCCCACAGTCATAATCAGTTTTCAGAGAGTGGCACTAAATTAGTGAAGGAATCATATGGCATGACAGTTGCAGTGAAAATGTAGAACCTTTTATGTAACACATTTATCAGACAACTTCAGGACTATAGGCTAATTATCACAACTTATGTAAACCAGCTACACACTGTTAATGTTATCAATCCTTTTGTTTGTTTGTTTAGACAAATAAGAGATCTCTCTCTCTCTCTCTCTCTCTCTCTCTCTCTCTCTCAGAATATTTATATATATAAAGTAGCCAGGGCTGCTTCTCAGTGGTTGTATTGCACTGAAGGAGTCCCTAATATATTCATTAAATAACAATATTTAAACAAATAAATAATAACAATAATCATAAATAAGCAAAAATAATATTGTTGCTTTAGCTCGATGGCATTTGCAGTAAGTATTCGTTTGGTCCACATCCAACCTTTTAAACCCAAAGTACCTCCAGACAACAGACACGGCTGATTCTTCTGGGTCATCATCTTTTACTTTAATGGCTGGTACAACTTCTGGTTCAGAACTTCCCATGTCCATTTTCACCGCTCAACAGCTCCACTAATACTTGCACTCTGCTCCATGCGTGTTTAGCGGCGCAGCAATGAAAAACATCCCCTGTGAAACAATTTACCACCACACTGTGTTCCAGACATGGTTAGGCTTTTTTAAACTGGTGAGGCCTGTATATGAAAAATTCATATCATACCAAAAACGGTTTTTGATGCGAACTGGTGTACCACCCAGCATTACTCTACAGTGAACATTTTCACATTGGCCCAAACTGAAGGTCTCTGTGTCTCACTGACTGAATTAGAGAGGAATTCTGAAAATACTAATGGAATTTCTCTTTGAAATAGAGCTGGAGAAAGAGATGTTATGATAATAGATTACTACATGTTTCGCAAAGGAGAGATGTGGTGGCAGTCTGTTCATTTAAATCCACCAAATATCCAAAGCTTTAAATGAAATGTGGGCAAAAATAATTACACTAAAGAGAGCTAAGATATATCACATAGCAGAGAATAAAAAGACAATCCTTACTGAATACTGACAGTTGAAAACTGATCTTTCATTCAAACTGTACAATACTTTTTGTCAGCAATTTATATTCTTAAATGAGTAGGAGATAACACTCATTATCCATTTTATCAGCTCCACTGATCAAACAAGAGCACTTTGTGGTTCTACAATTACAGACTGTAGTCCATCAGTTTCTCTGCACAATTTATCCCTATTCCACAATTTATCCTATTGTTCACACTGTTAGACACCCCTACCTCATTGTTCCACCTTGTAGATGTAAACAGTAGCTCATCTGTCACTGCACAGTTTGTGTTGGTCGTCCTCTAGGCCTTCGTCAGTGGCCACAGGATGCTTTTGACTGGATATTTTTGGTTGGAGGACTTCTCTTAGTCCAGCAGTGACACTGAGGGATTTAAAAACTCTAGCAGCACTGCTGTGACTGATTTTATACATCTTATTTGATTTTATGTCACCTTACATTAAAATGAGCCAAACATATTTCGCCTCAGCCTCAGCAACACAGAAGCAGGATTCAGAAGCTCTTGTTTTTGCAGAGTCTGTTTTAACTCCACATTTGCATTGTTTTATTATACCGTTTGTGGAACAGTAGAGATTCCAGACACCCAAATATATACGTACATGTACTGGAATAGTGATGTTTTTCATAAAATGCCCCCTTTAACCTCCCAATTACCCCAGTCAGATCAAATTAGTACCCATGCTACAAGTATATTTACAATTAGACACAGGGTCTAATTAAAACAATGTGTTTTCCACATGCTTAAGCTAGCGGTAATGTATGGTAATGTATGTTGTAGTGTATGACTGTGTATGACTGTATACTTCCCTGGAAGGTTTGTAATCTGAAGGCATTGGACAGCGCCACTGAATTAATGAATGCTCCCTCTCTCTCTCTCTCTCTCTCTCTCTCTCTCTCTCTCTCAGAATAACAGCAGCATCTCCAGTCTCATTTGGAGAATTAACATGCAAGTGCACCCTCAGTCAGAGATTTCTCCTTAAACCGGAATACATGTGCTTCTCTTTATTTAGTGGGACAGCGGCAAGAGACTAATGACTGCTTTATTGCCAGCAATTAATCCGCTACTTTCCCTGGTGGAGCTAGAAGGCTGGGTCTGTTGATTAAAGCGAGCCGGAAAATCTGCTGATCCACTGCTGCCCTTAAGGATCGAGATTACACACTTCACTGCTGAAGTGTGAGCAGATTCTTAATCTGTGTGTGTGTGTGTGGTGTGTGTGTGTGTGTGTGCGTGCTTTAGAATGAGTGTGTGGATTTGATTTCATTAATGTGGCAGAACATAATACGGGGGTGTGGTGTGTGGGGGTGTGGAGCAATTTAAAGCTGAGTTTACAGTTGTGTGAGGCTTTATTTCATTCAAATTCAAATCAAATCAAATTTATTTTGTATAGCGCCTTTTACAACTGACGTTGTCACAAAGCAGCTTCAAAGTTTCAAAACAGAACATTTAAATCAAAGCCCAATGCAAGCAAGCCGAAGGCGACAGTGGCAAGGAAAAACTCCCTCGAGGCTGGAGGAAGAAACCTTGGGAGGAACCAAGACTCACAAAGGGGACCCATTCTCCTCTGATCAAACTATAGATTGAATTTTAAATGATCACCAATGAAGTGTCATTATGCTACATAATAATAATAATAATAATAATAAGGTGTGCAGCTGGTCTGGTCTAGTCTGGTCTGGTCTGGTCTGGTCTGCAGGAGAATCCAACAAACAATCTTCCATCAGTAGGCCACCATTCTCTCAGAAAACAGTAAAACAGTAAAGGGAAGCAGTTAGTTTAGTTGAGTGCAGCAGAGAATAAGAGCATGTGAATATTTTCTTTAGTGTAGTGACAGATCTGACTGTAACAGACTGGGAGTAGGGAAACCAGAAGGAGCTCAGGCAAAGACATCCTTTCGTTCCAAGTAAGAGAAACTGTGAGCACATCATCCAGGTTTACCCTGATTCTCCATGTCCATGAGTTCCTGAAATGACAACCTTAAACTAGACAGAGGTTAGTTGCCAAAGGCTACACTGAACAAGTGTGTTTTGAGCCTAGACTTAAACATAGTGACTGTGTCTGCGTCCCGAACACTAGCTGGAAGATTGTTCCAGAGCTGAGGGGCTTTGTAGGAGAAGGCTTTCCCCCCCGCTGAAGTCTTATGAATTCTGGGTACTAGTAAGAGGCCGGCGCCCTGAGATCTGAGTAATCTTGGTGGTTCATAGTGTGTGATGAGGTCTTGCAAGTATTCAGGGGGGAGACCATGTAAGGATTTATACGTGAGTAAAAGAATTTTGTAATCAATACTAAATTTAACTGGAAGCCAGTGAAGGGCCGATAAGACTGGGCTGATATGATCAAATTTTCTAGTTTTAGTGAGGACCCTGGCTGCAGCATTTTGAATTAATTGGAGTTTATTCAACTTTCTGCTGGAGCATCCTGATAAAAGTGCATTGCAATAATCTAATCTTGATGTAATAAAAGCGTGAACTAATTTTTCCGCATCTGGGAGGGATAAGGAATTTCTTAACTTAGCGAGGTTCCGAAGATGTAGGAAAGCTGTTCTTGTAATGTTACCTATATGCTGATCAAATGATAGATCTGAATCAATTATAACACCCAGATTTTTAGCTGATGAGCTAGGGAGAACAGGGAAGTCAAAATTATGTATTAAGTCTGATACCTTATTTATAGCAGGTTTTGGACCTAGAAGGAGAACCTCGGTTTTGTCGCTGTTTAGCAGAAGGAAATTGTATGACATCCAATGCTTCACTTCTTTAACACAGTCCTCCATTTTCTTTAGTGTAGGCTTGTCATCTGGTTTGGCTGATATGTATAACTGTGTGTCATCTGCATAACTGTGGAAGGTAATGCCATGCCTGCTAATAACTCTGCCCAGTGGCAGCATGTATAATATGAATAGTAAAGGTCCTAAAATGGAGCCTTGGGGAACTCCAAATCTCATTTTTGTATGAGTAGAAGAAACATTATTTACGTTTACAAACTGATAGCGATCTGTGAGGTAAGACTTAAACCATGATAGGGCTGTTCCTGTTATTCCAACCATGTTTTTTATGGTTCTTTCTAGCAGAATAGTATGATCAATTGTATCGAAAGCTGCACTGAGGTCTAGTAGAACTAGCATGGATACGCAGCCTCGATCAGAGGCGAGAAGAAGGTCGTTTGTTATCTTAACTAAAGCTGTTTCGGTGCTGTGGTGTGGCCTAAAACCAGATTGAAATTTTTCATATATGTTATTCTTATGCAAGTATGGGCCACAACTTTTTCTAAGATTTTAGATATGAAGGGAAGGTTAGAGATGGGTCTGTAATTGGATAGTACTCTAGGATCAAGATTCGGTTTTTTGATCAGGGGTTAATAACTGCTAGTTTAAATGCTTTGGGTATGTGACCTAGTCTAAGGGACGAATTTATGATTGTTAAAATGGGATTGATTATGACTGGTAATACTTCTTTAAATAGTTTTGTTGGTATTGCATCAAGTGTGCAGGTCGTACAATTTGACGAGTAGATGATTTTCTCCAGTTCTAGCTGTGGTAGTGGGTCAAAGTCCTCTAGTCTTTCTTCTATGTTTTGTTCTATATCATCCACACCAGATGGCAGACAGGCTGGATTTAGTAATATGGTATTTATTGTTCGTCTAATATTTTCAATCTTATTGTTAAAAAAGTCCATAAAAGCATTGATGCTGTGAATGGCTGGGATCTGTGGATCAGTAGCTGCCTGATTGTTTGTAAGTTTAGAGATTACATTGAAGAGTGCTCTAGGATTGTGTTTATTATTTTCAATCAGTGAGGACAGATGTGCTGAACATGCATTGACGAGTGCCCTTCTATATTGGATAAGGCTTTCCAGGCACAGTGAAATACTTCCAGTTTAGTCGACCGTCATTTCCGCTCTAATTTCCTTACGGTTTGTTTTAGGGTGAGTGTTTCTTCATTATACCAGGGAGCGAGTTTTTTCTGTTGTAGCTTTTTACGCTTAAGCGGTGCTACACTATCTAAAGTTGATCGAAGAGTGTTATCTAAGTAGTCCGTTAGTCTGTCCAGCTCCAGTGGGTCTGCTGGACTACTGACTGAGGTCAATAAATCAGTGATGTTTTCAGTAAATTTAGGGGCTGTAGATGGGGTTAGTGAGCGCTTTAGATAATAATGTGGGCATGTACATTTTTTAACATCTAAACTCAGTTCATATGAAATTAGGTAGTGGTCTGAGACCGTGGAAGACTGAGGGAGAATATTTAGGTTTTTTATGTTCGTGCCCAGGGTCAAAACCTAGTCTAGTGTGTGATTACAATAATGAGTAGGACCTGATACATTTTGTGTGAAACCAACAGAATCTATGATTGATGTGAACGCCTTTTTTAGGGGATCATCACTTTTCTCAAAATGAATGTTAAAGTCTCCTACAATTATTAACTTATCACATGACACTGCTAAATTAGCAGCTAGTTCACCAAATTCTTTTATAAATTCTGAATAGGGCCCTGGTGGTCTATAAATGTTTAATAAGGAGATAGTGTTCTTATTTCCTTCTTCAGAAATCAAGGCTATCTGTAGGTACACTCTCTGAAAGAAAGAAAAAAAACTAAACAAAACACTAACAAACAAACAAAAAATATCTGTCAATAATAAAATAATTTTAACTGGGCACACTGTACATTATTCTATATTAATTGTATGAATAATTATATCAATTTCATATACCCATTTTCTTCCCACAGTCCGAAATAAGTAGTTCGAAAATGTCTAGCAAGAAGAATTTATTCATCACTGCATTTGTTATGAGTTCCATCAATGAAAAAGCACTGCAAAAGCATGTGAATTGATTATTAATATGCTCACGATAGCTATCATCAAAATCTCCATGTTTAAATCAGCTAAACCAAAACTCACACATATGTTTGATACAATATTATCCCCAAGAATGGAACACATTGATGCAAATGTTTTGCATAAGCACTTTGTCACATATGTAATATTGTCATTTTTGAATTTGGATTATAATTATGTTACGTACACAGGGCGGCATGGTGGCAGCAGTTATTGATGCAGTCACACAGTGTGTAAAATCAGCTGTTTAGGCCAGTGCAGATGTTGTGGTGAACAAAATGAGGCTTATCATCTAAATGTAGTTAAAAGGGATAGAGAGAATGAGGGCCGGCAGTGGGGATGGAATACGAGGGACGGATGTATGAGTGAAAAAAAGGAACAAGAGGCTAAGGATCAGCATCAACAAGCAGGGGCGATCAAAGTATTAAAAGTAAACGAGAGTGAGAAGCACAAAAACAGTCTGGAGAAGAACAAAAGTGCAGAGGACAGAGTGAAGGAGTGAATATTAAAGCTGGAGATAGATGGTAGAAGGCATATAGAGTACATAACAAAACAAGAGTGCCTGTCGGCAGGAAAGCATAAAGTTGAAAGGAAATAGACAGAATAAAGTGTATTGGGATTACACAAAGTGATTACAAATGAATATTATGTCTGTAATAACTAAGTGGCTTGTTAAATAAATGCAGCAACAACAGTGTAACTACTGGTGAAGTATCTACAGGTATAGAGTTTCATAGTTACTACATGTAAATACATGAGCGAAAATTGTCTTTATATTATAAAGCATGTGCATAAGCTGTACTACTGCACTAGAACACTAGAACTAGAACACTCAGCACATCACCAGTGGTTCCATTTTTGTTTCACGTATTGTTAATATGGAAATCTACAATTAAAACAAACAAATACACTATACACTATTTTTATCTGCTTTATCACTCTCATTTACTTTTAATACTTTGATCACCCGTGCTTCCTGATGTTGATCCCTAGCCTCTTGTTCCTTTTTTTCCTTGTTCCTCCTCTATCAATCGTATTCTGCCCACATTTTGAGTCGCTAAATGCTGTAAATGTAAATGTACACACAATTAAATTGGGCCAAACATTGTAAGTGAATGTTTGCATAATCATTGTGTGTAATCTAAAAACAACCCTGTTTCTTCACTGTAGTATATTTATTTGTGTTGTATCATGCCATTGAGCAGAAAGAACTGGATTACACAACATCACCCCAGATTTAAAGTGTGGCTAAAGCATCTTATTCTCCTTTTTTTCATCCTTCTATTTTCTGTCTCTCCAGAGGGCACGGCTTTGCTCTGCCGGCCGTGCTGAGGCTTTTAAAGGGCGTCGCTGAGCTCCTCTCTAATTCCCCTGCAAATGATGATCTACCAAAGATGCATAAATTATACGAATTATTGCCGTTTTTTGGAGAAATCTTGACTGCTTCCAGCTGGGTGAGATCATGTCCTAAAGTGACATCCAGTCGTTAGTGATGTACCCAAATAAAGCTTCTGCCACTGTGTTTGGAGGGGTGTAGGTTTTTTTTCCTCATTTACCCATTCACTCTTCACTGCATAAAGTTTGCTAAAGTGGATAGAACATAAACTCTTAAAAATGCAGGTGCTACAAAGGGTCCTTTGATTGATATCATAATCATGGTTCTCAAATGTTTTAAACCAGGGGTAAGATTTGAATTGGCCCACAGCATCACTATTAAGAATACATATTAAGATGCATATCACATAATTACAATATATTATGTCATTTCTATGACATAATATATCATAATAACTAGATACTACCTCATAATAACGAGATGCTTATCTCATAAATTTGTAAATTTGTGTTTTTCATATTTTGAATACATTGTTATAAAAACTTTCTTTATAATATATTTGGAAAAAAAAGAGGTTGGCCCTTAAGAATTTTGAAATTATCCAGTTCGGCCCCATTTGAAAAAAGTTTAGACACCCCTGAAATAGACCATCTATGAGTCTTATCTCTGAAACACATGCAACCCTGGTTCTTCCTTCATTTTGGGGTGGTTGTTATATGGCAAGTCTTGCTTACATTTTTGCATGCTTTTTTTTGGATGCATAACACATAATTATTGTACATTAATTACTAAAAATTGTACTAATAACTAGGTCTAAACTAAATGTGTTAAACAAAGTTATACATTAATGGAACATACAAAAATGTCTTTTTTGGAAATGATTTTAAACATTTTGAAAGAATTAAAAACAAGAAGAAATGATAATTTATTATCCATTATGCTTTATCTATAGATGAAAACATTGTAGGGCTTGGGGCTTGTATCAGTATCTCAAGGAGGCGCAGTGCTTGAAATGTTAAATCTTGTTTTTGGGCTCCAGTGATGTGTAAAATGGCCATGTTTTTTCCTTCTGCTTACTGAGCTCTTTCTTCTATTTTGTCTTCATGTGCACAAAATTCTTGCTTTGTCTCTCTCTATTCTCTACGTAGTATTTCTTGGGCTTGGTCTAGGCTTGTTTTTCCTTGTTTCTGCTTTGCCCTTTCTCTAGCCTTTGCTTATATTTGTTGCTGAAACTGGGCTTTCTTCACATGGGTTTCACAAAAAACTTGAAGATCGCGTTCTCTCCCTGGAAAAAAGTTCACCTTTCTTCCGTTACAGATGTAATGTACTGTAATATTCTATATTATGTAATTTGCTCATGAACATTTATTAAGTAGCACATTTTTCTAGGTCATCTGGCATGCCAACTCTTGCTCCTCATGTACTCTTAGTGTTATGCTCATCATCGTTTGAGAACCGCTACCATAGAAGAACAACATTTGGCTCCATAAACAACTATGTTTGCTTAAGAGTTGTGTGTATGTGAGGAGACTTTTTAATGTTTAAAAATCCATCACTTCATATTAGACTTTTTAATCCACGTAATCCTATTAGTAAAATAGTTCTTTATGGCATTGATCAAAGAACCTTTTGAAGCACATTTCGTTTGAAAAGGGTAGATTGACAATATTTCACTGAAGTACAAACATAACAACAACCACACCTTCCTCCCATATGCACACACTGTCTCACACTCATACCTGTAAATTGTCTGGGTTTTATATTAAAGTGCTGAGTGTGCACAGGTAGTCTCTGGATTCACCAGGACCCTGAACTGGATAAGCGGTTACAATGAATGCATGAACAAATACTCTCTAACATTTAGTGCACTGTCTAAGTGTAGCAGTGTTAGTTTTATAATCAGTGAAGTGCAGAATATACACAGTAAATTCAACAGTGTTATATCAACACTATTAGTGTTAACTTAAAACTGAGAGTGTTAAATTATTACACTAACAGTGTTAATTTAACACTAATAGTGTTAATTTAACACTGGAGAATTTACTGTAGGGAGTAGGGTACTATTTGAGACAAACATGAGCTACTTCCATTTCCTACCTGATTGTGGGACAAAACTGGCCATCATTATTGTACTCAAAAAGAACCTGGTTTTAAGTAGGCACTGTGGATTTATAGTATACTCAACTTTGACACTTTTAACTATATTACATGGTGGAACGGTGGCAGGTAGTGGCAGGTAGTGTCAGGTAGTGTCACAGTCACACACAGCTCCAGGGACCTGGGGTTGTGGGTTTGAATCCTGCTTCGGGTGACCGTCTGTGAGTTTGGTGTGTTCTCCCCGTGTCTGTGTGGGTTTCCTCTGGGTGCTCCTGTTTCCTCTCACGCTCCAAAAACACGTTGGTAGGTGGTTTGGCGTCCCATGATTCCGGGTACGCTCCGGACCCACCGCAACCCTGAACTGGATAAGCGGTTACAGATAATGAATGAATTAACTATATTTCACACTCAAACACTAGTTTCCAAATGTTTTAACTACAAATAGTATTAAGAGTGCAATTGGGACGCAGCTTATGATTTGGCAAAATACAAAAATGACAACACTTTCTTGGAGGTGCATTTAGAGATGCTTTATAGCTTTAAATGAGCATGCATGAATTCCTTCTGTAGCACACATTCTTTTTTTATCTGCTGTTTTTCAGAGAGCATGTAATTCAATATAAGGCAGCTCTTGTGAGGCCATCCCTTCCCCAGTGCACTTGTTTGGGCTCCTTTGGCCTGCCTCCTGTATTTTTCGTCACTTAAAATGTTATTTACGTCCAGGGCCCCTGCAGATTAAGGCCTAGCCAGTGCATCCAGACCGGTGCTATACTTAGGCCCGTCTCTTGCTTGTAAAAGCTAATGTTTTTTCTTTTTTTTCCCTTACCCCTCTTCTCTCCTCGCCTGTCAAGTAGCTGGGCCAAGAAAATCCACAGAGTCTTGGCAGCCCCCCAAATTAGTGCTCGCCGAAAAAGCCCTGGAGGTAGAAGGAGCTTCACACAACTCAGACTCAGATGAGCCCTGACATTTTCCCACTAGCAGACCGCCACGTTTTCACCCAAACACAGAGCCGGAGTGGCGGACGTGCCCCTGTTAGTCCAGCAGCCACAACAGTGTCCCCGCCTCTCGCTGACCAGCGGCGGTGTGCTATCTGACCTCTGGATACAAGCAGTGACAACATTTCAAAGAAGTGCATGAATTGTTAAAAAATGATTTTCTATGGCCCTCTTCTGGAGATGAAAACGTTTTCAGTGCATGTCATGGTAAGTTTTACTCTTTGGCTTTTTAACTGTAACATTCCAAACTAAAGTCTATGTCCCAAGCTACATGCTACATTAAGAAATACATCCTACATTCCATCTACATCTATACCTCAAATACAACTATACATCCCAAATTTTATGATACATCCCCAACTACATTGTATATCTTCATATTCATCCTGCACTCCAAACTACATTTTGTATCACTAACTACAGTCTAAACAACATAATACATCGCTACAATTACAACCCACATTCTAAAATTCATCCTACATCCCAAACTATATTTTATATACAAAACTACATCCTGCTTCCCAAATTACATCCTGCATCCCCAATTATATTCTGCATCCCCAACCACATCATACATTCCAAACTACATTTTGTATCACAAACTACACTCTAAATGCCAAACTACATACTACATTACCAATTACAGCTCACATCCCAAAATTCATCCTACATCCCTAATTTCATCCTATATCTCAAACTACACTCTGCATCCCAAACAACTGTCTGCATCCCAGTAAACTAAAATTCTTCTAACATTCAAAAGTACAATTCTGCATTCCAAACTAAAATCTACATCCCCAATTATATCCCAACATCCAGGAATTCTGACATTCATCAGCTGCTTTTCAGTTCCATACTGTTTAAGGATTCTTATTACACCTCCCACATTTGTGCAGCATTGCCCCTCCTATGTGCATCTGCTCTGCCTTCCCTGATTTTTGCCAGCCTTGCTCTTTTCAGACTTGTGTTGCTTAGCATTAGCCTGTTCCTTTGTTGTTAGCTTCAGCTATTGATTCCTTTCTTTCTTTCTGACTGTCCCAAACTACACCAGTTGATCTTAACATTAGAAAGGTTTTACACTGATTGATTGTCCATTGTATCCTCTTACTATAGGGTGCACATTGTAGATCTACAGTTAGGAACTGTAGTCCATCTGTTGCTCTGCATACGTGGTGGCGGGTCATGCTCACTGCTGAAGACACTGTAAACAACTTAATTTTATGACAGATGTTTGCACATACAGGGTACATTTACACTCTATATGCACTAAAAGACACCTACTTAAAAACACGCCATAATAAAGACACATAAATAAATATATATATAGTGAATTCAGCTTTATTAAAGGCACCATCTGCCATTGTAGAGATTGGTACCATTTGTTTACATTCATTCAGAAGCTCCATGAGGTGAAACAGTATGTTTGAGGCTGAAGATTAACTTGTCTATAATGGTTTATTCAGTGTTTGAATTACCACAGAAACTTGTTTTTAAATCAAGTTGTTTAGTTTTGTTGCACTTTCTGTCTGCATTTAGTGTCATGCAGTTAATGCTCTACTGAGTTTAGAGTAAGTTCCATTTACACCTAAAATAAGTCAATATTACCCACTGACAGAGTGGGGATACAGCAATATCCTCATCTCATTTCATACTTTTCAGAGTTTAAAGCTCTATTTGTTTGTCCAAAAACCTCCAAATGCCATATCTCTGCTGTGGGCAGAGAGAGAGAGATAGCATACGGGACCAAGACTGTGTATTTTTTCACCCATTTACTGACACTGGGGTTTTGTAAATGAATTGGTCTTAAACAGGCAAGAGTTAAGAGCTAGCAAACGGTGAAAAAAACATCTACACATGAGTTATTAGTTATTATGGCCCATGTCAAATTTCAGGTAGTATAAATCTCCCCACTATAGTTGTATAAACCTCCCCACTGGGCTGTGGAGCAGTAAGACTGCATTCTGTACAGTGATGGAACTAAATTCCCATATTTTGCTTACAAAGTGTACATGATACATTAGAGACTAGACTCAGAAATTGTGAGGACAGATTTATATTGTTTTAATGTTGAAAATGCTGCTCAACTAAAGCAGCTGTCCCTGTTCAGTTTAGTCTACTCTTCATCAGTTTATAACACTGGCTCTTACCCTATTGTGCAATGGTTTTGGAGCTGACACAACACTCTGTTGTTAGAACACTAGAAGCTTTTTTGTTAAAATTGCCAAAATCCATTTTTTCCTTTTTCTTTTGCTCAGTAACAGCTTCTTGACAGCTACACAATTTTTTAGACCCATGGGGGTATTGTTGTCGAACAGTGGAAAGTTGAAAAGAAAGGACAGTTTTTCCTCAAAAATTATGTTTTTATGTTCTAATGGTCTTAATTAAAAAAAACTTTTTAGAGCATGTTTCCTCAACATTTGCTATAGCTCTGCAGTCTATTTGCACACTGTACACAGTTTATGAAACCCTAAAGTCAGTAAATGAGTAAAGGAGATGATGTTAATATGAAAAGAAGCTGTTGAAAAAATCATGAAAAGAGATGAGGATATTGCTTTATTCCTGCTCCATAGGTGGGTAATATTGACTTATTTTTGCTGTGTGTAATTAATTGTGGTGGAAGTGACTCCAAATTTGGCAGAGTGTCAACAGCATAAAAGTAAACACAGATTCTACAAAACCAAACAGCTCAAGTTACAAATCAGTTTCTGTGGTCATTCAAACAGTGAATAAAATCACAGTCATTTTGTCCCCTTTAAACATACCATTCCACCCTAAAAGATGCTGAATGCAAACAAACCAGAGAGAACAGCAGTTCCCCACAATTGTAGGCAGTGCCTTTAAGGTGGGCTTGGTTCCAGAAGGTCACTAGCTTGATGCCCATGACTGGCAGGACTGGGGTTTTGAAGGAAATCTGTCCTCCCCACTCAATAAACAGCTGAGGTTGTCTTGAGGAAGGCACCTAACCCCCTACTGCTTCCTGGGTGCTGGGGATGGCCACCACTTACGGTTGGTTTGTGTGTGTGCTCACTGCCCTCAGTGCACTTGTGTGAGAGTGTGTACATGTGTGTGTTGAATGATATGAATGTGTAAATTGCAGAGGAGAACATTGTAAGGTGATGGTCGTGATTTTAATCCAGCACACATTTTATAAAATTCAGATAATGTATCCTCACCGTTTGCTAGCTCGCCAGTATGTTTGAGCACTGGACAGAAATCAATAAACAATGCATGGTCTTTGATTTTGCATAGTACCACATACAAATCTAGTGTGGTAGAACCTGCTTCTACTAGTCTCATCTTCTAAAGAATGGTTCTCTCTGTGATTTCCTGTGAATTTTGCATTTCATTCCAAAACATTATCACATTTCATGTTTATTTTGCTTGATGAGCCACACAGAACTGCTTGTCGGTGAGTGAGCATGAAAAACACGTGTTTCATATCCAGTCTATAAATGTTCCACATGCACGCTCCTGTCCGTTTGTGCATGTTTATCTTTGATTGCTTGCTATGAAACGCACCAGAAATAGCCCCCACTTATTACTCATTCATTGCTCTTAAGACCCAATGATTTAAGAAAAAAAGACAAGTAATAACCTTAAAAACGGCACAATACAGTATTTCTCAAGGCACTTTTTTTCAGCCAAGCCGGGTAAGCAGGTCATATAGAATTGTATTAATATCTAGTAGATTTAGTGACTAGTCATGTGTGGTCACTCAACAATAAAATCAGAATAATAGAGAGCTGCTTGCACATCAAGATCATATCAGAGCACGGCATGGTGCCTTCAATTTGTGGACTTCTCTCTGCTAAGCCTGTTGCATAATGTTCCTACTAGTGAACATGCATTTGAACTAGAGTTTATGTAACATTCCTGGAGGCCTCTGTGTGCCTCCTGTGGGTCACGGGGGAAATTAATAACACATTCATTATTAATTATGACAATTCTACATTGCTGTTAATTCCTAGGATAGATGAGGGAAATCTATATCCTTCTATATCTAATTCAGCTCTTTCCTGTATCATCACTGTCCAAAAATCCCTTCTTTTTTCAGTATTTATTTTTTCTACGTCATGGCAACCCACTGACTGTGTTTTAGAGGCTACAATTCCAATTGGAGACCAATGATCAAACTATTGTTTTTCATTCATTCATTCATTCATTCATTCATTATCTGTAACCACTTATCCAGGTCAGGGTCACGGTGGGTCCAGAGCCTACCTGGTGTCATTGGGCGCAAGGCAGGAATACACACTGGAGGGGGCACCAGTCCTTCACAGGGCAAAACACACACACACACACAGCCACTCACACATACTGACATTTTACAATGTAAAGTAATGATGTTCTGTGTGAATGTGTTGGTTTAACCATTTCCAAACCTCCTTGTGGCAGTCCAGTATTATTTGTCCAGATGGCACCTCTTACCTGGAACAATTTTGAGCACCTGCTCGTTTGTGACATGTAAACTTACAAAGCGCTGATTGGCCAGAGATACTTGTCAGTTATGACAATATGCAGCAACCCAGCACAACATCTCTAAGATACAGTATAGACAAAATTCCATTTTTACTGACTCACAGCTCATAAAATGATGCCATGTATCACATGTGTCTCTGGCCCTGTCTTGTGATTTCCTGCTGTCTGTCTCCCTTATTTCCATGTTTGCCATGTGCTAGGAGCACATGGCTCTGTTATTATTTTGTTCCTGTCTCCTCCCTTGTCTCTGTCTTAGCCCCACCTTGGTCCTTAGCTCCGCTTTCTCATCAGTGTCTCCACCTGTGTCTCCTTTGTGGTCCTGCCCTCTTGTTTCCCCTCCCAGGTGTTCCTTGTCTGTCAAGGTTACATTTTTGCTTTTCAGGTCTCTGTGTTTAGGTTAGCTTTTCAGCCCTGTGTCTGGTGTTTCTTGTTCTTTAGATTAGATGTTTTTAGTTAGTTTATTTCATTGTTTGTTTCTATTGTCCCCTTTTTATTTAAATAAAAACTTACCCTGTGTTTACTTCGGTCTCCCTTGGTATCCCACCGTTACACCATGGATTTTTAAAGAGGTTCAAACATTTATTGGATTGGTGGCCAACAAAAGAATCCAGTGAGGGCCAGATGGTGCAACAAGGAACGAAAAATCACTATTGATCTGAATGGGCACACAGTGAAGTAGTGTTAAGTCCCAGAACACAACAACCACAATACACAAATGAATAATGTTATTTTGCAACAGAATCTAGAATCAGAATCTACATTTCCGGGATGAAGCTGTGATAGTGGAAAAGCTACCAGGTGGGATGGGCAATATGAATTCTATCATGGTATTTCAGGATATTTTTGTAATATATCATGATTGCCACCATGACAAACCTTTGAAAAATATTTAATTATTTTCAAGCACATACTATATTAAATAAATGCCAAATGTTTTTTTTTTTTTCTTTTAGGTGTACTTCTGATATTTTGTAATCAAACCACCTCCACACTACTGAAATACTCTAATTTTTGAACAAACTCCTCCACCATGGAGACAATTTCAGACATACTTGCTGTGCATACATTACTCAATGAACATAGCCCATATTATGTGTAACCACATGACATCCTCGTGTAAACCACTCAGAATATTGCTATTATCAAGATACAGTTTGAAAAAAAAATGTTATCAATATTATTCCAAATGATGCAGTATGGCACAGCCCTACTATCAAGTACCATTGGCCAAAATTGAGCAAAGCAAAGTAGAGTACATTACAATAAATTATAAAAAAATACAAAAACAAGAATATAGAAAAGGTAAACCGTTTTTTATGCGGAATCACTGGGTGCTAGGCAGGAACACACCCTAGAGGGGGTGCCAATTCTTGTCGCAGAGCGACACACACTCACATATTCACATTTATGGACACGTTTGAGTAGCCCCCACCTACCAACTTGTGTTTTTGAATTGTGGGAGAAACTGGAGCAACCAGAGGAAACTCACATGGACACAGGGAGAACACCAAACGCCTCACACACAGTCACCCAGAGATCTCACAACCCCAGGACGCTGGAGCTGTGTGACAGCAACACTACGTCTTGTGCCACCATTAAATCAACAGCACACTTGATTGATTGAACATAATGGGGTATCTATCTCAATATATCTACAGTGCCTTGAGAAAGTATTCGGCCCCCTTGAACTTTTCAACCTTTTGCCACATTTCAGGCTTCAAACATAGAGATATAAAATTTTATTTTTTTGTGAAGAATAAACAACAAGTGGGACACAATGTGAAGTGGAATTAAATTTATTGTATGTGTCAAACATGTTTAACAAATAAAAAACAGAAAAGTGGGGCGTGCAATATTATTCGGCCCCCTTGCATTAATACTTTGTAGCTCCACCTTTTGTTGCAATTACAGCTGCAAGTCACTTGGGGTATGTCTCTATCAGTTTTGCACATCAAGAGACTGAAATTCTTGCCCATTCTTCCTTGCAAAACAGCTCGAGCTCAGTGAGGTTGGATGGAGAGCGTTTGTGAACAGCAGTTTTCAGCTCTTTCCACAGATTCTCGATTGGATTCAGGTCTGAACTTTGAACCCTGAGACTATCACAGAGCAGGTGCATTTATACGGAGACTTGATTACACACAGGTGAATTCTATTTATAATCATCAGTCATTTGGGACTACATTGGATCATTCAGAGATCCTCACTGAACTTCTGGAGTGAGTTTGCTGCACTGAAAGTAAAGGGGCCGAATAATATTGCACGCCCCACTTTTCAGTTTTTTATTTTTTAAAAAAGTTTGACACATCCAATAAATTTCATTCCACTTCACGATTGTGTCCCACTTGTTTTCGATTCTTCACAAAAAAAAATTATTTTATATCTTTATGTTGAAATGTGGCAAAAGGTTGAAAAGTTCAAGGGGGCCGAATACTTTCACAAGGCACAGTAGGCATTGGGTAATAATATCATCTGGACAAATAATACTGAAATCTAAACATTTCTATGATGTATAGCTTCATGTTAATGTCACTTCTTTTCTATTTCTGATTGAATTTGAGTGATCACGTTTCAAGATGAAAACAACTTAAGTTCAGAAGTTTGGCTGCATTTTCTGCTTCCAATGAATCCAAAACACATCAGTAGCTTCCTTGTTTTACTGGCATTTCTCAGACTCAGTAGCTGTAGCTGCAGTTTATTTGGTGGTAATATATTGGGTGTTCTGCTAGGTCAAGTGCAGGGTCCCATTTTCTCTGTATCTTTTTGTCTTTATTTAATGTTGACTCTCCTATAATTTATGCAGGTAGATTATATTTTATAATCTCTATAAAGTTGTCTTCTGCTCCAAAGTCGCCTGGGTTTAAAGGCTATTTGACAGGACCACATACTGTGCAAAAGCCTTATGGTGCTTTTACACTGCATTGCACCTACTCGACTTGACTTTACTCAGCCTGTCTCTGGGTGACTGTGTGTGAGGTGTTTGTTGTGTTCTCACTGTGTCCATGTGGGTTTCCTCAGGGTGCTACAGTTTCCTCCCACAATCCACTTTTTCCACTGACTTTACTTAGTGGAAACGGACCATAAGGCTTTTGCACACCCAAGCTGTACTTACAGCTACTGAGTCTGAGGAATGCCAGTAAAACAAGGAAGCTGCTGATGTGTTTTGAATTCCTTGGAATCAGAAAATACAGCCAAACTTCTAAACTTCAGTTGTTTTCATTTTGAAATGTAATCAGAGTGTCACTTATATTCACAGTCATAAATAGTAAAGAAGTGACAGTATCATGAATCTATATATCCTATAAATCTTTAGATTTATGAGACCATCGTTCTGTCAGAAGTACATTTTCTAAGGAAATAGATTCTCAAGGGAAGACTTCAAGTCTGATGAAATATTGATGCTTTTCTCCACAATTGCAAATTTTGTCCTGTTGTTCAGGCAAATATTGGCACACATTAAATCACTTTATTTCCAACTCAAACACAGTTGGTGACTAATTTGGCAACAACTGGCTCCTTAATTGCACTAAGCACCATATGGCTTTATCTTAGCAAGTATTTTTGCAACTTAGGGTAAAATATACTTTTTTGCTCAGTCGAATAAACACTCCACATTGGTTCCTTTCCATGCTTTCTCCAATCTAAAAAGCCCTGACACACAGGGTTGCCCAATAGCTCTCTTCCTCAAGCTCCAGTTGATTGTTTTCAGGGGAATTGCTGAAGTCTGGAATGGTGTAATACAAGATAAAGCAGGATTGCTCAAGCTGAGGTGCATACAGAAGAGCACAAGGAAAAGAGAAAAGACAAAGAGTAAATCTATCACAGCCTCTGGAATGGAAAGAGAGCAGAAGATACTAGGAAGATGAGAAAGACAAGGATAATGACAGAAGCATTTTTACAAGATGTAGTTTGTGGCAGTTGCAGGAAGACATTTTACAGTAGTCAAGTCATATCTTGCAAACTGAGAGAGGGTCTTGTGCTATATTGATATATATGCAGTTTTAGTGATACATATAATAAGTGGTTTAATATTTAATCAAAAGGGAAAAGAGATAAGGAATGAAAACCCAGCTTGAGAAAGTGTGGCAGGAAGGAAAGTAAAGGAGGTCATATTATTGGGAAGAGTCTAACCTAAACAGTAATATGTCCAGAAAATGATTAGCATGAAACATGCCTGAAAAGGTTGTGGATTTGTGGTTGTTTTTGTGGATTTAATCACGTGCTCAAATAAGCATTTGTATTTGGGAATTAAAATTTTACATAACAGGAGAATTTCTGTGACTGAATGACCTTTTTAATATCTCCATTATATCACACTGTTACATGTATTACTCTATGTTCCAGGTCTGGATTAGAACTACCTGACAGACACCTAGATGGTTGGTCATACAATCTGCATTTTAAAGAAAACAATCTAATAGTATTTATAATAGTACAATAAATAGGTTTACACTGAATTTATTTACAGTTATTTGCTTTTTTGAAACATATAAAGCCAGTTCTCCTCTTAAATATATGTTCCTATTTATTAAGAAACAAATTTTCAGCCTAATCTCTGTCTGCTACATATAGCGTACTATAACTATCGAAGAAGAAGAAAAAAGTACCTTTGTTTATTGTCCATTTTTAAATTTTTTCATATTTTACAAATTAGAAGCAGTTTATGGGCTGCAATATCAATATTAATGGACCAACAGGAATGGCCTAAAATGACTCAAAATGGCTGAAAACAAATAGTTTTTTGCTTCTTCTGTAAAGATACTATTTTTGAAATACTACACTGTGTTGTCCTGCCAATGATCAGTTTGCTAGTACAGACCACGCCCGTAAAGGCTGAAATGTGGAGGTGAACCCAGACATTTTTGGAGAGGAGTTCAGGGTGGCTTATGAATGCGTATGAGATAGCACAGGCTGCAAAGTTGGAGGAGGTGGGTGGCAATGTGGCTGCAATGCAAGGGGTCAGGACGAAGGTCCGCAGCATAAAAGAGGATGGGTTGTAAAAGAAGAGGCAGGGGCCAGCAAAACTGCAAGGAGGAGGGGATTAGGATGAAGATCCACATCAGGAGAGAGGGTGGGCTGTAAAGGAAGAAGCAGTGTGGGATGATGAGTAGAGACAGAAGAAGAGAGGAGGAAGGCAGAACAGGAGAGGAGAGAACAGGAGGAGCAGAGAGGGCTGCGTCTAATTGGGTGCAATGCTGTCTATCAGAGCAGTGTTCTGAGGGAAGAAGGTGCAGATTCAGAATGAATGCTTAAACATGCAATCTTCTTGGTGGGCACTGTAGGTGAACTAGTGTCCTGCTAATGTGCAGAAATGTGCAGATTCCAAGCCATTATCTAATGCAGCTAAGGTAAAATTATTAATTTGGAAAGCAGCCCTATAAGGCACTAACTTGCAAGACAGAAAGGACAATAAGACAACCAGAAAGAGTAATAGGAAGTTGAGGAACACAGGGGGCGTTGAGTTGGGAGAGAGGAGGTTGTGATGTCACAGCATTGCTGTGCATGGGCTCTGAACACTAGCAGTGGAGGCGAGAGAGGGTTCCTCCCATTAGCTGAATGAGGTAAGGGGAGGCTCGTAGCCGCGTGCTGGCGTCAGAGGCAGATGAGGAGCTCAATCAGGAGACCGGTCACAGTGGGAGGAGAAGCAGAAGAGCAGAGGCTGTACGAATCCGCAGAGGGAAAGACCAGAATGCGCTACAGAGTTTAGAGCAGTTGGAGCTGGCAGCAGGTGCAACAATGGCCAAATGCAGCCTCACATACAGGCAGTCCCATAGCTGTTTGGCCGGAGAAGTGGGGGAATAGGAGACTCAGTGTACTTGATGACGGCCCAATGCGGCTCCAAACATGAGGCAGAGCATCAGCATAGATTTACCAAGAGTGGAGGAGCGAGCTGACATTGTGAGGCAATTGAGTCGAGGTCCACCATGTGAGCCAAGTGCAACAAGTTTGTCCGACGTGGAAATGAGTATGGGCATGGTCGTACTCCCAAAATTATGTTATTATATAACTTCAGTTGTCGCGGGTTAATAATTTTTACTTGTTTCTCAAGTTACTTATAATTACCCATGGGTTTTATTAGGACAGGAACTTCAGTTATTGCCCATTGATTTCTATTACATTCTACATGGTAACGCTTTTTACCTGGAAATCTGTGGGAATAAGCCATAATCTATAGATGTGGCAGGTAGAGATTAAGTTGACAAATGCTGGTTCATTTAAGACATGGCAGATCATCTGATCATCAGATCATCCCACTATAACACTATAATCTAAAAATCTAAAATAAAGTGTTGCCCACAGAAGCAGTGTCACATTTCAGTGGATAATGTTGAAGATGTCTTTCTGGATTGGAAAAGGACAGATTCTGGATCTGTGCTAGCTCTCGGATTTCAGCCAGGAGCAAAAGGATGGCAGGCGTGTCAAATTGACTGATCTCCAAACAGAATGGGGTTTATCTTCCAATCAGAACAGCCCTGCAGCGACACTCAGACATATTTTAAACCATTCCGTCAATAGGGGACACATAAACATATACTCAAACCTACATTAAACCCAATGAGCAATTAAATTCTCACATAATCAAAAACAGTAATAGCCAATAAGCAAAAACTATCACTATAGTAATATACTCAATCACGGCCACTTTATTAGAAACAGGTTCTTGGTGTGCAGTTACTGCAGTAAGCCATCCAGTGATGCTCATTTTCCATTGGTCATCCCCAAACACTTCATAAGCGTTCAGTTTTTGACCACAGAGTTGTTCTTGGCTGGATATTTTTTGCATGTGGGATTAGTCTTAACCCAACAGTGGCACTGATGTACAAACCTTCAAAAATAAGTATGTGAAATGCTAATAAAAACAGATCAATTCAGTGGAAGGCCAGCCTTGCACTTACACTCTGACTTTGCAGTCATAACCATAAGGAAGAGAGGTTGGAGCTCCCTGAAAATGACTCACAAAATATGGAAGTTTCTCCCACTGTAAATTATGAATTTACGGATGCTAACCAGGCCACAGGCTTGAATATACTCCCAAGCTCTAATCAATGTTTGCTGTTAAACTTTACACTGGTAACAATCTGGATGGTCTTCCCCCTCATTATTTACTTGCCATTTGCTGAGCACGACTGAACTAAACCGACAAAATCTGGCAATTGTAAATGATTTATCAAAGTATTTCCAAACTCTTTTAGTTACAGAAATATGTTGGTTTTTCATGCAGTGCTGTCTGTGGGTTTGAAGGTTGCATACATTTAGCTATGGTTTTTGCCTTTTTGATGTGTCCTTAGATTAAATAGTATGCACAGATTTTCAGGACATTTTAATGATTGTGTGAATAGTGCTTTTTTCTTTGTCAGGGTATCAATCCTTGCCTTATCCTTGCTCATGAAGGATTAGACTTTTACTGGTTGCATGATTGCATCTCTTGTTGAAGAACATTCTACAGTTCCCCGGTCTTTGTTGAAGTTTGAATTATTTTGATTAAAATTCTGACCCGATAAAGGCGAACCATTGTCAAAACTGTGAGTCTTTTTTTTCCATACTAAATCTTTGGGGACTATGTTTTGACCTCTTTTTCATGATTCTGTAGACTTTCTTGAAGTCTGGGCACCAGAAAACCTCTTGATATATTAGAGGTTTTTAATATTGTTAAGCCAGCAATTTGTCCCTTTTTGGCCCACTTTACAAATCACTGCATGGCCTGATGATCTCACACACATAAACATACAAACACACAGAGAGAGAGAGAGAGAGAGATACCGTCACCATGTGGATGGCACTATACAGTTTTGAGAATGTTGAATCAGACAAATACTATCTGGTCAGCAGTGCTGTGGTAAGACTCTGACCAATTATGAAAACATAGAAGGACACCTTTACAGTGATTTTAAGGAGCACAGAGCTCATAAATTGAACAAAGAGATTGGAAGTCCAAATTAGTGTAAGACAGGAAAATTATGTGATTAAACCAAAAATAAATTATATATATATATATATATATATATATTAAACATGGTAACACGTTAAGTGTTGCTATTTGATGCAGCTGTCAATTTCACACTAGTTGTAAAACTCTCCTCTACATCTCAGATATAGATGTTTACTGCTCTGTTTGAAGAGATTCCTTAGTATTGGAGCTGATATTGTTATGTATCATTACACATTTACCAGTTGTAAGTCAGAAACACATTCTCACACATGTTGATTAAACATTTGCAGATGCTATTGGTAAACTCTGGTGTGTCATTTGAGAGCATGTGTACGGTTTCTCAGCTGAACACTAAATGACTCTGACATTGCCTGAACAAGCTTACTGTGGCTTTGTTATTGTCTACTAATGTTGCAATGCTACCATGGTGATACAATACCTACAGCAACAGGTGTAATAATGACTTTGGCAATGGGCTTCCTTTAATTAGAGAAGATAGACCACAATATTGATATTTGAATTTAAGATGATTTCTGCACCATTATATTAGAAATCTCGGCTGGGATTACAACATGTCCCCTGTGGTAATAAAATATTGACATAGTGCATGCTTAACGTTAAGTATAATCAGCATGGTTGTTGCTGATGTGAATAGACCGGTTGGAGAAAGGCAGGCCTTGGATGAACTTGTTTCCTCCCATACCCAAGGCCAAACAGCCTACCATGAAAAACACAAAGGCATCTCAAAACCTAAACAATCCACCATTTCTTGCTTTTTTTATTTCTGAGGAACCTGAGTGAGATTTCTAACTGAGGACACATGGTTTCTAATGTTTAAAAAATGTATTTAAAAAATGTATATGCATCCCTTAGTTTGTGATTTTTTTTATTTTAAGATGCATATGTTGCATATGGTAAAGCCTGAAATGAAATGGAACACCAGGAGGAGCTGCACATGAGCTCCGTTTTCAGGGCACACTGTCCAACTTACTGATTATTCCTTAATAATGTTTTGTTATTATTTGTAAATTAGATCCAGAAGTGTCAACTTTTTCAACTGAAACATTTTATAAGGAACCTACCCTTTATTATAGCTCTCATAGTTGTTGGTATTATATGTATTAGTATTTGTATAAAGATTTCTGTAAATTTTAATTCAGTTTGAGGAGATTAAAACCTACTTAGATCTTGTGCCTTTAAAAACCAGTGGACAGACATATGCTCACTGTCTTGGCTGCAGCTCAGTTGACACACTCACACACAAAAAGACAATATACCCCTTACAATTAATTAATGAATGAATTAATAAATATAAAGGGGGAACAAAAAGAAAAAAAAAAGGATGTGACCTTGTGCAGAAGCATTCTTGTTAATCAAAATTATCAGTTGATAGCTCCAAATGTTCTTATCACATAACCCACAACACCAACATATATATCAACTAATATATCAAACTACACTGTAAATATATTCACTTATTTTAGTATTAATAAATTATACAAATAGCACACCATTTTGCATTTGCGTAGGACAACTATGCTCAGTGTTGTGTCAAACAAAGGGTTATAATACCCCAGCATTGATATTTGGAGCAGTGGAACTGCTGAGTAATGAAGATCCATCCAATATATTTCAGTATATGAGACAAAAAGTGTAACACCCTTCATTTCTTGGAAAAAAAAAAAGTTGGTTGAACAGGTGTCCAGAAAATATTTGTCAGTCATGTGCAAGTGTATGCCATTAGCTTGCTGCGCCATACTTGTGTATTGACTCTAAACATCGAATTGTTGCCGCAACAACAATAACTTTAATACCTGTACTACTGATAGATAGTGCTGCAGAATACATGCTTATCAAATCAATTCAATAAGCTTTATTGGGATGACCATATTTAAAAACAGTATTGCCAAAGCATTAATACAATAATATGGAATGTTAAGAGTACTACAACATTTTTATTTATTTTTTTAACTATTATTATTATTATTATTATTATTATTAATAATAATAATAATAATAATAATAGTCCCCTCCAGGGTGTGTTCCCGCCTTGCGCCCGATGATTCCAGGTAGGCTCTGGACCCCCCGCGACCCTAAATTGGATAAGCGGTTACAGATAATGAATGAATGAATGAATAATAATAATAATGAACAGCAATCTTGTAGAACTGTAATAATAAAAAGAACCAGTTAAAACAATATATGTAATAAATAAATAAATAATAATTATAATAAAATCAAATCAAATCAAATCAAATTTATTTATATAGCGCTTTTCACCACTGATGTTGTCACAAAGCAGCTTTACAGAATTCCAGTAAGACAAAGATTTGACATGAAATGTAAAAACAAATGTAAACCCTCAAGTGAGCAAGCCAGGGGCGACAGTGGCAAGGAAAAACTCCCCCAGCTGAGGAAGAAACCTTGGGAGGAACCAAGGCTCACAAGGGGTGACCCATCCTCCTCTGGTCAATCTACTGGTGATGATAGTTAGTAGTCCATGAGAACTTCAGTGTAGGGACAGCTTCAAGGCACTTGGTGGTTGCTGGAGCGTGGGCAGCTGGTCTGAAGCGTGGAGGAGGGTCTCGACAGTCATCCATCAGTGTCCAGACAGACAGGTGGGCAGTTGTTTACTCGGAAAGATGTAAAGGGATGGAATTAGTTTTGAACTGTTTTGTGTTTGTAAAGTAGAAAATATGAAAATTTCCAGAGTGTGGCTAATGACTCCAGCAGATCTGACTATGACAGCTTTAACTAAAAGGAGAGAACCAGGAGGACACACAGACACGGGAGCATCCTGAAACACTGGCATCCCTCCGCTCCACCGTCAACAAACCTGAGTGATCGCGAGAAGTGGCTGGACGACAGCACCAGCGTCTCAGTTTACTATAATTCCCTGTGTCCATGGACCCCGCAGATCTGCCGCCTTTATCTATGGGGGAGCATTAGCTCCCAAAAGATAAACTTAACAAATGTGTTTTTAGCCTAGATTTGAAGATTGCGACTGTGTCTGAGTCCCGAACATTTTCTGGAAGATCATTCCAGAGTCTGGGGGCTTTATAAGAAAAGGCTCTTCCCCCAGCTGAGGCCTTCTGAATTCTGGGAACAATTAAAAATCCAGTATTCTGTGATCTGAGTGAACGTGGA